>NC_088235.1:73704454-74391954 GCF_036934945.1 Oncorhynchus masou masou
GTCTGTCTGGCCTGCCAGTTTTTGCTATGTGGACATATATGCTTAACCTGATTACACACATATCCATACCCCCCCCCCAAAAAAAAAAAAAAAAAGAAAATGTGAAACAGGTGCATCTCCTTGTCTTTCATTTGTACCCATCTGTCATGTCCTCCATTTTATTATTTCCCTCTCTTTCCCCTCTCTCTTCCTTTCCCTCTCTGAACAAGTCCGAGCTTGTGGAGAGAGCGGGGCCAGACACAAACTGGAGGAGTTTCTCTTTAACAGGAAACTTGAGACCACTGTAGACAGAGAACAGAACATGCAGCCAATACACTGCACTTAGGGCTGGCCATGAATGAGCGCGTCTCATAAGGGTTTAGACACATTTAGACTGTGTGTGTGTGTGTGTGTTCGTTCATGAGGAACTCTTTGTCTTTCCTTTTATGCACCACATTGGTGTTTCCAGCATACATTTCTGTGTGAATAAATAGTGTATGTATTTACATATAAACAACACTCACATATTTGGTTGTATCTATTCGTGAGATGGTTCTATCTTGTTAGAAGCTATCAGATTTCACCCTGCCGCCAGCCAGCCAACCAACACCCCCTCCCCCTACTCCTCTCTCTTTCCCTCTTTCCCTCTTCCTCCCTCTCAGGAAGCCCAACCCTGGAATTGATCCCACACTTGCATTTTTCCCAGGATACCCCTCCCCCGATCCCCTTTTTACCCCACCCCCACTCTGACACCCCCCTTCCACTGCCCTCCCCCACCCCACCCTGTCCTCCTGTCCTCCACCAGTTCCCAAGATAAACAAAGACCTCAGTTTGTCTGGGCTCCAACGGGGGTCACATAACCATGAATGGAGGGGCCAAATTGAGGGGGCTCCTTCTCTCTTTTTATAAGAAAAGGAGGAATGGCAGAGTTGTTTTTGTGATGGCCCAAAGGGGGTTGGACATGGTTGTATTGTATACCTGCAAACTTTAGCTTTAAGTTGTGTCTGTTTACTATTTGGCTTTTAATGCCAAGTAAAACATGTAAAAAATAATCAAATCTCTATTTTATTTGTTTCAGCATTTTAAGGATATGTGGTGCTAAGTATGAAATGTCAATTACCTTCCGAGATTGTGTCGGTAAGAAATGTGAGATGATAGACACATTCAGTAGGCTGTCACAGATCTATCCGAATGAGCCAGGAGATAAGGGCATGATTGTATGTGGTGTAACTGGTTTATCGCTGGTATTTCAATAACTCGACAGCTTTTGGGAGAGCATTCTCAGAATAGGGCTTTGACAATTTCAGCGCACAGTGCTGATTCAATTGAACAAGGAGCGAGGGATTTCTCCTTCTCTCTGTGTGTGTGTGTGTGTGTGTGTGTGTGTGTGTGTGTGTGTGTGTGTGTGTGTGTGTGTGTGTGTGTGTGTGTGTGTGTGTGTGATCTAGTAGTCAACCCCTCAGGCTAGGTAGTCACATGCTTTCATTCTCAAGGGTGTTTGTTCGAACAAGCTGCACAAGTGTCAGCTGAACTTTTTGTCTGTCAAACAAAGTTAAAGCAGAAAACATAGTGAACAAGTAAAGAGATTTGCAAATATTCATCAAAGCTGAAATAGTCAGATGGATAGCTTGATAAATAGATTATTGGCCTATTGTGTTGTGGCTTCATTAAGAAGATACAGTGGGGCATAGAAGTATTTAGTCAGCCACCAATTGTGCAAGATCTGGGGAAACATTCTCATCTTTTAACCACCAAAGTCTTGTAATATGTGTGTGTGTGTGTGTGTGTGTGTGTGTGTGTGTGTGTGTGTGTGTGTGTGTGTGTGTGTGTGTGTGTGTGTGTGTGTGTGTGTGTCTGTGTCTGTCTGTCTGTCTGTCTGAGTGTTTACATTGCTGATGTATGTAGCTATAGTCGTGGTTCATACACTTCATGTGATGCTGCACTTGCATTAGCTAAATGTATTCATACACAAGGTTGTTCTGTTTTTTTTCAGTGGTCAAGTTAATTAGGGAGCAAATTGTGTGTAAATGAGTCAGAACAAAGACAAACAGTTGTCGTTTCTGTAAACCCAGTCTGAGAATGCAGAGAGCCGTGTCTGTCTGGCCTGCCAGTTTTTGCTATGTGGACATATATGCTTAACCTGATTACACACATATCCATAACCTTGTGAAGACTTACAGAAAACGTTTGACCTCTGTCATTGCCAGCAAAGGATAAACTTTTGTTATTGACCAAATATTTATTTTCCACCATAATTTGCAAATAAATTCATTAAAAATCCTACAATGTGATTTTCTGGATTTTTTTTCTTCTAATTTTGTCTGTCATAGTTGAAGTGTACCTATGATGAAAATTACAGGCCTCTTTCATCTTTTTAAGTGGGAGAACTTGCACAATTGGTGGCTGACTAAATACTTTTTTGCCCCACTGTATATTCATCTTGTTGAGAGAATCTAGACTAGAGTTTGTTGGCTTTCCTCACTTCTTGGTGACAAAGGGGTTATTGTAGCATAACTTGTCTGGACATGTTTCAGGAGTGGTGATTGAGCTGTTTGGCTGCTGCTCTGGAGAGCTTTCAGATGAACTAGAGAGAAGTAGGCCACAGAGGGACAGTGACCTCTAACCTTACATGTCAGGGGTCAAAACACCTTAGTCAAAACCCATCTATCTTCTTATGGCATGGCTTATCTACAGGTAAGTGCGAACATCAAGGAAACATTAGTAAATGAGGGATACAAAATACATAGAAGCAAGCGCTTACACACAGGTGTGGTTCCTGAATTAATTAAGCAATTGACATCCCATCATTCTTAGGGTTATGTATGAAAAAGCCTAGTTGCCCATTATTTTGATTACCCTGGCTAGAAGGAGAGATATCTTTGACTTTGAAAGAGGGGTCTCGAAGGAGGTTTGAAGTGTGTGTGTTTGTCTCAGCCACTAGATCTCAACCCTAATGAACACTTACGGGAGATTCAGGAGCGGTGCCTGAGAGTGTTTTCCACCACCATGAACAAAACACCAAATTGTGGAACTTTTCGTGGAAGAATGGTGTCACATCCCTCCAATAGAGTTCCAGACACTCGTAGAAGATATGCCAAGGCGCACTGAAGCTGTTCTGTCGGCTTGTGCTGCTCCAACACCCTATTAAGACACTATGTTGGCGTTTCCTTTATGTTGGCAGTTACCTGTATGTTGTAGCCTGTAAATATTTGGTTACTTTGCAGTCAATATCGAAAGTGAAGTTAAAATACTTTGTTCAGTTACAGTATGTGTATATTTCTAGTACAAAGCCTTTGTAAACGGAGGTATTACAGTACCATATATTTTCATAAATAATATGTTGTAAGAATGTAGAGGGTACACTTTGTGCAGTCCTTTTTCACTGGCCCTCACACACTAAAAGCTTGGTCACAGAGCCTGCGTGTTGGCATTGGGCCAACTGTGGCTTCAGCTTAGTATCTCAACGAGTACATTTAATCAAACCAATATTTCCCTTAAATTCCTCATGTTTAGCCTATACATTCCATTCTCTCTTTCTTTCTCACACCCACACACGGTGGCTCAGCAGGAAATGGTTTCGCAACTCACTTCTCTCCTCTCTCTCCCTTTCTCTCGCTCTGCCTTTTTTCCAGGAATCTGGAATTCTGGAAGAGGGGCCAACAGTTTTGGAGGGTGATGGGATGGACAGCTGCATGTGTTTAGCTCAGAAGGAGCCAGGCATCTACAGGGCCTTCAGAAAGTATTCACATCCCTTGATTTATTTCTGCATTTTGTTGTGTTAGAGCCTGAATTGAACATTTATTAGATGTAGATTTTTGTTGTTGTCACTGACCTACACACAATACCCCATGATGTCAATGTGGAATTGTGTTTTTCAACATTTTTACAAATTAATTCAAAATGAAAAGCTGAAACGTCTTGAGTCAATGAGTATTCAACCCTTTTGTTATGGCGAGCCAAAAATAAGTTCAGGAGTACAAATGTGCTTAACATGTCACATAATAAGTTGCATGGATTCCCTATGTGTGCAATAATAGTGATAACATGATTTTTGAATGACTACCTCATTTCTGTACCCCACACATACAATTATCCGTAAGGGCCCTCAGTCAAGCACTGAATTTCAAACATAGATCCAACCACAAAGACCAGGGAGGTTTTCCATTGCAGCGCAAAGAAAGGTACCTATTTGTAGATAGAAGCAAAAAAACAAAAAGCCATTGAATATCCCTTTGAGCATGGTGAAGTTATTAATTAACCTTTGGATGGTGTATCCATACACCCAGTCACTACAGAGATACAGGTGTCCTCCCTTACTCAGTTGCCAGAGAGGAAGGAAACTGGGCAGGGATTTCACCATGAGGCCAATGGAGACTTTAAAACAGTTACAGAGTTTAATGGCTGTGATAGGAGAAACCTGAGGTGGGATGAACAACATTGTAGTTACTCCACAATACTAATCTAAATGACAGAGTGAAAAGAAGGAAGCCTGTACAGAATAAAACATATTCCAGAACATGCATCCTGTTGGCAACAAAACACTAAAGTAATACTGCAACAAATGTGGCAAAGTAATATATTTTTTGTCCTGAATATAAAGTGTGGGAGATTAATTCACCTTTCAGCAGGACATGTAAAACACAAGGCCTAATAATACACTGGACTTGCTTCCCAAGAAGTCAGTCCTGAGTGGCCCGAGTCACAGTTTTGACGTAAATCTACTTGAAAATCTATGGCAAGACCTGAAAATGTTTAGAAATGATCAACAACCAACTCGAGCTTGAAGAATTTAGAAAAGAATAATGGGCAAATGTTGCCCTATCCTAGACGTACCCAGAAAGGCGAACAGCTGAAATTGCTGCCAAAGGTGCTTCTACAAAGTATTGACTCAGGGGTGTGAATACTTATGTAAATTAGATATTTCAGTATTTCATTTTCAATAAATGTACAAACATTTCTAAAAGCATGTTTTCACCAAACAACATATTTGACCAATTTTGATATCAGGCTGTAACACAACCAAATGTGGAATAAGTCAAGGGGTATGAATACTTTCTGAAGGCACTGTACTCCCATGTGTGCAGCCTTCCGTCTGTCCCAATACTGGGAGTGGAGAGAGGATGGGCGCTTAGTAATTGCATCACATGCAGATTAGTCATGCAACATAAAACATGATCAGACAATAAAACCATTCCCACACCTGTAGAGATCCTTTAAACCCAGTCACTCTACCAGTCACTCTCCCCGTCCCTCTCTCTGTCTCTCTCATGCATGCAAGCATGCATGTACTTGCACTACTTTCCATGAGAATAAGGTGATACGTATAATACCTAACCCTGTCCATAAATTCCTACCATCTTATTAAGCAAATATAACCAAGCCAATGTGTGCCTTTAGAAAAAGGACCACACATTATAAAACAAGCTCCCCTCCAGTGTTCTTCAAACCTAGCCATTGGGATCTACAGGGTATGCAAGGTTTCGTTCCAACCCTGCAATAAGACCTGATTCAACTGATCAAGGGCTTGAAGATAAGTTGAGTCCGGTGGGGTACAGTAGCAACTGGCTCTAATCAAATCCGGCACATCCTGCGCATCCCCAGGAACCAGGGTTCAAGTACACTGCTCTCCTCCTCCATTTTCTCTCTCTCTGTTTGTGTTCTGCTGGTGAGAGCGTTTGTCCTGGGACCGTCGTGACCCACATTCTATGTGTCAGCCTGCCTAGCCGGGATCCAGACGGCTTTAGCCGCGCCTTCTGCTGCATCTCCAGGGAGCGACGGCTATTAATACCCAGCTGTGACCGTGTGAAGACATGTGGCCATGCAGGACACAGCAGGCTAAATCCCATTTAAGCCCACGCTGCATTGCCTGCATAGCCGCATTGGACCAATTTGGTGTTGGAAATATGTTCGGATGGTGCAAAGACATGCAAGGAATTACATTAGGGTTGTATACACTGAGTATACTTAACATTAGGAACGCCTTCCTAATATTGAGTTGCACTAACAGCATCAATTTGTAGGTCATGGACTCTACGAGTCGAAAGCGCTCTGCCAAGTTGGCTGGATGTCCTTTGGGAGGTGGACCATTCTTTATACACACGGAATACTGTTGAGTGAAAAACCCAGCAGCGTTGAAGTTTTTGGCATGAACCGGTGCGCCTGGCACTTACTACCATACCCCGTTCAAAGGCACTTAAATCTTTTGTCTTGCCTATTCGCCCTCTGAATGGCACGACACAGTCCATATCTCAATTGTCTCAAGGCTTAAACATCCTTCTTTTAACCTGTCTACTCCCCTTTGTCTACACTGACAGAAGTGGATTTAACATTTGACATCAATAAGGGATCATAGCTTTCACCTGGATTCACCTGTTCAGTCTATGTCATGGAAAGAGCATGTGTCCTTAATGTTTTGTATACATAGCATATGTATGTAGTATCAATTGCACGCCTACACCCTGTTTTTTTAATATTTAGTACCATTTAGTAATAGTATTTAGACTGTTTACTTCCCCAAGTGTACAGTACTATAGTGGGTCTATGGAAACCATTTTCCTGTAGATTGGTTTCTTGACTTGGGCTCCCCTATGAAACGAATGAGGTTGTTACCTCACTGACATAGAAGTGCAAATATGTGTTAAGGTTGAACAAGCAATGATATGGTTTAGATAGTTCAAGTTGGTAAGAGAATGGTTCAGGTGACACTAGAATTAACAAATGTATAATTAGCCCATTAGGTTAAAGGCACCAGCTCGTAGTTTACCTATTAGCCTACATGTTGAACAGTACAAACCAGGGTTCGCTTCAACATAGCAGAGGCTAGAGTAGAAACCTGAGGCTGCATGGTTGACATGCCTGTAGGCCCAATGAAAATGGTTCAGAGAGTAGGAAAAAGAAACTGGTTCGAGGCCTGACAAGTTTTCAGACTATCTTGAATGGTGAATGGGCTATAAATAATTCCTGAAAACATTTCCTTATCTTGATAAATAGGTTGTCTTTCCTCGTTGAGCAATATAAAGTTGTGGTGGAAGTTGCAAAATGATTGGACCAGAGAAACATGCTGGTTGTCACTGGCATGGCGTCTTCTGTACACAGCCACATGACGCAAAGCAACAGCTGCTCTATCAAGGTCAAAAAAAAAAAAAAAAAAAGTACTGGTCTTTAGAAACATTAGGCCAAGATTAGCATTTAGCGATAACACTATAATTGATGTAAGAATAGGCACAATGGAACAAGCCTGAATTGACTGAGGATTAGTAGGGGCGACAAGTTGCAACATATTGTATTTGCTTGAATATCCCTTAAAACGGAGAACATAAGATGTGATGATTAGAATTACTAAGTGTCATACCATACACCTATATTTTAATTTAGCATTGCATTTATGCTGTGAAGTTAGCTACTGTGCAAATGGTGTCCTACCTACCACATCTGCTAACCACCCCTACCAGGTGACACCGTCGCAGCACTTAGTGAATTATGTACAAACCAACCCAATAAAAAAAAGAGCAAAGAAAAGTGAATTGTTAAACAAAATGTTTTAATACGTGAGCATCACGCAATCATAATCAATGGCAGATACCAAAATACATAGATTCAGAATAGGACATGGGAAAACAGTATTTACAGGCACAATATTACAAATGTACAAGTCTTTATAAAACAAAGACGTTAGAAAACAGTGACTGACAGATAGACGTCCGATGACGTCAGCATTGAGTGGTCACATTCAGTCCTGTAATATTACCCTTGTTAAGGATACATTTTAATAAATGATACTCAGCTTTTGGAATACTGTAGCTGACTTGTGTCGGAGCAGGTTACAGCGTTACCTGTCATAAGCCACTGGTTACATTAGTATTACTCGTCTAAATGCCACCTTGCTCACATCCTTTCAACAGAAATTCCATGTAAATAGCTACAACAGTAGGCCTACTTTCATTGTGATCTTTTGGGGAATTCCAATTTACTACTGTCTTCCACGTTCCACCACGTGGGGTTAGAACTGCAAAGGTCGATGAAACCTCCCGTTCTATCCCTAATAAAATCCCCCAAGTAGGATATCAAAATCACAGTTTCAAAGTTTAAAAAGCAACAATTGCAGTACTCCAAGGGTTGAGGTTTTTGAGCATTTGATCACAACAGATTTGCCCAGAGTCACTGTCCTCTGCCTCGGAGTCAGGCTGCTCTCCCTCTTTGTTACTCAGGAGTCCAGAAAAACTGGAACCGAATATTGTTATCAAACTCGATACATTGCTAGTGTCCATTTCTTCAGTTTCCCCTTTATTCTCGTCGTTTGTAGAAGGTAGAGATGTGGAAGTCAGTTTCGTCCTTTTCGTTGGTGAGTCTGTGAGTTCAGAGTCATCGGCAGTCCGTTTCCTGTTAGTGTAAGCCTGGGGAGCTTTGGGCTCGTACAAATGTTTCTCCGCTGATTCACTGTTGTCCGTCTGGCAGTCTGTCGGCGTCTCCGTTTCCTCTTTTGGATCACTCGGAGAGGGAGCACTGATACAGTTGGATGAGATGGCAGTAACAACACTGGCGACCTCACAGGTCTGAGTAGACTCCGGACTCTCTTCCGGGGTTTTGATGTCGCTACATCCTGAATCCGAAACTCCATTTTCGGCGCTGTCTTGCTCACCACTCGCTTGAGTTTCTACGTGGAGTCCCGCCGGGGATTCGACCACATCTCTGGGCTCCTGCTTGTCCACCGTCACTTTGCTATGCTCGTCCGATTCAGACAGGCTCTCTGTCGAACCGGGGACCAATGTGCCTTGTTTTGAAGCCATGTACTCCCCCTCACACCACTCTCTTGCTTGCTGGGCGCTCAGGCATATGCCGCCGTAGTAGTCACTCAGGTATACTTGCCGGGCACTCCGTAGAACGAGGGAGACCAGTAGATTTTTGTGTAGTTTGATACCACCACGTTGCACTCGGGAATTATAAATCTTCCCAAGTGAAATACTCATAATCCGATGCGCCTCAACTTTAAACTCCATGATTAAAAACTATTAGTTTGGTAAGCAAAAGCACCCACGGTCTTAATTGTGCTTCAGTCCACGTCGAAACAACTGGTGAGAAAGGTAATCCTAAAATCCCGGGTGTAAATGTAGGCTATTCGAGTTTGTTTGTCCAGCTAACGACTGCACGCGATTCGCTTACAAATCGCACTGAATTCAACAGTGACGTAAATGTATGTATATATATATATATATATATTTAGAAACTGGCATTTGATGAACGCAAGATGTGTTTCATCGTTCTCCTGAGCAGATTCAAATTGGTGCATGGGTGAAGAAATTAAAGGCTTTCATTAAATTCTTACACCTTTCGCTTCAATCAACAGCTGAGCATTAAGAGGAATGGGGCTGTATCTATTTTTACCACAGCTTTATACCCTAACGTAACAACCAGGCCAGCCAATGAAAATACGTGTCGTCTTCACAATCACTACGAATATTGCCCCGCCAAATCCATATGGACCAATGGGCGTGCGCTAAAAAGATAAATCAGATTTAAATACAAACCTGAGAGAGTGTTTTAAAGGGATAAACGCATTTTTAAGCAGTTGGAAATAGCCTTGTAAAAATATATATAAAAGTGCACATAATAAAGTATAACACCCAAGACATAGGCTATAGCTTATTATATTGTAGGTTCTAATGTGATTTCACATGATGAATGAGCTTATTTGATTATTTTAGATTTTTTTTAAATACATTTTATCCATTTATTTGTGCTATTTTACATTAGTCCAAAATGTTTCTGATAATCATACTTTTAATTTCAGAAATGTTTAGATTTCACCTTACTGTTATCTCCCGAACCAAAATGTTAGCATAGTCTTTTCGATAGAACAACACTAATACATAAATACAGCTCTTTTCTGCTGCCATGCTGTGTCCCCTTTTAGAGTACGGTATATTTTCTATTTGATTGCTGACTTCCTGAGCTGATGTAATGTCTTGACTGTTTTCAGCCAGGTCACATGATGCTTTTGTGCCGTGTCCTGGCAAAGGCAAATTCTAGTGAATGAACAGTTAGGAGGGGGAGGGGTAGTGGTGTTTCGTTTCAGGAGACTGTTATGCTGCATTCATAACCAAGGGGGAAGGTGCTATTACCACATACGACTGAGAATAATCCACTTGAACGCCCCTACAACTGGTGGGAAATTCGTCTATCATCTCTGAGCTCCAACTTCTTCCACGTGCAAACCCTTGGAAAATACCTCAATACTACATTTTTCGGCAACAACAAAACATTATTTATAACAATAAATATATATATATATTAAGACTAATTTGTTTACAAGCGTGATAGGTGTACTTTTAGTTAGGTTGACACAGCCATTAGCCAATCAACATTTCTCTACAAGTTAAAAGCACATGAATGCATCCAACTGGTGTTTACAACTTCAGAACAGGTAATTACCTTCTTCCCACTTGGCTATGAACGCAGCATTAGGTATTCATTAGTTATGTGGAGGGAGGGTGTGTTGAAATGTACTCTAATCTTAATGGAAAATAAGTGTCTCTTGAGCCTATAGCTCAGTATAAAATGTGGTGATTTGTCAAGTCATTGTCTGGACATGTGTGGGTCATAATTTGCATGATTTTTGTGATTTAAAAAAAAACATGCCTATAACACTTACCCCAATTGTTGGTAACAAGATACACAGTTTTGGGGTCCATATAGCACATATTTAAATACCCTATATTAGGCATATGGTATTATGCTCATAGAGTTCAATTCAATCCAAAAATCTATTTATAATATCGTAGAAACACAATCCAATTCTTAACCTGAATGTAGTCCTTGGATTACACTAAAATCCAATCCATGTATGCAATAAAAAAGGGATGTGACCTGGCTGACCATCAAACGCTCGCAGGTTGAATAATTATCTAATTGATTGAGGATTGTTTATTTGCATTAATGCTTTTTAATTTATCACAAATATTGAACATAAAGGACCCTGTTAAGACCGTGTAGATTGGCTACTGCAGTGGGCAAATTGACTGATCCAAAAATTATAATGAGTAGTGATTAGGATGCAAGGTCAATAATGGCACCGGAGGAGATGGCTGCCATTGTACAGGCTCCTAACCAATAGTGTTATTTTGTGTGGTTTTTTTTTCTGCATTATTTGTGACTTATTTTGTACATAATGTATCTGCCACTGTCTCTTATGACCGAAAAGAGCTTCTGGATATCAGAACAGCGATTACTCACCTCGAACTGGACGAAAACGTTTTCTTTAATGAGTTAGTCGCAAAGGATTTACTCCAGATACCCGACAAGGCACAAATCGCCATCATTTGCGTGAAGAGAAGATGCAGATACAGGGGACACAGGTCCGGGTTCCTTGTGAGAACTTGTTGGCAAGGTGAGAATAACCATCTGTCCTATTGGCCAATGTGCAATCATTGGAGAATAAACTGGATGAGTTTCGTTCAAGACCATACTAACAACGGGACATTAAAAACTGTAATATCTTATGTTTCACCGAGTCGTGGCTGAACGACGACATGGATAATATACAGTTGGCTGGTTTTTCCATGCACCGGTAAGACAAGGGGTGGCGGTCTGTGTCTATTTGTCAATAACAGTTGGTTCGCAAAATCAAAAATAAAGGAAGTCTCAAGATTTTTGATGCCTGAGGTAGAGTATCTCATGATAAGCTGTAGACCACACTATTTATCATGAGCGCTTTCATCTATATTTTTCGTAGCTGTCTATTTACCACCACAAACTGATGCTGGCACTAAGACAAAACTCTCACTCAACGAGCTGTATAAAGCCATAAGCAAACAAGAAAATGCTCATCCAGAGCCGGCGCTCCTATTGGCCGGACACTTTAATGCAGGGAAACTGTTTTGCCTCATTTCTACCAGCATGTTACATGTGCAACAAGAGGAAGAAAAACTATAGACCACCTTTACCCCACACACAGAGACACATACAAAGCTCTCCCCCACCCTCCATTTGGCAAATCTGACCATAATTCTATCCTCCTTATTCCTGCTTACAACTAAACACTAAAACAGGAAGTACCAGTGGCTCACTCAATACGGAAGTGGTCAGATAATGCAGATGCTAAGCTACAGGATTGTTTTGCTAGCACAGACTGGAATATGTTCCGGGACTCATCCGATGGCATTGAGGAGTATACCAGATCAGTTACCGGCTTCATCAATAAGTGCATCGATGACGTTGGCCCCACAGTGACCGTACGTACAGTTCCAGTCAAAAGTTTGGACACACATTTTTCTTTATTTGTACTATTTTTTACATTGTAGAATAATAGTGAAGACATCAAAACTATGAAATAACACATATGGAATCATGTAGCAACCAAAAAAGCATTCAACATATCAAAATATATGTTGTATTTAAGCCTTGATGGAAGCTTTGCACACTCATGGCATTCTCTCAACCAGCTTCATGAGGTAGTCACCTGGAATGCATTTCAATTAACAGGTGTGCCTTGTTAAAAGTTAATTTCTCTCCTTCTTGAAGCGTTTGAGCCAGTTGTGTTGTGACAAGGTAGAGGTGGTATAAAGAAGATAGCCCTATTTGGTAAAAGACCAAGTCTATTTATGGCAAGAATAATGTCCAGTGTAATGAGTAATTTGATAGCTAGGCTTTAAAGATAAATACTTCTAGCTAACATTAACATTACATATCTAAATATTTCAGTTGCCAGTCCCTTACAAACTGACCTTCACAACACACTGTGAAGTCAGCTCACAACAAAAGTAACACAGCCCAGGCTAGATTAAAGGTAGACTCAGTTAAATTACATTCCTACAAGCAGCACTGTGTTTTATGGGTAAATTTTGACTGACTGACTGATCTACAAATAATATTGAGAAGTGATTTATGCTGCAAGGTGATTCTAGATCAGTCAGTCTCGACTCGCCGATAAAGCCGGCTGCAATGTCGAATGTGCCCATTGAGATGAGCAAGATGCAACACTCTCTGCACATATGCATGGGTTCACTTCACACTGTTATAGCATGGTAGCCAGGGGAACCAAAACAGTGGAGAAGTTGAGCCTCATGCTTCAACGCTCTTAAGACATCAGCATGCTTCGGTTTGGCTGGCGCCTTGCCGAACCCGAAAGAGTGTGCTTGCATACTCTCTTAAGACCTTCACTTGAAAATTAGAACAACAAAAAAAATTGATCATGAATTTTGACGTTTTTGCCAAGGAGAACTTTGTCACGCAATTGTACATCTAAGATGTTTGGTGCAGTATACTCAAGTGAAAAAATGTGCATGAAAACTATTAATCTCTCCTTGAATGACAACAAACACTTAATTGAAGGATCCCTACTGTTGACCAATCCCCGACACAGGGGAATAGACTTCAACTACCAACTTCGCCTTGCCTCTAGAAAATGTTTTGTATGCACAAACAGCCAAAATAACATTGTCTAATATTGCCTATCGAAACTAACAAAAACTTCACAAAATACTCTCATAATATATGCACAAACTGTTCCAAACTGTTTTCGGATGGTAAGCATGTGAACGCCTATAGTTGTTGAGGACATTTACTCATGTTGTTGACTTTCTGCATATAAGTCATAATGCTGAGTCTACCTTTAAACTGTGGAGTAATGACTAGGAATAATTTAAAGGAGAGAGCTGAGTGAGACAAAATATATATAAATATTTTGTCATAAAACAAATTTAAAAAGGACAGACGTGACTGAGGCGAGGGAGACGAATTAATTAATAAAGTATTTGGCAATGGAAAACATATACAAAATAAAACAAATAAAAACAAAATATAATTAGCATGTTTCAGTGTTTTCACATGTAAAGGTGATTGCTTTTGATTAAAACGCTTTATCTGTCTTCCAAAAGAAAATTCGAAAACGTATTTTATGGAAAAGCAATGTTAGTTTTTGTATGATGCACTATACTGCACTGTTGACAACAATGACCAAGTGGCGCAGATTTCGTCAAATCGCCTTTCAAAGTGTATTGCATTATGGGGATAAAAGTTGTCCGATTTGCGCCTACATGCCGACTGCATGAACTTTACAACAACCATGTGATTAAAGGTCATGAAGTTTCAACTGCAATTTTCTGTAGTTGTTCCTCACCAGCTGCAACCTGCGGCCATCGCATGCATTGTGGAAAAATGAAGAAATATTGCCACAACTCAAATGTACAAATTAATGTCAAATGAGTCTCTCTCTCGCCAATTGCTAGTACACACATACTGTATATTTACAGTTTGTGGGTGTGTGACATGGGGTTTGGATAAACAAAATATTTCGACATTTCAAACTATGGAAACACTGCCATGTTGCACTGAGTCTTGCTGTTGGAAAACCACATCAGTGTCTGACTTTCGGCTGTAGCTGATGCAACTCCCCCGACTTCACTCCTCCACTTTCGTCTGCAGTTGGTTGGTTGCTTTGCTTTATTTAGCCTTACCACTAAAGCCAGCGAGGATTGTTCGATTTGAGAAGGGCGTTCCTCCCTCGCCGCTTTTGCCCGTCACGGGCCATAGACCGGTGCACCACGGCTTAGGTTAATAGAACTCCCTCACTTGCAGTCCGATTGCCCGCATGTAAACATGGCTTTAACGCCTATGTAAACAGAGCACAGGGCTCCTCGTTTTGGATATTCAACAAGTCAGGCATGTCTCTCGAAGGTGTATAGGAGTTTTAGACATTAGTAGTGCAGTAAATTATTTAGCAATATGTCTATGGAAGATCCGTTCTTCGTCGTCAAAGGGTAAGTAGCCAAGGCTTCACCAGATAACGTCAGCTTGTTACTAGTATCAAGTTTGCCATCAAGTCTGGCTTTAGCAAGGATGGCTAACGTTAGCTTGGAACAAAGGGGAATTGTTGTAGTTAGCTTTCTCGCTAGCAAGCTTAGCTATCTGTTTAGTCAGTTAGCAAATTACGTTCGTGTTTCACAACCCATCTGTCACAATGGCGAGAGGCATGGATAGCAATTTGCATTTTTGTGGCGCTTGTTGTTTATTGTCACGTTTAACTAACGTTTAACTTGCCCGACTCACTGAGGTAACGTTAACGTTACCTAGTTAACGTTACAATGTTAGATGATTAATATAAGATCGACAGCTATGGCAAATATTCTAATTTACTTTAAATATATATATATATATATATATATATATATATATATATATATATATATATATATATATATATATATATATATGGGTTGATGTAATAGTGCATGTGTGGTTATATTAATATGCCTTTGTGACTAACGTTATGTCAACTTCAATGTCTTGCCAGCTACTGCTTAGCTATCCCGCCTTGATCATGAATCTCAGTTCCAATACATTACACATACAGTAGACAAATTAGCTAACTTAAGTCATTGGACGAAAACGTTTAGTTCTGTAAGTACTGTATTTTGTTAAGAGCCATGACGCGTGGTCTTAACATTAAAACAGATCGACTGCGCTACAGGTTCGGAAGCATAAGGACCTTATCTTTCATATCGGTGATAATAAAATAAAACGGTTCAATTGATACACACCTTCCTAAGGTTAGTGTTCCCACATGTCCATATCGCCACGTGTTTACGGAAAACAGACGGAAGACGTATTACTTACTACCTGTGCTAAATAGCTATCTGCGTCTCCTGTGTGTAAACGGAACACCTGTGTGTAAACGGAAGATGGACGCCACTAACGTTGTCATTGAAAAATACTGTCGGCTGCAACTGTGTTAAAACAGTGTATAGTAACTGTATATTTTGCATTTGTTACATTAAAGTAAAGGCCTTTATATTTCTAGAACCTTACCGCCATTCTGAATAGGCCGTCATTGTAAATAAGAATTTGTTCTTAACTGACTTGCCTAGTTAAATAAAAAATAAAGATGGGTGTATTTGGCTATTTTGTCTGCCCAAGCAAATTTGCTTCTAAACAGACCATGTCAGGTCCTTTGACTATAAGGAATAACGTTAGGCTCCTTTAGTCCAATATTGGGCTACCTCTTAGTATTGCATTTCTATGTGCTTGAGGTAGCTCAATACTGTAGATGTACTTTTTATTATAGACTTTTTCTATTCAACAAATCTCCAGTGAGGTCCAGAAGGCGGTGAACACTGCTCAAGAGCTGTACCATAGATGGAGCGAGCTGCTGCTGGATCCCAGTGGTGCTTCCAAGGAGGAGGTGGATTGGACCACCAATGAGTTGAGAAACAGTCTGCGGTCCATCGACTGGGACCTGGAAGATCTCGATGAGACCATCAATATCTTTTCAACATAAAACAACTCTTAGTTTAACTTGCATATATACTGGTTTATCAAAACATTGTGAACCGTGCTTCATCTGTGAATAGAATACAGTACTTTAAAGAGTACAGCATGCTGCAAGTGAAGTAGTTTAATCTTCATCGAGAGTAGAACGATTTGATTATTTATCATGTCTTTGTTGAATAGGCTATTCCTTAACAGTAAATGCAAGTATTGTTGAATCGAACCCTAAGAAGTTCAATCTGGACACAGTGGAGCTGTCCAAACGGAAAGGCTTCATCACAAGCACCAGACAAACTGTTAAGGTGAGTCAGGCCTAAGGCACACAGGCCCGGAAGGATTCTAGTTTAACTTGCAGTAGCCATCACACACATGGTTTGAAGCAGCAGTAACCCTATCCAAAAGCATAGGGTTCCTGAACCTTCAGTGCTAGGACCCCTAATAATTAGAGATGTTCTATTTTCTTTATAGCCATTATCAGCCAATCTGGATATGATGGCTGGTGCATGCCTTTATTTTGACATCCTGTTATTAAACATACTGTCTTTAATCTCAATGCTTGTGTTCTATTTCAGGAAATGAAAGACCACATGTCCAGTCCGACAGCCTTAGCCATGTCCGACAAGAAAAACAGACAGGTGTGTAGCTCTATGAAGCTATATATATTTTTTTTTTTTACTGTTTGTTACTCTGCATGTAATGATGCAGTATGACGGAATGCACTTCTCAAACATGTAGCACGTTTTAGATCAGCAGGTTGCGTACTGCTTTATCTGATCATTGACACTGCAAACAGCCTCCGTTAGCGTTTGTCAGAGAGTAAGTGCAATTGGTATTGGCAGGATCCTCCTCACCATTTCAGTTGAGTGACCATGTCCACATACTTCAGCAGATCTCCTATATAATCATTGCTGTGCCACTTCTCCCTCAGGCTCTGTTAGGGGACAGTGGGTCTCAAGGCCCAATCTGGCAACCGGGACTCGACAAATACACCCGCCTGGACCAAGAGCTACAGACGGCCAACTCCCAGTTCATCGAGGAGCAGCAAACCCAGCAGCAGGTATAGCTAATAAAAATGTTTCATGCCTATGTACACACCCCTGTTGATTACTGTATTTTACATTATTTTGAGAAGGAATAATTGTATTTATATTTGTATTTTTTTATTATTATTTTTTTTTTAAACATATTTTTACAGTTGTATCAGTTGCAACATACTTTGTGACATAAGTCAGCGATGTTGACGTGTGTGTGTGTCAGCTCATGGCAGAGCAGCAGGATGACCAGCTGGAGCTGGTGTCTGGGTCCATCGGGGTGCTGAAGAACATGTCTGAGAGGATTGGCATGGAGTTGGACGAACAGACAGTGTATGTAAATATCCACTGATACACAACCACAGCAACATTAATCAATGACATGAGTATTAGAGTTTCAGGTCTACACAGATCATCAGGTGCCATATGTATCAAGCGTCTCAGACTAGGAGTGCTGATTTAGGCTCAGTTTAGACTTGTGGATGACAATGAATAAGATTATATGGACAGGGGTACCTGATCCTAGATCAGCATTCCTACTCTGAGACACTTTGTCAATACGGGTTTATATCTTTCCTGGTATCTACAAAGCACCATGTCTTCTCTCTTGTAGTATGCTGGATGACTTCTCTCTTGTAGTATGCTGGATGACTTCTCTCTTGTAGTATGCTGGATGACTTCTCTCTTGTAGTATGCTGGATGACTTCTCTCTTGTAGTATGCTGGATGACTTCTCTCTTGTAGTATGCTGGATGTCTTCTCTCTTGTAGTATGCTGGATGACTTCTCCCATGAGATGGAAAGTACCCACTCCAGACTGGACAACGTCATGAAGAAGCTGGCCAAGGTCTCCAACATGACCACTGGTAAGTAACGCAGCATAGCCTCTTTATTCACCACCTTTCTACCTTGGTTAAAAAGACACTTCAAAATTCAGGAACCATCTCCACTAATGCAAGTTATCAAAGTCTGCATCTTTTGGAGATGTGGGTTACAGAGGTTACTTAAGTGTAGTGTTGTTGTGGATGTCTTTTGATGTTCCCTAATATGCCAGGCCACTTATGTATGGGTGGTCATTAAAGATGATATATGCTTGAATGTTTGATTTTTTATTTTATTTCACCTTTATTTAACCAGGTAGGCTAGTTGAGAACAAGTTCTCATTTGCAACTGCGACCTGGCCAATATAAAGCATAGCAGTGTGAACAGACAACACAGAGTTAAACATGGAGTAAACAATAGACAAGTCAATAACACAGTAGAGAAAAAAAAGAGTCTATATACATTGTGTGCAAAAGGCATGAGGAGGTAGGCAAATAATTACAATTTTGCAGATTAACACTGGAGTGATAAATGATCAGATGATCATGTACAGGTAGAGATATTGGTGTGCAAAAGAGCAGAAAAGTAAATAGATAAAAACAGTATGGGGATGAGGTAGGTAAAATTGGGTGGGCTATTTACCGATAAGACTATCGGTAAAGAGAGAAGGCCCAGTCATTAGCTTCCTGTTTAAGGGAATGTCTGTGCAAGACAACTTGGAGTCAGCCAGGATCAGCAGCTGAAGAGGAAGGATAGGAACCCCCCCACCCACCTCCAAAAAATGGTGGCACCTCTTTATAAGGAAACCTTTTCAGGAAGCTTCCAACAGGAAGAACTCAGGAGACAAGGAGTCAAATGAAATCGGGTCATTTCTTTTTAATGTCAGGATATCCAGTCGGTACTTTTCCCTGGCCCCTAGACTCCGGTCCTCAAGTACCCCCAACAGCACACATTCATGTTGTGGCCCCGGACAAAAACACCTGATTCAACTTGTCAAGGGCTTGATGATTAGTTGACAAGTAGAATTAGGTGTGCTTGTCCGGGCCACAACAAAAATATGTACTGTTGGGGGTCCTCGAGGGCATGGAGTTGGGAAACACTGCCCTAGACAATGTAATACATTTTTTTATTTAACCTTTAACTAGGCAAGTCGATTAAGAACAAATTCTTATGGCATAACGACAGATTTTTCCCTTGTTAGGTCAGGGATTTGATCTAGCAACCTTTCGGTTACTGGCCCAACGCACTAACCACTAGGCTACCTTCCGCCCCACTAGCGCTACCTGCGCTTAGGGTTTTATATTTGTACTTTATTATATAATTTTTTTCCTGCTGCTTTTTGCTAGTTTTCTTTGCAGTCTTCAAGTTGCAACTTTGAAGTTGAATATTTCAGGTCGAAAGACATGGTATTCTCCATAGAACATGAATTCCTAGTAGTTGGACCTCTCATGTCTGAACATGTCTGAAAGCAAGAAAAAGGTCAATTGCTCCTCTCATTGTTTGACACAGTTCACCCGCATTCTTTTCCGCTCGCTCTGTTTTTCTCTCTTTCTCTTGCAGACCGGCGACAGTGGTGTGCTATTGGTATTCTACTGGCCATTCTGTTTGTGGTCGTCATTCTCTTCTTCATCCTGTGATGACCAGACCGTCCACCACGACACACTCCCACTGACCCCCCTCACCCCTGTCTCCGTTTGACCATAGGGATGGACTTTACATGGTGTTGGGGAAACATCCAAGGTTTCCATTGACATAGGGAGATGGCTATCTAACTCCGACCCCCTTTTTACTTCATACGCTGTATATACAGTGATGCTTCTGTGGCTGCTGCAGTTTTCTCTCAAGCAACGTTCTCAATCGTCGTCTCAGATACCTCCATTCAACTTAAACCTCCCTTGGCGTGAAAGATTTAGTTTCTGTGCATGCGCAATTTTAGGTAGGATGTGAACACTAATCCTGAAAATGTTTTACAGAAACCTGTTTGAGGTAAACCAGGGTAGTTCAAACTCCTTGTGGCATTTTAGTGTTAATATTGCGAATATTATGTATGAAGAAGACTAATCATTAGTGTATTTAGAGGGCCTTGTCTGTCGTTTCTCACTGAAAACCCCTACGGCTACCATGGTCAAAGTTTTTTTTTAAATATATTTTGTTTTGTCGTGCACTGACTGTGTAACAGGTTTATACAAGTATATTAAACTTTATATATATATAATCGTAGTTGGTCATAGTTAAAACAAAACACTGATGTAACAAGGAAAATGATATATATTGCTAAGCGGGTAGACGTATCACTAACCACACTAAAATGGATGAACTTAATGTTATTGTTTTTAATTCATTTATGTTCTTTCATTTTGTACTTAAATGTATTTTTGGTATTTGCTTATACACTATCAACAGGTGTTTAACACCCGCCTGTGAAATCAAGTCACTTCCTGCAATACTGAATGGAAAGGAGCAAAACCATATACTTTTGTATCTCGAACCGGGCTCAAGCTTGATTTTAATGTCTCAATATGAGCACTCTAATTTTGTGCGAAAAAGTTTTCCTCAAGATGTCCTTTGCGTGCATGTCTTCATATGTCTGGTGTCTTTCAGCCAGTGTTTCAGCCCTTCTAAAGACTTCATAACATGCTTATAATCAGTATCTGATACGCCCCGCAGGCACTTCATAAATTCAATTCAATTGGCAAGCTAGTGTCAACAGACCTTAAGTTGTTTATCTAAGCTACTAAGCATCATGCATTTGTTTTTGAATGTGTTATGCAGTTTTTACAAGACCCTTATACCAAAGTGTTAAGTGTTCAAATGAAATGCTAATTGAGAAGCCTGACCTGCTTTCCCCCTGCCAGGAATTAGTGTTAAGGTTTATCAGTGTTACATGAACATGATGTTGGAATAAGGGGAAGGGACTGACTGAGTCACACCTGGGCTGTATTCATTAGGGCACACCGTAGCAAAACATTTTGCAAGAAAATAGTGTTTCTTATTGGAGATGTTCAAGGTAGTCCCTGTTTAAGTCAGTTTTCTGTTTGTTGTGTAATGAATATGGCCCTGGTAGTTGCTGTGCTCTGCATAGCCAGTGCCTTAGGCTGATACTGTATGTATGTTATGCTGGGTCGAGAATGGTTCATTTTGGTCTCGCTTCCCAGTTCCTGCCCCCTACCTTGAAATTAAATTTCAAAACGGTAACCAGAGTTCCAGGATGAGTCGTAAGTCAAGGGTTGACTGAATATGCAGGCATGTTTTTTTCTTCTGTTTTCAGTGTGTTTCTATTCAGTTCAAGGAGAATGATACTGTTGTGTTAGCCTGGTTACCAGTCTGTTTAGCTAACGTTCCACTCCTTGTACTCTGTGTCATATGCCAAAGATGTATGTTTAGCATGACAGGAGTGGAAAAATGACCAAACAGACTGGTGTTATGTTAATTGTCGTAGAAACCTGGTTACAGACTTTGATTCAATAGGTCTCCACTCGTTTGAGGACTTTTTTATTTTACCTTGATTTAACCAGGCAAGTCAGTTAAGAACAAATTCTTATTTTCAATGACGGCCTGGGAACAGTGGGTTAACTGCCTGTTCAGGGGCAGAACGACAGATTTGTACCTTGTCAGCTCGGGGGTTTGAACTCGCAACCTTCCGGTTACTAGTCCAACGCTCTAACCACTAGGCTACCCTGCCGCCGACTTAATGTGAACATAACACATTAATTCACTATTTTAGGTTGAATGTCATATCAATCAATCAAATCAAGACAGTAAAACCATACGTAAGAGGAATAAGGGTATTGTGATTGTACTACTGTATGAAATATAATGGACACTAGTGATCAGGGTTTTCTCTATGGCATTCTAATTCTGATCGTTTTTCACGAATCGGTCTTGACTGATCAGATGATTTTTGGAAAAGGATCTAATGTGAGTGGTCAAAGACCAATTGGTAGAGCAAAAAATCTTAACTGGACTGCCTGTGTAAACGCAACCTGTGAGTCTCAAAAGTTCTGAAAACACTCCTTTCAAAGGTCTTATAAAGTTAGAAAAATATATTGTATGTGTATGGTTTGTCTTTTATGAGTTAACACTACACGTTCACTGTACGAGAAATACAGTATTTCATTAGAGTGTGTCATTAGAGGTAGAAAACATTTTAACAATTTGTTTCTCAGTTTACTTAAATGTTTTCATTTTTTCACTTATTGGAAGTGTTTTGTCTGGTAGGAAGAGTTTTACTTGGGAGTTTACAATATTTGCATTTATTTCAGATTATGGACAATTTGAAGCATGATGGTGACCTAGACAATTATGTACCATCTCAAAATCACTTGTGTTTGTCACAAAAACAAAGTGTGTGTAAACTTTGCGAATCATTTTGCAATGCTGTATTACGATACAAAGTACCTTTAGCATTAAATACTGTACTTATTGCGCAAACCAAGTCACTGGTGACAGGTGGACGAGTTGTTTGTGGAGAATGGGTACAGTCCATGGCATTGTAAGTCATGGTGTGTTTTTGTTTGTGTGAAACTGTGTGTTCATGCTCCTGGAGTGTGTGAAAATACTTTTTACCCTTGAACTGTTCCCCTTGACCTCCATGTCATCATGGCTGAGCATATGTAGCTGAAGAGTCCTGAAAATAAAAGGATGCTGCAAAGATTCACTCTGTTTCAGCTCATTCCAATAAAATGTGATCAATTTGCTTGATTTGACTTTTTTTAAGGGTATATAGGCCTAGCTCAAGATAGAAATTGGTACTAGTCACAGATCTAGAATCAGAATAACCTTACCTGATCTTAACCATTTAGCAGGATAATAAATTGTCTGACCTTGTTCCTACTCAGGAATGTGATTCTTCCTGATGAATCAAATCCTGATTTCTAGATATACGATGGTGTCCCGATCACAACCCTTCTACTCCAAGTGGCTCCATATTTTCATGGGATATCTTGGTTGAATAGGAGGTATGTTATGGTTGTAAGAGGAAAATGAGAGCTGGGGTTAATGTCAGTGGGGCCAGCTGTCGGCCGGCAGTGGCAGTTTGAGACGTTGTCTATTGAGTCAGACAGCCAACAGAGAGCTTCTCGTTGAACACCACTGAGCAGTAGTTGAACTCAGGTCAAATGACAGATGGCCCTTTCCTCTCATGTTTCCCCTCCCTCCCTGTTTTTCCTTTGTCCGGAGAGGAAATGATTAGTCATCTACACCTGGGTACCCTACACAAACACAGCCCTCAACCCTGAATACAACACTCAGTATCTTTTGGAAAGACAATGGTTTTCATTAAGCCAGACAAGTATAATATAACACTGATGCCATGTTTTTCATCCTGACATTGTGATGTTTACACCCCCATGTACCACTAAGGGCAGGAGCTTCATAGGATCCAGGAAGGGATCGAGACTGCTATGAGGGGATAATATAGACTCACTAATATGATGTGCAAATCTCCATATAAAAAGAGGGAAATTGCTGAATGTGTGTGTGTGCATTCATATGTGCCTGGCTATGTGAACATGTGTTGTGTTTGTACAGTAGGAGCCAGAGGTATAGACCAGAGTCACAAATTTGATGACTTGATAGAAAATAAAACAACTTGAGACTTGCCTTGGAGCCTCAAGACTCAATTTAGACTGATGACTTAAATTATCTGGCCAGATATTGTAACATTTTGCCACTGGACAACAGATTAGCTAGTAAAACGCACTCTCTGCCTTTGATTGGACCAGCAAACTGTCAATCAAAACAGGTCAGTTTACCTACAGTAGTGCAGTGAGAACGTTTTGGGTGGGTCATGAGTGTCAAACTGAATGGGAAAAAATACATTTTAAAAAACTCATAACTTTTCTCAATTAGCGAAAAAAAAGTAATGCATATTTTAATAGGCGATCAGGTTACTGACATAGGCCTACTGTCATCAGCCTTGGCGTGCGCACGTGTCCAGATTCGTGATCACAAAGCACTTGTTTAATTTTCTCCTTTTTTGCCTGGCAAAAACAGAGGAGCATACCTACGTTAATATTATCAATATAACATTCAGTGTGGCAATCTGCTACTTGTCTCGGCGTTCTACGGACAATTCCTTCGACCTCACTGCTTGGTTTTTGCTCTGACATGCACCGTCCACTGTGGGACCTTATATAGACAGGTGTGTGCCTTTCCAAATCATGTCCAATCAATTGAATTTACCACAGGTGGACTCCAATCAAGTTGTCGAAACATCAAGGATGCACCTGATCTCAATTTCGAGTCGGAATACTTAGGTAAATAGGTATATTATTTATTTATTTTTTAAATGGGCAAAAAATGTCTAAAAACCTATTTTTCTTTGAAAAGATGTCATCTATTTTAAAATAAGACTAACGTAACAAAATGTGGAAAAGGTCAAAGGGTCTGAATACTTTCTGAATGCACTGTATGCAAAAATAGTTTGGTGATCAAGAATAAGAAACTGTTTATTTTGCATGCTCACCAGCAATGGGGCATCACGCAACAATTACTAGCATAGGCTTACTGGTCTTTTGGAAGTTGATAATGGAGTTATGAAGCTTGCATTTGGAATTTGTTGTCAAAATAAATGATTACATAATCAACATGTGTGGAAGACAAAATAATGAAAGGGTCTGTCTGGTCGTCTCAATAAATATACACATTTCAGATTTTGGGACCTTAAGACTATAAGGCTCTATCTGCACTAAGCATAGTTCTGAGATATAGAACATCAGTTTTCACATCCCAGATCTCAGAACTGTTTTGTAGTGAATTGTTTGTTCATAACCCATTAAGGTCCTCAGCTTAAAGGTACCTGTGCTTCCAATCTTGAGACATTTGTACATTAGTTTTTTTAAGGGGGTGCAATTGCAGATAGAACCGTATGGCTCTGAAATGTCAATCTAGGTTCAGTCATAGGGTTTTATTTGGCTCTTCTCAATTAGACATGTTCAGTTTTTAAGAAGACTGTAGCTAATTGAATACATACATGATAGAATAACACTATTTTACCAAAATAGAGTCAGAACACATGATCAAATACATTAAGAAATGGATGATGGTCATTATGGTCATGTCATCACTGAACAACGATGTGACATTTACATTTACATTACATTTAAGTCATTTAGCATCATTTTGGTGAATTCACCTTCTGACATCAGTTTATCTAAATCATTTAGATTTCTGACATCATTTACTTTAAGATTTCTGACAGTGTTTTTTGTTGTTGCTTGCCTGCCATTATTGCTGGCTGGACTAGCCTAGACCATACTTAGAGGGAGATGGCAAAGACGTGTTCTGATTGGGCCGTCTGTATTTGTTCAGGCTTGTGATTGCATTACGGATAGAACCTTATAGTGCCAAGTTCAAATGGGTTTATGCAGATAGAACTATAGTTGTTCAATTTTTATTACTTAAAATGTACTTTTTCAAACATAGTACTTTACAGACATATGAAGAACCATCTAAAGATACATATGACTAACTCATTTTTGACTAAAATGTCAGAACCTTCTAGTCCCAAGGTCTCGATTTGTAGTTGAACAACTCATTTTATGTATAGATTTTTTTATTTTATTGACTTGACTTGCTCTAAGAATGCACGACTTGGACTTGACTCAAGACTAGACCCGTTCTACTTTGGAGTCGACTTGGACCTTGTAACTTGAGACTCGAACCTTGGGACTCGAGACTCGAACCTTGTGTCTTGAGACTCGAACCTTGTGACTTGAGACTTGGACCTTGTGACTTGAGACTTGCTTGTGACTCGAAAAATTGTTACTTGGTCTCACTTCTGGTAGGAGCACACAGGTAGGGGGTGTCCAAAAGACTGGAGGGGGTTGGTGTACTTGGTTGAGCGCAAGTGCATGGTGCAGGATCCCTGCTCCTCTGTCTTGTTCCCCAAAAGATGGAGATAGGGACCAGCTGAGCACACACTCCCATAGAGAGGAGAAGGAGGAGGGGTTTCACCCAGCCCCTCTAGACAGCTGGTGTCAGTAGCTTTGCAAAGCAGGCTGGGGAATATTGACATACAAGGAAGAGGCAGTCAAGTTGTTTCCTTTGCTGAATTCTAAATGGACAAATCCAATGAGTCACAATAATTCAGCATTCTATTTATACTGTATATACAGAAGTATGTGGACACCCTTTCAAATTAGTGGATTCAGCTATTTCAGCCACACCCGTTGCTGACAGCCATGCAATCTCCATAAACAAACACTGGCAGTAGAGTGGCTTTACTGAAGAGCTCAGCTACTTTCAACGTGGCACTGTCATAGGATACCACCTTTCCAACAAGTTAGTTAATCAAATTTCTGCCCTGAAATCTCTGGAGTAATGAATCACACTTCACCATCTGGCAGTCCAACGGATGCCAGAAGAACGCTACCTGCCCAAATGCATAGTGCCAACTGTACAGTTTGGTGGAGGAGGACTAATGATCTTGGGCTGTTTTTCATGGTTTGGACTAGGCCCCTTAGTTCCAGTGAAGGGAAATCTTAACACAATAGCATGCAACATTCTAGACAATTCTGTGGTTCCAACTTTGTGGCAACAGTTTAGGGAAGGCCCTTTCCTGTTTCAGTATGACAATGCCCGCGTGCACAAAGCAAGGTCCATACAGAAATGGTTTGTCGGGATCGGCGTGGAAGAACTTGAGTGGCCTGCACAGAGCCCTGACCTCAACCCCTATCGAACACCTTTGGGATGAATTGGAACGCTGACTGCGAGCCGCGCCTAATCATCCAAAATCAGTACTTTACCTCACGAATGCTCTTGTGGCTGAATGGAATCAAGTCCCCGCAGCAATGTTCCAACATCTAGTGGAAAGCCGTCCCAGAAGAGTGGAGGCTGTTAGAGAAGCAAATTATTTTGGAACGAGATGTTTGACGAGCAGGTGTCCACATACTTTAGGTCATATAGTGTATATATATATATTCTATCTACTTGACGGTTAGAGGTCTGACAGGGTGTGAGTGGTGGTGGTGATATACTAACTCCATGTTATCAGAGGGATTTTGGGGGCAAGGTATTGACCACTCTAACACCTTTCTTCAGACCACATGAAGCCCTGGCTACTGTACACACCTGTCTCCTCTTCCTCCATTCATCCCTCTTTCACCTCTCTTTCTAAAAGGCAAAGAGGCCACTGACTCAAGCCGTGAAAGATGACCCCATTGCGAAACCTATACGGTCGTGTGATCTAAACAGTCATGAGCTTTGTAGATGCTGTGAAGATGCTCCGAGTGGCACAGCGGTCCAAGGCACTGCATCTCAGCACAAGAGGTGTCACTACAGACACCCTGGTTCAAATCCAGGCTGTTGCACAACCGGCCGTGATTGGGAGGCCCATAGGGTAGCGCACAATTGGGCCAGCGTCGTCCGGGTTTGGATGGTGTAGGCCGTCATTGTAAATGAGAATTTGTTCTTAACTGACTGGCCTAGTTAATAAATAAAGGTTAAAAAAAATGCTGCTTGTTCTTGAACTGAAGCTGATGTCATTTACATCGAGGAGGACACTTCATGTCAGACCATGCTGATATATCAGATTGTGTGTAATTTGAATAGGGCAATATTAAATGAGAAGTGATTGTATGTTCTGATTCAAGGCATGAAAGAAGGCGGGTAGTTCACATTCTTTTATTTGAACCATAGATATAAATAAATAAGAAAATACATATATTGAATGACAGTGAAAAGTCTCTGTTCTGTGCACACTTTAATACTGATGAAGGATGTGGAATGACTCCTCAAATGTCGATGCTTTCCTATCGTCACGGTCACACGCGTGTAATGACCTCTAGTACCACGTGTTTGCTGTTGAAAGGTCCAAATAATTTACTACACATTTTCCCGAAGGAGTCTGTCTGAATTCTCATCATCAACTTCTCGGATCTACTTTCTCATCATTTACAACCCAATGGTTTGACAATGTCTTTCTTTAGACAATCAACCAAATACTTTGGCAGTTATTGCTTTGTGTACAATGCATTCTTGTAATGACATTAACAAACAAAAAACTATCAGCAGCATTGGAAAGGTCTTTGTCCATTGACGGACAAATCCTAAATTCAGTACCCTGACTGACAACATCAGGGTGTCTGAAAACCAACCAGGAATGACCTAAAAAAAAAAAAAAAAAGGACTGATCAGGCGTGACAATGACCGTATGAGTTGGCAAGACGGTATTAACAGATCTGGGACCAGGCTCCTGATAAAAGTGGATACTTTTCTGTCACAACCGTGACCTTCTGATTGATAGGATTTAAGTTCTATTTGGGTACTGCGCATTTATATGGTAAAATGTAAACAAATATTGATTCTACTTTGTTTGGCAAATGCACACAAGCAGAGAGGAAAGTGGATGATCCTTCGGTACAATCAAGACGGCATGGATAGCGTTGTTGATCCACTAGGACCGAGGAAGACAAACAAAATGTACGTTTGAGGCCATGCGTGTTGGGTTTTGAAACGTTGTCATTTTCAAGTTCGTTATTACTGAGACAATTGACCAAATGTAGATAGTTGTGACACCTTATTCTCATCCCATTCTTTGGAGTAAGTCGTACCTTTTTAGCCTGCGTGCCTGACTTTTTCTGCATTCAACAACACAAACATGGTCAAAGACAAGCTGGTTAAAGCACAACTAGACTGGCACCGGGCTAGTTCCTTGTAGCTATTGCAGTAAACAGGACACACCATTGGAAGAGACTATAGAGAAATGACTTATTCTTGACTAGACTTCCAAACTCAAGACATCGACTCCTTCATTTCTTGTCAGACTTGGTCTACTCTGTGCTATCCAGAGTGCCTCATCTCCATAGTGCTTCAGTTCATATCTAAGACGTACGTTTATTATTAGTCCAAGACTGGAAAACTCAAGTCTTCTTTTTCAGTTAGGATTATGTCCCATAGTTCCATTCACTCCACAAGGCTGGCTAGGCAAAATTAGCATCTTGGACTCAGAGACTGCAAACTGCTAGGTTTGTTTAAATGGTATCACTTTTGAGATGCTTGATGTCATCTCTGTTGCTAATCCACAGAAATCCAGATCTGGTTTGACTAAACCAATAAAAACATGATTTAATTGCATAAAGATGCATGGAACAAATACTGTAGGAGATTGTTACGAGGTATTTAACAGAGGATCTCCTACCAGACTGTATTATTGATGTGTGAGCTGCTGAAACCTTTATGCATTACCTGTAATGATAATAAAAAATGTTTTGTACTGCTGTGTTTTAAAAAGAGGTACGGTAAGGAGCACCTGATGACAAAGAACTCAAGGGAAAAAAAACACAACAGGACATGAGGAAACATAACAGGACATGACAGCTACTGCTCTTATAGCAACTCCATGTGACCCATATAGGAGAGCAAATCGTGTCAAACATCTTGATGTGTCTTCAGAAGAACAATGCTCTATTTAGATAGAGAGGACATTATTACTGCTGTCAAAGCAAGCAGGCATAGAAATAGCCACAGTCATAAAGCCGATCACACACACCGTCCCTCTGTCATACCCCCCAACACCCCAGGTTTCCATGGGGTTTGTGGTTTCTGTGGCGTCCATGGTTGCCATGGTGTCTGTGGTTGCCATGACATAGCCGGTTTCCATGGCATTGCAGGTTGCCATGGTGTCTCCACTGTAACCGGCGGTCCTCAGGTTGCCTAGCGAGGAGGGGGGAGTCTCCTTTGTCGGAGCACGCGGATAGAGGCTATGTTGTCCTGGGTCATTAGGCAAGTCACCAGGTCCAGACTGAGACCAGCCACCTTCTCACCGTTCACCTCCAGCAGCTCGTCTCCCACTCCCAACAGCCCCGCATACAGCTTCTCTGTGCTGCTGTCGCCCATCTCCTCCACGTACACACCTACAAGACAGACAGGATAAAGTACAGGAGCGTGTTGCTGGTAAGGCCACACACACACACACACACACACACATTTTCACACCTTATTTATAACACACGGACAGGCAATAGTGATACCACAGGAGAGGAGTATCACTACCAACACATACACCGGTAGGATCATAGGGGAGGAGCACACACACACACGGCTAATATAAAATACAACCTTAGGACACAGGAGAGGAAAACATGACCTAACACACAAACAGCAAAGGAGTACAACACTAAACACACATTCAACTGCAGGACAGGAGAGAAGTAAGAAGATGAGCACAATGAAGGGGGACATTCTAATAAACAGCACGATTACAGAACACGACATTAGAAAAGACAACCAAAACAGGGCAAATCCTAGCCTGGTACCAAACTGTTTCTGTTCATGGCTTAGCCTGGTCCAGACCAATGGCGAGACAATGACCATAGGAGTTGGTAACAGCACAAACAGATCTGAGGTCAGGCCAGGCAGAGCCAAGCTCTCATGTCCTTATGTACCCGAGTCTGGTCGTCCTTTGCCCCGGGAGATGAGGAAGCCGAATGGGCCGTCGGGGGGTCTGCTAAGCTCCAGCAGAAGGGTCCCATCAGGGAAGGCTTGGGCCACCCTCCCCACAGAGCGCACCCCGCTAGGGCAGCCCACATCCTCCACACTCAGAGCCCTCTGAAATCCCCTACTGGAAAGACATGACAGCAGAGTTGCAGTGACACATATGGGGCACCATTTGTAGCATGCAATAAATATTAATTCGTTACCACAAAATCCAAACATTGCAGTCTGTGACACAGGCTCAGATGTCGCCATGCAGAGTTGAGAACGGACATTGCAATCTACGCTCCCAGGTGGTGTCCTGAATAATAGATCGACCCTTAGATCTCCATTAAGATTTATTTGACCTAATACCACCTCTGCAATACCACTGGATGTGCGCATGTAATCTTGTTGTATAGATTAATCCCGCTCAGTATGTCCATTAGGGTTTCAAACAAGGTATACTGACGCATTTCCACATTACGTCATCCTATAGAAAATGCTATTTTATTTCAGTAAAAAGCAATGAAGGTCAATGGAGAGACAAAAAAAAGTGTGCTGCCTCGTGCCATTTCCCGTTTTATAATGTACATAATGAAGTCATTGCATGGGGGAATGGTCTGCTCCCTACATTAAGGTCTTTATGGCAGAAGCCCCTCCCCAGCCCACTTCCCAGAGAGCCACATAGCTCGGTCCATATATAGCAAGGCTGTCATGTCCCTAGCCGATCAGGTTTCTGACTGCCTCTCGAGGACGGCTATCGAAGCGCAAGGCTGAGGCTGGAATGTCCTCGTCTCTGGTCTCTCCTGGATCAGCTACCAGTGCACTCATGTAGACATACACATGCACGCACGCACAGGCAGTGTCAACAACATCACCCGAACAGTCCGTGTTCAATTTCACCCCTGCTCCCAACTTTCCAAGTCCATAATGATGCGATAGTCTACTGGGTTCCATGTCTTTTTTGTTGTTGTTGGCATCACCACCACATTCACTCTATTTTTATCTCTCCATTCTGGACACCCCCTCAGACCCAGTAAATGGAAACTATTCGGTTACACAACACATACGGCAGCCGTCCATGCATACCAGAGATATGAGATCAACCTAGACTTGAGCACATGCCAGCATTGTAATCTCTTATCAGGAAGGATCGACGTTGACTTCATTCATAATATTAAATGAGTGCGCAAGTTAAACCGTGACAGATAGTTGGATGTTAGATGACCTTTCATTACTGTAACAGTTGCCTATGTGTATGTTGCTGATGCCATAGTTCTAATGTGTGTGCGCGCATGTCTGTTTATGTTGTACCTGAGAGCAGGGCTGCTGGGTTGGTCTCCAGGTGTGTACGCATTGGAGCGATCTTTCTTTTTTGACGACTGTAAATTCTGGACTGATGACGATTTCCTCAGCTGCATAAAGGGTGACCCCTGGTGGTGAGAAATTAACATGACAGTAACCCTGTCAGCTTCCACAATATTGGTGCATTTAGATTTCTTCATAAAGCATAATGTTACCAAATATACTCTTTATAGCATAGTTATGTGTGAAATCATGTATATTTATACTTCTATTACACACTTTTCTATTCATCATGTTCCAGTCAACTAAACTCTAAATATTCTTATAGATTAAGCAGAGTTTGACAGACAAAGTGGCACTCTGACTACAAGCACGGTTCAAATCCATAGAATTCCCCTATAATTCAAAAGATACGTTTGACATGACAAAGGAAGGTATTCTGTCACCATGCGTAGGGATTGGAGCGAAGGTGCTTTCCTCAGCTGGCTGGGGTCTGGGCACTTGGGGGTGCCGAGGCTGGAGGTGGGGCCAGGAGATGCCGAGGGGAGGCCTCGGGGCTGGAAGCTAAGCTGCTCCATGCTACTGGAGCGCCCTTTACCAAGCTTCCCCACTCCATTTAGGCCGATGGCGGAGAAGAAACGACGCAGAGAGAGCTTGGATCTGCCCTCCCGCTGCTCTGTCTCTGCCCTTACCCTCCTGTGAAAAAGAAAGAAATGAGCAACGCCACAAAAAGAAAAAAAAGAAAGGCAGAGGCTCTGAATCTGAATGCAACCACCCTGTTCCGGCCCCATCCCTTCCCCTGGAACCATCTTCCCCAGAGCTAAAGGTCCACATCACATTCTGCACATGTTTCTTTCCCTCTACGGACACATTTTACAGACATGTGGTCACCCTCACTGTCAACTGTGAAAGTAAATTCAGTCCTTACAGTCAGTTCAAGTTTTACTGGTGAAATATCCATGTAGCATCTGCATGTTCACCGTTCTCAATTAGTTTCATGGGAATAGATTTATTTACACAGTAAACCACAATTTCAAAGTGAAGAAGAAAAAAAAAAGTGTCAAACTACAATTAAAACAGTAAAATACCCTACCTGGTTAAGTGAATACCCTGAGTTAATACTCAGTGGAACCACCTTTTGCTTGAATTACAGCCATGAGTCTCTTTGAATACTTCTCTACTAACTTAGCACACCTAGACTGTGCAATATTTGCCCATTCTTCCTTGCAGAATTCTTCAAGCTCAGTCAAATTGCTTGGTGACCGCTCATGGACTGCACTCTTCAAGTCATTCCACAGATTCTCGATGGGATTTAGGTCGGGGCTCTGACTAGGCCACTCACATTAACCTTCTTGTCTTTCAGTCACTGTACAGTTGCTTTGGCGGTTTGCTTTGGGCCATTGTCATGTGGAAACGTGAACCATCTTCCCGGTTTCAACTTCCTGGCAAAGGGCTGCAGGTTCTCCTCAAGAATCAGTCGGTATTTTGCACTGTCCAGTTTCCCTTCTATCCTGATAAGTGCTCCAGTCCCTGCTGCAGAGAAACCCCCCCACAACAGAATGCTGCCACTGCCAGGCTTTACTGTGGGCATGATGTTCTTTGGGTGGGTAGATGTAAAGTGCTTCCCCCCCCTTGCCACCCTCCCATAGAAGCCAGATTTGTGGACCGCTTGTGATATTGTGGTCTCACACATTGACCAGTCTTTGCCATAAAGGCTTGAAGCACCTTCAAAGTCGTCATTGGCTTCTTGGTAGCCTCTCTGATCAGTCTCTTCCTTTCCCGATCATCCAGCTTGGAGGGACGGCCTGATCTATGCAGGGTCTGGGCGGTGCCATATGACTTAACCACTTCTTAATAATGGTATTAACTGTGCGCCGAGGGATAGATAAAGCCTTTGAAATCTTTTTATATCCATCCCCTGACTTGGTGCCTTTCCACATCTTTCCATAATGGACTATTTGCTTTGAATTGCAGTACTAAATAGTGGAGTCCTTGATGAACGACTGTTTTTATTCTGAACCAATCAAAGTCACGACAATTGATCACAGATGGAAGCCAATTAGCTTGATTTGTGAACTGGAAGGTGGTTGGTTATATCTCAGAAGGTTTGCAATTCTAAGGCGGGGTGTTCACTTATCCAAATACGGTATTTTACTGTTTTACTTGTAATTCAGTTTCAGAGCTTTAAAAAAATAATAATAATCTCACTGGGATATTGTGGGTTACTCGGTGTAAATAAAGCCGGAATGGTCTAATTCCATGCGTTTTCATTTCAGGCTGTAAAGAAACAAATAGGTGAACGTTCTGAAAGGGGGCGGTGACTTTCTATACCCACTGTAGATCTTCTAAGTGATGTAGTGTTGTTTTGAATTACGTACAGTGAGTGAATTTTAGAGCAGAGGGTGTTAACAAACTGTAGCCTACCAGTGTTTTGATGAAAAAATGTGACCATTCGCCCAATCATCCTAAAATCTCATAAGAAATGAGGCGGTGTTTGCCTTACATTAACCTTATACCATGCTATTATATTCGGTTCTGTTCTGTAGAATACTATCATTATGTGATCTTGCAGACATTGGAATGAGCACCATTCTCCATTCATCACCAAAATACTGTAGCCTGTTCTCTGGGTAGCCAAACGAGTAGAGCAGAGACTGTGCGTAAAGTAGCGAATCTCAGAACATGCGCAGAACCTTCAGCCCTTTAGCTATTGGCAAGAGGGTTCCAGAAAATTCGCACCCGCATTGAGTCCGTAAACAAAAGAAAGGTGCAACCTGGACACCATCAAAGCACTCTGGTTAGGTCAAAGCTTGGCTCATTTCCATGATACTTTTCCATTATAAATACTTAATTTAATTTGATTTGATTTTTTTTTTGAAATTCTGTCCGAATCAAATCATTCAGGAAAATGGAAAGAACTCATTCTTAACGCCTCTGACACAGGAGCCATTTATGAGCAATGTGTATCCATTCACTTACTACTATTTGGTCAGAGGAGGTCAGTGTTGAGTTTTTTAAAAAGGCTTCAACTGAGGAAGTGCTCTATTTATGTCTGCACCACCACTCTAAAACCACCTTGTTTGACCTAGTTTCTATAAAAACAGTCTGTGGAAGACTAATAATGGCTATGGGCTAATGCTGGCAGGCAGGCAGGCAGGCAGGCAGGCAGGCTGGCTGGCAAGCAGGCAGGCAGGCAGGCAGACAGGCTGGCAGGCAGGCAGGCAGAGCTCCAAATTAGATGATAGCTTGGTAAAATGGAACATAATCTGGGGAATCTAAAACTAGCTTTCTTTAACATCTCTCTCAGGAAAGGTATTAGGGAGAGGGACAGATGTTCATTTTGGGTCAAACCTTCACCTAGGGCAGGTGTGGGCAACTCTTAAGAGTGTGCTTTGTTCCAGCCTAACACGTCTACAGTAACTCAACTAATCAATATACTGTGATGAGCAGGCCTGAAGTGCTTTCATGCCAAATTCTGCCATATACAAACAGTGATATTAGTGACTCAGCTATGAGTTCTAGCCCAGCTCCGAACTCTCGATTTAACCTTGATCTGAAAGAACTAAAGATGGGAGAAATAATTCTCAAAGAATTCCACCAAACCTACCAGAGGGCAAGGCAATCCTTTACAATCTACATGAAGAACCTAATCATACAGGCTTCGGGTCAGTTTAGAACTACGCATAAGAGTGTGGTGGAGAGAGGTAACAATACTCACTGAGTTGGACTAGGGCTGTCCTCCCTTTGATGCTCTGCTCTCATTGGTCCCCTGACCCATACATCACCCCCAGAGCGGTACGGGGGCGGGGTAATGATGCTGGTTCCTTCAGGACAGAGCTCTCCCATCCCTGGATGATGCTGCTCCACTTCTAGAGGAGAGAGTAAAGAGACTTCAACATTAGTAAGGTGTTCCTAATGCTTGGCATAGTCAGTGTACATTTCTAGTTTTTCCACTCTGTCATTTGCTTACAGTCAGCGAAAGGAAAGCTGACAGTCAGGGAGCATCAGAAATTCCAAAAGCGATGGATAGAGCACGATATAATTGACATCGAGAAAATATCATGAATTTCAAGTGCAGCCCTCCAGACCTCAAGAAAGACCGAATGCGGCCTGCGGATCAAAATGAGTTTGACACTCCTGAGTTAGAGCCTTGTTAGGACTGAGGCATTTGCATGTGATATGATACATTTTTGTAGAATGTTGTTTGTGAAACATGAATTTCTAGCTACATCTATTTTTTTTGTGGGGGGGAATGTTGAGTATTTCTCATGCATAGAGACAGAGAGAGAATTAGAGACAGGAGGGGAGGAAGCGTCAGAGAGATACAGAGAAAGACAGAGAGACAAAGAGAGAGACATAGACAGAGACATGGAGAGTGAGAGAGACAGAGGCCACAGTGGGAACAATCAGATGCTTCACATATCCAATCATCCAGCCTGTGGAAACGGAGCGAACAGGCCTCGGTGGGATTACAGGGCTGGGGCTAGGGGATGTGTGTATGTGCTGACTGCAAAATCCCTGCTGGGACCTGGGTGCAGCACACACACACACACACACACACACACACACACACACACACACACACACACACACACACACACACACACACACACACGCGTATGGATGCACGCTGACACATCACTGACACAAGCAGCATGGACTTAATTACCCATGAGGCCGTGCATTTACCAATGGCCACTAGGGAACTAGAGTAAGACTGAAAACATATTCAATTGTAGATTTTTTTTTTAATGTAATTTTCCTCTGAGATGCCCGTACCGTATACTGTTTAGACTATTTGAGTCAATGGTGACTGTGATCAGAGTCTGTGTCAGTAGTCAGGTACAGTTCAGGTCTAATCTTTATTTTTAAAGGAATACTTTGAGATTTTGGCACAGAGGCCCTTTATATACCTCCTCAGAATCAGATGAACTCGTGGATACAATTTTATTTATCCCATTTTTATCCCTTTAACAACCGTTCTTAAAGGTTGTCTGACGGTAGAATAAATCGACTGCATTGGAATTCGCCTCCTTTGCTTTCAACAAGGCATTTACCATCACCGCCCATTGATATGTAGATCATGCCGTCACCTTTGACTTCTGCCATTCAGATGAGCTGTGAATATTAGCAACCCATGTCTTTCTCACCAATCCGCTGTCCCACACACTGAGGTGCAGTATATAAAGGTACAGTATATTAGGGCTCCCGAGTGGCACAGTAGTCTAAGGCACTGCATCTCAGTGCTAGAGGCGTCACTACAGACCCGAGTTCGATTCCAGGCTGCATCACAACCTGCCGTGGTTTGGAGTCCCATAGGGCGGCGGACAACTTGCCCGGCGTCATCCGGGTTTGGCCGAGGGAGGCCGTCATCGTAAATAAGAATTTGTTCTTTAACTGACTTTTCCAGTTAAATTACGGTAAAAAAAAGATATGAACTATGCCTGTATGACTCAGTTGGTTGAGCATGGCGCTTGCCCCGCCAGAGTTGTTGGTTCGATTCTCGGCACCATCATCATTCAGGCATGACTGTAAATCGCTTTAGACAAAAGCATCTGCTAAATGCAATAGATATTATTAGTTATAATTTAACTAGAGAGAGCATCCAAGATGGACGCCCGTCGTTTTCAACGTAATCTACTCAAGTTTGCATACCCTGTTTCGTGGTTGTTGCCATCTTTCTATATCCGGTTTTACTACGCCTGCACTCTAGCACTCAGTGCACACCGGAGACAGCAGTATCACACGAGGCCACCCGGGAGGAGAGCTCTCTACTTTATAGTGTGTGTTTGTACATTGCAATGGACGTGTTTGATGTGTTTAACTTCAAGTAAACCAAAAATGTTGACCAAGTGGGGACATTTTGTTATAGTCTCCACAAAGATAAACGTTATTTCTAGGGGATTTAGGGTGAAGGGTAGAATTAGTGTTAGGTGTCTCTGTGCGTGTGTATTTGAAGCTGACCGTGTATTTGAAGCTGACCTGGTGACGCAGGGTCCCCCATCTTCTCTACTGCTGTCCTAGCTGGCGATGGGGAGGTCTTCAGCAGGGAGGCAGGCCTGATACAGGGCATCATTGTGTCGGTGCTGGAAGTCAGCCCCAAAGAGGAACCATACTCCACGAAGTTCGCGCCGACAGAGTGCTTGTTCTGGGGGCTAGGTGCTGCCCCTCTCCCTTGGTCCCCCAAGGAGTTCTGGGGCAAAAGGCGGTACTGTGGTGAAGGCATGAGTTTGACCACTCGCTGGCCATTGGGTCGGCTCTTGGGTCCCGATTTCAGAGCTGATTTGATGGGCGTTGGGGAAGGGGGAAAGGGGGTGCCCTTGAGGCACAGGGGACTGTTTGTGGGTTCATCTGGGGGCGCAGGGGAGTGAGTGGGAAAACCCACCACCTTTGACTCTGGTTGCTCAATGGGGTACGGGTTGGGTGGCACCACCACAATACCATTGGTTGAGCTCATCGGCGCCAAGCTGTGATTGGGCCTGGGTGCTGGTGGCGTTGGTGTCATTGTGATGGGTGCTCCTTGCCCATTGGTGCCCAAAAGCTCACCTCTCCTACTCCTCCTCTTCACCTTCATTGTCGACACTCGAACACTCCCACCACCTCCACCACCACCACTGCTGCTGTCCGTCTCTCCCGCCGAGCCGAGGCCCATCCCTTCGCTATCTGCCACATCGCCAGGGGTTACCTTCCCAATGTATGTCTCCTTGATCAGCTCGGTACGAACTGTCCGGCTGGGCTCGTTGGGAGCCACCCAGCAAGGCATCAGCGCCTTCTCCTCCCCCCCTCTGTTCACCGGGTAGTTCTGCCCTATTGGGGGTGAAGGGTTTTGATGGAGGTTCAGGTTCAGGGGTGAAAGGTTCGGATGGAGGCCTGGGTTCAGGACCCCTCCTTCAAGGAACGTCCCGCACGAGTTGCACTGCCTGTTAAGCGCCTCCTCTTGTGCCACCACAGATTTGAAATGGCTGCCACCGTTTAATTGGCCTTCCTGTGCCCTGTGGGCCTTTTTGTGCCCTCGCTCGATCCCTGTTCCAGTTCCTGGATCAGTGTCCCTCCGCCCATTGACATAGGAAGAGAGATTGGGCTTGGATATAAGAAGACCCTGGGCCCTCTCACCCGCCCTCCTTCTCTGGCGGAGCCTCTCCAAGTAGCGCACCTCCGCGTCTTTCTCCGACTCGTCCTCGAAGCGGACCCGCGTTGGTGATTGGCCGGGACGTCGGCGGGGGCCACAGGCCGAGTCGCTGCTGGAGGAGTCACTGAGGTTTCCCGAGAACGAGGTAACTGCAGGAACCGTCGCCGACGACACCGACTGGCTGTCCTTCCCCGCCAGCAGAGCCCGGTGCAAGGAAGCTCCAGCCGTCGACAGCTGCTCCCTGTGGATGGTTGCACACACACACACATCCAGAAGGACACACAAACACACACTGGCACCACTGTGGTAAGGTAACACACACACACAAACCCTAACCGGAAAAAAAGACTGAAACCCCATAAAAAAGCATTCAGCATTTTTCCTCCTAACACAGGGGATTGGTTGGATGCCTGTGGGATTCTTATCTATGTTCTGGCCCCTGTCTGTTCCAGCCTCTACATTCCCAACTCTCGCTAAGGGGAAGGTCATCCCCAGTATGGACGTCCTCTCTGTCTGTATCCAATCACATAGCCTCTGTTACCACAATAATGGACAGCTATCTTGAGTCGTATCCAAGAGATAGTGTATTTATTTACGCTATTGCTCATATACAACTTCATCTATAAATGTAAATGAGAAATGCATTTGGAAAAATGACCATGGAAATAAAGTGATTGACAGTTGTGAGCCCACACTTTTGGATGGTGGGGAACAAGATATTGCATGGCTGGCTAAGATTCCTCTGGGGAGCTGATGGGAGTATTGTACTGTGCTTTCCTTGTATGGACTCCTCACACACTGGGTATCTACCCCTGGGATTGTGTGGTTGGTGTGTGTGTGTGTGTGTGTGTGTGTGTGGGGGAGGGGGGGGGGGGGCTGAGGGTAACAGCTGGAAGATGTGTAGCGAAGCATTAGAGGGAATCAGTCTTACCAAGCGTCAAATCACAACCAGAAAGCTCCCTCCAAACCAGAGATATTTCCAAATTAAATCAGACCCAACACAGAAACAAGAATTGTTCTTATCCAATGAATAAACAGGACAACTTATGGCACCGCAATCACATAAATCCAAATTCCTTCCAATTGGAAGGATTTTGATAATAGTTGGCTGTCATTGAAGGGGGGTCATTATTACATCATTTCTGTCATATCACCTAGTGGTTGGTCGGTATCCAAAAAGTCCCATCCAATCATTCTAATCTGGAGCGAATGTTGATGCTGTCTGGTGATTGACAGCTGTATGAGGGAACATCCTGCCTTGGTCAGAGTGAATGTGCTGAGGTAATCAGTAATCACTGCTCCCAGACCATGATATTAGGATTGAGATTGGGGAGGTGTATAATTCCAGCTGGATTGCGTAATGTGGAAATAGACGTGTGTGTATATATGAGAGAGAGAGAGAGAGAGAGAGAGAGAGAGAGAGAGAGAGAGAGAGAGAGAGAGAGAGAGAGAGAGAGAGAGAGAGAGAGAGAGAGAGAGAGAGAGAGAGAGAGAGAGAGAGAGAGAGAGAGAGAGAGAGAGAGAGAGAGAGAGAGAGAGAGAGAGAGAGAGAGAACCTGACATAGCAACCTAGATAACCCAATGCCCTAAACCAATTCCCCAATAGGTGGCCCGTGGGCCAAATTCTGCTCGTGGTTAAATTTATGTGCACCCCCTCATTTTCCTTTTAGAATTTATTTTATATAATTTGCTTTGTTGGACATAAGACTGTAAAATCACCAGCAAATCAGCTGTAAGTGATTTTAATTTTGGAAATCTGTTACCAATCTGTTCCCACACATAAATAGATGTACTCAAGGCTTGAAATGATTCTGTTTTTGTCAAATACCATATATATGTTTGGGCTTATTGCAGTAAATTTGCAGTGTACAAATTATTTATAACTACAGTACCAGTCAAAAGTTTGGACACGCCATCTCATTCAAGGGATTTCTTTATTTTTTTACTATTTTCTACATTGTATAATAATAGTGAGGACATCAAAACTATGAAATAACACATATGGAATCATGTATTGTTCTAAAATGTAGAAAATAGTCCAAATAAAGAGGTGTTGAGACTGGTACTGTATGTTCCGGCTCCCCGACCATCTGCTTAACAACAACAACAACAACAACAACAAATCAGCTCCCAGCTGAATCCGCCCGCGCCCGCGCCTGCCCTAAACCATTATTATTATTATTATACACTTCATTAAAAAGCCTTGAAATTAGAGCAATATAAACGTGTCTATTTACATATTGACATTTACTACTATTTTAACTGTATCACCACCATAATTACTACTATAGTTTTCCGAAAACTACTATTTGAGATATAGGCCAATGCTTTACGTTAAGTTGGCTAATGACATACACATGCTCTATAGCTACTTTTGCTAGAACTACTTACCCAGCTGTACATGGAAACGGCAACTACATATTGTATAGTTATTGTGTAGTTACTAGTTAGATAAATGTAAATATGACATACATAGTACTACATAATGTAGCATCTGTGTAACTAAAGTGTGACCCATAATAGATATGTGACATATCGGCATTTAAAAATGAATAGAGGGCACTGCAAATAGAACATGCTACATTTAAAGCAGTAAATCCAATATGTGTCATATCACTACCACCTGTCGCAGCTTGCTACCCTGAACACGGTCAGTAGACAGACCGCGAGAGAGCCGCAGCACACTTTAACCGGCCAAACACAAGACAGCCGTGCCAAACACAAGACAGCCGTCCCGGTTGCTCCGGCACAAAAGCCTACAGAGATTCACAGGCCCTGCTGGGCCCCACCGAACAGAAGGGAAGAAAAGGAGAGAGAAAATAACGAAACACCGCTTTCTTCTTTGGCCTCGTTTGGTTGGCTATGATGCTACAGGTGTCTGCTACAGCTAAGCTCTGCTGGTAAACAGACACGCACACACACCGACGACCCTCAAACCCTCACACATAAACACACCCACTTGCGGAGCAGCAGACTTACGGGTTGTCCCTCTGGACGGGTAGGATGGTGTGGTCGGCCTTGAGTGGGAAGGAACGGGCCTTCATACGGGCTCTCTCCAGGAGCCGCTTGGCCTGCTCATGGCGCGGACTCAGCGGCAGGTCCTCGCTGGACACAAAGGCCCTGTCGGGCCGCACACACACACACACACACACAGGCAGGTTAGGGGGAGGAGGAGGAGAGATGGTAGAGAGGCACACGTCAGCGCCTGTGCGGGAGAGACGCTCATAGAGAAGGGGATTAGGCCGAGCAGGCAGTCACTACTAATTAGGCTGACAAGGGGTGTGTGTGAATCAATGAGCTTTTGTGTGTGTGTGTGTGTGTGTGTGCGTGCGTGAGAGAGTGTATCTTTTCATAAGCTATTATCTTGTTTGCCTTTGCTTGTGTTTATGTGTGTATGTTTGTGAATGAAGGAACGAGGGACTGTGAAGCAGTCCCTTTGCCTGTAGACCTATCTGTGAGCGGGGTTACATTTTCCCAACCACCAAAAACACAATTACCCACAGTGCTCAGAGCTTTAACCACACAGCTGCCCATTCAATTTCAACACGACACCTGCATAACAGGCACTCAATGGGAAAACAAATGAGTGCGTTTCAAATACTAGGTGCCTCACCGGAAAGCCTTTCTCCTGTGTTGAGTCTGTGACTGGGTACAGAGAAGAGAGATATGATCATAATCCTCTTCGGTGAGGAGGGTGGAGCTTTTAGTAACAGCTGTTATAAACACTGTGTCCCTGTCACTAATTGCAGCTTGGGGCTCTAACGCGGAGAGATACAAGAGCAAAGCGGTAGAGTCATTGGTGTTTGCTGGTGTCGTGAAAGCATCTGCGGTATCTTCTAGATGTATTAGAGCGGCAGTATTTAGGATGGGGGTTTGGGTACCCAAATGACATTTGTTTGTGATACATTCATAGTTAAGCTATAGTGTAGAGGCGTAGCTGGTAAACCCAGTTCCAGCTTTACTCTAACACAATAATCAGGTGTTTTAAAGCAGGGCTGGAGCAAAAGGCTGCATACCCAGTAGCTCTCCAGGAGGTTCTACTGTACCTTTGGCTGTGCTCGCTGTCTTGGAGGGAGATTCCTGAATCCCAGTCACTGTCATTCAGCGCAATGGAACCTATAGGGACATAAATAGACACTGTAACCAGGCAGACTTAAGTATAATTTCCCTCCAGTATTGAAATGGCGTTGATGTCCTTATTTCTCTGGAAACTACAATAAAAAATCATTAGCGAGAAATATGGAAGAACCGTATTAAGTTTAACTATTTGTTTACTTTCCCTTTGTTTATATAAAGCATGATTTATTTAGCATTGTGGATGTTTGAGGCCATGAGGGTGAGGGACAGAGCAACCCACAGGCGGAAGACAACTTCTGTTTGTGAGACAGTTGCAATTAGACAGGCATTACATTCATTAAACATCTGGCCAGCAGTCAGAAATAGCCTATTACCTCCCTACCCTCTTTTTCCTCTCAAGATTTTCTCTCTACTTTCCGTTGTCTTTTTTTTTTACGTCCTCACATTATGTTGACGTTTTTTTCCCAACTTGTCACACACCTTGACCATGAGCTATGTGTTGAATGTGAACTGAGTGTTGGGGAAATGTACTCTTCTCTAATAGAACAGGTCCTTCTCAGGTAAACCCCTTTACAACATTGTGGATTTAAGGGGTCTACACGCTGTGATTTTACTATGGTTATCACACTAACCCCGAGCTGCACCACTACTCACACATTCACTAAAATAATCCATGGTTTTAGGTCCAGTGGGTGGCTTAGGCAAGTCAGTTTAAGAACAAATTCTTACATACAATGAAGCCTACCAAAAGGCAAAAAGGCATCCTGCTGGGAGAGCTTCCTACTGCCTGAGCTATGTTGTTGATGTAAATTGATAAGAGCATGGGGCTTAGGATTGAGCCTTGGGGGTACTCCCTTGGTGACAGGCAGTGGCTGAGACAGCAGATGTTCTGACTTTATACACTGAACTCTTTGAGAGAGGTAGTTAGCAAACCAGGCCGAAGACCCCTCAGAGACACCAATACTCCTTAGCCGGCCCACGACGATGGAATGGTCTACCATATCAAAAGCTTTGTACAAGTCAATAAAAATAGCAGAACAACATTGCTTAGAATCAAGGGCAATGGTAACATCATTTAGGACCTTTAAGGTTGCAGTGACACATCCATAACCTGAGTGGAAACCAGATTGTATACCAGAGAGAATACTATAGACATCAAGAAAGCCTGTCAGTTGATTATTGACATGTTTTTCTCACACTTTTAGTTCTTTACTGTACCTCTCCCATTGCACTGGGTCACCTCCTCGGCCCTCTGCTCCCTCTCCAGAGAGCAGAGGGCCGAGGCTTCAGAGAGCAGAGGGCTGAGGCTCACTGGCTCTGGTCCCTGGCTCTTGTTCAGCATCTGCTTGAGGACGCCCCGATTCATCTCCACTCTCTCTGCTAGAGACATGGCACTCCCACTGCTGCACAGACTCTCCAGGCTGTCAGCCCTCCACAGGCCCCCCATTGGCCCCTGGGGACCCAGTTCGCCCATACACCGCCTCAGACCCTCCAGACTGTCACGGCGTAGCAGCTCCCTGCCCACCCCGCCGTGGGCCCTGGCTTTCCTCTGCTGGCCCCCAGGGGTCCCGGCCAAAGACCTGTCTGGGGCCGGAGGCGCGTCTCCGTTCAGCAGTAGCGTTTCGGGCCTGGTGGCCTTCCAGAACCCCTTGGGAGAGATGCAGGGTTTAACCGCATTAGAAGCGCTAACATTATCCGCCAGGGGACTAGAGTTGGCGTTAACATCAGACAGGTTCTCCAGGCTGGAGCCCTCACCCTGTTCATGTGGGAGCGCAAGCAGGCTGAAGTCCAACCCACCCGTCCCCACCCCTTCCATCAGGCAGTCTGGCACCACTGGGTGGAGCGTGGAACCCTGGGACTCTGCATCTTCGTCGCTACTACTTGAGCCCCAGCTCACCAGGACAGGACCGAATAGGGAAGAGGACACAGGAAAGCCCTTCTTATCCATGCCTGCCTTGAAAGCCTCCCTCCCTGCAGCCTTGTTGCGTTCAGACAGGGCCTTGACCTTGGACTGCAGGGCCGACACAGCTGAGCCCGGGGGCCCGGGCTGCTGCTGGAACAGGAGCTGGCTAAGGGGGCAAGGGGAGGGCAAGGTGGGGGTAGGGGTTGAGGTGGCAGGCTCCGGGCTGGGGCTGGAGGAGGGTTGGTCTTCCATGCCAGGTTCCAGGGTCTGGGGCTTGGCTCTCTGTGGCACACAGGGCATGGGGAGAAAGGAGTCTGCCATGGCTACTTTCTCCATGGCCACATCACACCGTCAGGGGAGCGTCAGAGCTGTGAAGGAGACAAGAGAAGAGATACAAGGGATTTTGGTGTCATTTTTTTGCTGACTTAAAAGAGGGACTAAGAATATAGCGGTTGCTTTAGCGAGCAAATAAATAGTTCATGAACAATAATTGTCATTTTAAGGATGCATGAAATGGCAGTTTTTCTAAATGCCTTTCAAAATCATATCTGTACTTTCATATGACAAATAAATGTTAAATCAAGTTAGAATCCAAAAAGGCATACACCCTGAGAGGAAACTTACTTGTCCCTCAATAAAAAGGAGATTGCCACAAAGGACTTGTCTTTTTCCGGTATTTGTACAAGGTTTGTTAGAGGTTTAAGAAAGACCGGGCCTTTCTGTTAAGTAACATGGTGGGCAGACGTACAACATTGCCTGGCAGCTAATTACTTTGGCAACCCTCTCTGATATTCACGTTGAGGACCCCACTTTTGTCGCAAAGGGGTAAAAACTATGGCGGCACAAAGGCGAGCTTGCATCTTTAAAGTCCCCCAGCAACCAATAAAGGATGTCACAAAACAGACCGAGAGCAAAGGATAACTACCACCTAGACAACATGAACAGTGAATTGTGACCGCCATCCCAGAAACTGTGGAAAGGTTTTTGGGAAAAGAGAAATCAAATAGGGTAATGTGTCGTATTGAGATAAATTATGTGGCACTCAAAGCTATAGAGAACTGCGGAAAAAAAATGTTTTACAGTACCCCTTTCCAAAAGAGATTGACAAATGTTCTCTATTGGTATTCACAGCTTGTTTTTCCTCACTTACTATGCAGCCTCAAATCCACAGGAGACCTCTAACTCTAACTCAAAGCCAAACAGAATTAGATACACATCAACAAACATCTCAATCCTATTATTACTGGGTAGAGGTCAACGGCGTTGCAACCACTACATTTTAAAAAATAATTTTCTGCAGTAATATTTGATAAAACACTAGGCAGGATTTCTCAACAGTATGAGGGCCTCAATGGCTGGGGCCACTTGTACAGAATATTTCATCCTTGTGTTCTGACATCATCCTCATGGGTTCTGATAAATACAGTGCCCGTTGCTGTGTTAGCTTTTCATAACAACTTGGGTTAGTTTACCCAATGAGAAAAGGGACTGAGAGGCATGTCAAATTTTCCAGGCCCATAAATTACTTGCTACTCACCATACCCATATTCAGCTACCTTTCTCTGTAACCATACACTGAGTGTACAAAACATTAAGAACACCTTCCTAATATTGAGTTATTGAGTAGTGGATCATTCTTGATACACAGGGAAAGCTGTTGAGTGTGACAAACACAGCAGCGTTGCAGTTCTTGGCACAAACCGGTGTGCCTGGCACCTACTACCAATACCCCGTTCAAAGGCACATAAATCTATTGTCTTGCCCATTTACCCTCTGAATCGCACACATACACAATCTTGTATTAATTGTCTCAGGGCTTAATAATCCTTCTTTAACCCGTTTCCTCCCCTTCATCCTCACTGATTTAACAAGTGACATCAATAAAGGATCATAGCGTTCAGGTGGATTCACCTGGTCAGTCTATGTCAGGGGTGTCAAACACATTCCGAGGATGGGTCTTGTCACGCCCTGACCTTAGAGAGTCTTTTTATTTCTCTATTTGGTTAGGTCGGGGTGTGATTTGGGTGGGCATTCTAGTTTTCTATTTTTTTGTTGGTTCCCAATCTGTCTATCATTGTCTCTGATTGGGGATCATACTTAGGCAGCCCTTTTCCCACCTTTGATTGTGGGATATTGTTTTTGCATAGTTGCTGTCTAGCCCTGCAGAACTTTACGTTTGGTTTTGTATTTTGTTGTTTTGTCAGAGTTCAGTATTAAAAATCATGAACACTTTCCACGCTGCGCTTTGGTATCATTCATCTTACGACGAACGTAACAGGTCTAGTGTCTGCTGGTTTTTGTTTCTTTCCTTTCAATTCAGCCTCATACAAGGAGGTCAGGGGAGTTCCTTACTAATTTGTGTCCTTAATTAATCAATCAAGAACAAGGTAGGAACGAAAACCCGCAGACACTCAGCCCTTCATGGAATGAGTTGGACGCGTGGTCTATGTCATGGAAAGAGCAGGGGTTCATAATGTTTTGTGCACTCAGTGTACAGTTTTTAGCCATTCAGTCCACATGAGTGTTTATTACTGTTAGCAAGGTGACATCATGAAATTCAATCCAGGTTCACCAAACAAACCCTAACAGTACCGTGCTTCTCAAGACGCAGGTAGCCTGCAAACACTGACAGCTCACGAGACAGTGTGCTCACATTAGCGAAAAACACAGTTCTGTTACCTGACAAGATATAGAGTGAGCTCCAAAAGTACTGGCACAGTGACACTTTTTTTTTGTTTTTGCTCTGTACTCCAGCACTTTGGTCGTGAAATGATACAATTACTCCTCCTGTCTCAGCCTCCAGTATTTATGGTGCAATAATTTGTGTCGGGGGGGCTAGGGTCAGTCTGTTATATCTGGAGTATTTCTCCTGTCTTATCCGGTGTCCTGTGTGAATTTACGTGTGCTATCTCGAACTCTCTCTCCCTTTTTCTCTCTTTCTTTCTTTCTTTCTCTCAGAGGACCTGAGCCCTAGGACCATGCCTCAGGACTACCTGGCCTGACCTTGCTGTCCACAGTCCACCTGGTTGTGCTGCTGCTCCAGTTTCAACTGTTCTGCCTGCGGCTATGGAACCCTGACCTGTTCACCGGATGTGCTACCTGTCCCAGACCTGCTGTTTTCAACTCTCTAGAGACAGCAGGAGTGGTAGAGATACTGAATGATTGGCTATGATAGGCCAACTGACATTTACTCCTGAGGTGCTGACCTGTTGCACCCTCTACAACCACTGTGATTATTATTATTTGACCCTGCTGGTCATCTATAAACATTTGAACATCTTGGCCATGTACTATAATAATCTCCACCCGGCACAGCCAGAAGAAGACTGGCTACCCCTCATAGCCTGGTTCCTCTCTAGGTTTCTTCCTAGGTTCTGGCCTTTCTAGGGAGTTTTTCTCAGCCACCGTGATTCTACACCTGCATTGCTTGCTGTTTGGGGTTTCAGGCTGGGTTCCTGTACAGCACTTTGTGACATCGGCTGATGTAAAAAAAAAAGGGCTTTATAAATACATTTGATTGATTTGATTGAATTACTACGAGGTTAATGTGCAGAATGTCAGTTTTAATTTGAGGGTATTTTCATCCAAAAATTTAGAAATTACAGCACTTTTTGTACATAGTCTGCACATTTTAGGGGACCATAAGTACTGGGAGAAATTCACTTATACAGTATGTGTATTGAAGTAGTCAAAAGTTTATATTCCTAGCACACAATGATTACATCAAGCTTTTGACTACAAACGTGCATTTTCTGTCTGTTTGTGCATCTGTAACTTTCTCACTCATCATTATTCCCGATTTATTCAGGACTATCCGTAATCGTGGTAGCATCCACATTAATGTAGAAGCATTGAGAAACATATTATTTTCTTATTTACAATACAAGTGACTCCAAAACGACACAATAGATTACTTACCATTAATTACTATTGGGCACAACATAATCTGAAACAACCAAAGCAAACAGCAAAATGCATCCAACAAGTTTGCAGTCACAAGCTTTAATACTACTTTAATACACATAAGTGAATTTGTCCCAATACTTTTCTATCATTTCAAATCCAAAACACTGGAGAACAGAGCCAAAACAACTTTTGGAGTTCACTGTGTTGGCCCTATGACTGAGAAACCAGGTGAAGGAGGTTTACACAGATGTAAAAGGTTTCCTCGTGAGGGGCTTTGCAGAGAAAGTAATTTGATTTAAATTAGTGTGTGCTTAGTAAGGAAGGCTCCCTGCCAAGTTAACACCACCCACAAGCCTCAACTGTCAAGTACTCACAAACATCCCCATTCTTAACCACACTCACTATTATTTACCCATTTCATTTAATTTAATATAGTGTAGAGAGAGAGAGAGAGAGAGAGAGAGAGAGAGAGAGAGAGAGAGAGAGAGAGAGAGAGAGAGAGAGAGAGAGAGCGAGAGTCATCAAGGGAAAGGGAAGAATTAGGGAAGCTTGACAGAAGAACCCTACACAATGCAACAAGGCTATAATGTAGGATATCACATAGCACAGTACAACACCAACAGGAAAATATTTGTTATTGGCAATTCCACGGTAACAGATCGATGCTGACTCTGATTTTTCACAAAAGTATGCCAAACAAAAACCATTGATTGCAAAGTTAGACAAACCATACAACTCTGTACAGTACAGTACAGCACAGTAGAGTATAGTTTAGTACAGTACAATAGAGTAGAGTACAGTACAATACAGTAAATTATACTATACTCTACTCTAGTGTGCTCCACTGTACTTAACTCGAATGTACCATGCTCTACTGTATGGTGCTGTCCAAACTTGTGAAACAGATGTCTATGATTGGTTCAGATTTGGACTGACCAAATTTCAACATCCATGGATATCCGGTGTCGGTTGGTGCTCAGTGGGTGAGAGGGCTGGTTACAGGAAATGGAAAGAGAGGGGGCTCATGGGTAGGTGTCAGTAAGAGCCGGGAGAGGTGATATTAACTGGAGAGCGAGAGAAGAGAGACAGGGAGAGAGAGGGAGGGGTTGTCCAGACTGTTTAAACACTCTTGCTTTGACCACCAGATGACAGAAAGAGAAAGAAAACAGTTATGAGTTGAACGTAACATTATGCCAGTGGAAGGGAGGGAGGACAGTAGCGGGAGACCCAACTGTGGTTTGTGAATACTATAAATTCCCATTGTAGCAAATTGAGTTGCAGTCATTCTGTTACAGATTCTTTTTTGGTCTTTCTGTTACCGATTTAACAGAATGACACATTTGAATCACTTAATAAATCATAAACCAAATTGTTATTAATAACAATATAACAACTTGGTTGGTCTACCTTTACTTGTTACTTCTGTGAACTTTGATTATCCTCCCTCCTCATGATGGAGAGAAATTCAAAAATATGTTCAAGGTGCTACACATTGAATTTTTATATTGTAATTTCAGAAAATGTCCATAATATATCTCCAGTAATATTGGAATGATAGTGTTTCACAATATTACTTACCCGCCAGTGTTGTGTTTGGCTGTGATATTAACCTCATGATTTCTCCTGCAAGAGTGGCATCTGTGTTCAAAATGTGAAAAGCTGTCTTGACTTTGTGGCTGTGTTATCTACTGGAAATTGGGTCAAGCAGCCAATGTAGAAGTGGCTCTGTCATTTCATGGCTGCTGAAATTCTACACTGTTGGCTCAATTTCAGTTTATGTGAGAAAACAAACACTGAAAAGTGTAGGATATCATTGTACCATCTAAATCGATGTGAAATATATTTTCAACAACAAAAATTATATAGTTTTTTTCAAGCGGTTTGAAGCTGGTCGACCTCAACCCGAAACTAAAAGGCTCAAGTGCGAGTCTTCGTCATGTTACGAGGAAAAAGGATGAAGGGGAACGGGAAATTTGTTTTGAATGCAGTCAAGTGCTGTTGCAATTCATCTAGCTTCCACATAGGGGAGAAATTCTAGGTGTAATGCCTTTAAAGATATGTCGTTTTTTGGTAACAGAATGACACAACACTAGATAATATTTATTAAAGCTGCAATTGACTGTAAAAGGTGATACACGTATATATATATATCTTAAAGGTGCTAGACAGGATTTTTAGAATTTCTGTATATATCTGCAGTAATATTTCTTAAAGCGGCAATCAGCAGTAGAAACAATAACAAAGCGTTGTACCAGCTTCTGTTTCTGAACAAAGCTGGGGGATGGGACTGGAGAAATGCAACCACTCTCAAATTCAAAGACAGAGCCATTAATGCAAGGACTGACCACCCATGATATCAAAATGATAGTTTTAACCATGTTTAGAGGGTATAGTGTTTGTTTACATATATTGGAGTAAAACAAGCTTATATTTGGGGTTCTGCTGGGGTACGAATGTTGAACTAATAAGCTCATGAGGCATTTATAAGTTATATTCTTCAAGAATCAAAGGGTACAAAGAAAGACGTAGCAACAGCTGATTGCCCCTTTAAAACTATACAAAAGACCAATAATTTCTGCAAAACTAAATGTAAGTGTTGATATTAGTTGGCAGGGGTCTTTGCTTCAACATGATTGCGTTTTTATGTATTTATAATACCTTTTAAGACGTTTTATGCTTGATGATTAAGAACCATTTTCCATCTGTTTGACCAGAAATCAAGGCCTCTGGTTATTCCTATTTTTTTTGGATGGAAAATGGTTGGAAAATATATATACAGTAAGCCTTAAAACCTCTTAAGGATCCACCCCTTTTTTTCAATTTTCGCCTAAAATGACATACCCCAATCTATCTGCCTGTAGCTCAGGCCCTGAAAGCAAGGACATGCATATTCTTGGTACCATTTGAATGGAAACCCTTTGAAGTTTGTGGAAATGTGAAATGAATGTAGGAGAATATAACACAATAGATCTGGTAAAAGATAACAACCATTTGTTTGTATTTTTTTGTACCATCATCTTTGAAATGCAAGAGAAAGGCCATAATGTATTATTCCAGCCCAGGTGCAATTTAGATTGTATCCACCAGATGGCAGGAGTGTATGTGCAAAGTTTTAGACTGATCCAATGAACCATTGCATTTATGTTCAAAATGTTGTATCAAGACTGCCCAAATGTGCCTAATTTGTTTATTAATAACTTTATTATTAACTCATGTTCAAAATGGTGCACTCTCCTCAAACAATGGCATGGTATTATTTCACTGTAATCACTACTGTACATTTGACAGTGCAGTTAGAATAACAAGAATTTAAGCTTTCTGACAATATCAGATATGTCCATGTCCTGGGAAACATTCTTGTTACATACAACCTCATGCTAATCGCATTCGCCTACGTTAGCTCAACCGTCCCGTTGACAGGACACCGACCCCGAAGAAGTGAAAAAAAATGATAGACTATATTTAACACCAAATTTGTTGTGCCCCACGAACTTCACATGTAAATGCTCATGGGGCTTTTTACATGGAAATGCCCTCATGCACTTGATTAACTGGAACCTGACATAAAAAGTCACACACAGCTTTGATTGGGATTGTGTTGAAAGTTTTTAAAAATAGTAACTTATTAAAGGTGTCTTGTCAGACCGGTCTTAAACCCCTTCAACTCTCTACTGCCTCTCAAGAAAGACCAGAGCCCATATTCACATATTGCCTCAGAGTATGAGTGCTGATCTAGAATCAGTTATCACCTTTTGATCATAATTAATAATATTACACGGACGGACGGACGGACGGACAGACGGACGGATGGGGGGCTTGATCCTAGATCAGCACTCAGAGACACTTCATGAAATGGATACTACGCCGTAGGGTTTTAATCATCACAGATTCAGTCAGGAATGCAGCTGCTGTCTCCAAATTCCAGGGAGTGACTAAGGGACGCAGAGAGCATGTTAGAGGTTATAAGGCTACACTTCCACACCAACTTTGCACTTCACAACCACTGAGTTTGTGTTGAAATGCCTGCAGTCACTGAACCGCAATGCAACAAGGTCAACATGTGAGACTAAGGGGAGAAGGAAACCAATTGCTTCTGCGAGACTGGGTTTGTTCTATAAGGAGCTGTTTTAGAATACAGTAATTTATCTGAATTTCCTCTGCCGACCTGACCACTACTGAAATGCTACTAGGTTTCTAATTCACATGCAAATATGGTGGCCACAAAGGATGTAATAGATTTTGGCCTCTCCTGCCTGTATTTGAATTCGGACAATAGATGACACCCCAGATGCCATGATCAATAAATTACATTGAATGCTTAAGTTCCAATTGTCATTGAAATAATTATAGTTGGTTTCTTCCTTTGTTTAGGTAAGAGAGAGAATAGTCCCTGAGAGTGTGAAGAGGAAAAAGTTCTTACCTCTCTCCCTCCATTGGTGTTCAGAGACTGAGGTAGCTCTGCCTGCTCTGGCCTCCTCTCCCAAATGCCATCCTAAAATCTGTGAAAGCTCAGCCCAAAATTTTCTCACTGTTATTTCAGCGACGCCTTCTATTTTGAAACAACCTTCCCCTTCCCTCCCTCCCTCCCTCTCTGTCTTTATCCAGCTGTGTTGGGGCAGTTCAAGTGTGGGTCTCGTCTCTACTGAGCACTCACTCTCCCTTTAAGTACACAAATCTGGGAGTTTCACCAACCTTCTCCTCCCCTCAACAGTCCCTGCTGCCAAGTATCCAGTTCCTCTCCCCTCCTTCCTCTGATAAAACATCTACAGCAGGCAGTGGGCAGCAACTGACTGTAAAAGGTGATCCACATGTGTGGAAACCTCAGGGTTGCTTCAGGAGACAGTCTTGAGCAGCTGGTAGAGGATTGGACACAGAAATTATTCAACGCAACACAAGGGTAGCTCTATTGGTGGAGGGGCTGAAACTCCTCCCACTGTGGGTGGAGTCTAGTAACTTTACCCTTGAATTTGAGAGAGAGAGCGAGAGAGAGAGAAAAAGAAAAAGAAAGGTAGCAAAGGAATCTTAAATGCAGAGAGCAGAGGAAATGCACGAGTCTCCAGGCTCATATTCCAGCTGGCTCAGGAATTTTCTTTGTTGATTCTCGATTTGGGCTCAGTTGATTCGTCACTCTCTGCCCTCCACCTCATATGTTACTGATTGTCAGATAAAAAAATAATAAAGGAATACTTTGACATTTAAAAATATCTTTTAACGTGCAAAAAGGTTCACTAGATAATAATTGCATTCTCATGTTTATTTTTCTTTCAGGGGGAATTTTTGAATCCCCAAGGTCTCCCAGGCCTGTTTTGAAACAGGGCCATAATAATCGGAAACATTGGGGAAGATATTTAAGTTCATACACTGCTAGATCCAAGTTAGTCTAACTGGAAGTCCTGCTGACTTCAGAGTCTGGAAAGACTGTTTTTATGTTGTCTTTACGATGCGTTGGTTGATACCATTCCATTCACTCCATTCCAGCCATTACACTCCATTTCAGCCATTATTATGAGTTGTCCTCCCCTCAGCAGCCTCCACTGCTCAAACACTCACAGGCACATCCACACACATCCATTACAGCTGTTGGATTTTCAAATCAAAACAACAAGAAGTGTTAACCCCCCCAGAGGGAATAAAACATTTGAGAAAACCAATCAATGAGTCTGCTCAATTTCTAATCGAATATTGCATTAACAAACAACCTCCTGTCCAGATCAGTGAGTCACAGCTCTGCCCTCGCTGAGCGGTCAAGTGGGTCGCGTCAGCCAAGCTAGATCCAAGTACCCAGACCTGAGAAAGTCAAGCTCGGAAACTGAGGAATGTAATCACAAACTCACAGCCGAATGAAAAATGTCTCTCCTTCCCCCCCCCAAATAAGTTACCCTATTTTCAGAGCTGAAATGTGATTTGCTCAATCCACCCCTTCCTCCTTTTGAACAAGACCTCTATTGTGCTGTAACTCCCATTTGTAACATACACATCTAGGACCACCATGAATTGGCCCAGGACTATGTCTATACCTCATAAGTACTGTAAGTATGGCCCAAAGACGAATCTCAACCTTGGGATAAAGCCAACATGTGTGTCTGGTGTTTGTTTACACACTGTCTGTCTGAGTACCGGACTGGTAGTGTAATGGCGACTATCTCAGTATTTTTTTAAAGCAACAGTTTATGCCTGTATTTCCTGAGTTGACAGGGTTCTCTGAGTAACGCAAGACTATGAGCTCATTTCTGCCAGTGGGCTGGAGAAATAGTCCAGTTTAGCCAGAGAAAAAGTAGTCAACGGTGTCTGAAGCTGTCATGTTGAAACACTGCTTTTCAGATTGTGGGGGTTTCAAGGAAAAGCGGGAATTGCAGTGCCTTGCAGAGATGATATTAAAAGCCTTGCTAGCCAGACATAACTGTATGCATCTGACAGCCTTAAAATGCCTATGGGAGTAGACAGTCGAGGATGCTCTGATATCGGAGCTTTTCATCAAGACTGAAGAAGTGATTGACCCTGAGCACAGATCTAGGATCCCTTTACATTGTTACAAACCTGACCTCTCAAATCCTTACTTTTTCATTACACATTGATGACAACAGGTGTTCTGGATCCCAACAATCGTCAACTATACTCTTTATACTCACTGAGAAATTTAGGCCAAATTCTAGACAAAAATATCAAAGTGAAATATAAAATAGTTATAAAAAAGGATGAGACAATACATACTGTACATCCAGTTAATAATGTGAAAAAGTGAGAAGTTACCTATTTATGCATTTCTTCAGTGTGCTGATTTCCCTGATGAGATGCAGGTTCAAATCCTCAGGCTCCATGACTGTCTAAATTCCCCAAATATCTCACTAAACAGAATGGGGTACCTCAATCATCTTCACGTGTGAAATTTCTTACGGTACTCCTTCCTGTCCCCCGCTCTCTGTCACACAGTCTCTCTCTGCATATCAACAATTGGTTTGGATTGTTAATCTCCTCTGAACTGAAATGGATTAGGGCAAAATGAATCCATGACGACAAGCCATTGGCTAGACGCTGTTGCAATCACTTCAACCTGGAACCCATTGGTCTCAGCCAGCATGAGTGAATGAGGCATGGACGGACTAGAGATTATTTCTATCAGGGTCAAAATGAGTTCTACTGAGTCAAATGTGTGATGATGTCATGTCAAACCCCTTGCTGATCCCAGCTGATGTTTGGGTGTACAGGGGAGCAGGATTACTTACGGCCAATTCTGTAATAGCCTAAATTCTGTCAGACCAAGCTCTTGTGCAAAGTCAATATTACATTGGTCTTTCCTGAATACCATCATGACAACCTTTTAAGCGGGATGGAGCATCACTGTGCATCTGTGAATGGTGGTCATGTTGGAAAAGCCCTTCTGTGACTGGTACTATCTACAAATTAAAAGCATCCGTGTGAAAGATTTGGTTTGAAAATGATACTGATGTTTGTGGTTGATTTGACGTGGCATAGTAATTTTGTTTGCCTGCCGTGCTTCTGTCAATAACGATGGGATGTCTGTGGCATAGCAAAATGCCTGTGTGTATTACTGTAGAACCTGGTATAATGGCGCCCCCTTGTGTTTTTGTTTTTGTTTAATTCAAATGGCTGTCAGTATCAAAAACGTAGCTCATCGTTGCAAGACTTGATGTACGGTGTAGCATATAGCATTATCGCCATTTCATATTCTTTGCAACCTCAACAAGACTCATGTACTGCATCGCCATTACGATAAAAGGACTGGATGGGCTGAGCGGGTGATATTGTCAGTTCCTCTGATTGGAGCCATGGCAGCCATGAAACGGAGCTTTCTATTGGCTGGATTTCATGCCCCGCCATTGGAACCTGGAAACAGCGCCATAATCAATTACGTTTGATTTATCGCAAAGGACGTTTGTGTTCTGCGTTTAGCTAGCAATGCGGAAAGGGATTCATTCGATGCGACGCAAGGTCGCTGCCAGGTGAAGTAAAAAAAACAAATTAACGAAACAAGACCGAGAAAGTGCGGATTTACCGCGGATATGACTGCTTTGATGTTGTCGTCGAGGAAGTCTTAGTTGAGGGACAGCGGCTTGAAGACAGTTCTCCGAACATTTCAGACAGCCATAACGACTCGGTGGCACGCCAACCCATAAGATCGCTAGTTCGTTAACTGGCTACGTTTGGTGAAGAATATTACTGTATGTGCTATGGTCACAAATTGGACTGACATAGGTAACGGGGTGTTTGAGCTAACGTTAGCTAGGTAGTTACAGCAACGTTAGCTAGCTGTGCCATTTTCTAAACTTGACAGGTGGCTAAAGTCCTTTTAACTATCTAACTGCAGTAGTTAGCTAATGTTACGTTGCCAGCTAGTATTTTGGTGTCAGTGAATTGCTTGAAAATGTGCATGGTGTCATGCACACACATTTAGATTTTACCCGGTGTTTGGCCTTGACATAACGATGTCAAAGTGTTTGTCTCAGAGTCATAGCCAGTTCTTGTTGACAGAACAACGCCTTTCCTGTCCACAGACGAGTGTTCAGGTGAATTTGAAAGGCTTGCCATCTCACGTCTTGGACAATGTTTACAAACCAGATAATCTGAAGATGGCAACAAGGTATGTACATGTTTCCTTTGCATATGTCAAACCTGGTACATTTCTCATTTATTTCCTAATAATGCCAATACAATTACATGTCGCACTGGAAAGTTTGTCTGACAGTAGTTGACATTGTTAACCATACCACAGGTCACCAGAGAATGCGCTTGCTGCCCTCACCTTCCCCAAATCCAAAGTAGCCCTATGGGACCCCACACCTAATGGGGATGTGGTTAGCCTCCACCTCTCCTATTACAGGTAGTCTACTGGGTTCTCTTTGACAGTGACTACTTAGGATGCAGCACAGTAGTACACAGTGGCTTTCTCATCTCCAGCCCATCGTCTGTACTGATTTGAGAAATCTTGGCCGGATGTAAGCAATATGTCAGGCTTGCTGTCATCTGCTTAATTCTCTCCAATCAGTTCAGTTGAAAGAAAGGATACGAGGGAGACTATTGAAACACAACCTGTGATTGTTATTTGGTCATGTTCTGCCTTCACTACTTGAAAACCTGTTTTCTATTGAACAGAAATCCCCGGCTACTTCTTGTGGAGAAAACTCTTCGCTTGGCCCACCGCCATGCTCGACAGAGTAACAAGCCTGAGTTCAGCTGTTACTTGCTGGGGACTATTGCTGTGGATTCTGGTGAGAAGTATTATTTTTTTCATGACAAATATTGAAAAAATGAGAGCGAGAAAAGAGCAAACACGTTTTTAGATGGAAAATAATTATTTTATACTCATGATGATTGCTTGGATATGCTTGCTAAGTAAGTACTCTTTAAGTTTGACTATTTTATATTTAAACTGCCCCTCTGTTCTCTCTCCACTCTTTCTCCAAGATGAAGAGGGTGTGACTTTGACACTGGACCGGTTCGACCCAGGCCGGGGGCAGCCTGGCTCCTCTGGAAAGGTGCCCACTGCCCTGATGCCCGGGGATGTCCTGGTGCCCTGTGTGCTGGACACACAGGGGGTCTCTGCTACAGACACCATGGTTCACTCGGCAGAAGTCTTCCACATCTCTTTTAAGGTAACATGAATATGTTAATGTCTGCACTGAAAGTAAATGTCCTCTTATCACTCATATAACACTGTGCAACTATGTATTGTGTGAATAGTATGATGAAGTTTTATGAGGATGTTATGAAATGAAGGTTATGCTTACCAGAATATGAGCAATAACCATACACTTAAAAACAACTTTAACCTTTATTTAACTAGGCAAGTCAGTTAAGAACAAAATTCTTATTTACAATGACGGCCTAGTGGGTTAACTGCCTTGTTCAGGGGCAGAAGGACAGATTTTTACCTTGTCAGCTCTGGGATTCAATCTAGCAACCTTTCGGTTACTGGCCCAACGCTCTAACCACTTGTTACCGTATTTTCTTACAATGCTATGTTTTCTAACTGGAATTTACATTGGTCCCAACTGTAGGTTAATTTCAACCCACCCTCCTAACCGCCTAACGAGATGGCCCACCTCTTCTGTTGCCTGGATAACAGAAGGAGCATACTCCCTCTATTCCTAAGTTGGCAGTTATTGCAACCTGTCAGCAACAGGTGTTGCTAATTACTGAACCCAGGGCTCCAGACGGTGACCATTTAGTCACGTTTAGCTTTTAATTGGTCAAATTGGTGCAAGCTGCACTTTCTACCTGGTCACCTCAATGAAAACAACCTATTTTTTTGGGCAGATAAAGCCATGTTTTGGTCCAACCGTGAAGTGCATTATTCCACAGATGATCCATTCTATTGAAAAGATACTCCAGTGCAGGGTTATTCAACTTACCCTACGAGGAATAGATGGACAATTTCTGGGATCTTTTATTTCAGCTCATGAAACATGGGCCCAACCCTTTACATGTTGCGTTTTTATATTTTTGTTCAGTGTATTTAAGTTGGTTTCCTCTCTCCTTGCTATTCTTAGACAATTAAAGCAAGAGCTGTTTTCTCATCTCCTAACGCCACTGCTGCCTCTGCCACATTGTTCTCAACACCAATATGCTGGGTAACTTTGCTATTATGCACATAGCAACATGGTCTAGAAAAAAGCGGCATTTCAACAATGTGCTGATGTTTCAGAACTGTGGACAGAGACCAGGATCCAACGCGGGAGAAAGTGCATTTGTTATTAAAATATAATTTTGATTAGTGTTCTTATGTAGTATAACCATGTACAATTTCAGTAGCACATGTTTTAGTGATGGACTGTGCCATCCCCATGTGCGAATCAGACCGGTGTCTTGTACACCATGATTCTAATTGTTTAGCTAAATGCTCGGCTAAAGAAATCTTTGTCGAAAAACAGCATATCGACCAAACAATCGACCAGTCGACTAAATGGGGTCAGCCCTAGTAATTACAACAAGTAGTTTTGCGTCATACCGTGATATATGGCTCATATCAGTATTCAGGGCTCGAACGACCCACGTTAAAATTAGCTAACTAGCTAATGTGTTTTGAGGTCCCACTTCCGCAGCTGGTGAATTGGCATCAATTTAATTAGGCCTCTATTTAATATCTGTGCACATAAAGATGAAGGCAAATTCGCCTCTATTGAACAAAAACCTATATTCTGTAGCCCTATTTTTGACAGTAAAGTACAACAATATTAGCCTAATTGACATGAATTTGGTTGACAATCACTGGATTAGGTTGCATATCAAAATATCTTGAATGGTGCGTTCCTGTTTGGACATTGTATTCAATAAATAAGTTATTACTTCTAGCATCTCAGTAATCTATTACACTTTTTAATAAAGCTTTGTGTATGACTTTATAAGATCACTACTCATTTTCCTATTCTGTGGTGCCACCAAATATATATATTTTTTTTATGCAACCAAATCATGGGCTGGTGCCACCAATATAACTGAAAAGGTTAGTGGCACCAGTGCCGCCAGGGGAAACCTTTAATCCAGTGCCCTGGAACTGCGACCGTGGAATGTGCTCAACTTAAACAGCCCAAAACCATGTCACCATCCTCCCCCCCCCTCCCACCCTACCTGTTCAGATGCTCCAGCACTGCTGCAGCAGCCGGGAGTCCTTGGACCTGTCTAAGCTGCTGGCCCTACGAGCCCACCTCAGCTGCTTCCAACAAGGTGACAGCCTGGGCTTCTGCCTGCGCTGGGCCGCCACCGCCCCGGCAACACGCTGGACGCTGTGCCCGTCCGGCCTGTGCCCATCATCCCCACCGCCTTGGCCAGAAACCTGAGCAGCACGGCCAGCCTCACCCAGCCGCTACACAGCAGCGCCAGCCGCAAACAAGGGTAAGGATTAAGGCCATAACATGGAATAACATATTAAACAAGTCATGCCAATAATTTATTTTTATCGCTGTGTTATTAATTAATGCCTCTGGTCTACATTTTGTTCAGCTTTCTGACCATGGATCAAACCCGGAAACTGCTGCTGCTACTGGAGTCTGACCCGAAGGCCTACACTCTTCCACTGGTCGGAGTGTGAGAATGCCCTCCATTAACATTATATTTTTCGGCCAACATATGTTATTATTTTGGATGTGCGGGCTTGGGGGGACTCCATTCATTGGAGATAATCTGATCCACAAAAGGATTTATCCTTCCTTATAGTACTCAAGCTGTTGGGGGGCGTGTGTGTGTGTGTGTGTGTGTGTGTGTGTGTGTGTGCGCCACCTCATTAGCAGTAGTGTACAGTTTGGTTGATGTGCTTGTGGTGTTGTCTGTGGCAGATGGTTGAGTGGGGTCACCCACATCTACAACCCCCAGGTGTGGGCGTGGTGTCTGAGGTACCTGTTCAGCTCCTCCCTCCATGACAAGTGAGTGGGATGCCCATCTGTTCACATATTGCAAATAGCACCCCGACTGTCATTTCCCACTTGGCTGAAGGTAGTCTGGCTCCATACTCTGTGCTGTAGCCAACTGTTTTATTGTTGTTATCCCAAACATTCAGCAACGAACACAGACGTTGGTTGAAGCACAACTGATGTGGGCCTGCAGGCAAGGCACTTTGTAATAACGTTCATGAATAAGCATGAATAAATTATTTCAAGTGTTTCTAAATTATTATTAATGTTTATGAATTATGGTTTCTATGCTTAAGATGTTTTTTGTTTTTTTTACCAAATCATGAAATATTTTTAGTCCATCGGTGCTTATTCATGAAGGTGAGCTTTAGCTGTACAGTGCAGTCGAAGTTTTCAGACCCCTTGACATTTTCCACATTTTGTTACATTACAGCCTTATTCTAAAATGGATTATATAATTTTCTTTACTCATCAATCTACACACAATTCCCCATAATGACAAATTTATTACAAATAAATAATGGATACCTTATCCAAGGAATTGTCCGTAGAGCTCCGAGACAGGATTGTGTTGAGGCACAAGACTCTTCCTAGAGCTGGCTGCCCGGCAAAATTGAGCAATCGGGAGAGAAGGGCCTTGGTCAGGGAGGTGACCAAGAACACTATAGTCACTCTGAAAGAGCTCCACTGTTCCTCTGTGGAGATGGGAGAACCTTCCAGAAGGACAACCATTTCTGCAGCACTCTACCAATCAGGCCTTTATGGTAGAGTCCAGACGGAAGCCACTCCTCAGTAAAATACACAACAGCCTGCTTGGAGTTTGCCTAAAGGCACCTAAATTACTCTAAGAGAAACCAGATTCTCTGGTCTGATGAAACCAAGATTGATCTCTTTGGCCTGAATGCCAAGCGTCTCAGCTGGAGGAAACCTGACCCCATCCCTATGGTGAAGCATGGTGGCAGCATCATGCTGTGGAGATGTTTTTCAGCGGCAGGGATTGGGAGACTATTCGGGATTGAGGGAAAAGATGAACGGAGTGAACTACAGAAAGATCCTGGATGAAAACCTGCTCCAGAGCGCTCAGGTCCTCCGACTGAGGTGAAGGTTCACTTTCCAACAGGACAACGACCCTAAGCACACAGCCAAGATCACGCAGGAGTGGCTTTGGGACAAGTCTCTGAATGTCCGTCAATGGTCCAGCCAGAGTCCGGACTTGAACCCGATCAAACACCTCTGGAGAGACCTGAAAACAGCTGTGCAGCAATGCTCCCCATCCAACCGAACAGCTTGAGAGGATCTGCAGAGAAGAATGGGAGAAACTCTCCAAATACGAGTGTGCCAAGCTTGTAGTGTCATACCCAAGGAGACTCGAGGCTGTAATCTCTGCCAAAGGGGCTTCAGTAAGGTACTCTGTAAAGGGTCTGAATACTTATGAAATGTGATGTCTGTGTTTTTATACATTTGCAAACAATTCTAAACTTGCTTTTGCTTTGTCGTTATCGGGTATTGTGTGTGTATATTCCCCCCCCCCCATCAATGTAATCCATTTTAGAATAAGGCTGTAATGTAACAAAATGTGGAAAAAGTCAAGGGGTCTGAATACTTTCTGAATGCACTGTACATGTGTAGAATAGGGATTTGTCAGACAGCTCTATTCATGAGATTTCTATCTGCAACGTAACACATTTTCACACCGTTACATCAATCAGTGTTCTTATTGGTTCAGTTGGGCAACCTTCTCGCTTCAGAATGTTTTAATGAACACACCCCTGATTTATTGTTGTGTTCCAGGGTGATGTCTGAGGGCGGTGCGTTCCTTGTGGTGCTGTACTCAGTGACCCACAGGGAGCCGGAGTTCTACCAGGTTCAGCCTTGCTGTGGGCAGCAGCAGGACATGACCTTTCAACTGCTCACCAGCACCGAGTCACTCACTCTCTACCAGGTAGGCACACTTATGCCTGACTCACTCTATCGCTCCAACCTGAACCATGCTCGGACATTTCCCTTTCACATTGAGCTTACCAACATGGTTCTAACAACTATTGTCGATACATAAGGAGGTCGGTGCAGTTCAGCTTGTTTTGGCTCAGCTTTGTAGTATGAAAAGCCCTCTAGTGGCCTTTACCCACTATTACAACAATAGTAATTTATGGGCCTCCTGAGTGGCGCAGCGGTCTAAGGCAATGCTAGAAGCGTTACCACAGACCTGGGATCATTCCTGGGCCGTGCCACAACCGGCCGTGGCAGGAACTCTCATAGGACGGCGCACAATTGGCCCGCCATCGTACGTACGGGTTGGGGGAGGGTTTGGACAGGGGGCCTTTATTTGGCTCATCGCGCCCAAGCGACTCCTTGTGGAGGGCCGGGTGCCTGCAGGCTGTCGCCAGTTGAACGATGGTTCCTCCGACACGTTGGTGCAGCTGGCTTCCGGGTTAAGCTGGCAGGTGTTAAGGATGGCGACTACATAATTTATACAAGGTGAATAATCCACGTCAAAATGAGACTTGAGTTTCTTTTGTTCCTTGTCTGTGCAGAATGTAGAGATGTCCGAGGGCCGTACTCTGAAGTTTGAGCTCAGTGCGGAGACCCAGAACCGTGAGGCTGAGTTCTTCAGGGAACTGGTGTCCCGTGTCTCCTTAACAAGGTATACAAGCTTTTCTCTCAAGCGTCTGCTGTAACAATATTACCTCGACTGGAGCAGTGGATTGGGACTTGATGCCGTCTCAGTGTGTGTGGTGGCTTTTTGTCTGTGTGTTGGGTGACAATCATTAGTCTTTTGTTATTAACTACTAACTAAACTCATGAGAACGATCCTCTAACAGGATTTTATGACTTCACAGGAATTGCTGTGTGTTTGATTAGACAATGGGCTCACCAGTGTTTGACTGTCTGTCCTCTTCTCTCGCTCAGCCCTGCGTCAGTGGCAGCCTCTCCGCAGGACAGGCTGTCAATCAGCGACCATGACTCTGGAGTGGAGGATGAGGACCTCTCCCCCAGGCCCTCCCCAAACCCACACCCTCTCACCCAGCAGGTCAGTTCTCTCTCTCTGTCTCTTGGTGTCTGTCTCCTTATTTTTCTTCCTTTTCCTCTCTTTGGAATGCTGTATCTATGCTGTAACCAGAGGAGGTTGCTCTATTTGTCATTTGAAGCATAGTCTATTTATACTTTAGGGTTTGTAAATGTTATACCTTTTTGTTTCAGACCAAGCAGGTCCACCCCTCTGTGCCGGAGCTCTCTCTAGTGATGGACGGCAGTTTCCTGGATGGAAAGACCATGGGTCGCCCTCATCCTCCCCTCCCAGCTCTGCAGCACAGAGGAAGTGCCCCTCCCTCCCACCAGCTCCACCCCTGGGCTGCCAGACCCCCAGACCAGGGTCCCACCATCCTCGGGGGCCCCCCACCCATTAGAAGGCCCCTGACCCCTGCCATGGCCTCCCAGGGCAAAGGCAGCAGAAGAGCTTCCCTCACCCCCGGGCAGCAGCCACCACCACTCTGGCCCCCCTCCTCCAGCAGGAAATCAGCCCCTCCGCAGTTTGGGAAGAGGTCGTCTGCCTCTACTTCGTCCTCCTCCTCTCCAAAGACTGACTCCTCTCCTAACGGATCAGTCCATCAGGCCAGGCAGTTCCACCAAACCCCAGGTCGCCCCTCTCACAGAGGGGCCTCCCCTGTCGGAAACTCGCCACAACCCATCCCCAGGCACAGCCCTGGTCCCCCCCCAGCCCTCATGCCCGCTCACCAACAGCCCCCAGTCCATCCCAAGCACTTCCACAGCACCCCCAATCCCAACTTGAACCAGCCTTGCGGGTGCTGCTCCTTCCAACAACATGACCATACCCCCTTGTACCACCCCAACCACTGGCAGGGGGCCTCAGGGACCCCGGGTGGGCACTTCTGCGCCAACTCTGAAAGTAACCCCCCCACCTCTCGCCAAACAAACCTTCACTACAGCCCAGCGTGCCTCACCGGTGGCCCCCCCACCACACACCACTTCCCCTCTCAGGGGCCCTGCTCTCCCAGGGGCCGTTTGGAGCTTCAAGCCCCCGCCTGTCAGCACCAGTGTTGCCAGGCCCAGGCAACCCCCTCTCTTTCTCCCCTGGACGGGCCTATGAACCTCCTAGCATCTGACGCCTATAGAATCCTGGTGGACCAAGACCGGCAGCTCAAGTTACTGCAGGCCCAGGTCAGCTTCTCCACAGTGTCATTGGATATCAGACACTGCATCAAATGACACGATCTTAAAGCTTTAGAACAGGTGTTCTCAATCTTTCTTAACCTGTTGATTTCAGATCCAGAAGCTACTTGAGGCCCAAGGGAAAAGGGGGAGCTCATCTCCATCCACTGAGCAGGCAGTCATCCAGACACAGACCTCCCCTGGACAACAGACCAAGAGAAGTGTTAGCATTGCTGTAGGCACAGGTACTAGAGTCATTCATCACTGCTTATACATGGTGGATAGTCATAGTTTGTCTATCTACTGCATTTTTGATCCAATACAACGTCTGTCACTCGTTGTTGTGAGACTGTGTGACGCTCTAGTCTCCAGAAACACTGGAAATCGTATTTCTCACTTATGGTTCATTTTGAGATCTGCTGAGAACATGGCCTTTTCTTTTCTCTCCAAGTCTCCTGAATAGAAAAAGTGAATTTGGACGACCCAGTATCAATACACCTATGATTACTATTTTGTCATATAACTGTTTTGGAGTTTTTTTGTTTGTTTACTATACCATATAGGGTGTGTTTGTAAATTCACTCTGGTGTGCGTCCTGGGCGTTTGTAAATTCAGTGTTGTCAGATTGTCCGTTCGTAAATTCAGTGTTTCGCGTTCGGTGCGCCCACTGGACGCTCTGGCCGAGGAGTAGGGTTGATCCGAGCGTTCCTCACAATGGCACCCAAGCTAACTGGCTAATGTTGGCTAGCTGCTTCCAGACACAAAGGAGAGAAACTCACTCTAACCAGCTCTGCTAGGGCAAGTAAAATGGTTATCTAGAGCGTTAGTGACTAACTGCTGCTGGCAACGATTGAATTGCGCTTTTTTTACCAACATTTACTGACCCCGGTAATATTCAGCCGGTGTTGCGCGCTCGTAAATTCAATATTCTGCCCTCTGGCACACTCGCACTCACACTCAGACGAGAGAGCCAGAGTGAATTTACGAACACACCCTTAGTCAACTAACTTCATCTCTTCCCTCCTCTTCAGGTGCCAGTCTGTTCTGGGGCGTCCCAGTCGATGCCCCCGCTCGCGATGACGAGGAGTGCCCACTGCCAGAGTGGCACAAAGGGCCTGGTGCTCCTGATGGCAGCAGGGCCTCCTCTAGTCGGAGCTCTGGCAGTGCCAACCTTACCCACAGCAGGCACATAGGTGGCTCGGAAGAAGAGAGCGGGGTCCGGGGGCGACGGGTGCCAGGCTCACCAGCCAATCAGTCAACGCACCAGAGGTAAGCAAACGGTTGGCTGCATTTCAAACTGAGCGCTTTTTTTCTTCTTTTTTTTAACATTGGCCCAGCCCTCAATTTGAATTGACTGGAAGAATGCAAGTAATGGTCGTAGTTCACCACCAAGAACTCTGAAAGAGGAGTTGACACAATTTTACTCCCTTCATTTCACAAGAATGAGGCTTTAATGATTGAAAGGAATAGAGAGTTTCAATCTGAAACCCAGCCACGAACAACATGGGCGATGTGAAAATATCCACGATAGGGTGAGCCCTCACAACTGGCATCAGACGTGTGATCCCACCAACTGTGACGGCTCACCACCTGAACACTAGTGCCACCTTGTGGCCATTTCAGTGAATTTAATTTTTAGTGGAGTATGAACCGCATTGTGTTTATTGTGCATTTCCTGCAGGACTCAGTCAGCATTTGGAGACTGTTCTTTCCAGAGTCCAGTGTTGGGGGAGAGTGCCAGCATGTACTACCAGTCCCAGTCTCCACAGAGAGACGACACCAAGAGTGAGGAGTCCAGGGCGATGGACGATCAGCGGTTTTATCAGGATCTACTGGTAAGAGTCATCTTTATAGGCTCTTTCTCCATGAAACGCTTATGAGCACGGCCCCAAGTGATTAGTCTGTGTTTGTATTTGCACCGGCTTTCATTCTGGTTTGCTTTATTTTGGGGCAATGTTTCAACAGAATCCAGTATTGCAGTGAAACGCTTAATCCAACATGTTATGTGGCCAGCCTCCATCCTGTGAGATCACTTTTTTGACTATCTGTCGCTTGGAATGAAACGTACGAGAAGCGCTTTTACCAATAAAGATCTGACGTTCTTCATCCTTCCACAGGGCCAAGTGAACAGCCGCCTCCAGGGATCAGTGAACGAGGAGGTCGACGAGGAAGAAGACCAAAGGACCTCGTACCCACGGCGGGAGAGCCACAGCTTGTCCCCTAGACAAGTGTCCCACTGTCAGTCCCAGCAGTCGTCCCCTAGCCCTGTTCCCGTCAGCTCCCGGAGGCCGGAGCCCAAAGGAGGGGAGCAGCCAAAAGGAAGGGACCAGGTGCTGCACGCCACGCTGCGCCAGCTGCAGCAGCTCGGGGTCAACGTGGACCTGGACTCTGCTGACCCCGGGGGCAAGGCCAGGCGCAGCTCTGTCGAGAGTGCCAGGTATGTTTGCCTTGACGTTTCAGGTTTACTTGACTATCTTTGCACATCGGTCATAGATGTAGTAGTCTTATGGTGTAACAATAGTGCCACCTAGCAGTAGGACTGGGAAGGAAGTTTCAGACACGGAACATGGACCTGTTATTATCAGTGGTGTAAAGTACTTAAGTAAAAATACTTTCAAATACAACTTAAGTTGTTTTTTGGTGTATATGTACTTTGGTGTATATATGTTTTGGCAATTTTTACTTTACTAATTATTTATTTTATTTAACTAGGCCAGTTAAGAACATTCTTATTTACAATGATGACCTGCCAAAAGGCCTCCTGCGGGGACGGGAGCTGGGATTAAATATGAATAAAGTATAGGACACAACAGACTCCACAACACTACATAGAGACAGACGACAACATGGCAAGGCAGCAGAATATGACAACACAGCATGGTAGCAACGCATGGCTGCAGCACAACGTGGTACAAACATTATTGGGCACAGACAACGGCACAAAGGCAAAGACGGTAGAGAAAACAATACATCACACAAAGTAGCCACAACTGTCAGTAAGAGTGTCCATGATTGAGTCTTTGAATGAAGATTGAGATAAAACTGTCCAGTTTGCATTCCTAAAGAAAATAATAGATTTTTTTTTTACGCTACACTGTTACATTTTGAACGCTTGGCAGGACAGGAAAATGGTTTTCAATTATTGAGAGAATCCCTGGCGGCTCACTAAACACCTGCTTCGTTTGTGAATTATGTCTGAGTGTGCTCCTGGCTTTCTGTAAAGAAAAAAAATGTTAAACAAGAAAATGGCCCCATCTGGTTTGCCTAATGTAAGGAATTTGAATTTTTTTTAAAACTTTTGATAATTATATTTTAGCAATTACATTTACTTTTGATACTTAAGTATATTTACAACTAAGTACTTCAACTTTCACTCAAGTAGTATTTTACTGGGTGACTTTTACTTGTCATTTTCTATTTAGTTATCTTTTACTCAAGTATGACAATTGGGTACTTTTTCCATCCTTGATTATGGTTACAGCCATTCTAACATTACAATAGGGGCTATTACAATGGCCGATTCTCCTACTTTCTGGCTCATTCTCATGTAAGTTCGACATCATTCCCTTATGCAGAAGGTGTTCCTGTAGCTTTGATTGTAAATGCAGCTCCCGTTTCCTTCTCCCCAGTACCCTGGCCGGCATCAACCCGGAGGCGGTCATCAGCAGGCTGACCCTCCCAGAGTCGACCGCGACCAGCATGTGGGGCGGCAGCGTGGATCTCAGCCTGGAGGCCAACGCCATCGCCCTCCGATACCTGAGCGACCAGCAGCTCTCCAGACTCTCTGTAGGGGGAGGGCAACAGCCCCCCAAGGCCCTTCCCAGGCTCAGCCCCTGCACACTGCTCTCAGAGAACCCCCCAACGGAGAAGAGCGCCATGGGACTGAGCAGTATTCTGTCTCCGAATAACATGTCCTTTGCCACCCGCAAGTACATGAAGAGGTACGGGCTGATAGAGGAGGGGAGCGGGAGTGAGGAGGAGCAATCGGAGATGGGATACACTGTACAGTTCCATGTTCAACAGGAACAAGAAGGGCAAAGAGTGAGGGTTCTGAAGAACATCACCAACGAGTTGCCCCACTCCGACCCTGTCAACCCCCAGGCGCTGCATGCAGACTCTCAAAGTCAGCTACTCAGAGACTTGCGTCCTAAAATGCAGCTTTTGGCCCGCGGCGCCAAACACAGTCTGGAGAAAGAGAATGGCGCCAAATGGCGGCCATCTTTAGGAGAAATGCAGAGGGAGTGTCCTCAACCAGAAGGGTCAATGGGAAATTTCTTGGACCTAAGTAGACTTCGACAGCTGCCGAAACTCTTCTAAAGGACTACGGCAACTAATGTAAAGGGAACTCAAAATGACAAATGAAATGTATTGTCGAAATCCATTGGGATTTGTCAGTTTCCTTAGTAAGAGGTTTTTTAATGCTTCCATACATTTTTGTTTACACATTTCGCCTCTATTTTAATCTTCATGGTGCTCATTGTAATGGATACATTTGTTTGACCACTGATGTACAGAGACTGTTAGCAAATCACGACAGTGCTCTTGGTCTTATGAGCAAAATTCTTGTCTTCTACTACCACTTGGGTGTAGTGTTATGATTTAGCTCTTCAATGGTGGCAGCCAGGTCATTTTCTCTATTTTAATATAAAGGGCTTTTGATTTTCAACATGCAATGGATGCCAATTGTTTGAACCATTTGTTAAAGCTATTTAATTTACGTTTTGGCCGTTTATTGATAACCACTATACCCAATCTCCTGGTAATTGATGTGTACCTATTTATTTAGTCAATGTTGGGCTTTTTTTTAAGTCTGATTACATGGTGAAACAGACATTCATGCCAAATTTTTTTTTTTTTCCTTTTTTATGTTGTAAATATCTAAGTTTCCTTCATGCTATGTTGTTTTTCTTGTGTTTGTACATGAAATGCCTTCAGCATTATTTCAAGTGTCTCAACTTGAACTTTCTATTTAAAATTGCCTCAATAAATATGTACCTGATTCATATAAGTTTTCTATTTTTTCTACAGATGGGTTTTTCTTTTGTGAATTTACATTTTAGTGTTCTATTTAGTTAGCCCTCTTCTATCCCTGAAGTCATTTCACACCCCTCTGACAGACTTCCCACTGTTAACCTCGCCTCACCGCTCTTCAAAAAAATCTGCCTTGTCACACACATCAGGCATATCTAGAATAAACAGACAAATACTAGTGATTTCAATTGTGAAATGTTGCTAATCTGTGCTAGAGCTGGGCTCTGGAAAATGGAAAATGTGGTTAATGACATGCAAACAGCATGTCGGCACAGAGTGAGAGTATAGCTCAGATATAGTCATCCTATACCTGCACCTGTCACATTTCTTTCTCCACGTCTGCTTACCAGATCTACGTTTTGCTCTTTTTGTAATGCATGTTGGAGGGATTGAAGAAGAGAAGGAATGCAAGAATAGTCTTTTAATGTATTCACACACTTATGAATCGTAAGATGAAGATAATTGTTCACCTAACAGGATAGTCTTTCATGTGTGGTTTCACCAGTTGTCATCGTTCTGCAGCCAGGTGCCCTCGTCTAGCACAATGCCGTTCGTCCCGCTAATTTCCCACTTGGCCTTATAGCGCTGGTCCCCTGCGCCCTCACCGAGGTCCCACACCTCCATAAACAGCATCTCCTCAGGCACCTCCATGAGATCAGAGGTCAGGCCCAGTTTCTGGAGGTCAAAGAATATCGGTGTGGTGGTGGAGTCCAGATACTGGCTCAGGGCGGGGCTGAGGTGATTGGCTGGTGACGTTGGATGAGGCTGGTGTTGCACACTGCTGCCCCACAGGCCTGTCAGGTTTTTCACAACCTCCAGACAATGAGGTTCTTCCGCTCTATAGGATACACACAACATAACACCCTGTTCCTGGTTTGGTTCCAAACTATGTGCTGTAGCTAACTCTTCTGTCATTGTACAGTATGGGACCTTCTAGTCATCAAGGGAAATCAGAACTATTGAATTCTGTTGGGTCATTAAATGAAAAGATCATACAAGTACCATAATGCAGTATTAGCTGTAATGATATTTACCTAATGTCTGAAGTGTTCCAGGCATCTCCCATGGACTGACCAGGCTGGAGCAGAGCGAGATCTCCAAAGCTCTCGGTCATGGTTGTTTTTTGCTCCAGGGGTGGTGGGGGCAGGAGGTTTGGAGGGAAGTATGGCCAATGATCAGCTGTGCAATCTAGCAATGGACCAGACTGGAGAATAAGTGGGTTCTCCTTTTGCGGAGAATGGTTGGTTGGGTAAAAAGGCTGGGCCTTACAGTCCTCAACAGAAAGGTGACCAGGTGACTCTTTGTTCAAGGTATTATTTGAGATCTTGCTGCTTGTTGATGTTGGAGTGTCATTTTTCAATGTTTCAGGCGCTTCCTTCTTTGTTGTGCCAGATCGTTTGCATGATCCATTGACTGAAGTGTTTTTCCCAAGGTCTGTCAATTCAATAAATTCAGTCTCTTTGTTCTTTTGTTGTTTTCTTCCATTTCTTGTCCTGGTTTTGGTCTCGTTGGTGCTACAGCAGCACACAAAGCAAAAAAAACACCAACCTCGAAACCATTTTTTAATTGCCTTCTTCATTTTCAAAAAGGATAATGAGAATTTTACATTAAAAAATGTAGAATTGGAGCTAACAAACAGGTTTGCACGGTAACGATAAACATTCCAAAGCATTTAACCTTTGTGACATCGATATGATAAGAATTAGAATTATATGTTGACTTTAAGTTCTAATCAAAGAATTCTCTTGCAGTTTTGTTTGAATATTGTACCACTGAATTCAGACCCCAAAGGTGATACCCCACATCTGATGTTGAGACATAATCAACATCACTAGGGCACCCCTCGTTTAATGGTATTAAAGAATTGTAAATTAATCATTTGATTAATTTGTTCAGCTTTTTGTTCAGCTTTTTGGTCTCTGGATATGCCTCTAATATTCTCAACTCTGGGACACTTTAAAAAAAATGTAATTTGTCAGCATATTGTGGAAATACAGAAAATACATTGGATTTAAAAAAAAACATCAACTGGTACTGTTTTCATCTCATTTCAACCAGCTTTGTAAAACTTTGAAGTTAGGATAAAACTTAACTTAATTACATTGATTTAACCTGACTAACATGCAGTGGTGTAAATTACTTAAGAAAATGTACCTTAAAGTACTACTTAAATATCTTTTTGGGGTATCTGTACTTTACTTTACTATTTATATTTTTGACAACTTTTACTTCGCTACATTCCTAAAAAAAAAAAAAATATATACTTTTTACCCCATACATTTTAACTAGCACCCAAAAGTACTCGTTACATTTTGAATGCTTAGCAGAACACACTTATCGAGACAACACATGGTCATCCCTTCTGCCTCTGATCTGGCGAACTCACTGAACACAAATGTATCTTTTGTAAATGATGTCTGAGTGTTGGAGTGCGCCCCTGGCTATTGATACATTTTAAAAACAAGAAAATGGTGCCGCCTGCTTTGCTTAATAGAAGGAATTTTAAATGATTCATACTTTTACTATGATACTTAAGTTTATTTTAGCAATTACATTTACTTTTGATACTTAAGTACATTTTGAACCAAATACTTTTAGACTTTTATTCAAGTAGTATTTTACTGGGTGACTTTTACTTGAGTAACTTTCTATTAAGGTATCTATACTTTTACTCAAGTATGACAATTGGGTACTTTTTCCATCACTGCTCACAGGTTGTTACATCAATCAAATTTCAACATAATCAACTATGTATATGTTGAAATTCCAAATATAATTGTGGGAAACATCCCCACAACATGATGTTGCCATTCACTGTGCTTCACCGTAGGAATGGTGCCAGGTTTCCTCCAGACATGACACGACATTCAGGCAAAAGAGTTCAGACTTGGTTTCATCAGACCTGATAATCTCTATGGCCTGGTTTTTGCGCTGATATGCACTGTCAACTGTGGGACCTTATATAGAAGTGTGTGCCTTTCTAAAACATGTCCAATCAATTGAATCTACCACAGCTGGACTCCAATTCAAGTTGTAGAAACATCTCAAGGATTATCAATGGAAATAGGCTGCACCTGGACTCAATTTTGAGTCTCATAGCAATGGTTCCAAATACTTATGTAGATAAGGTATTCTTGTTTTTTATTTGTAATACATTTGAAACATTTCTAAAATCCTGCTTTCGCTTTGTCATTATGTGGTATTGTGTGGCTGTAACGTAACAAAATGTGGGAAAACACTAAGGGTCTGAATACTTTTCTAAGCCACGGTACATACATATATACATATATATATATATATATATACATATATACATATATATATATATATATATATATATATATATATATATATATATATATATATATATATATATATATACACATATATATACTTCAGCCATAACAAGTCTACCATCCAGATGCCTACATCTGGAAACAAGCTGTGCTTCATTCAGCTGAGCTGTCATGTCAACATTTAGACATTAATCAACTTCCATACTCATTTGGGTAGACTACCGAAACATTGCCAAGTTGAAAGTAACTCCTCTAACTGTTCTTGTACAAGCTGTATGTGAAAGTAAATTCAAAGTAAGGTTGGGTTTATGTAGGCAACATTGACATCTGATTTGCCCAAAGGACACCATCATTTCAACATGATGCATGGTTGATTGGATCTTTGGTAGTTTAGAAGTAGTTACCACTAGCCATATAATTAGGATGCCAAATTAATTTAGTTAATAATTAACTTTAAAGTATGGATATATGTTATTCATAAAATTGAGTATACATACTACGGTACGGGCTGATAGAGGAGGGGAGCGGGAGTGAGGAGGAGCAATCGGAGATGGGATACACTGTACAGTTCCATGTTCAACAGGAACAAGAAGGGCAAAGAGTGAGGGTTCTGAAGAACATCACCAACGAGTTGCCCCACTCCGACCCTGTCAACCCCCAGGCGCTGCATGCAGACTCTCAAAGTCAGCTACTCAGAGACTTGCGTCCTAAAATGCAGCTTTTGGCCCGCGGCGCCAAACACAGTCTGGAGAAAGAGAATGGCGCCAAATGGCGGCCATCTTTAGGAGAAATGCAGAGGGAGTGTCCTCAACCAGAAGGGTCGATGGGAAATTTCTTGGACCTAAGTAGACTTCGACAGCTGCCGAAACTCTTCTAAAGGACTACGGCAACTAATGTAAAGGGAACTCAAAATGACAAATGAAATGTATTGTCGAAATCCATTGGGATTTGTCAGTTTCCTTAGTAAGAGGTTTTTTAATGCTTCCATACATTTTTGTTTACACATTTCGCCTCTATTTTAATCTCATGGTGCTCATTGTAATGGATACATTTGTTTGTGACCACTGATGTACAGAGACTGTTAGCAAATCATGACAGTGCTCTTGGTCTTATGAGCAAAATTCTTGTCTTCTACTACCACTTGGGTGTAGTGTTATGATTTAGCTCTTCAATGGTGGCAGCCAGGTCATTTTCTCTATTTTAATATAAAGGGCTTTTGATTTTCAACATGCACTGGATGCCAATTGTTTGAACCATTTGTTAAAGCTATTTAATTTACGTTTTGGCCGTTTATTGATAACCACTATACCCAATCTCCTGGTAATTGATGTGTACCTATTTATTTAGTCAATGTTGGGCTTTTTTTTAAGTCTGATTACATGGTGAAACAGACATTCATGCCAATTTTTTTTTTTTTCCTTTTTTATGTTGTAAATATCTAAGTTTCCTTCATGCTATGTTGTTTTTCTTGTGTTTGTACATGAAATGCCTTCAGCATTATTTCAAGTGTCTCAACTTGAACTTTCTATTTAAAATTGCCTCAATAAATATGTACCTGATTCATATAAGTTTTCTATTTTTTTTTTTCTACAGATGGGTTTTTCTTTTGTGAATTTACATTTTAGTGTTCTATTTAGTTAGCCCTCTACTGTCCTTCCCCAACCCAGACTTCTATCCCTGAAGTCATTTCACACCCCTCTGACATAGACTTCCCACTGTTAACCTCGCCTCACCGCTCTTCAGAAAAATCTGCCTTGTCACACATCAGGCATATCTAGAATAAACAGACAAATACTAGTGATTTCAATTGTGAAATGTTGCTAATCTGTGCTAGAGCTGGGCTCTGGAAAATGGAAAATGTGGTTCATCACATGCAAACAGCATGTTGGCACAGAGTGAGAGTATAGCTCAGATATAGTCATCCTATACCTGCACCTGTCACATTTCTTTCTCCACGTCTGCTTACCAGATCTATGTTTTGCTCTTCCTTTTTGTAATGCATGTTGGAGGGATTGAAGAGAAGGAATGCAAGAATAGTCTTTTAATGTATTCACACACTTATGAATCGTAAGATGAAGATAATTGTTCACCCAACAGGATAGTCTTTCATGTGTGGTTTCACCAGTTGTCATCGTTCTGCAGCCAGGTGCCCTCGTCTAGCACAATGCCGTTCGTCCCGCTAATTTCCCACTTGGCCTTATAGCGCTGGTCCCCTGCGCCCTCACCGAGGTCCCACACCTCCATAAACAGCATCTCCTCAGGCACCTCCATGAGATCAGAGGTCAGGCCCAGTTTCTGGAGGTCAAAGAATATCGGTGTGGTGGTGGAGTCCAGATACTGGCTCAGGGCGGGGCTGAGGTGATTGGCTGGTGACGTTGGATGAGGCTGGTGTTGCACACTGCTGCCCCACAGGCCTGTCAGGTTTTTCACAACCTCCAGACAATGAGGTTCTTCCGCTCTATAGGATACACACAACATAACACCCTGTTCCTGGTTTGGTTCCAAACTATGTGCTGTAGCTAACTCTTCTGTCATTGTACAGTATGGGACCTTCTAGTCAACAAGGAAATCAGAACTATTGAATTCTGTTGGGTCATTAAATGAAAAGATCATACAAGTACCATAATGCAGTATTAGCTGTAATGATATTTACCTAATGTCTGAAGTGTTCCAGGCATCTCCCATGGACTGACCAGGCTGGAGCAGAGCGAGATCTCCAAAGCTCTCGGTCATGGTTGTTTTTTGCTCCAGGGGTGGTGGGGGCAGGAGGTTTGGAGGAAGTATGGCCAATGATCAGCTGTGCAATCTAGCAATGGACCAGACTGGAGAATAAGTGGGTTCTCCTTTTGCGGAGAATGGTTGGTTGGGTAAAAAGGCTGGGCCTTACAGTCCTCAACAGAAAGGTGACCAGGTGACTCTTTGTTCAAGGTATTATTTGAGATCTTGCTGCTTGTTGATGTTGGAGTGTCATTTTTCAATGTTTCATGCGCTTCCTTCTTTGTTGTGCCAGATCGTTTGCATGATCCATTGACTGAAGTGTTTTTCCCAAGGTCTGTCAATTCAATAAATTCAGTCTCTTTGTTCTTTTGTTGTTTTCTTCCATTTCTTGTCCTGGTTTTGGTCTCGTTGGTGCTACAGCAGCACACAAAGCAAAAAAACACCAACCTCGAAACCATTTTTTAATTGCCTTCTTCATTTTCAAAAAGGATAATGAGAATTTTACATTAAAAAATGTAGAATTGGAGCTAACAAACAGGTTTGCACGGTAACGATAAACATTCCAAAGCATTTAACCTTTGTGACATCGATATGATAAGAATTAGAATTATATGTTGACTTTAAGTTCTAATCAAAGAATTCTCTTGCAGTTTTGTTTGAATATTGTACCACTGAATTCAGACCCCAAAGGTGATACCCCACATCTGATGTTGAGGCATAATTGACATCATGACATAATCAACATCACTAGGGCACCCCTCGCTTAATGGTATTAAAGAATTGTAAATTAATCATTTGATTAATTTGTTCAGCTTTTTGTTCAGCCTTTTGGTCTCTGGATATGCCTCTAATATTCTCAACTCCGGGACACTTTAAAAAAGATGTAATTTGTCAGCATATTGTGGAAATACAGAAAATACATTGGATTTAAAAAAAAAACATCAACCGGTACTGTTTATCTCATTTCAACCAGCTTTGTAAAACTTTGAAGTTAGGATAAAACTTAACTTAATTACATTGATTTAACCTGACTAACATGCAGTGGTGTAAATTACTTAAGAAAATGTACCTTAAAGTACTACTTAAATATATTTTTGGGGTATCTGTACTTTACTTTACTATTTATATTTTTGACAACTTTTACTTCGCTACATTCCTAAAAAAAAAAAATAATATACTTTTTACTCCATACATTTTAACTGGCACCCAAAAGTACTCGTTACATTTTGAATGCTTAGCAGAACAGGAAAAGAGTCCAATTCACACACTTATCGAGACAACACATGGTCATCCCTTCTGCCTCTGATCTGGCGAACTCACTGAACACAAATGTATCTTTTGTAAATTATGTCTGAGTGTTGGAGTGCGCCCCTGGCTATTGATACATTTTAAAAACAAGAAAATGGTGCCGCCTGCTTTGCTTAATAGAAGGAATTTTAAATGATTCATACTTTTACTATGATACTTAAGTTTATTTTAGCAATTACATTTACTTTTGATACTTAAGTACATTTTGAACCAAATACTTTTAGACTTTTATTCAAGTAGTATTTTACTGGGTGACTTTTACTTGAGTAACTTTCTATTAAGGTATCTATACTTTTACTCAAGTATGACAATTGGGTACTTTTTCCATCACTGCTCACAGGTTGTTACATCAATCAAATTTCAACATAATCAACTATGTATATGTTGAAATTCCAAATATAATTGTGGGAAACATCCCCACAACATGATGTTGCCATTCACTGTGCTTCACCGTAGGAATGGTGCCAGGTTTCCTCCAGACATGACACGACATTCAGGCAAAAGAGTTCAGACTTGGTTTCATCAGACCTGATTGTTATGTACTTGAGTGAAGACCCAAAAGCGGTTTTAACAGAAAACAGAGTTCTTTAATGAAAAACAGGAATGGCATAAATCCTCTTCCAACGTAGTCAATGGAACAAAAAGAACGTTAGTATAATGCAGGATGCACCTGCCAGGCAGACTCCGACAGGATAGGACAAGGTGGAAGCAAACGCGACGACAGCTTGCTTCTGGCATCAAAAACACAAACAAGAATCAGACACTGAAAGTAGCAGGAACAGAGAGAGAAATAGAGACCTAATCAGAGGGGAAGAGAGAACAGGTGGGAAAGAGTGAATGAGCTAGTTAGGGGAGATGTAGAACAGCTGAAGAAAGAGAGACAGAGAAGGTAACCTAAAAAGACCAGCAGAGAGAGACAGAGTGAAGAGAAAGGACAGGAACAGACATAACAAGACATGACAGTACCCCCCCACTCACCGAGCGCCTCCTGGCGCACTCGAGGAGGAAACCTGGCGGCAACGGAGGAAATCATCGATCAGCGAACGGTCCAGCACGTCCCGAGAGGGAACCCAACTCCTCTCCTCAGGACCGTACCCCTCCCAATCCACTAGGTACTGATGACCACGGCCCCGAGGGCGCATGTCCAAAATCTTACGGACCCTGTAGATGGGTGCGCCCTCGACAAGGATGGGGGGGGAGGGACGAGCGGGGCGCGAAGAACGGGCTTAACACAGGAGACATGGAAGACCGGGTGAACGCGACGAAGATAGCGCGGGAGAAGAAGTCGCACTGCGACAGGATTAATGACCTGAGAAATACGGAACGGACCAATGAACCGCGGGGCCAACTTGCGAGAAGCTGTCTTAAGGGAAGGTTCTGAGTGGAGAGCCATACTCTCTGACCGCAACAATATCTAGGACTCTTGGTCCTACGCTTATTAGCGGCCCTCACAGTCTGCGCCCTATTACGGCAAAGTGCCGACCTGACCCCCCTTCCAGGTGCGCTCGCAACGCTGGACAAAAGCCTGAGCGGAGGGACGCTGGACTCGGCGAGCTGAGATGAGAACAGCGGAGGCTGGTACCCGAGGCTACTCTGAAAAGGAGATAGACCGGTAGCAGACGAGGGGAAGCGAGTTGTGGGCGTACTCTGCCCAGGGAGCTGTTCTGACCAAGACGCAGGGTTACGAAAAGAAAGACTGCGTAAAATGCGACCAACAGTCTGATTGGCCCGTTCGGCTTGACCGTTAGACTGGGGATGAAAGCCGGACGAGAGACTGACGGAAGCCCCAATCAAACGGCAAAACTCCCTCCAAAATTGAGACGTGAACTGCGGGCCTCTGTCGGAAACGACGTCAGACGGAAGGCCATGAATTCGGAAAACATTCTCGATAATGATCTGAGCCGTCTCCTTAGCAGAAGGGAGCTTAGCGAGAGGAATGAAATGAGCCGCCTTAGAGAATCTATCGACAACCGTAAGAATAACTGTCTTCCCCGCTGATGAAGGCAGTCCGGTGATAAAATCTAAAGCGATGTGAGACCACGGTCGAGAGGGAATGGGAAGCGGTCTGAGACGGCCGGCAGGAGGAGAGTTCCCAGATTTAGTCTGCGCGCAGACCGAACAAGCGGCGACAAATCGACGCGCGTCACGTTCCCGAGTGGGCCACCAGAAACGCTGGCGAATGGAAGCGAGCGTACCCCGAACGCCGGGGTGGCCGGCTAACTTGGCAGAGTGGGCCCACTGAAGAACGGCCGGACGAGTAGGAACGGGAACGAACAGAAGGTTCCTAGGACAAGCTCGCGGCGACGGAGTGTGAGCGAGTGCTTGCTTTACCTGCCTCTCAATTCCCCAGACAGTCAACCCGACAACACGCCCGTCAGGGAGAATCCCCTCGGGGTCGGTGGAGACCTCAGAAGAACTGAAGAGACGAGATAAAGCATCAGGCTTGGTGTTTTTGAGCCCGGACGATAAGAAATAACAAACTCGAAACGAGCGAAAAACAGAGCCCAACGAGCCTGACGCGCATTAAGTCGTTTGGCTGAACGGATGTACTCAAGGTTCCTATGGTCAGTCCAAACGACAAAAGGAACGGTCGCCCCCAACCACTGTCGCCATTCGCCTAGGGCTAAGCGGATGGCGAGCAGTTCGCGATTACCAACATCATAGTTACGTTCTGACGGCGATAAGCGATGAGAGAAAAACGCGCAAGGATGGACCTTGCCGTCAGAGAGAGCGCTGAGAAAGAATGGCTCCCACGCCCACCTCTGACGCGTCAACCTCAACAACAAACTGACTAGAGATGTCAGGTGTAACAAGAATAGGTGCGGATGTAAAACGATTCTTAAGAAGATCAAAAGCTCCCTGGGCGGAAACGGACCACTTAAAGCACGTCTTAACAGAAGTAAGGGCTGTGAGGGAGCTGCCACCTGACCGAAATTACGGATGAAACGACGATAGAAATTAGCGAAGCCCAGAAAGCGCTGCAGCTCGACGCGTGACTTAGGAACGGGCCAATCAATGACAGCCTGGACCTTAGCGGGATCCATCTTAATGCCCTCAGCGGAAATAACGGAACCGAGAAAAGGGACAGAGGCGGCATGAAAAGTGCACTTCTCAGCCTTCACATAAAGACAGTTCTCCAAAAGGCGCTGGAGGACGCGTCGCACGTGCTGAACATGAATCGAGAGAGACGGTGAAAAAATCAGGATATCGTCCATGTAAACGAAAACAAAAATGTTCAGCATGTCTCTCAGGACGTCGTTAACTAGTGCCTGAAAGACAGCTGGAGCGTTAACGGGCCGAAAGGAAGAACCCGGTATTCAAAGTGCCCTAACGGAGTGTTAAACGCCGTCTTCCACTCGTCCCCCTCCCTGATGCGCACGAGATGGTAGGCGTTACGAAGGTCCAATTTGGTGAAAAACCTGGCTCCCTGCAGGATCTCGAAGGCTGAAGACATAAGAGGAAGCGGATAACGATTCTTAACCGTTATGTCATTCAGCCCTCGATAATCCACGCATGGGCGCAGGGACCCGTCCTTCTTCTGAACAAAAAAACCCCGCTCCGGCGGGAGAGGAGGAGGAGACTATGGTACCGGCGTCGAGCGAAACCGACAAATAATCCTCGAGAGCCTTACGTTCGGGAGCCGACAGAGAGTATAATCTACCCCGGGGGAGTAGTTCCCGGAAGGAGATCAATACTACAGTCATACGACCGGTGTGGAGGGAGAGAGTGGCCTTGGAACGACTGAACACCGTGCGCAGATCGTGATACTCCTCCGGCACCCCTGTCAAATCGCCAGGCTCCTCCTGTGAAGAAGAGACAGAGGAAACAGGAGGGATAGCAGACATTAAACAGGTCACATGACAAGAAACATTCCAGGATAGGATAGTATTACTAGACCAATTAATAGAAGGGTTATGGCGCACTAGCCAGGGATGACCCAAAACAACAGGTGTAAAAGGTGAACGAAAAATTAAAAAAGAAATGGTTTCGCTATGATTACCAGAGACAGTGAGGGTTAAAGGCAGCGTCTCACGCTGAATCTTGGGGAGAGAACTACCATCTAAAGCGAACAAGGCCGTGGGCTCCCTAACTGTCTGAGAGGAATGTCATGTTCCCGAGCCCAGGTCTCGTCCATAAAACAGCCCTCCGCCCCAGAGTCTATCAAGGCACTGCAGGAAGCAGATGAACCGGGCCAGCGGAGATGGACCGGAAAGGTAGTGCGTGATCCAGAAGGAGAGGCCTGAGTAGTTGCGCTCACCAGTAGCCCTCCTCTTACTGATGAGCTCTGGCTTTTACTGGACATGAGGTGACAAAATGACCAGCGGAGCCGCAGTAGAGACAGAGGCGATTGGCGATTCTCCGTTCCTTCTCCTTGGCCGAGATGCGGATACCCCCAGCTGCATAGGCTCAGCATCCGAGCCGGCGGAGGGGTGGCAGTGATGCGGCAGGTGGCAGTGATGTGGAGAGGGGAGCAACGGAGAACGCGAGCTCCTTTCCACGAGCTCGGCGACGAAGATCAAACCGTCGCTCTATGCGAATAGCGAGAGCTATTAAGGAGTCCAGACTGGAAGGAACCTCCCGGGAGAGGATCTCATCCTTAACCTCGACGAGGAGACCCTCCAGAAAACGAGCGAGCAAAGCCGGCTCGTTCCAGTCACTTGAGGCAGCGAGAGTGCGAAACTCAATAGAATAATCCGTTATGGATCGATTCCCCTGACATAGGGAAGACAGGGCCCTGGAAGCCTCCTCCCCAAAAACAGAACGGTCAAAAACCCGTATCATCTCCTCCTTAAAGTCCTGATACTGGTTAATACACTCAGCCCTCGCCACCCAGATTGCCGTGCCCCACTCACGCGCCCGTCCGGTAAGGAGAAAATGACGTAGGCGATGCGGGCTGCGCTCCTGGAGTAAGTGTTGGGCTGGAGAGAGAACACCACATCACACTGAGTGAGGAATGAGCGGCACTCAGTGGGCTCCCAGAGTAACACGGCGGGTTGTTGATCCTGGGCTCCGGAGACTCGGAAACCCTGGAAGTGGGCGGTGGATCGAGGTGGAGTTGGTGAACCTGTCTTGTGAGGTCGGAGACTTGGACGGCCAGGGTCTCAACGGCATGTCGAGCAGCAGACAATTCGTCCTCGTGTCTGCCTAGCATCGCTCCCTGGATCTCGACGGCGGAGTGAAAAGGGTCCCGGAGCCGCTGGGTCCATTCTTGGTCTGATTCTTCTGTTATGTACTTGAGTGAAGACCCAAAAGCGGTTTTAACAGAAAACAGAGTTCTTTAATGAAAAACAGGAATGGCATAAATCCTCTTCCAACGTAGTCAATGGAACAAAAGAACGTTAGTATAATGCAGGATGCACCTGCCAGGCAGACTCCGACAGGATAGGACAAGGTGGAAGCAAACGCGACGACAGCTTGCTTCTGGCATCAAAAACACAAACAAGAATCAGACACTGAAAGTAGCAGGAACAGAGAGAGAAATAGAGACCTAATCAGAGGGGGAAGAGAGAACAGGTGGGAAAGAGTGAATGAGCTAGTTAGGGGAGATGTAGAACAGCTGAAGAAAGAGAGACAGAGAAGGTAACCTAAAAAGACCAGCAGAGAGAGACAGAGTGAAGAGAAAGGACAGGAACAGACATAACAAGACATGACACTGATAATCTCTATGGCCTGGTTTTTGCGCTGATATGCACTGTCAACTGTGGGACCTTATATAGAAGTGTGTGCCTTTCTAAAACATGTCCAATCAATTGAATCTACCACAGCTGGACTCCAATTCAAGTTGTAGAAACATCTCAAGGATTATCAATGGAAATAGGCTGCACCTGGACTCAATTTTGAGTCTCATAGCAATGGTTCCGAATACTTATGTAGATAAGGTATTCTTGTTTTTTATTTGTAATACATTTGAAACATTTCTAAAATCCTGCTTCCGCTTTGTCATTATGTGGTATTGTGTGGCTGTAACGTAACAAAATGTGGGAAAACACTAGGGGTCTGAATACTTTTCTAAGCCACGGTACATACATATATATATACATATATATATATATATATATATATATATATATATATATATATATATATATATATATATATATATATATATATATATATATATATATATATATATATACATATATATACTTCAGCCATAACAAGTCTACCATCCAGATGCCTACATCTGGAAACAAGCTGTGCTTCATTCAGCTGAGCTGTCATGTCAACATTTAGACATTAATCAACTTCCATACTCATTTGGGTAGACTACCGAAACATTGCCAAGTTGAAAGTAACTCCTCTAACTGTTCTTGTACAAGCTGTATGTGAAAGTAAATTCAAAGTAAGGTTGGGTTTATGTAGGCAACATTGACATCTGATTTGCCCAAAGGACACCATCATTTCAACATGATGCATGGTTGATTGGATCTTTGGTAGTTTAGAAGTAGTTACCACTAGCCATATAATTAGGATGCCAAATTAATTTAGTTAATAATTAACTTTAAAGTATGGATATATGTTATTCATAAAATTGAGTATACATACTATCCAAGCAGTTTGTTTACAAATAGATTATTGATAGGTTGGATTCACATCTGCATCTCAAACAAAAATCCAAGTTAAAGAATAGGACTAAATCACATCAAACTTTAAATGCACTTTAAATAAAGTTTGATTTGATTTAGTCCTATTCTTCAACTTAGATTTTTGGTTGAGATGCAGATGTGAATCCAACATATTAATAACTTGTAGATTACATTTGAAATCAGCTAACCATCCTTCATATACAAGACAATATCCAAAGATAAAAGTGTATTATTAATATAATGGATTTAGCATCCTATTTATAAGACTAATGGTAACTATTTCTAAACTTCCAACGATCCAGTCAACCATAGGTGAACGATAGTATACCTAGCTACACGTTTAAATTATGGTGTCCTTTGTCGGGCAAATCAGATGTTTATATAGCCTTCATCAAACCAACCTCACTATGAATTTACTTTCACATACAGCTTGTGTAAGACTTACTTTCAACTATTCAATGTTATTTAGGTCGTCTATGCAAATGAGTATTGAAGCTGATCAATGTCTAAATGCGTTGTTATGATAGGTCGGCTGAAAAGAACACCGCTTCTTTACAGTGGTAAGCAGGTTACATCAAAGTAGGCATTTGGATGGTAGAAGTGTTCTCACTGTAATGCACAACCCCTCATATACCAGTAGGTGTCACTATTTAGGCAGCTCCTAGAACGGGACCGCCAAGTGCTGAAGCATGTAAAAATCGTCTGTTCTCGGTTGCAACACTGACTACCAAGTTCCAAACGTCAGCACAAGAACTGTTCATTAGGAGCTTCATGAAATGGGTTTCCATGGCCGAGCAACCACACACAAGCTTAAGATCACCATGCGCAATGCCAAGCGTCAGCTGGAGTGGTGTAAAGCTCGCCACCATTGGACCCTGGAGCAGTGGAAACACGTTCTCTGGAGTGATGAATTATGCTTCATCATCTAGCACTCCAAAGGATAAATCTGGGTTTGGCAGATGCCAGGTGTAAGCTACCTGCCCCAATGCATAGTGCCAACTGTAAAGTTTGGTGGAGGAGAACTAATGAACTGGGGCTCTTCTTCATGGTTTGGGCTAGTCCCCCCGAAGGGAAATCTTAACTCTACAGCATACAATGACATTCTAGATGATTCTGTGATTCCAACTTTGTGGTAACAGTTTGGGGAAGGCTCTTCCCTGTTTCAGCATGACTAAGCCCCCAGCACAAAACGAAGTCCATACAGAAATGGTTTGTTGAGATCGGAATGAAAGAACTTGACTGGCCTGCACAGAGCCCTGACCTCAACCCAATTGAACACCTTTGGGATGAATTTGAATACCGACTGAGAGCAAAGCCCAATCGCCCAACATCAGTGCCTGACCTCACTAATGATATTGGGGCTGATTGGAAGCAAGTCCCCGCAGCAATGTTCCAACATCTAGTGCAAAGCCTTCCCAGAATAGTGGAGGCTATTTTAGCAGCAATGGGGGGACCATGTCCATATTAATGCCCATGATTTTGGAATGAGATGTTCGACGAGCAGCTGTCCGCATACTATTTGTCATGTAGTGTATAAAAGTCTGTGTCCAGTTGCAGATGGTTCTACAAAAAAAACAGATAAAACTTTGATAAAATAAATCCATGATTCATGCCACAATGAAATTGAATTGTTCAAATTAAAATCCAAAATGGCTAATTGAAAATTGGAAACGGTAAATGGAAATTCTAAATGAAAATGATAAATGGTAAACAGAAAATGGCAAATGGTTGACAAAACATAGTCAATGCAATGTGTAAAGTGTTATGGAAAGTGACTGCTTTAATTTTCCAACTGCCCAATTTAGCATTTTCTATTTTCGCTTTTAATTTCCATTTTCACAGTATATGCAAATGGTTTCCTGGAGGCGTGAACCTGAAGAAAAAAACACCAACATGCAGTGTTACATCATAGTCATATCACACTCTCTATGCCTTGATTTGAGACTATTTTTACACATGGGGTTCTTACCTGGTGCCCAGCACACCAGAATAACATTTTAGCCTGCTAAGCAACATAGTCAATTACATTTTTCTCTTTTCAGGCAAAGTTACTCAACACTAGATAATGTTACTCATCACATGCAGGTGGTCACCGAAGCACTAGTTACACTAGTCTAAAATCAATGTACAGAGAGTCTGACATGGATAGAATGTCCTAATACTGGGGTGTGGTGTTCCTCTCATGATTCACACATCCAAGAAGCAATTTGCAACCACTTAGAAAATGGAAATGGAAAAAAGAACATTCTTGACTTTCAATTTGATTTTTCACATTGCATTTACAGATTTTCTGTTTACCATTTGGCTTTTTTGGTTTACCATTTATAATTTTTACTTAGAATTTCTGTTTACCATTGGTAATTTTCAATTATCCATTTTCTAATAGAATTTTAACTGATGTGAAAACAAAAATGCAAATATCATTTTCACATTCCTTTTTAACATTTAAGCATTGCACTTTCGATCTGTCAATGATCACCCCTCATATTTTAGCAGCCAAATCTATCTATCTATCTATCTATCTATCTATCTATCTATCTATCTATCTATCTATCTATCTATCTATCTATCTATCTATCTATCTATCTATCTATCTATCTATCTATCTATCTATTTATCTATCTATCTATCTATCTGCCTGCCTGCCTGCCTGCCTGCCTGCCTGCCTGCCTGCTTGCCTGCCTGCCTGCCTGCCTGCCTGCCTGCCTGCCTGCCTGTCTGCCTGTCTGTCTGTCTGTCTGTCTGTCTGTCTGTCTGTCTGTCTGTCTGTCTGTCTGTCTGTCTCAACTGGCCACATACAGTGCCTTGCGAAAGTATCGGCCCCCTTGAACTTTGCGACCTTTTGCCACATTTCAGGCTTCAAACATAAAGATATAAAACTATTTTTTTTGTGAAGAATCAACAACAAGTGGGACACAATCATGAAGTGGAATGACATTTATTGGATATTTCAAACTTTTTTAACAAATCAAAAACTGAAATATTGGGCGTGCAAAATTATTCAGCCCCTTTACTTTTAGTGCAGCAAACTCTCTCCAGAAGTTCAGTGAGGATCTCTGAATGATCCAATGTTGACCTAAATGACTAATGATGATAAATACAATCCACCTGTGTGTAATCAAGTCTCCGTATAAATGCACCTGCACTGTGATAGTCTCAGAGGTCCGTTAAAAGCGCAGAGAGCATCATGAAGAACAAGGAACACACCAGGCAGGTCCGAGATACTGTTGTGAAGAAGTTTAAAGCCGGATTTGGATACAAAAAGATTTCCCAAGCTTTAAACATCCCAAGGAGCACTGTGCAAGCGATAATATTGAAATGGAAGGAGTATCAGACCACTGCAAATCTACCAAGACCTGGCCGTCCCTCTAAACTGTCAGCTCATACAAGGAGAAGACTGATCAGAGATGCAGCCAAGAGGCCCATGATCACTCTGGATGAACTGCAGAGATCTACAGCTGAGGTGGGAGACTCTGTCCATAGGACAACAATCAGTCCTATATTGCACAAATCTGGCCTTTATGGAAGAGTGGCAAGAAGAAAGCCATTTCTTAAAGATATCCATAAAAAGTGTTGTTTAAAGTTTGCCACAAGCCACCTGTGAGACACACCAAACATGTGGAAGAAGGTGCTCTGGTCAGATGAAACCAAAATTGAACTTTTTGGCAACAATGCAAAATGTTATGTTGGGCGTAAAAGCAACACAGCTCATCACCCTGAACACACCATGCCCACTGTCAAACATGGTGGTGGCAGCATCATGGTTTGGGCCTGCTTTTCTTCAGCAGGGACAGGGAAGATGGTTAAAATTGATGGGAAGATGGATGGAGCCAAATACAGGACCATTCTGGAAGAAAACCTGATGGAGTCTGCAAAAGACCTGAGACTGGGACGGAGATTTGTCTTCCAACAAGACAATGATCCAAAACATAAAGCAAAATCTACAATGGAATGGTTCAAAAATAAACATATCCAGGTGTTAGAATGGCCAAGTCAAAGTCCCGACCTGAATCCAATTGAGAATCTGTGGAAAGAACTGAAAACTGCTGTTCACAAATGCTCTCCATCCAACCTCACTGAGCTCGAGCTGTTTTGCAAGGAGGAATGGGAAAAAATGTCAGTCTCTCGATGTGCAAAACTGATAGAGACGTACCCCAAGCGACTTACAGCTGTAATCGCAGCAAAAGGTGGCGCTACAAAGTATTAACTTAAGGGGGCTGAATAATTTTGCACGCCCAATTTTTCAGTTTTTGATTTGTTAAAAAAGTTTTAAATATCCAATAAATGTCGTTCCACTTCATGATTGTGTCCCACTTGTTGTTGATTCTTCACAAAAAAATACAGTTTTATATCTTTATGTTTGAAGCCTGAAATGTGGCAAAAGGTGACAAAGTTCAAGGGGGCCAAATACTTTCCCAAGGCACTGTACCTACTGCCGCCATGTAAGTGAAAACGTTATTTTCTAGACAGATTGTACACAAACTCCACTTATTGGGTATTGATACATCAGTTTTTTTAAATGTTATTTCCCTCAATGTATGCTGTATGATCGCCTGTGATGTCCTCACAAGCAGCATTCATGGCATCTAACAGAGACATCTGATCTTGTGGACTATGCCATATACTTTCCACCTCCATGCTGAAAAAAATGATTCTTTCCAATTCAGGAATGGGGAGGTTGGTGGAAGGAAGTCCATTGTTATCCTTTCAAGCGCAGCAAACCATTCCCCAACAATGTTGGTTCGGTGGAAGCTTACATTATCCCACACAGTTACATAATTTGGCAAATCTGGTCTAACTAAACCTCTTTCGTGTTCTGGTGTTAGGTCTCTGTAAAGTGTATTTAGGAAGGCCAGTAGAAATTGGGTGTTATAGGGCCCAATGTATGGAATATGTGTGCTCACAGCATTCTCAGAAATGGCAGCACACATTGTAATATTGCCCCCACGTTGGCCTGGTGTGCCAATTGTGGCTCGGTGTCCAATGAGATTGCGGCCACGTCTCCTGCAATTTGGCCAGATTGAACCCAGTCTCTTCCGCACAAAAAAAAGAATGTGGAACATTTCATGTCCTTCCAGCTCCATTATTCTCTATATAGTAACACAGAAACAAAATATAAAGTTAGTTTTACATAGCCTATTCTAGAATCAGACAGTTTAGTAAAGTAGAAATGTTTTGTGTTCTTATGGGTATCTACAACTTCAAGAAGTATATACAGGCATCATTGAAGTACAGTAAACACACCAATGGTTTACCTGGACATACTGGTAAAGCAGCCCCTTCACTCTGTCACTATTCCTTTCAAATGGCACCTTCACTCTGTCTACAGTGGAAATGCTGACAGAATTGATATTTGTGAAAATATTGTTGTCGCTTATGATTGCACTTTGGATCTCTCAAAGCCTGATGGAATTGTTGGCTATGACCATGTTGCAAATGTCTTGATCTTGCTGATGGCTGAATACTGCTGCTCTGCCCCCAGCATGAGGTCGTTGTGCAGTCCTATATATGACATGTAGAATTCACAAATAGACCATGTTGCAGATAGTACATTGTATTCAAATTGTGCTGTATTACTGTATTACTCTATTACTGTATATTCCGCATACATATCTTCCGGTACATTGTGATTTTCAGACTTGCATTTACCTTACAATAGTTGACGTATTGTTGTGAATGAAATGCTGTAACACTGAAATCTGCTGTAACAGATTTCAGTGAAGCCTGGAGCGAGCGGTCGCATCTACACTTCGGTCCGCAGGTAGTATAACTTTTCATTACATTTTCATTACATTTCATTATAGTACAACGGTTTGATTTGTCTAATCTTAGCAATTTCTTCTTAGCTAGCTACATAGCCGTCTTTGCATCAAAGATAATTGCGTAATTATCGTATTTCGTCGTCCTAACGTAGTCTACACTGCTATCTGCCCAGCAGCTAGCTAACGTCCACTAGCACTGTAGAAACTATTACACTCAACTGAACGACTCGATTAGTGTAGTGTTAGCTAGCTACATAGTTGTCCTTGCTGTCTTCGTATCCAAGATAATTGTGTAGTTAGAGTGTGTAGACTTAGAGTGATTATCTTAATTTACCGAGGTTAGCTAGCCAGCTATTTGTCGTCCTTAACGTAGGAGATACTGCGAGCTAGCTAGCCAACAGCTAGCCAACGTCTACCGAATTGAACCTAGCAACCCGGCCAACATTCCGCTTCGCTCCACAGGTAGTATCACATTTTCATTTCACTTCATTACAGTACAACTGTTTGATTTGTTTGATCGTAGCTAGCTAGCTACATAGCCGTCTTTGTATCTAAGACAATTGTGTAGTCTAGAGCGATTTTCTAGGTTAGCTAGCCAGCTATTGTCGTTCTTTTAACGTAACGTTACGTAATCAACACTGCTAGCTAGCCAGCTAGCCCCCGAATAGCAGCACTGTAGAAACTATTACACTCGACGGAACGACTTGATTAGTGTAGTGTCAACAACGCAGCCACTCCCAGCTAGCCTACTCCAGCAGTACTGTATCATTTCAATCATTTTAGTCAATAAGATTCTTGCTACGTAAGCTTAACTTTCTGAACATTAGAGACGTGTAGTCCACTTGTCATTCCAATCTCCTTTGCATTAGCGTAGCCTCTTCTGTAGCCTGTCAACTATGTGTCTATCTATCCCTGTTCTCTCCTCTCTGCACAGACCATACAAACGATCCACACCGCGTGGCCGCGGCCACCTAATCTGGTGGTCCCAGCGCGCACGACCCACGTGGAGTTCCAGGTCTCCGGTAGCCTCTGGAACTGCCGATCAGCGGCCAACAAGGCAGAGTTCATCTCAGCCTATGCCTCCCTCCAGTCCCTCGACTTCTTGGCACTGACGGAAACATGGATCACCACAGATAACACTGCTACTCCTACTGCCCTCTCTTTGTCCGCCCACGTGTTCTCGCACACCCCGAGAGCTTCTGGTCAGCGGGGTGGTGGCACCGGGATCCTCATCTCTCCCAAGTGGTCATTCTCTCTTTCTCCCCTTACCCATCTGTCTATCGCCTCCTTTGAATTCCATGCTGTCACAGTTACCAGCCCTTTCAAGCTTAACATCCTTATCATTTATCGCCCTCCAGGTTCCCTCGGAGAGTTCATCAATGAGCTTGATGCCTTGATAAGCTCCTTTCCTGAGGACGGCTCACCTCTCACAGTCCTGGGCGACTTTAACCTCCCCACGTCTACCTTTGACTCATTCCTCTCTGCCTCCTTCTTTCCACTCCTCTCCTCTTTTGACCTCACCCTCTCACCTTCCCCCTACTCACAAGGCAGGCAATACGCTCGACCTCATCTTTACTAGATGCTGTTCTTCCACTAACCTCATTGCAACTCCCCTCCAAGTCTCCGACCACTACCTTGTATCCTTTTCCCTCTCGCTCTCATCCAACACTTCCCACACTGCCCCTACTCGGATGGTATCGCGCCGTCCCAACCTTCGCTCTCTCTCCCCCGCTACTCTCTCCTCTTCCATCCTATCATCTCTTCCCTCTGCTCATACCTTCTCCAACCTATCTCCTGATTCTGCCTCCTCAACCCTCCTCTCTTCCCTTTCTGCATCCTTTGACTCTCTATGTCCCCTATCCTCCAGGCCGGCTCGGTCCTCCCCTCCCGCTCCGTGGCTCGACGACTCATTGCGAGCTCACAGAACAGTGCTCCGGGCAGCCGAGCGGAAATGGAGGAAAACTCGCCTCCCCTGCGGACCTGGCATCCTTTCACTCCCTCCTCTCTACATTTTCCTCCTCTGTCTCTGCTGCTAAAGCCACTTTCTACCACTCTAAATTCCAAGCATCTGCCTCTAACCCTAGGAAGCTCTTTGCCACCTTCTCCTCCCTCCTGAATCCTCCTCCCTCCTGAATCCTCCTCCCCTCCCCTCCCCTCCTCCCTCTCTGCAGATGACTTCGTCAACCATTTTGAAAAGAAGGTCGACGACATCCGATCCTCGTTTGCTAAGTCAAACGACACCGCTGGTTCTGCTCACACTGCCCTACCCTGTGCTCTGACCTCTTTCTCCCCTCTCTCTCCAGATGAAATCTCGCTTCTTGTGACGGCCGGCCGCCCAACAACCTGCCCGCTTGACCCTATCCCCTCCTCTCTTCTCCAGACCATTTCCGGAGACCTTCTCCCTTACCTCACCTCGCTCATCAACTCATCCCTGACCGCTGGCTACGTCCCTTCCGTCTTCAAGAGAGCGAGAGTTGCACCCCTTCTGAAAAAACCTACACTCGATCCCTCCGATGTCAACAACTACAGACCAGTATCCCTTCTTTCTTTTCTCTCCAAAACTCTTGAACGTGCCGTCCTTGGCCAGCTCTCCCGCTATCTCTCTCAGAATGACCTTCTTGATCCAAATCAGTCAGGTTTCAAGACTAGTCATTCAACTGAGACTGCTCTTCTCTGTATCACGGAGGCGCTCCGCACTGCTAAAGCTAACTCTCTCTCCTCTGCTCTCATCCTTCTAGACCTATCGGCTGCCTTCGATACTGTGAACCATCAGATCCTCCTCTCCACCCTCTCCGAGTTGGGCATCTCCGGCGCGGCCCACGCTTGGATTGCGTCCTACCTGACAGGTCGCTCCTACCAGGTGGCGTGGCGAGAATCTGTCTCCTCGCCACGCGCTCTCACCACTGGTGTCCCCCAGGGCTCTGTTCTAGGCCCTCTCCTATTCTCGCTATACACCAAGTCACTTGGCTCTGTCATAACCTCACATGGTCTCTCCTATCATTGCTATGCAGACGACACACAATTAATCTTCTCCTTTCCCCCTTCTGATGACCAGGTGGCGAATCGCATCTCTGCATGTCTGGCAGACATATCAGTGTGGATGACGGATCACCACCTCAAGCTGAACCTCGGCAAGACAGAGCTGCTCTTCCTCCCGGGGAAGGACTGCCCGTTCCATGATCTCGCCATCACGGTTGACAACTCCATTGTGTCCTCCTCCCAGAGCGCTAAGAACCTTGGCGTGATCCTGGACAACACCCTGTCGTTCTCAACCAACATCATGGCGGTGGCCCGTTCCTGTAGGTTCATGCTCTACAACATCAGCAGAGTACGACCCTGCCTCACACAGGAAGCGGCGCAGGCCCTAATCCAGGCACTTGTCATCTCCCGTCTGGATTACTGCAACTCGCTGTTGGCTGGGCTCCCTGCCTGTGCCATTAAACCCCTACAACTCATCCAGAACGCCGCAGCCCGTCTGGTGTTCAACCTTCCCAAGTTCTCTCACGTCACCCCGCTCCTCCGCTCTCTCCACTGGCTTCCAGTTGAAGCTCGCATCCGCTACAAGACCATGGTGCTTGCCTACGGAGCTGTGAGGGGAACGGCACCGCAGTACCTCCAGGCTCTGATCAGGCCCTACACCCAAACAAGGGCACTGCGTTCATCCACCTCTGGCCTGCTCGCCTCCCTACCACTGAGGAAGTACAGTTCCCGCTCAGCCCAGTCAAAACTGTTCGCTGCTCTGGCCCCCCAATGGTGGAACAAACTCCCTCACGACGCCAGGACAGCGGAGTCAATCACCACCTTCCGGAGACACCTGAAACCCCACCTCTTCAAGGAATACCTAGGATAGGATAAGTAATCCTTCTCACCCCCCTTAAATGATTTAGATGCACTATTGTAAAGTGGCTGTTCCACTGGATGTCAGAATTTGTAAGTCGCTCTGGATAAGAGCGTCTGCTAAATGACGTAAATGTAAATGTAAAATTAAAGGACGAGTACATGTTTACCTGTTTTCCCTGCGGAATGTTTGCACAATCGCTGTGGACCTGTTTACATTAGGCTGTACTCTCCGACCATCCCTCTTCCATCGTAAGGCCGTGGTTTATGACACTGTGGACCTGTTTACATTAGGCTGTACTCTCCGACCATCCCTCTTCCATCGAAAGACCGTGGTTTATGACACTGTGGACCTGTTTACATTAGGCTGTACTCTCCGACCATCCCTCTTCCATCGTAAGGCCGTGGTTTATGACACTGTGGACCTGTTTACATTAGGCTGTACTCTCCGACCATCCCTCTTCCATCGTAAGGCCGTGGTTTATGACACTGTGGACCTGTTTACATTAGGCTGTACTCTCCGACCATCCCTCTTCCATCGTAAGGCCGTGGTTTATGACACTGTGGACCTGTTTACATTAGGCTGTACTCTCCGACCATCCCTCTTCCATCGTAAGGCCGTGGTTTATGACACTGTGGACCTGTTTACATTAGGCTGTACTCTCCGACCATCCCTCTTCCATCGTAAGGCCGTGGTTTATGACACTGTGGACCTGTTTACATTAGGCTGTACTCTCCGACCATCCCTCTTCCATCGTAAGGCCGTGGTTTATGACACTGTGGACCTGTTTACATTAGGCTGTACTCTCCGACCATCCCTCTTCCATCGTAAGGCCGTGGTTTATGACACTGTGGACCTGTTTACATTAGGCTGTACTCTCCGACCATCCCTCTTCCATCGTAAGGCCGTGGTTTATGACACTGTGGACCTGTTTACATTAGGCTGTACTCTCCGACCATCCCTCTTCCATCGTAAGGCCGTGGTTTATGACACTGTGGACCTGTTTACATTAGGCTGTACTCTCCGACCATCCCTCTTCCATCGTAAGGCCGTGGTTTATGACACTGTGGACCTGTTTACATTAGGCTGTACACTCCGACCATCCCTCTTCCATCGTAAGGCCGTGGTTTATGACACTGTGGACCTGTTTACATTAGGCTGTACTCTCCGACCATCCCTCTTCCATCGTAAGGCCGTGGTTTATGACACTGTGGACCTGTTTACATTAGGCTGTACTCTCCGACCATCCCTCTTCCATCGTAAGGCCGTGGTTTATGACACTGTGGACCTGTTTACATTAGGCTGTACTCTCCGACCATCCCTCTTCCATCGTAAGGCCGTGGTTTATAACACTGTGGACCTGTTTACATTAGGCTGTACTCTCCGACCATCCCTCTTCCTTCTTAAGGCCGTGGTTTATGACATGGTCTACAATTGTGGCTCTGATTTCATCAGGGACTCTTATTCTTTGCCTTTTGCCTCTTCCTCTACTGTGTCTTCCCCTAATACCACCACCACGCATCCTTACACATCTTCTTATTTCTCTTCCACAAGCATGTAGCTGCTGTTTAGGGTTGTGATGTTTCTCCACGTGAAAAAAAATTGTAGTGACTGTGCTGTGGGCAAGCTCCGTATGTATGCTTCCAAACTTGATTGGTTGATTGATAAGATTGTGATTCCTATTTCATTACTATGTCACCTGGCAGGTCATTTGCCAATTTAGCAGACATCACAACCATTCCATGTCATAGATGTACAGTGCCTTGCGAAAGTATTCGCCCCCTTGAACTATGCGACCTTTTGCCACATTTCAGGCTTCAAACATAAAGATATAAAACTGTATTTTTTTGTGAAGAATCAACAACAAGTGGGACACAATCATGAAGTGGAACGACATTTATTGGGTATTTAAAACTTTTTTAACAAATCAAAAACTGAAAAATTGGGCGTGCAAAATTATTCAGCCCCCTTAAGTTAATACGTTGTAGCGCCACCTTTGGTTGCGATTACAGCTGTAAGTTGCCTGGGGTATGTCTCTATCAGTTTTGCACATCGAGAGACTGACATTTTTTCCCATTCCTCCTTGCAAAACAGCTCGAGCTCAGTGAGGTTGGATGGAGAGCATTTGTGAACAGCAGTTTTCAGTTCTTTCCACAGATTCTCGATTGGATTCAGGTCTGGACTTTGACTTGGCCATTCTAACACCTGGATATGTTTATTTTTGAACCATTCCATTGTAGATTTTGCTTTATGTTTTGTATCATTGTCTTGTTGGAAGACAAATCTCCGTCCCAGTCTCAGGTCTTTTGCAGACTCCATCAGGTTTTCTTCCAGAATGGTCCTGTATTTGGCTCCATCCATCTTCCCATCAATTTTAACCATCTTCCCTGTCCCTGCTGAAGAAAAGCAGGCCAAACCATGATGCTGCCACCACCATGTTTGACAGTGGGGATGGTGTGTTCAGTGATGAGCTGTGTTGCTTTTACGCCAAACATAACGTTTTGCATTGTTGCCAAAACGTTTAATTTTGGTTTCATCTGACCAGAGCACCTTCTTCCACATGTTTGGTGTGTCTCCTAGGTGGCTTGTGGCAAACTTTAAACAACACTTTTTATGGATATCTTTAAGAAATGGCTTTCTTCTTGCCACTCTTCCATAAAGGCCAGATTTGTGCAATATACGACTGATTGTTGTCCTATGGACAGAGTCTCCCACCTCAGCTGTAGATCTCTGCAGTTCATCCAGAGTGATCATGGGCCTCTTGGCTGCATCTCTGATCAGTCTTCTCCTTGTATGAGCTGAAAGTTTAGAGGGACAGCCAGGTCTTGGTAGACTTGCAGTGGTCTGATACTCCTTCCATTTCAATATTATCGCTTGCACAGTGCTCCTTGGGATGTTTAAAGCTTGGGAAATCTTTTTGTATCCAAATCCGGCTTTAAACTTCTTCACAACAGTATGTCGGACCTGCCTGGTGTGTTCCTTGTTCTTCATGATGCTCTCTGCACTTTTAACGAACCTCTGAGACTATCACAGTGCAGGTGCATTTATACGGAGACTTAATTACACACAGGTGGATTGTATTTATCATCATTAGTCATTTAGGTCAACTTTGGATCATTCAGAGATCCTCACTGAACTTCTGGAGAGAGTTTGCTGCACTGAAAGTAAAGGGGCTGAATAATTTTGCACGCCCAATTTTTCAGTTTTTGATTTGTTAAAAAAGTTTGAAATATCCAATAAATGTCGTTCCACTTCATGATTGTGTCCCACTTGTTGTTGATTCTTCACAAAAAAATACAGTTTTATATCTTTATGTTTGAAGCCTGAAATGTGGCAAAGGGTCGCAAAGTTCAAGGGGGCCGAATACTTTCGCAAGGCACTGTATATGGCATATACATGTATGTCTGACTGATTTTGATAATTGAATGGATCATTTTGCATGTGACGGCTCACACGATGAAAGGAATGGTTAGAATTTGTGAAGAGTATGATCATTTCACTGAGAATCAGTTTTGATCAGAAAGTCATGTGCATGTAGATATTGTGTAAATTGTAGACAATTGTGCTTACTCTTTTGCACACGTGCCAAAACACACAATTTGCTTAAATGAATAAGAAATTCAAATCTGGTGTGAACAAAAAACTAAATTGTCTGAACTGCACCTACTGTCAAACCGTATTGCCAATGACAGTAAAATTTAAAGGGAAGTGTTGTTGAGGATAACAGAATCACCTTTATTCACCAAGTACATTTACACATACTCAGAATTCTACTTCACGCAGTCTCCTCTTAACAGTTGATGTTGAGAAGTGTCTGTCACTTGAACTCTGTGAAGCATTTATTTGGGCTGCGATTTCTGAGGCTGGTAACTCTCATGAACTTGTCCTCTGCAGCAGAGGTAACTCTGGGTCTTCCTTTCCTGTGGCGATCCTCGTGAGAGCAGGTTTCATCATGGTGCTTGATGGTTTTTGCGCCTGCACTTGAAGAAATGTTCAAAGTTCTTGAAATGTTCTGGATTGACTGACCTTCATGTCTTAAAGTAATGATGGACTGTCCTTTCTCTTTGCTTATTTGAGCTGTTCCTGACATAACATGGACTTGGTATTTTACCAAATAGGTCTATCTTCTGTATACCACCCCTACCATGTCACAACACAACAGACTGGCTCAAACACATTAAAAAGGAAAGAAATTTCACAAATTAACTTTTAACAAGGCACACCTGTTAATTGAAATGCATTCCAGGTAACTACCTCAAGAAGCTGGTTGAGAGAATGCCAAGAGTGTGCAAAACTGTCATCAAGGCAAAGGGTGGCTACTTTGAAGAATCTCAAATATAAATTATATTTTGATTTGTTTAACACTTTTTTGTTTACTACATGATTCCATATGTGTTATTTCCTAGTTTTGATGTCTTCACTATTATTCTACAATGTAGAATGAGTAGGTGTGTCCAATCCTTTGACTGGCACCGTATATATATAGATATACATAGTGCATTCGGAATGTTTCAGACCACTTGACCTTTTCCACATTTTGTTACGTTACAGCCTTATTCTAAAATGGATTGAAAACACATTTTCCTCATCAAACTACACACAACACCCCATAATGACAAAGCAAGAAAACCCCCAGAAATACCTTATTTACAGAATTATTCAAACCCTTTGCTATGAGAATAGAAATTGAGCTCAGGTGCATGATTGATCCTCCTTGAGATGTTTCTACAACTTGATTGGAGTCCACCTGTGGTAAATTCGATTGATTGGACATGATTTGGAAAGGCACACACATGTCTACATCAGGTCCCACAGGATTGTGTCGAGGCACAGATCTGGGGAAGGGTAACAAAACATTTCTGCAGCACTGAAGGTACCCAAGAACACAGTGGCCTCCATTCTTAAATTGAAGAAGTATGGAACCACCAAAACTCTTCCAAGAGCTGCCGTCCATCCAAACTGAGCAATTGTGGGAGAAGGGCCTAGGTCGGGGAGGTGACCAAGAACTCGATGGTCCCTGTCACAGAGCTCCAGACTTCCTCTGTGGAGATGGGAGAACCTTCCAGAAGGACAACCATCTCTGCAGCATTCCACCAATCAGGCCTTTATGGGTAGACTGGCCAGACGGAAGCCACCCCTCAGTAAAAGGCACATGACAGCCCGCTTGGCATTAGCCAAAAGGCACCTAAAGGACTCTCATACCATGAGTAACAAGATTCTCTGGTCTGATGAAACCAAGATTGAACTCTTTGGCCTGAATGCCAAGCGTCACGTCTGGACGAAACCTGGCACCATCACTACAGTGAGGCATGGTCAAATCAATGTTTTTCAGTGGCAGGGGCTGGGAGAGTTCACCTCCAAACAGGACAACGACCCTAAGCACACAGCCAAGACCACACAGAGGTGGCTTCGGGACAAGTCTCTGAATGTCCCTTGAGTGGCCCAGACAGAGCCCGGACTTGAACCCGATCTAACATCTCTGGAGAAAATAGCTGTGCAGCGATGCTCCCCATCCAACCTGACAGAGCTTGACAGGATCTGCAGAGAAGAATGGGAGAAACTCCCAAAAATATGGGTGTGCCAACACTGTAGCGTCATACCCAAGAAAGACTCGAGTCTGTAATGACTTGCAAAAAGGTGCTTCAAAAAAGTACTGAGAAAATCGTCTAAATACTCATGCAAATGTGTTAATTTGTTCTTGTTTTTTTGTTGCGAAAATAAATGAAAAAACTGTTTTTGCTTTGTCGTTACGGGGTATTGTGTGTAGATTGAGGGAAAATATTTTTTTCATCCATTGAAGAATAAGGTTAAAGTAACAATGTGTAAAAAGTCAAGGGGTCTGAATACGTTCCGAATGCACTGTGTATATTGAAAAAAATATTTTGACTGGGCAAGTCAGTAATTTAGGAACAAATTCTTATTTACAACGACAGCCTACCCTTGCCAAACCCTCCCTAACCCGGATTTTAAAGTATTCAATGTAGTCCACTAGTTGGGGCTCCTATGGGTTGTAGCCTCAATGGTGCTGCCCATGCTGTCACAGATGCTATGTGGCACAGATATAAAGATGAGTCCTCTATCTATCTTTATGGTCAACACTGCAATATTCTTGAGACAGTTGTTTGATGTCTTGAATGACATTCCTCCCAGTTGTCAAATCAGATAAAATTGTAATTGTCACGTGCCCGAAAACAACAGAGCTTACAGTGAAATGCTTACTTACAAGCCCTTAACCAACAATGCAGTTTTAAGAAAAAAAGTGTTAAGAAAGTATTTACTAAAATAAAATAAAAAATAGAAAAATAACAAGTAATTAAGGAGCAACAATAAAATAACAGTAGCTGTTGTGTGTGCTGCAGATGGTCAACATAAACAGGGTAGGCCTATGCACAAAGCAAGTTCTCTCCAATTGGTTAAACAGTCAAATCATTGTATTTGATACATTTTAATAACTTTGAGCATGTAACAGTGCAGTCTAACAGTCATATGACTACTCTTTGTGGAGGCTGGGATGGACTATACATGGCTCGTTCAATAACCAATCAGTGCAACTTCCAGCAAGTGAAAATATTCTGTTCAACAAGTGATATGCTTTGTGGAGGCTGGGATGGACTATACATGGCTCTTTCAATAACCAATCAGTGCAACTTCCAGCAAAATATTCTGTTCAACAAGTGATATGCTTTGTGGAGGCTGGGATGGACTATACATGGCTCTTTCAATAACCAATCAGTGCAACTTCCAGTAAAATATTCTGTACAACAAAAGTGATATGCATGTGCAATTTTTTTAATTATGTAAATTACAGTAAAGCAAATTTGCAACCTTTTCCTTTTAGAAATTGTGTTATAGTAACCTGCCTATGTGTTACAATTTTTTTTCTCAGGTCTTGCACCTTTCCTTACTGTTCTGGGTGCTGTCTGACACACACCCTACCTAAAAGATAGTAACTCGCTTGCTCGTTACTGCCAGGCTCCAGCTACACCGAGGAAATACAATATTATCATAGAAACAGCTGAAGATTGATGGCATTTTATTTGAAATTGTAAGTATATTCTGCCGGCGGGACTACATTAGCTATAAACAGCTAACGTTGGCTAACTAAGGTTTATGTTCGACATGTTTTATTTTTGCGGCAAATTTACGTCTAGCTATGCTAGCAGCTAAGCTAACGTTAGCTAATTAACCGGGCTAGACGTCCAATCTAGCTGTCGAGCTAGATATTGTTCATGGTTTATTGAGGACCTTAGGTGCATGAAGTAGATTAAAAAATATTAATTTGTATTTGTGATTACTAGCTAGCTACTTAACTGGTTGGCCGTGTCAATACGTTAACGTTAGCTTGCGCGTAACTTAGCTACGTTAGTTAGCTATCCTAGCTAACGTTTACATGTGTCCACTGAATTTGCATTACTACCTTACCCTTATAGCAAGTTCTCTGTAGCAAGTATTTCTGCTAAAGCTAACTAGATCGAACGGGCTAGATAAACACAGCGTTATAACTAGTCAAATAGTTAGGTTATATGGGCTTTTGCCAAATGTTGCGATGGGTACCTTTTTTAGCTCGCTAGTAACGTTAACTAGCCTAATTTGAAGTAGCTAGCTAGCTACTCTTGCATTGTTTCCATTGCACCGTAGTGATATATTTGCTTGCTGTTTAAATGCTTTTAACTAATACCTTTTCAGAGGCTTAACAACATTTGATCTTACTGCTGTGGAAAACAGGAAGTGCCCATGCTATTCAAACTGAGTTCCCAGGTTGTAGTATTCATATATCCAACAGCATAACCAGAGTGAACAGTGAAACAAAACAAAAATGCAACTACTTGTTACTTATAGTGCTTTTTACATATTCAGGAAAAATGGTGGCTTTGATGATAAAATTGTAAAATGCATCACAGATACTGGTCTGGATTGAATTCATTTAGTGTAGGGTAATTAATAGGCCTGTGAGTAATGGTTGTGTAAGACTATGCAGTTCCTTATTGTTAACTATTATGAGTCATGGTAAAAAAAATGGTTTAGTAGCTGTGAGTGTTTGCATTTGCATCCTCATCATGACTGTATGTCTGCAGTGGCCACAGTTTCCACTATGATTTAGGCATAGGCCTTACTTGACTTTGTTTGGGACTGATAGAATACAGTCAGCCGGATAGCAAATCACAGAGTTCTACACCGGTAGCCTGTCTAGTTGAAATTGGCTATAAGGGGAACGTTATAAAGGGACCAGCAATTAGGATAGCTAGTGAACATTAATCTGTCAGTGTCACATCATGATTTATGTGGCATTTGTAACATGCACAATTGCGTAAGTTAGATGTGAGTAAAAGGGTCTGGCCTAAATACTGTGTGAAATGTAACCACACAGTATGTAGGCCAGGCTATAACAGCCAGACGGTCAGGGGGAGTTGGGTGTAAATTTAGTAATGTAATTGTAACCTCACTTTGGTGAAGGAGTCATAGCTAAGACAGAGGCTGTATTTTGTCTAGGTTTGAAGTCACTGCAGGATGTGTCACATCAGTCTGCGATGAGGATGAAAGATGAAAACGTAGACCTCAAATCTCTGATTTGAGTTCCATGTAATTCAAACTATTGTGCCTTGTCTTACAGTAACCATATTTCCAATGTCCAGTTATTATGTGAGTAAAGTCATAACAACAACAACAAAAAATCACGCTCATGGTGATGGAATCAGGAAGTGCCGATGCAATTTTATAAATGTTGACAGACAATTTGTTCGTTCGACATGGTTTTGTGTCGGTAAACTGAATTATGTGACAAATTGCAGTGGAAGCGATTTTCTGCGCAATTGTTGATAGAATAACCATGTTGAGGTAAATTTGCAGTCACGCAGTGCTATGTTGTGTGGCCCTCCCACTACGACTTGAAAAAGCATGCCCAGTTTATTAGGCTACAGATGCTACAAATAATAATGAACTTCACAGGGTGGTGAAAGTGCATGGTGATGAGCTTGATGCTCTTTTCCAATAAATATCCAGGGTGTTAATTTGTATGCTAGTAACCTGATGATCAGTGCTTAGCTGCCAATTAACAAATACACATGATCTTGCTCTTTTCCAACTCATCATATAACCTAACCTATCCAGTGTCCACTTTATCAGCAAACTATTGTCTAGAGGGCATACGTGAAAACCAGATTGGACAAGTTTGCCATTTATTGCAACAGTTTGTGTGACAAAACCATCATTATAGTGGAAAATGCTATAGAAACGCATTGAATTTGTTTTTTAATGTGTGCTAACTTTACGTCATCACACACAGCCTTGTATCCGCAGCAAGTCAGCTTGGTGGAAACAAACTTCTTGTGGGAAAACGTGCATATTAAAAAAATAAGTGGACTTTTATAATATTTGCATGATAATCTGTTGCATATAGGATGATTCACTTATCTATTAAGTCTTGTGTTGTTAGATCACATGCAGACATAGCCTACCTATTACACCATTTTGTTTTGTCCAGAAGTATTAAAGGAAATGACAGATGGCCTTCTGCTACTGCATTTTGAGTGGAACCAGAGCAGTCCCAGGCAGTGACCGCAATGTCTATCAGCCTTCCCAGAAACACATAGGAATATTTCTCTTCTTGGTGTAGATTAGTATATAGTTGAATTTATAAGAGGGTACTTTCCCGCTGTCTGTCAAACACTGACTGAGGAAAAGCCCCTGTTCCATTGTCACCTGTTACAGCCAATTCCCAGGCTTAACACACACTCATATCCTGGGCCATTCAGCTGATATCTCAAAGTGCTGTACAGAAACCCAGCCTAAAACCCCAAACAGCAAGCAATGCAGGTGTAGAAGCATGGTGGAAAGGAAAAACCTCCCTAGAAAGGCTGAAACCTAGAGAGGAACCAGGCTATGTGGGGTGGCCAGTCTTCTGGCTGTGCCGGGTGGAGATTATAACAGAACATGGCCAAGATATTCAAATGTTCATAATTGACCAGAATGGTCAAATAATAATAGGCAGAACAGTTGAAACTGGAGCTGCAGCACAACCAGGTGGACAGCAAGGAGTCATCATGTCCTAGGGCTGAGAGAGACTTGCCTAGTAAAATAAAAGGTTTAAAAAAACAAAACAAATACTCCTCTGCAGCTATCACCACAACCTCAATTTTCTGTGACTTACGTTCCATCCCTGCAGTACTTTTGATAACCATTGCATGGTCCTAGGGCTCAGAGAGAGAGAAAAGGATATAACCCCACCCGCTTTGCCAAAGCACAGCCCCGACACTACTAGAGGGATATCTTCAACCACCAACTTACCACCCTGAGACATGGCGTATGTTGCTACATTCGCCACAGCCCTACTCTGATTGGTAACTCACCCACTGAGTACACCCCTCTGGCTATTTTCATCCTGTGAAATCCTTGTTCAGGTCGAAGACATCGGTTGTGACTTTTTTGACACTGGCCACAAGACCAAATTATGCCTTTGTGACGGGCCGGTGGTGGCACGGGCAAGTATGTGAACAAAATATATAATTTGAATGTTACACACGTCCATCTTGAATCAGATACAAGGATACGTGCAGATTTTAGGCAAATTCGAATGACTATTTTGTTAGGTTTGTTTTTGCTTCCGGGAGCATAAATCAACTGAGAACCTCTTCCTCATTGTTTTCACATGTCAGGTGAGAAAGTGGCAACACTAGGTGCACAGTGTTTATATCTCTGCAGACTAGCTAACCAGAACCAGCATCATGGAGTACACTCTCTTATACTCCGGAAATCCGCAACAAAATAAGAAGTGATCAGCCTCTGTCTGTCCACTCATGTTGCAACAGATGCATTTCCATCATATCATCCATACTTCTTGTGGTGAGTCTTTTTTTGCTGTTGGTTGGGTTGTCTTGTTTCGGTGCGTTTTGAGAGCACTGCTTGTATAAGAGAGGTTTACACAGCAGACTTTTGTATTGGCATCTATCTTGATATTCAAATAATTTCTAATGGAAAAGAGGAGTTGATACGCACTAATGGGCCACAGCAACATAGCAGCAGAAGTTTGTTTTTTTTGTCTACAGGCTCAGACATGCTTGTGAAGTGAATCATAGTTCGCCACGTGATTACATAAAGACTGATTTATTGGAATGAACCATTTGGTTGTTTCCTGATAGTCATGCTCACGTTGCATAAGGTTTGCCTAATATTAATCATGTGAAACTCCCTTTGGTATGTGATGAGACAGTCAAAATTATGTTTCTTTCCACTCGTTACGCATCAATAATGGTATAACATCTAGCCCAGGGTTTCACTTTTGCAGCTGAAATGTGGCTATTCACTTACGGTAACCTGTTCGAACACAGCAACAAGAAGCCGTCTCTCCCCATTGAAGCCCCAAACTTCCTGTTTTCAGATGAGCGCTTTTTATTGGACAGAGGAAGGGTCTTAAAATAGCCACTAAGTAACTCATCAGCCTGCTGGCATTTAGTGAACACGACTGCTGCTGGGGGATATCCCAACGCTCCCAGACCTTAGTGAAGACAACAGGGGAGTCTCATTGACGTCCTGCTTGTTTTGTCCTTTACTGAAAGGGCAGACAGGTGAATCTGCTGCACCCTTGCTGCTTTTAGCTGGCCATAGCATAGTTAGGTAGTTAAAGCAAATTTGGATGTTTTTTCTTCCCACGGGATTAATCTGTTTGCTCTTTGGGTTTGGTGTATGCAGTTGACTGTTCTCTTTTGTCTTTTCAGGTCATACCATGTACTGAATGTTCATGATGTCTGAACATTTAGAAGAAAATTGATGGTCAGAAGAGTTTTTGATTCCAGTGGAATTTGTCACATCTTTTGCGTCACTTTGTTTTCGAAAAGAAAACGCACCCTACGTGGCAACGCACTGAAGGATCTACCTTTTTATTTGAAAGGGAAGGCTTTTTGTCGAAGCCATTGTGCTTCCCCTAGTGACCTCTGTGGGTTACAATGCCTGTACAAGCGCCGCAATGGACGGAATTCCTGCTGTGTCCCATCTGCACCCAGCTGTTCGAGGAGAGCGTCCGCAAGCCCATCAGCCTGGGCTGTGGACACACCGTCTGCAAGATGTGCCTGAACAAGCTGCACCGCAAGGCCTGCCCCTTTGACCAGACGGCCATCGCTTCCGACATCGAGCTGCTGCCTGTCAACACTGCCCTACTGCAGCTGGTGGGAGGACAGGTGAGACATAATCTAGGCTAGGTATGTGCTACTTAGATGAGATGCGAGGCTAGGTAGGTACAACTCTGGTACTAATCAGGTGAGACAGGCTAGGTAGGTGCTACTCGTGTGAGAGGCTAGGTAGGTACTACTCAGATGAGATGCTAGGCTAGGTACTCACTCAATGTCACGTTCACATTCATAAGATTATGAATATTGTTACTGTTGGGACAGGTCTAACGCAAATGTGGGGACAATTGCCCCCCTTATTCTCTCCCCTATTCTCCTAATGAAAGTTTGTATCACTTGATGAAGTGAATGTAGGTTATGTTAATGTAGCGTGGGAACGGTACTCAATTGTTTATGCTCATACATGGACTGGTGATGGCTGACAAACAAAATATCTGGTTTGGGAAATTGGTGTTCTTTCATTTGTCTTGTTGTGTAGTAGCAGTTTACCTGATTCTGGATTGGGACAGATTTATTCTGCCAGTCAATGCAATTTTCCCATTACATTTAGAGACAAAATAACTTTCACTTGTCTTTGTCTTATTCTGGCTGTTGTACCTAAGTCTTAAAGGGTTCATATTTTGAGTCTTGTGGGAGAGCTAGAGTGCATTCGGAAAGTATTCAGACCTTGACTTTTTCCACATTTTGTTACATTACAGCCTTATTCTAAAATGTATTCAATTGTTTTTTCCCCTCATCAATCTACACACAATACCACTTAATGACAAAGCAAAAACGGGTTTTCAGATTTATTTGGGGAGTTTCTCACATTCTTCCCTGCAGATCCTCTAAAGCTCTGTCAGGTTGGATGGGGAGCATCGCTGCACAGCTATTTTCAGGTCTCTCCAGAGATATTAGATTGGGTTCAAGTCTGGCGTCTAGCTGGGGAAACTTAAGGACATTTAGAGACTTGTCCCAAAGCCACTCCTGCGTCGTCTTTGCTGTGTGCTTAGGGTTGTTGTCCTGTTGGAAGGTGAACCTTCGCCCCAGTCAGGTCCTGAGCTCTCTGGAGCAGATTTTCATCAAGGATCTCTCTGTACTTTGCTCCTTTCATCTTTGCGTCGATCCTGACTAGTCTCCCAGTCCCTGCCACTGAAAAACATCCCCACAGCATGATGCTGCCACCACCATGCTTCCCCGTAGGGATGGTGCCAGGTTTCCTCCAGACGTGACGCTTGCCATTCAGGCCAAAGAGTTCAATCTTGGTTTCATCAGACCAGAGAATATTGTTTCTCAAGGTCTGAGAGTCCTTTAGGTGCCTTTTGGCAAACTCCTAGCGGGCTGTCATGTGCCTTTTACTGAGGAGTAGCTTCCGTCTGCCCATTCTACCATAAAGGCCTGATTGATGGAGTGCTGCAGAGATGGTTGTCCTTCTGGAAGGTCCTCCCATCCCCACAGATAACTCTGGAGCTCTGTCAGTGACCATCTGGTTTTTGGTAACCTCCCTGACCAAGGCCCTTCTCCCCCGATTGCTCAGTTTGGCCGGGCTGCCAGCTCTAGGAAGAGTCTTGGTGGTTCCAAACTTCTTCTATTTAAGAATGGTGGAGGCCACTATGTTCTTCGGTACCTTCAATGCTGCAGAAATGTTTTGTTACCCTTCCCCAGATCTGTGCCTCGTCACAATCCTATCTCTTGAGCTCTACAGACAATTCCTTTGACCTCATGGCTTGGTTTTTGTTCTGCCATGCACTGTCAACTGTGGGCCCTTTTGTATAGACGTGTGTGCCTTTCCAAATCATGTCCAGTCAATTGTATTTACCACAGGTGGACTCCAATCAACTTGTCGAAACAGCTCAAGAATGATCAATGGTACCAGGATGCACCTGAGCTCAATTTCGAGTCTCATAGCAAAGGATTTGAATACTTATGTAAATGAGGTATTTCTGGGGGGTTTTGGCCAAAGTTTCTAAAAACCTGTTTTGTTTTTTTCCATTATGGGCTATTGTGTGTAGATTTGAGAATTAAAAAGTAAAAAAATATTTAAAAAAAAAAAACAGAAAAAATATACATTTCAGAATACGGCTATATAATGTAACAAAATGTGGAAAAAGTCAAGGGGTTTGAATACCTTCCGAATGCACTGTCAGTTTTTTTCCTGTACAAATTGAAGCCGAACATTGTCAAAACCATTTATCAGTTTGCCTTTCAGGGCCACAAAAATGTATTATCTGTCACATGCTATCTATCAGTTTCTGCATGATGATATCTGTTTGATGTATCAATATCTGTCACACACAAACAGTCAGTGAATCCCCACTGCTCATTACAATACCACTATCATATTTGTGTGATTTTATCAGAAATATGATACTAGCTTGCTGCTGGTTAGGCAAAAAAAAACATGTGGCTGTGTTTTCATAACTCAACCAATCATGCACATGAGGGACAATAGCTGTTTTTTTTTATTTTACCTTTATTTAACTAGGCAAGTCAGTTAAGAACAAATTCTTATTTTCAATGACTGCCTAGGAACAGTGGGTTAACTGCCTGTTCAGGGGCAGAACGACAGATTTGTACCTTGTCAGCTCGGGGATTTGAACTTGCAACCTTCCGGTTACTAGTCCAACACTCTAACCACTAGGCTACCCTACTGCCCCAACTGTCATGAGATGTTTACTGTCCCCAGCGGTTGTTTTATTTAGCTACTGTGATGCATTTGAAGGGATACAGGAAGGACTACTGTTAGTCACAATGTCACAAAGATGAACCTCTGAGAAGGTGAGATGGCCAGAGAGACCACAACTGAGAAGGAAGGGCAAGGAGAGAGTGCACACAAGAAAGGTGGGAGGCTAACATGGATCCTGAAGCAGGATTCCGTAGCGCGTGGACGGGACTCAGCACACTGTGTGACAGCCATTCAGATTTTTAGATATCAGCCCACCGATGTTGTGGTCAGAGTTTCCTCTAGTTTTCAGTTGTCGTGCTTATGGCTGTAGCTGTCATGACAATTAATCATCCGGGAATTGTCATGCAAAAAAAACTGCTGGTCTCATGGTAATTGACCGTTAAATACTAAACGTGTTTATTTTAATTAAGCGCTTCCCAGCACTGCCTACAAGCCACTGATGCGGACCTTTTGGAACATTTTACGTTCTAAAAAGTATAATGAATCCATTTAATATAGCCTACACCATCACAATAAAGCCATTATTTATGTTAGGCAGGTCTAAAGAAACATTACGATGTAAAGAAAATGTAGTCTATTTCAGAAGAACCGAATAGCGAAATTCTGAGTCGTCCTTAAGTTAGGTCCTGATCTGGCTATGCCATATGGCTTTGGGCTGCACTAGTTCATTTAACAGACAATATTTGCTTATAATTCCTGTGGCATTATTTTATCTGTTTTTATAGTAAGAAGAATATAATTGAACATAGCTGAATAAAATGGAAAGTTTTTTTCCCCCCCAAGCGATTCCAAAGTAATGCGCACAAGTGGCTATTCTGTGTTGAGCAGTTATCACAGTGATCATTTGAAACATGTCCTCCCATATGCTTAATTTAGAGGTATTCATGCAACTTTAGTTGTGATACAAACCTTGGGCTCTATGTTTCTATTTCTAATACATTCTAAGGCTACATGATGCGACATATGATGAAGTTCCATGAAAGGCATGCACTCTGCTCTGTTTCTTGTGCATGCTGCACACAGTTCATCACTCTCATTCACAATTTGACAAGCACTTGGTAATATATTCTTAATTTAATCTTGTCTTTTACACACGGCCTACTAATATACAGTTGGAGTCGGGTTGCGTGAGCATTACGAATGCTATATAGATATGCGTTGTTCATGCCTACAAAGTTCTGATTGGCCTATTAGGAGTGGTTGAATAAGGTTTCTGCAAATAGGACACAATAGTGAGATGTCGACTGAAAGAGAAAACTGTTGTACGTGTCGTGCGCGTGCACACACACACACACACACACACACTGACCCAAACACACGCTAAAAAGTATTACCCTTCAACTAAAACAAATACACAGGAAGTCTTACACCCTCAGCAGTTAACTGGAAAAGGTTTTACCCCTTCCCCTTTTAATGCAAATTTTGCCTTTTAGAATGGGAGTGTGTGTGTGCATGAAACTGCACTTGTTTGCAGAGAAACTGAAAGCAAACCTTTGAGCTCCAGTTCGAAGGCTGTTTGTTTGGGGTCCAGTTACTTTTCAAAAAGAGATGTAGCTAAAAACAAAAAACGTAACCTCTGGTTAAAGGGTATGCCACCATGTTTCATAAATCAACCACCATGCTAGTTGGCCTCACTTCCTCATCGGTTGATAATAGTTCCCATAGGGTGTTTAAATGAAGTGCTGGTTTGCCCTGTGTTGAAGGCACTAAGCATACTATCTCCATGTGACAAGGAAAAATACTGTGTTATTATGGCCCAAATAGCTTTGGCAGAGGTAGTATGTGACAGATGTTATGTAACACAGAAAACACTGCCTTACTGCCAACTCCTTGCCTTTGCTACTCTCCACAGTCCTCAGTCCAGATCCTGCTCTTTGTACTCATGGGATATGAATGAATTCACTAAAAGTAGGCCTACACAATGTGTACACATTAATAGATATCTATAAATAGAAGGGGGGCTTTTGGATTTTAAAATGGGAGCAGGCACAGCCAGCAACTGTGGCTGGTTAAGGGTTTGCTGAAATTATGATCTAGAACTTTCCTGCAGCTGGGAGTGCTTGGTGGAGACCTGCATGTCATGTTGGGAGGGATGACGCACGTGTGTGTGTGTCAGAGTTCCTCTTCTTTGGCAAACCTATGACTCAGCAAACACTGATACTCATTTGCTCCCTCGGCACTACTCCTCTTACAGCTGCCAAACAGAGGTCTGATGGATTGAGGGGAGGGAGAAAGGGAGCGGGAGGGAAAGGGTGGGTGTGTGCCACACTGGCAAGTCCTGAGTCATGACCATCATTAGTAGCCGACCAAACTTGCTAACGGACGGTCACTAATGGCCTGGTACTCAGCACTCTATTGTCCCTCTTATCACTCTGACAGCAATGCAAATGTGATCAAATCAAACACTCCATGAGAGCCCTGGCATTGCGTTTCAGCGGGATAGGATCACCTGTTGTAAAACTCCTCATAGCAGATTGATGCATGGAATGAAATAAGTGTTCCTATAAGCCCATGTTGTACAACATTTCTATAGGTAATGTGATGCAACTGTGTGATAAAACAAATTTGATGGCCTCTATTAAAAAGAAGATTCCATCAGCTTTCTATTGGCTACGCCTACAATATTTAATTTAAAACTTTCCTAATACTAAGCACATTGCTTACAACTGGAGTAGCCTACCTGGCTGGCATGAAAACGACCCGCGGGAAAAGCGTTCTCCATTCGCTATTCAAGTGCATACAGATTAGAGAGGGGCGGCAGTGTAGCCTAGTGGTTAGAGCATTGGACTAGTAACCGAAAGGTTGCAAGTTCAGATCCCCGAGCTGACAAGGTACAAAATCTGTCATTCTGCCCCTGAGCAGGCAGTTAACCCACTGTTCCAAGGCCGTCATTGAAAATAAGAATTTGTTCTTCACTGACTTGCCTAGTAAAATTAAGGTAAAATAAAAAAATAAAAATTACATGTCTTTTTCCCCCTTGCCCCTGTTCTGACAGATGCATGATAATGGCCCGTTCTAAATCAAAACAAATTTCACACATAATATTTAGTATATTTTATAGACTAGATTAAATTGAGAATGGTCTGATGGGTGAGAATATTATAATTGATGCCCAATGTGTGGTAAGAAATAGCGTGTGCTGTTTAAATAGTTGAATGCATCACGTAGCCTAGCCCATACGCCTAGATGTTTTGATAAGGTTCGTATCCCAACTAAAGTGTCCAAATAACTCTAAGCATAGCCTATAGGCCTAGAACTCCTGGGACATAGTTGGAGATCCCAACGCCTACAGAGCCTAGTGAAACGTGTTCTTACAAGCCCAGTCATTGCACAATCGCGTTAGAAACCAGTTTAACTGGCCACAGTTTAAAAGAGGTCTCGTGCAGCTATTGATTGTTCAGTTCTTAAATTTAAGCACATTAATCCGCTTTACAACCGGTGTAGCCTACCAGGCATATTCGTAAATTTCAGGTGAGGTGTTTACCTCAGCTCATTGGCTATCTACCAAGCTAGATTTCAAGAAGATCAGTGGTCATTGTGCAGAAATACAGTCAATCAACGAAACTTCGCTAATATTATTGGTGCGCAATAAGGTCATTGGTTGTTGTCTTCAAATCGGTTAATTTCAGTCAATACGCCCCGCAAAAACAATCAAGTTTGGCAAACATCCAGAGGATTGCAATGAAACCAACCATGACTAGAAAAACGATTGTTTACTGTGTGTAATTACGTCGAATGCTTCGTCAAAAGTTGATAGAGATGGAATTCGCAACACAAGCGGTTTACAAAATGTTTCATGTTAGGCTATAAAAATGGATTTTATCAAAGAAAACGGCACTTCATTTGATCACTGGGACCCTCAGGAGGAGAAATAAGAGCAAGATATCAGAATGTAAGTCATAATTTTACCTGCAGATGTGAATGTGTCAACTGTCATGGCGGGAAAAGTTTGTTGTTGTTGATCACTCTTCTCAAACAAAAGCATGGCATTTGTTCTCTGTAATAGTTATTTTAAATCGGAAAACGCTGTTTGATTACCAATGTTCTAATCTTTTGAAGGATGTAAGACACTTGAATTTAAGAATATTTAATGTTACGACGTTGTATTTTTAGTTTGTCGCTCTGAAATTTCCCCGGGTGTTGATCCCGATGTTGATTTCCCCGGATGTTGATCGCTGCCATAAGAAGTTAACCCTTTTAGCTTACCCTTCACCGAACCCTAACCTTAATCCTTTAACCAAACTCCTAAACTTAACCCTAACCACTACCCTAGCTAACGTTAACAAGCAAGCTAATGCTATTCGACGAGCTAGAATTCATAACATATCGTACTTATTGCAAATTTGTAACATATCATACGATTTGTAATTTAACATATTTGAAGTTGGTGATGGGCATACACATGAATACATACCATTCGAAATGTAACATATCATACTAAATGGAATGTATCGGATTTACGTACAGAATAATACAAAATACTCTGAGACCAGGTTGAAACTAGGTAATTACGAGGTAATTATAATATAATAAATACAGAAATACGAGCCTTTGGTCATTAACATGGTCAAATCTGGAAACTGTCATTTCGAAAACAAAATGTTTATTCTTTCAGTGAAATACAGAACCGTTCCATATTTTATCAAACGGGTGGCAACCCTAAGTCTAAATATTGCTGTTACATTGCACAACCTTCAATGTTATGCCATAATTATGTACAATTCTGGCGAATTAGTTCACAACAAGCCAGGCGGCTCAAACGGTTGCATAGACCCTGACTCTGTGTGCAATGGACACAAGAGAAGTGACACAATTTCCTTAGTTAATATTGCCTGCTAACATGAATTTCTTTTAAATAAATATGCAGGGTGAAAAAAATATGCCTCTGTGTATTGATTTTAAGAAAGGCATTGATATTTATGTTTAGGTACATTCGTGCAACGATTGTGCTTTCTTCGCGAATGCGCTTTTGTTAAATCATCCCCCGTTTGGCAAAGTAGGCTGTGATTCGATGATAAATTAACAGGCACCACATTGATTATTTGCAACGCAAGACAAGCTAGTTAAACTAGTAATATCATCAACCATGTGAAGTTAACTAGTGATTATGTTAAGATTGATAGTTTTTATAAGATACGTTTTATGCTAGCTAGCAACTTAACTTGGCTCCTTGCTGCACTCGCGTAACAGGTGGTCATCCTGCCACACAGTCTCCTCATGGAGTGCAATGTAATCGGCCGCAATCGGTATCCAAAAATGCAGATTAATCGGTCGACCTCTAGTTGAAAGTCTCCCTGTTCCTCCATCGCTCCACTCTTTTGACAGTGGTAATTTGCACTTGTGTATCAAGTTGCAAGAGACTGTTCTTTCGATCATGTGTCAGATGTTTGTGAAGGCAAGTGTGCAGGACAGTGCTTCTCTTCCGGATTGTTTAATGGTCTGAAGGAGTGTTTGGCCCCATCACACCATCTATCCTCCATTTAGATTTTTCTTTCATCACGTCTGGCCCCTGCACCACCATTACTGGTGTGGTTTGCCCTGTGACAAGACATGCTCCACCTTGCATCTACCAAGTGGTTGATCAGATGATTTGTTCCTACTGCCTTCTAGGATACACCCATTGAAATGGTTGTACACTTTTATTAATCAAAACATTAATATAGCGTATCGTTTTTTTTGTCCCTTTAATTCAGTCCGTTTATATGCAGTGTCTCTCTCTCATACACACACACACACACACACACACACACACACACACACACACACACACACACAATGGAAATGGAAACTATATGTAAACGTGTGTGTTGTGACCATGGTGTGTCTGTTTTGTCTCCCCAGGTGCCCAAACGGCAGCCTACCACCTTGCTGACGGGGCCAGAGGACATAGCCCACTATGAGGAAGCCAGTGATTGTGTGGAGGAGCTGGCTCTGTACCTGAAACCACTGAGCAACAGCAGAGGTCAGTCAGACACCACCTCATCCTGCTCACCGTCACAACCATGGCTCATTAATTATGGGAAAAGCTTCTATTCACCCTGCATTCATTTCTCAACATATCATATTTAATAGCATCAGATTCACACACTCTCCCTTTGTATCATGACAATCCACATTCTATTCTAGTGCACTAGTTTTCAGTAACTGTGAAGAAGTATTTGTCTCCTTTCTGATTCTCTATTTTTGCATGCTTTTGATGCTATCAGATCTTCCACCAAAACCTAACATTTGATAAAGGGAACCTGAGTTTACAAATAACAGAAAAATGGATACTTGTTTAATGTATTTAATTAACAAAGTTATGCAACACCCAATCCCCCTGTGTGGAAAAGTCATTTCCCCCGTTACACTCTAACTGGTTATGCCACATGTATCTACAATGACTGCAACCAAATATTTCCGGTAGTTGTTGATCAGTCTGCACCTGTACATAGCCTATCTATAATTTAGCCCAAACAACTACCTCTTTCCCTACTTTATTTATTTTGCTCCTTTGCACCCCATTATTTCTATCTCTACTTTGCACATTCTTCTACCGCAAATCAACCATTCCAGTGTTTTACTTGCTATATTGTATTTACTTTGCCACCATGGCCTTTTTTTGCCTTTACCTCCCTTATCTCACCTCACATGCTCACATTGTATATAGACTTGTTTTTCTACTGTATGTTTGTTTTACTCCATGTGTAACTCTGTGTTGTTGTTTGTGTCGAACTGCTTTGCTTTATCTTGGCCAGGTCGCAATTGTAAATTAGAACTTGTTCTCAACTTGCCTACATGGTTAAATAAATAAAGTCTCTCACATCGCTGTGGAGCTAAATTAAGGCCCACTCTTGCATGCAGAACCGCCTCGTCAAAGTCCAGACCTAATCCCAATTGAGATGTTGTGGCAGGACTTGAAACGAGCAGTTCATGCTTGAAAACCCACAAATGTCGCTGAGTTAATGCAGTTCTGCATGGAAGAGACGTGAGAGCCTGATTAACAACTACAGGAAACATTTGGTTGGGGTCAGTGCAGCTAAAGGTGGCACAGCCAGTTATTGAGTGTAAGGGGGCAGTTACTTGTTCACACAGGGGAATTGGGTGTTGCATTGCTTTTGTTTATGAAATAAATCAAATAAGTATATAATTGTTATTTGTTCCCTTTATCTAATATTAGGTTTTGGTTGAAGATCTGATTGCATTCGGTATAAAAAAAATATTTAAAAAAATATGCAAAACGAGAGAATTATTTTTCACAGCACTGTATTTCGGGAATATCTTGGCATAAGGTATAAACAGTGTATTGAATGGTGCTTCTTCTCTCTCCCCCTCCTCTCAGCCTCACACTTTCCTCTCATCCTTATCCATTTGCTTTGATCCTTGTGTATTTACTTGTTTCGCAATTCCTCCCTTACTGTTGCACTGGTTGTAAGTTGCTATGGATACAACCCCAGCCTCTCTCTCACACTCCACCCCTCTTCTTCTCTCTCCGGGTGTAGGGTTGAGCACCAGCGGTGCACAAAGCTCTCTGAGCCGGCCCATGCAGAGGAAGCTGGTGACCCTGGTGCACTGTCAGCTGGTGGAGGAGGAGGGCCGGGTGAGGGCCACGCGGGCGGCCAGGTCCCTAGGGGAGCGCACAGTCACTGAGCTCATTCTGCAGCACCAGAACCCACAGCAGCTCTCCTCCAACCTGTGGGCTGCCGTCAGAGCAAGAGGCTGCCAATTCCTCGGCCCAGGTAACATACAAACGGACAGAAGCACAAGCGGGCAAAATAGCGAGCAAGCCACTCATACACACACGGCCCAAATGACTAATGTTTCAATTACATCCGCCCTGAACGACTGAGAAAATGAATGCTATCGGAAGCATGTGAAAATATTATGCATGTGTTGTTGTAGCGATGCAGGAGGAGGCTCTGAAGCTGGTGCTGTTGGCTCTAGAGGACGGCTCCGCTCTGTCCAGGAAGGTCTTGGTGCTGTTTGTGGTCCAAAGGTTAGAGCCACGCTTCCCCCAGGCCTCTAAGACCAGCATAGGCCACGTGGTGCAGCTCCTCTACAGGGCCTCTTGCTTTAAGGTAGGTCTGACTACCTACAAACATACACCTAAACACGGTTCTAAGACCAACATAGGCCATGTGGTGCAGCTCCTCTACAGGGCCTACTGCTTTAGGGCACACAACTGAAACTGTAAAAAAACATCCCTTTCAGTGCATGTTATTCATATTGATGCCTAATAAACACAACTGTGATGTCCTGTCTGTCACCTTGTGTCTTCAGGTGACCAAGCGAGACGAGGACTCGTCCCTGATGCAGCTGAAGGAGGAGTTCCGGACATATGAGGCACTGCGGCGCGAACATGACTCCCAGATTGTCCAGATCGCCATGGAGGGTGGCCTCCGCATCGCCCCTGACCAGTGGTCCTCTCTGCTCTATGGGGACCAGTCGCACAAGTCCCACATGCAGTCCATCATCGACAAGGTATGTAGGCGATGTGTGTGTGTGTATTTTGATGTAACTTAAATGTGAGCCCTTGTGGTGTTGCTGTGTATTTGAACAGAGAGAGATTGTGTGTGTCAGTTGCAGACGCCAGCGTCGTTTGCTCAGAGCGTTCAGGAGCTGACCATCGCCCTGCAGAGGACAGGCGACCCGGCCAACCTGAACCGTCTGCGAACACACCTGGAGCTGCTTGCCAACATCGACCCCAGCCCAGGTTGGTCCATTCACAGTACATCAATACCCTTTTCAAACTATCGTTCCGACCCGTACTAAACTGGTGGCCCGGATGTTTTCTGTACACACTGTCCACTCAGTACAGTTTTGTTTGGCTTGGCTCGGCAGTGCGAAAAGCCCTCAACGCGCTCACTTTAAAAGTTATGTATCAGTAAAAGGAATCCAAATTGTATGTGTTTTTTTTATATGTAAGCGACACTGCCGTGCAAGCAAGTCGCCATCACTTTCACAGGGCCTATTAGACTGGGTTCCCAGTGCTCTTCCAAGTATAATGCATTTGACCCCCAAAAATACCCCGTCTTGTCCTCCATCTTAGACTCTCCTCCCCCCACGTGGGAGCTGCTGGACACGGGCTTGGTGGCGGTGAAAACGGTGGTGCACGGCCTGGTGGACTTCATCCAGAACCACAGCAAGAAGGGGAGCGACACGCAACAGGTCTGATTCTAGATACTCAATCCCTCAAAGCATATCAGTGGAATAGGGCTGAAATTATTGGTAATCCCAGGGTTGTGTTAATTAGGGCAACGCAACTGAAAATGTTTTGCGACATAAAATGTAAGGAGTGTTTTTCTTATTAGACAAGTCCAGGTAGTCCCTTCCTGTTTGTCAGGTTCTTTTTCTTCTGTTTGGTGCCGAATGCATATGACCAATGTTTGAATCTTGATTGATACTTGTTAAAGCTAATAATATCAGTCAATAACTGTCTGCTGGTTTGTGATCTTAACAGTAATAACACCTTTTGAATTTTCCATTGTTAACATGCCCTTGTGGTGGCTCCTCCCCAGCCTCCCCAGCACAGTAAATACAAGACGTACATGTGTCGGGACATGAAGCAGAAGGGGGGCTGTCCTCGAGGAGCCAGCTGCACCTTCGCCCACTCTCAGGACGAGCTAGAGAAGTGAGTATTCCACCGTGAGCCACTCCCAATGGGGATCGTTGGGCATATTCCCAACTTTACTTAATAGTGAATTATGTTTCGATGTCAATGAGACGTTGACTGTTCATTGCACAGATCCGCTCTGATAGTGTGACAACAATCATTAGGCCAGACAGAGGTGTCAACCTCTTTCACTAACCACGTATTTCTCCTCCTTTCTGAAGGTATCGTAAGATGAACAAGCGTCTGGCCGCCCGACGGCCCCTTAGCCTATCCTTGACGCAGCTCAACGAGGTGGGCCTATTGCCCGAGGAGGTGGGGATGATGGAGGGGCTGGCCCACAAGGGCCTGACCAATGGCATGGTGGCATCAGTCACAGGCTCCGCCCTGCCCCAGCTCATCTCCCGCGGTGCTGACCCCTCTTATGAGCCCATTATGCGGAAGCCCCAGTCCCAGGGAAGCCACAGTGCCCCCGGCTCTCCCCCTGACTTGTGAGTAGATGGACACACACAGCGTCTGTTACACGTACTCACACACACTGAAATTCTCTGTCTTTTCCAGACTGGATCCCGTGCCCAATCGGTCCATGGTCCACCCCAGGATGGCAGTGGACCACCTGGCCATGCACAAGCCAGTGCCCAGGGGGCCCCCCATGTACCCCTCACAGCAGGGTGAACATTTCTACCCCCCTGAGCCCAGGGCACCACCATCAGCCATGCAGTACGAGTCCACCCAGTACCCCCCAGGTAAGGCAGAACAGACCAACCACTCTTTTCCCCGTGATTTCCTATGTATCTCAAGCTTATGATGCGTCTGTTGACAAAAGGAAGTGTTTCTCTCTGGGAGCAATTAGTCTTGTAAATCTCCCAGTGTGGTTCTATTGTGCTTATCTAATATCAATCCTGTTACCACGCTCTTCTATGTCCTCTCAGGTAACCCCCCCTACCCCTACCAGTCCTCCCAGTACCTTCCCCAGCCCCGCTACGTTCGGAACCTCCCTCCCCCTAACGACCTGGCCACGCCTGCCTACCCGGAGTCCCCCTACCCCGGCACCTACCCACAAGAGCATGAGTGTCCCCCTCCCCCACAGCCCTCGGGTCCCCACTTTTCCAACGCCAACCCCCATGGGTACTCACCTCCCCCTCATTACGACGGCCGTCGACACCCCTACCCGCCGCCACCACCACAAACCTATCCCCACCGGGAGGAACTCTCCTCCATGCCTGCGGACGAGGCCTCCAGAGAAAGATACCCTCCCGAGAGTTACCAGCCCGCTGGCCCCCACCCCGGCCACATGAGGCCCTATTCCACACGGGTAAGCACACGTCTGCAGTACTAGGCTCTTTATAAATCACAATATCCAGAGCTCTAAACACACTATGCAATTACTTTTTAGGAGTTTAGTCATCAGCGTTATCCAGATTGTGTAGTGACATTACTCAGCCGATTATCACAAGATATGCCATTTAGCATACAGTCTTGCGTGCGTAATAAAAACACATTTATATATCGGGAAGTGTCAAGAATGTATAATTTTTTTTATTTTTTTTAACCAGGAAAGGGCTCATTGAGATTAAAATCTCTTTTTCAAGAGCGCCCTGGACAAACACCAAGTCATTACAAAAAAATTACAGACAGACAACATGAACAACTACAAGTAATCTAGTAAAAACCATTGAATTCACAAGAGTATAAAACAACAAATTAAAAACATTGACCGGTCAGGGAAACAGCCTCAAAATCCTCATAAGACTTTCCAGGATAAATCCACTGCAAAATGTTTTATCTCCAACGCTGCAAGAATTGCACTACAGTAAAGGTGTCCACATGTCCTGTTGTACAGGAGGATTACAGTCGGCCCCAGCCCCCTCCCACTCTGGACTACCTGCACCGCCGACGCCAGGAGATCATGGCCCAGTTGGAGGACAGGAAGCAGGTCACTCCCCCACCCTTTGCCCCCTCGCCCACGCTGCCACACACCTACGAGTCCAACTACACGCAGGAGGTAAGAGGCTACACTCGTCTAGTGTTTCTATGGTAGTACGCAGTGGCATCTCGCCCCACGTACTACCGCAGCAGTTAGTCACTTAAAGGAAGAGTTAGCTAATAATAATGTGTGTTTGTGTGTGTCAGCAACAGCAGTACATGGAGAACTCCCAAGTGTTTGCAAAGTACCGTGAGCCAGACTACGCTAGCCAGTACTCTCCTTGGTCATGTGACACCATTGGCTCCTACATTGGCAGCAAGGAGGGGAAGTCTAAAGACACCATGGAGAGGATGGTGAGTCATCAATCAATCATTCTATGTTCTGTTGGTGTAAAGCTTGACCACTTAATAAAGTTCCAAATCTGAATATCTAAAGCTCGGCCAAGCTCAAAACAGTTTTCAAAAGCTCATCTCTTGTAATAAGGCCAAAATGTCATGTTTCATTTTTGTTGTTGGACAAGATGGTTATCTTGCATTTACTATTCTATTGGTTGTCCTCGTTGACTGATCAAAGGTCACTTATAGAAGAAGTGCTGTGACTTATTCAGAACACGGTTAAGCTCACAGAAGTCTTTCAACTACAGTTTTCCTAGTTTCAGTGGAGCGGGTCTGTACGTTTTATAATGGTACCATAATAACTCTCTGGTAGAACACTGAGGGGAAAGGTGCGGAGGGCCAGCGCAGGTCGGCCGAGGCCAGAGACGACGATCCTATCATCCCCTTCGGCTCCCTGCCCACTGTGTCGCGCTTCGGGGTGATCTCCCGCACCCCCAAGACGGGCTACCAGATGGCCGGGCCAGGGCAGGCCGTGACCCCCCCACAGGGGACCAACAGCCCCAAACACACCGCTGCAACAGGTACAGGGAGAACACAAACACACCTTTTAGGGTTTTTGCTCTGTTTACTCCATTTCGTCAGAGTCTGACCTGCTCTTGTTGTCCACCACAGCAGACTACCCCTATGGGAACGGTGCAGGGTGGGGTGTTGCCCCGTACACCCAGCCCACTCAGGCCCACCTCAGTGAAAGGCCAGTCCAGGAGAGGGAGCAGCTGACGATGGAGCTCCAGCAGGTCAATCGGCAGATCAACAAGCAAACTGCCCAGGCGGCCCAACCCAGCCCGGGGGAGTGGTCGTCGGGGAGCGTCTCCAGCCAACAGCTGAGCCTGGAGCTCCACCATGTGGAGAGGGAGATTGGCAAGAGGACCCGCCAGATAGCCCTGGTGAGAGAGAGAGAAGGGGGCACAGAAATGGCCAAATGTAGATAGAAAGAGCAGCAGACTGAAGCAGGAGAGGGAGACACACAGCCTGCTTTGATCTCTAAAAAGGCTTTGCGAAAAAGGAGCAGGGCAGAAGGAGCCCTGGGCTAATGTCACCTACTGGTATCCCACTTATAAGACAAAAGAGTGAAACACAAGCGAGCCGAACAGGTGCAGCCTGAAAGCTTTTCTACCAAGACAATATTGATGTAGACTCCAAAACATACATTTTTTCAGTCTCCCAGTCACTATTGTGGTGAACTGACAGTGGTGCCATTGTCCCCTTGCAGGAGAACCATGTGTCTCATGATGGGAGCGGGACATACAAGCTGAAGCCCACTGAGAACAAAATGCAGAGAGAGGAGCACTCGTTGGTTCTCAGGTAAACCGCACATTGGGAGACTAGTAGTCATTTATTTCAACTGCTGTTCCATAAGGAACTGTTTAGTCTGCCCCATAAATCTCCCTTAACCCCCGAGAATTGATTTCCGGGGCCCAACTGAAATCCACCTACCATAATAAATCAAAAAAAATCCATCAAAATCCGTCAGGATAAGCTAGAACCAGTTTTTTTTGCATTGGATGTGTCTCAATCCATCGCATCCGCCAATGTCGCACTTCCGCATCTGCAGTGAAAGGTGGCAGAGCTAGAGAGGTGTCTGTCGGACCATGAGACATCCCAAAAGTCTGTCTTCTCACAACGACTTCTAGAGCATCTGAACGGTTTGGCCTAGAAACTATTATGAACAATCTGTGGAAAGGTTAGACTCTCACAAACACGATGGTGTTCTCTGCCGGTCTGCCAACTAATGTCTGTAGCATCAGAAACAATTTGGGCTACACACGAATATATGACACGTACAGTACATGTCGGTTGTTTTGCTCTAGGACTCCCTGCTCATTTTGTTAGGTTACAGCATTATTCTAAAATAGATTAAATTGTTTTTTCCCCATCAATCTACACACAATACCCCATAATGACAAGGCAAAAACTGTTTTTATTTTGGGTATGACAAGTTTGGCACACCTGTATTTGGGGAGTTTCTTCCATTCTTCTCTGCAGATCCTCTCAAGCTCTGTCAGGTTGGGGAGCTTTGCTGCACAGACACTACCAGTCAAAAGTTTTAGCCTACTCATTCAAGGGTTTTTCTTTATTATATAAAATATTTAGATTTGTTTAACACACTTTTTGGTTACTACATGATTCCATATGTGTTATTTCATGATTTTGATGTCTTCACTATTATTCTACAATGTAGAAAATAGTAACAAATAAATTTAAACCTTTTCTATGAGTAGGTGTCCAAATGTTTGACTGGTACTGTACAATAATACAAAATGTTTTGTTCATGATGTTGTCTCTCTCTGACCTTTTATTCCCTGCAGTGAGGGCTATAACGGTTCCAGTTGTGTTCTGCTGGATGGCAGTGCGGCCGGCAGCATTTTGTCCTGCCTGACCAGCAAGACCTCGTCCCTCAGCCTGTCCTCAGACCTCCCCACCACCGGGGAAACTGACCGGCAGGAGAACATCGCGGTCCACCCGTGTTCCTAGCCACACAACTGGAGTCTGGTACTACAACCACTGCTACAACCAACCAGTCAGTTAACCACACAGAGTCTTGGGGAACACCTCATCCTCTGAACGCTTAAACTTTTCCACCATTTAGAGTGGAACACACAACCAGGTCCTCCAAACTGTCTGGTATGCCCTACCTAAATCCACATTTGCAAGATCTGGTTGAAGCCACTAAGAGCATTTTAACTCCCATCATAAAACATGTGGAGAGAGGCGCAGTCTCTCTCCTCGCTTACAATGGTGAGAGACCGTTCTAGGTTTCTTACAGGGATTTGGGATATAAGGGCTATTAATATCTTTAAGTAACTGAAAAAGCCACTGATATGCAAATGTGGACGTAGTGCCTGCATAGACAACGGCGCTTCATTTGATACAACACAAATTGCACACTCGCAACTTCAGTTTGTCTACAACTAAGCAGTATCTGCCGTGAATTTGATATTTTTTTCATTTGTTCATTTTTGTTATTCTGTGGATGAATGTTTTGTCATATACAATCTCACACTGCCTTGGAAACCAAGGGTTTTGAGATTTATGCTCCGTGAACCCAATACTGATTAGAAGAAGAATATAAAGACGAGGCCAGTTCCTTGGTTTCAAATAGGCAAGGCCCCCATAATCGCATTGACATAACATCTGTCGTTAACTTCACAATGTGCTACATTTTTGTAGCATCCCTAACAACAATCTTCGTGCTTAGCGTATATATACAAGTTCTAAAATGCAGACTTTCTATTTGGAATTAATTGTAAGTTCTTGTAGCTGAGTTGCAATGTTATTTGCAGACAAAACATGTAGAGCGTTTCGTTAAGTTTCACTCTTTTGCCACTTGAGGATTTCATACTTGGTGCTCTGTTGAAGGAGCACTTTCACATCTGGTCAAAAGCTCTCCATTTCATAGAAACAATACTTGTTGACAACTGGCTGTGAATAAGTTTTATAAAGCCAAGACGCTACAATTTGAAGATATTGAGTTATCACTTTTCAACTAGGAAGTATTGAGATTTTGTTGAAACTGTAACAAACTAGATGAGGCAAAGGCATCCCTGCGTCCAGTTGTTAGTTCAGTGGCCTGGACCTCTTTTGGTATCCCCCCTCACCACCACCACAACCGCCTTCAGACTCTGGAAAAGGAGATTTACTACAGCCTCTGCCATCCATGCTTTGGGATGAGGCTGATGTGAAACAGGGAAAAGCATATGTGCTGAGTACACAAACATTAAGAACACCTGCTCTTTCCATGACATGATCATGACAAGCCATGATCCCTTATTGATGTCACTTCTTAAATCCACTTCAATCAGTTTAGCTGAAGGGGAGGAGACAGGTTAAATAAGGGTTTTTAAGCCTTGAGACATAGATTGTGTATGTGTGGCATTCAGAGGGTGAATGGGCAAAACAAATTATGTGCCTTTGAACAGGGTATGGTAGTAGGTGCCAGGCGCACCGGTTTGTGTCAAAAAACTGCACCTCTGCTGGGTTTTTCACGCTCAACATTTTCCCGTGTGTATCAAGAATGGTCCAACACCCAAAGGACATCTAGCCAACTTGACACAACTGTGGGAAGCATTGGAGTCATCATGTGTCAGCATCCCTGTGGAACGCTTTCGACACCCTGTAGAGTCCGTCCCCGGACAAATTGAAGGTGTTCTGAGGGCTTAACCGGTTGCAACTCAATATCAGGAAGCTGTTCCTAATGTTTGGTATACTCAGTGTACATTTAGGCTTGGCATTCAAGCGGTTTTCCTTTTCTTTTCGGGGGGGGGGTAATTTTAAATGCAGAGAGGGATTGGGTGGGAGGGAGTCATGTGTCAAGCATTCGTCTGCTGTTGATTGGGAGGCCAGAGATGGGACGGTGGAGTAAAAAGAAACAGAGGAATGAAGCCAGACATTAACCTTGGCTAAAATTTGAGACATTGATCTACAAAGCGTATTTTTTGCACTTTCATAGCTTTAAGGATTGTTTGTACTGAGGATATGTATTTATTCATATGTATTTTCATCCTGAGGATGGATATAACATTGAAAGGTAAAACTTACAACCCGCATTCTGTTTTAAGAATGTGTAGTCGAAGATAGCCATGGCTGCTCCCTAAGACCATAATAGAGTTGATCATGTACAGAGCAGGGTTAAAACAGCCACTGTTTTTATTCATCAATCTACTGTATACTTCCTAGTTAAAAAATATATATAATTGCGTGGAGGTTCACCTCCACCAATGTGTCACGGTATGCTATATCACATACCCATAACACGGTGAATGACAGGAAAGGCAAATTCCTATTTCAGTTCCTCAACTCCACTCCTCTGATCACCTTTTTCACCAACCGCAGCGGACATTTATTGTGTCGTTTTTATTTTAACTTCCAAGAAGTTGCTCTAGTGAAAGGGTTTCTGTTATTTTCCTGGAGGGGTTAATCATTTCTGGATGGGGGGGGGGGGGGTCAGGCCACTGAACTGGGCTATGGCAGAGCTAGAGTTAGCTAAGCAGTTCGTGTCACTGGATCAACAACCGCAGAACCACCTCAGCAGGGTGGGAGGAGACAAAGTGACATTTTGTCGCTGCCAAATAAGTTTTTTTTCTTCTAAATATGAACGAATTCAAAGTGCAGCAAGTTTTGCAGTTGGATAATGTGCATTATGATGCACCCCTTGCATTGATGTTGCAATTTGAATTGATATTTTGAAATATTTAACTATTTGGAATAGTGCAGTCACGTTTGACACTAGCGTCACCTTTTTGTGTTGTCGGTTACACCTCTCTTACAATCCTATTTCGTCAGTAGAAATATTAAATAGTACTAACCAGTTATTGCATTTATTTCAAGTAATTCAACATCTTTAGTTAACTACCTGGTACTGAATGGTATTCACCGCTTATGTATCCCTAAAAAATGAAACTTAACAATAAATAAAAGTCATGCGGATAATGTTACTGTCAAATACACGCAGACTATGAAATTAAGAACAACAAGTTTGCTTGCCTTCTAAAATTCACAGAATGTATTTAAGTTTCATTGTGAAATGATGGCTGGGCTATTCCATTTGAATTCACAAGATATCCAACGACTGGAATAGTCACTTATTTTAATCAAGTCTTTGTCTTCATGGAAATATTTAAGTATGTTATACATGTTTTTAGTTACATCTCACTTTGAGGTTTTTATTTGAGATGTGAAACAGCTTACACTGTATGTGCACAACCTATACTGTGTTGGCTTTTTGCAAAGCCAGACAATGACATTGACTTCAGTCCATTTTTCTCTTATAGACGTTCTGTGCACATGACATTGAAATATTCATTGGACCTCAATGGTTGCTATCTTTTTGAGCATTCACTCGTTTAACCGTTTTCTGTACTAATTTCAGAGCATTAGATTTGTTTGTTAGCATTCTAGCTAGCAATATTACGGAAAATGACTGTTAATCAGACCATAATGTAGATTACTCAATGCGGTTTGCGTTACTCTTCATGCTAACCATAACCAATTAACCAATGGTCCCTACATACCTCATCGTATTGTTTATAAATTAAAACAGATTTAAGGATATTATGACACAATCCCTTTGTGAATCATTATGATATGTTGGCATGGCGTCATGCATGTTTGTTATCTTGCTTTAGTCACCTCCTGTATCATCGGGTTTTTGGCATGTGACTTCAAACTATTGTCATAGTGGGAAATGAATTGCGTTGTAGTGTAGAGACATTGTGGTGGTGGTGGTTGTAGTAGTTATAGAAGTTCATAGGAAAATAGAAAGTATGTATCATTGTGGAAAATGTGCACCTGTAGTTTGGGGGCTGAACAGAACTGCAGTCAACTATGCTGTGTACATACACAGACACAAATATTTAAATGTCTGGGGAAATTGTGGTCAGTGACAACCATTGGCGTAATCACAAGACTATTATATATGTATCATGCAGTGTTTCCCCTATGTTAATTTAACACGGCATAAGCCATGGCAAAATGTGTAGAATTGCAGGAAATTTGCGTTAAAACATACTTTTTAAATTCTTTTTTATCTCTGACCAAGAGGACGGCCTCAACATTTGGTCGGAGACCGTCCCTTACCATCGCCTCCCCCTCCCAACTTTGGAACAACTGCGCAAAAAAAAATCACAGGGGAAACACTGATCATGTATGTGCTTAGTTGGGTCTAAATCACCCTGACCTGTTTGATCTCTGTGGCTTTGACAGCCCTGAGACGTACCAAGAATACACTGGTACCACTAAGCCTGCATTAATGCTAGGAGCGTCACTTCTGTTATCTGAAGAGCAGTGCTTACAAATATGTCAAACCATTCAGTAAAAATCAACTCCAACAATCCTTCCAATTGCATTTGGACGTATGGTTGTATCAGACGGCTTGATGTATTCGGTCATGCTGTATGTTCCATCAGCGTCATCATCAAGGCAACATGTCTCCTCGTAAAAGGCTGTCATTGCTCTCGGAATGTGGATTAATAATGCACACTTTTTTTGTCTTGAAGGTGTGCAGACACCTTTTTACAGGACCTGGTTGAGAGTTGTCCGTGTGTTAGCCGTTAGGGGATGCTAATTTACCAACTTGTGGGATCACTCTGAACGTGGGTCAACCTACATCTTTACCATGACTTGACTCCCTATTGAGGAATTGGACTAATAATGTACGTTCTTTGTACATTTATTCAGTTATTCACCTCTTTTATTTGATGTGTTTGTTACTATTTTGTAGACCAATATAAACTGGTCTCTCGACATCTTAACACCAATTTTGGTGGGACCTTTTTTTTTAAATGTATAATCGCTATGTAACATTATACTATTGATTTTTGGTGTTACTATTTCTTGGGAAAGCGCTATTGATATTTGAACAATCGTAAAGATTGGATACAAAACCCTTGCTGTAATGCATTGTAGAGACAGAATTTGTGGAAGGTTCAAAAGAATGTAACACTTTGAAATGGTTGGTTATATTGCCATGCTTCATGGGTTAGGCTACTTCTTAAAGGGCAATTCCGCCACTTTTTTTTTTTTTTTTTTTACCTCATTGATCATTACCAAACCAGTGTCTACATATGTGTAAACAGCACATTTCTATGACCTGTGGTTAAAATGACAAAGGTCCTTTAAAAAATGCTTCTCTGGGACATCAGAGTAGGATTAAAAGTTTATTTTTATTTTTTAACAACAACAAAATAAACATTGATTTTTAAAACCGGCAATGAGTTTATAGCCCAAGGGAGGGTATTTTCATGGTCCCTGTGTCACCGTGAATCACAGTGTTTGAAAATCACTGTTTTTAAAATGTAACTTTTTTTTTAAACAAAATGTAGAAATGCACCATTTACACATATGTTGACAATGGTATTGTGCTGGAGATAATGAAAATGAGGTAGAAAAGTGGTGGAGTTTGTCCATTTAACATGCTGTGGTTTCTAAGAACTGCTTTCGATCCGAGGTATTAACCAGAAGGAACTGCCATTGCCCGCACTGGGAAAGTGAATTACCTCTTAAGTTAACTACTGTGGTTCAAAGCCCTGTCTGTTGCTCAATGATTTTTTTCATATTTAAGTGTTTGAAAAAAAGGTGAACATTTTGCACCAGTGCAAATTAATATAATATTAAAACTTAAACATGTATGTTTAAATATGTCCTTATAAATGTACGTTTTCATTTTGAAGTATTTGCTTCTTTCGAAAAAAAATTGGTGGGAAAATGTATCCTTTTAATGTGTCTGAATGGGAATTCTCTTCACTCCATACCTTCACTGCTATCTTTTGAATACTGTCTGTTCTCAGTCGTTCTATTGTTGAGCGCACTGATTGAGGCTTAAGAAATGTGACGAGCTTTCCAGCAGGTTGACTATTTCAAAGTTTAAGATGCAAACCTACAGGCTTGTCTATACAGTACATCAACTTCCCGCTGTTAATTAAACTCCTTCAAGAGTCAGCATTTATATTAAATGGTCTCTACATATCAGCTGTGCAAAGATGAGTCAATCAGCTGATTGCCAATGCAGAGCCGAGGAACCGCTTATCCTTTGAGACAAAGGAGTTCAGTGCCAGAATCTACACTTGTGCAATACAAGTTAATACTTAAGATCCATTGATACCGGAAAACTCACCTGTTTGTTTACATAGCCATTTTGTGTCTTTCATACAAACCAAGAAAATAGTTTGGGCTGTCGTAGCATTGTCTGGTCTGTGTTTGATTAGAGGAAAGACGTCTGCCGTTTCCAAGGGGCTTTTATTTTTCCAACCCTTCTAGAAGGTTGTCTGTTTTTTGAAGTTGTGGAGAGAAGATCCCGGTAGTCTTTATGTTATGCTTCCTAATTTAAATGAAGTGTGTGTGTGATGATTGACTCGTATTGGGTAAACGCAGTAACATTTTGATAGTAGGATAGCCATACACCAAGGCAACACGAGTAACTTAATTATTTTCCAAGAAATGTCTTCAGTTATTCATTGAGTTTTTACTAAGTACTGCGTAATTAATTACTTCTTTGGATTTAGTTGTCCTTATTAGCAAATCCTATCAGTGTTCCCCCTATATTCATTACAAAGCGGTGGCCCACCTCTGCTTAATTGTTGCCACCGCTGCAAAGAAAGTAGCACAGAATCACTTAACTTTTAAGTGGATATGAAATGTACCATTAACCCACATTGTAACACCTCACACACTGACAGGCAATGGGTATTATTGGGAGTTGATTTCCATGTGAGCGGCCATGTCCCAATGGGAGAGACCGCTTTCCTTTTCTTTTTTCTTTTTCTCTTGTTCACGCTGAACACACTCATTGGTTTGGGAACTGTAATTGGGACATGTAATTGCTTTGGGAAATGTAATTGCTTTTGATTACTACGACCCAAGTTGTCTTGTAAGAATTTGCTTAATTAAGTGAAGGTACATGTTTAACTTCAACATGATGAAGACAATGTTTGTTTTTATATTCTACTCCCTTAAGGAATGTTTAGAATATTTTTCCAATGTGGATGTAGCTGTTATACCATTTCTCTTTTGTTAAAGAATTCACTGTGTGAAAATTGGATTGCATTTTTGTATAATACAATTGCTTTGGGGGGGGTAAACTAACTGGAAGTTTGAAGTAAATGTAACTTATGTGCAACAGTGATTCTTTACTGGCAGGGACTGTAATTAAATATTGTGAAACTGATGCTTTTTTTAGCTGTCATTTGTATTTCTACAAACACACAACTAATGGGCAGCATTACAGCAAAAATGGAAGAGGCAAGTGGGAGGGGGAATTTGTCTCGCTGTGCTAACTCTACACACAAGCCAAATAAGACGCAACACTTGGACATTAACATCTCACTTCTATGTCAAAATGAAACGGTTCCTCTCAAATGGAACCCTGTACAGCTGCTTCATCGTAAGTTGGTGTTGACCCAAGATGCGACAGTGTCGACATACTGACACGCTTGATATTATGGAATGTTGTGGGATCGGTAATGATTTACCCTCGTAGTTGATGTCGGCGGATGGTGTTGTTCGCCAACACTAGATTGACAATGGCCAGTTCCTGTTCATGGGTGAACAGATGTTGCCGTTCACCCACAGGAGGTCGTCTGGCAGTTCTGTAGAAAATACAAGAATATGCCGTCATTGGTTAGGTTATTTCTTTTCATAATGTACACAGTGACATCAAAACTATATTGCATGTACTTCACAGCAGAATGTTTTTTTGTTCTGAGGATCATAGACCTAATATTGTACTGTGATGCAGAATGATGTGCAACAATTACATATGTACAGTCTAGTGTAGAAAGTTGAAGACATACCTGTTCTCCAGTCTAAATGCCCGTATTCTGGATGCTACCGTGTAGCGACTCAGGTTGGGCTGGACTCTGCCCAGCCTCCCTCATCGTCAGGCCGTGATTTATGACATGGTCCACCAAAGTGGCCCTAATGTCGTCGGAAATATGTCTCCGGCTATTGCTCTCTTCCTCTCGCTCTCACTGCCTCTGTTTGCAAAGATCTCACCAAAGAGGTGGGCTTACCTGAGGTCTATTTGTAGTGCTAAGGCTCAGCCTAATTGGAGTTCAATTACAGTATAAGTGTTTTTGTATGTGGGTGTTGCCAATGTCAGGTATTTTTTTCATGTTTTCCCAATGTTTGCAAGAGATTTCATTCTTGACCGAAGTGTTAAAGACAATTATAACGATTCCATGGCAGATGGTTTATGAACTGATACACAAAACGACACCGTATTCAAAACTTACAATTTTTCAATTAAAATTATACAAAATTCTTGCAACCAATATGTCCCATACATACAGTGGGGAGAACAAGTATTTGATACACTGCCTATTTTGCAGGTTTTCCTACTTACAAAGCATGTAGAGGTCTGTAATTTTTATCATTGGTCCACTTCAACTGTGAGAGGCGGAATCTAAAACAAAAATCCAGAAAATCACATTGTATGATTTAAGTAATTAATTAGCATTTTATTGCATGACATAAGTATTTGATCACCGACCAACCAGTAAGAATTCCAGCTCTCACAGACCTGTTAGATTTTCTTTAAGAAGCCCTCCTGTTCTCCACTCATTACCTGTATTAACTGCGCCTGTTTGAACTCGTTACCTGTATAAAAGACACCTGTCCACACACTCAATCAAACAGACTCCAGCCACTCCACAATGGCCAATACCAGAGAGCTGTGTAAGGACATCAGGGATATAATTGTAGACCTGCACAAGGATGGGATGGGCTACAGGACAATAGGCAAGCAGCTTGGTGAGAAGGCAACAACTGTTGGCGCAATTATTAGAAAATGGAAGAAGTTCAAGATGACGGTCAATCACCCTCGGTCTGGGGCTCCATGCAAGATCTCACCTCGTGGGGCATCAATGATCATGAGGAAGGTGAGGGATCACCCCAAAACTACACGGCAGGACCTGGTCAATGACCTGAAGAGAGCTGTGACCAGAGTCTCAAAGAAAACCATTAGTAACACACTGTGCCGTCATGGATTAAAATCCTGCAGCGCACGCAAGGTCCCCCTGCTCAAGCCAGCGCATGTCCAGGCCCGTCTGAAGTTTGCCAATGACCATCTGGATGATCCAGAGGAGGAATGGGAGAAGGTCATGTGGTCTGATGAGACAAAAATAGAGCTTTTTGGTCTAAACTCCACTTGCCGTGTTTGGAGGAAGAAGAAGGATGAGTACAACCCCAAGAACACTATCCCAACTGTGAAGCATGGAGGGGGAAACATCCTTCTTTGGGGATGCTTTTCTGCAAAGGGGACAGGATGACTGCACCATATTGAGGGGAGGATAGATGGGGCCATGTATCGCAAGATCTTGGCCAACAACCTCCTTCCCTCAGTAAGAGCTTTGAAGATGGGTCGTGGCTGACTCTTCCAGCATGACAACGACCCGAAACACACAGCCAGGGCAACTAAGGAGTGGCTCCGTAAGAAGCATCTCAAGGTCCTGGAGTAGCCTAGCCAGTCTCCAGACCTGATCCCAATAGAAAATCTTTGGAGGGAGCTGAAAGTCCGTATTGCCCAGTGACAGCCCCGAAACCTGAAGGATCTGGAGAAGGTCTGTATGGAGGAGTGGGCCAAAATCCCTGCTGCAGTGTGTGCAAACCTGGTCAAGAATGACAGGAAACGTATGATCTCTGTAATTGCAAACAAAGGTTTCTGTACCAAATATTAATGATGTATCAAATACTTATGTCTTGCAATAAAATGCTAATTAATTACTTAAAAATCGTACAGTGATTTTCTGGATTTTTGTTTTAGATTCAGTCTCTCACAGTTGAAGTGTACCTATGATAAAAAATTACAGACCTCGACATGCTTTGTATGTAGGAAACACTGCCAATTTTGCAGGTTCTCACCAGACATCACAAGCAACAACGTCGCCTATGGGCACAAACCCACCGTCGCTGGACCAGACATGCCTGTCAAAATGTGCTCTTCACTGACGAGTCACGGTTTTATCTCACCAAGGGTGATGGTCAGATTCGCATTTATCGTCAAAGGAATGAGCGTTACACCGAGGCCTGTACTCTGGAGCGAGATTGATTTGGAGGTGGAGGGTCTGTGGCGGTGTTTCACAACATCATCGGACTGAGCTTGTTGCCATTGCAGGCAATCTCAACGCTGTGCGTTACAGGGAAGACATCCTCCTCCCTCATGTGGTACCCTTCCTGCATCCTCATCCTGACATGACCCTCCAGCATGACAATGCCACCAGCCATACTGCTCGTTCTGTGCGTGATTTCCTGCAAGACAGGAATGTCAGTGTTCTGCCATGGCCAGCAAAGAGCCCGGATCTCAATTCCAGTCCATGAGGAGATGCAGCTGGTGGCTACACCAGATACTGAGTGTTACTTTTGATTTTGACCCCCACCCCTTTGTTCAGGGACACATTATTCAATTTCTGTTAGTCACATGTCTGAGTTGTTGAATCTTATTTTCATACAAATATTTATACATTTTAAGTTTGAAAATAAATGTAATTGACAGCGAGAGGACTTTTTTTGCTGAGTTTATATAGGGATAGAACCATTTCAGCAGATTTTGCTACGAAGAGACAATCATTAGATCATTTGTTTTGGTACTGTCCATATGTAGCTGGTTTTTGGTTGCAGGTTCAGGAATGGCTGAAGAATTACAACATTCACATGGAGCTAACTCTGCAGATAGCAGTGCTGGGTGATTTGAAAAGTAATAGTCAATCGATCAATAATCTAATATTTTTTATCTTTATCTTTAATTGACAATCTGTAGAAACTATGAAAATAGAAAGGTTCAGAATTTTTGTGAAACATCACAACTGAAAAATATGGCAAATGGAAATCAAAACTGGATGGTGTTAAGAGATAAGACGGGTTGAGTGGAGCTGAATGGTGGGACTAAAAACAAGATAACTAATGTCAAATGTACTGTGTCTGTAAAATGTATATACAAGAGGTTCAGAACTTTTGTGAAACAGCACAGTTAAAAAAATGTAAAATAGAAACTGTACAGTCTTCAGAGAATTACCTGGATTTCTGCATAAATTAGTAATAAAATGTGATCGGATCTAAGTCACAACAAAAGACAAACACAGTCTTGAACTTATAACACATATTATTGTATTTTTCTTGTCTGTTGAATATAGCATTTAAACATTCACAATGTAGGTTGTAAAAAGTATGTGAACCCCGAGGCTAATCACTTCTCCAAAAGCTTATTGGAGTCACGAGTCAGCTAACCTGGAGTCCAATCAATGCGACGAGATTGGAGGTGTTGGTTAGAGCTGCCAGTAAAGAGTCCTGGCCTCAATCCGATTGAGATGCTATGACATGACCTCGAGAGAGCGGTTCACACCTGACATTCCAAGAATATTGCTGAACTGAAACAGTTTTGTAAGGAGGAATGGTCCAAAATTCCTCCTGACCATTGTGCAGTTCTGATCCGCAACTACATAAAACGTTTGGTTGACGTTATTGCTGCCAAAGGAGGGTCAACCAGTTATTAAATCCAAGGGTTCACATACTTTCCCCACCCTGCACTGTGAATATTTACACAGTGTGTTCAATGAAGACATGAAAACGTATAATTGTGTGTGTGTTATTAGTTTAAGCATGAAGATGCTTACATGAAGATCTGATCATGAAGATCTGATCAAATTTTATGACCAATTTATGCAAAAATCCAGGTAATTCCAAAGGGTTCACATACTTTGTCTTGCAACTGTAGATGGGAGGGGTTGAGGGTAGTTGAAGGATGAAAAAAAAAAAAATAAGGAAAGACAACTATTGTAGAATACATTGTGTCCGTAAAATGTATATACAGTGCATTCGGGAAAGTATACAGACCCCTTTTTCCACATTTTGTTACGTTACAGCCTTACTCTAAAATTGATTAAATAAAACATCAGTCTACACACAATACCCCATAATGAAAGCAAAAACAGGTTTTTATATATTTTTACAAATGTATTAAAATGTAAAAACATCTTGTTTACATACACTACCGGTCAACAGTTTAAGAACACCTACTCATTCAATGGGTTTTCTTTATTTTTACTATTTTCTACATTGCAGAATAATGAAGACATCAAAATAACACATATGGAATCATGTCGTAACCAAAAAAAGTGTTAAATCAAAATATAATATATATTTGAGATTCTTTGTGCAAAGCGGTCATCAAGGCAATCTTGGCATTCTCTCAACCAGCTTCATGAGGTCGTCACTTAGAATGCATTTCAATTAACAGGTGTGCCTTCTTAAAAGTTCATTTGTGGAATTTATTTCCTTCTTAATGCGTTTGGGCCAATCAGTTGAGTTGTGACAAGTTAGGTGTGTTACACAGAAGTAAGCCCTATTTGGTGAAAGACCAAGTCCATATTATGGCAAGAACAGCTCAAATAAGCAAAGAGAAATGACAGTCCATAATTACTTTAAGACATGTAGGTCAGTCAATATGGAACATTTCAAGAACTTTGAAAGTTTCTTCAATTGCAGTTACAAAAAACATCAAGCGCTGTGATGAAACTGACTCTCATGAGGACCGCCACTGGAATGGAAGACCCAGAGTTACCTCTGCTGCAGAAGTTAAGTTCATTAGAGTTACCAGCCTCAGAAATTGCAGCCCAAATAAATGCTACACAGATTTTAACAGACACATCTCAACATCAACTGTTCAGAGGAGACTGTGTGAATCAGGCCTTCATGGTCGATTTGCTGCAAAGAAGCCACTACTAAAATACACCAATAATAAGAAGAGACTTGCTTGTGCCAAGAAACACGAGCAATGGACATTAGACCGGTGAAAATTTGTCATTTGGTCTGGTGTCCAAATTTGAGATTTTTGGATCCAACCGCCGTGTCTTTGTGAGACGCGGTGTGGGTGAATGGATTATCTCCGCCTGTGTATTTCCCACCGTAAAGCATGGAGGAGGTGTTATGGTGTGGGGGTGCTTTGCTGGTGACACTGTCAGTGATTTATTTAGAATTCAAGGTACACTTAATCAGCATGGCTACAAAACAATTCTGCAGAGATACGCCAAGCCATCTGGTTTGGGCTTAGTGGGACTGTCATTTGTTTTTCAACAGGACAATGACCCTAAACCCACCTCCAGGCTGTGTAAGGGCTATTTTACCAAGGAGAGTGATGGAGTGCTGCATCAGATGCCCTGGCCTCCACAATCCCCTGACCTCAACCAAATTAAGATTGTTTGGGATGAGTCAGACCGCAGAGTGAAGGAAAAGCAGCCAACAAGTGCTCAGCATATGTGGAAAATCCTTCAAGACTGTTGGAAAAGCATTCTAGTTGAAGCTGGTTGAGTGAATGCCAAGAGTGTGCAAAGCTGTCAGAGGCAAAGGGTGGCTACTTTGAAGAATCTCAAATCTAAAATATATTTTCATTTGTTTAACACTTTTTGGTTCCTACATGATTCCATACATGTTAAATGACTTAAATGTAAATGTAATGTTATTTCATAGTTTTGATATGTTCGCTATTATTCTGCAATGTAGAAAATAGTAAAAAATAAAGAAAAACCCTTGAATGAGTAGGTGTCCAAACTTGACTGGTATTGTGTATTTAATGTTTTTAATGGGAGATTGGAAATTATGCAAACAATTACATTGATGGAAGCTACAATCTGCAATATTAAAGCTGATCTAAAAGTAACGCAGACAGCTGTTAATGTGATGTAGAGCAACATCTTTCTCTTAGCTCATGCTTAAAGTTAGTACATCTATCTGAGCAGCTTACCGATCGCTGCAGCTGTACACAACCCATCTGTAAATAGCCCATCCAACTACCTACCTCATCCCCATATTGTTTTATTAACTTTTTTTGCACACCAGTATTACTTCTTGCACATCATCATCTGCACATCTATCACCCCGGTGTTAATTAGCTAAAGTGTTATTACTTCGCTACTATTGGCCTATTTATTGCCTTACCTCCTTACTCCATTTGCACACGCTGTATATAGATTTTTCTATTGTGTTATTGACTGTACTTTTGTTTATTCCATGTGTAACTCTGTTGTTTTTTGTCGCTTTGCTTTTTCTTGGCCAGGTCGCAGTTGTAAATGAGAACTCGTTCTCAACTGACCTACCTGGTTAAATGAAGGTGAAATAAATCAATAAAAATCCTTCTCATTATCAATATCGCACCATGTATGTTGTATTTCTGTACAATTGTACAAATGAGGCTGTACTTATTTATTCTTCACTGTGACCATTCTCTGTGTATTGGCATGATGCATTATTGTATTATTTCATATAAACAAATACTATTAAATATGTGTTTAGAACATTGGATCAATCAACATGTGGGAATAACTCAACTGAATCGATCAATACTTCAAAGTCAACACTTCAAAGTTTGAGCTGAGTAAATCTTCCTCTCTCCAGCCCCCCACTTGCGCTACAGGACACTGACCCCTATGAGGGACTCATGAGCTCAACTCGCAGCCGATACTTAGGTTCCACACACACAGTCATTTACAAGGACAATAGACCTCAGGTAAGGCATTGTCAATTCATAATATTGTTACATAGGGTTTAGTTTGGTTGAAAGAGACAATGCTATGTTCAAAGATGGCACATATTTAGCAACAGGTATTTGTCAATGGCTCGCTGAATAAACAGACGGGTAAATTCAAACCTTCTCAACAGAAATGGTTGTTCTATTGCAAGTCTTCAAACTTAAAACATAATATTTTCTTTTGGCATTGTGTGGTTCCTAGTTGCTATTTTAATCCCTTTCATATCCAGTAGGATTCAAAGTTATTGACACCCTTGATAAAGATGATCAATAATGACTGTATTACATCATTCAAATATTGAGCTATGTTCTATCCTAAAATAATTGGCAAATTATTTTATACTGATACAATTGCGCCGGGAAAGATTGTGTGTCACAAGTAATACTTTTCTTTCTCTAAAAGCTTGGGGTCAAAATTATTGACACCCCTAAAGGTTCATATTAAGTATTCAAAAGTTTTTATATGGGCCCATATTCCTAGCATGCAATGACTACATCAAGCTTGTGACTCTATAAACTTGTTGGATGCATTTGCAGTTCATTTTGGTTGTGTTTCTGATTATTTTGGGTCCAAAAGAAATGAATGGTAAATAATGTATTTTCATTTTGCAGTCACTTTAATTGTAAATAAGAATAGAATATGTTTATAAAAATGTGGATGCTACCATGATTAAGTATCATCCTGAATGAATCATGAATAATGAGTGAGAAAGTTACAGATTACCAATAACGAGAGGTTAGCATGTACAGTATTAGTATAAAATAATACCATTTCAAAAATGTTAGCATACAATATAGCTAAGTATTTTAATTATTTTATTGCTTATATTAATCAAGGGTGTCAATCATTTTGGACCCCACTGTACATACTTAGATGGCCACTCTTGAGTTATGAATTACATTAAAGTAGAGGTTTTACTTGCATCCAATGTTTTTTTTTACAGGTGCTGAATAAAACGACTAACTACTTTAAAGAAAAAAAGGTGCTTCTAATAAGGTGATAACATAACATACCCTAAGCTTTATTCAAATATCACGTATTCGGAGAGCAAACTGAGTGGAAACTCTTTAAAATAATGAATTTCCCCATTGAGATAGCCCCGGTGTGTGCTTTGTTATTTTTTGTGTTTCCCTACATTACAACGACCTCCCACTAGGCAAAGAGACAGTTGAACTTTGGAAGTTACTTTGAGTGGTGTTATTTTGGTTAGAATGTGTGCTGTAGTGGCATCTGGTGACTTAAAAAAGTAAGGGAGGTAGGTTGAAAGTTATTTTGAATATGTTCTAGTTAAGCATCCCTCTCCTCCCTGAAGGAGCCTCCTCTGGTTTGTACCAGTATTTCAAAATAGCTTAAAACAATAGATGTGTATACAGTACCATACTGCAGCCTATACCAACGCTAGTCCTTGTGAGCTGCAGTGTCTGCTAGTTTCCCCTTCCCCCGGTGCTTCATTGATCCTTACATGCCATCAGTTGGCCAGAGACAGCTGGTTTCCCAAGTCTAAATTAGCCTGTGACCAATGACCAAAGGGATTGAATAAGCCTCATATAACCTGACCCAGACCCCTCTCTCCCCCTCAGGATGAGGTTGCCCGAGTTTGTGTGGATTCTGGGGCTGCTCCTCGCCTTGCTATCAACCTCCCAGGCGTTCAAAGACTTCTGCCATGTCAAGCCCAAAGACGTGCCCCTGGAGCCCAAGTGTGTCTACCGCAGCCCCGAGGATGAAGCCTTGACAGCGGATGCTAAACCAGAGAAAGTCCCTGAGAACACCAATCCCCGGGTGTGGGAGCTGTCCAAGGCGAACAGTCGCTTCGCCTTGTCCCTATTCAAGCAGCTATCCCAGGGTAAACCCAGCGAGGCCAACATCTTCATGTCCCCTATCAGCATATCCACAGCCTTCGCCATGACCAAACTAGGCGCCTGCAACAACACGCTCAAACAGATTATGAACGTAAGAGGTCGGAAGCGAAATGTTGGTGTCTCGTGTGTTCGCACGTGGCAAGCTTTTGTACATTCACTTCTGCCAAAACACTACACAGTTAGTCACTCACCCTTTTAGATAACTTGAAATAGTCGAACCAGGTCTAGTGTCTTGACGTTTCCTTGGCTAGGTAGTGCTAGCCAATTAGCTTCAGCTGGCTGGTGTGCGACCGTGGAAAAATGTCAAACCCATCTCTGGGGCTGGTTAGGGACCATCAATAAATTACACAATGTAAATGGGACAATTTTTTCATGTTGCACATCTTAGTTGTCTCATTAAATGCTTTCAATATTTGTATATGAATTTTGACAATATATATAGTTGATTTGAGGTTTGTAAGTCATTGAAATTTGGAGTTATTGACCTTTTAAAATATTGTACATACACATACACATTAGGCAGGAGGAACTTAGAAATGTGGGTTTGATGTCAGTTAATATGTTGACTCAGTCTGTTTTGCTCTTCTTCAGTGATTTCTATTTATTTATTTATAGCCACAACCAATAACAGCTCAGGCCTCCCAATGTCTGACCTCTGTCTCAATCTCAATTCAGGTGTTTGAGTTTGACACGATCAAAGAGAAGACGTCGGACCAAGTGCATTTCTTCTTCGCCAAGCTAAACTGTCGCCTGTACCGCAAGAAAGACAAAATGACAGAGTTGATCTCAGCCAACCGTCTTTTCGGAGAAAAGTCTCTGGCATTCAGTGAGAATTATCAGAATATCAGTGAGCTGGTGTATGGCGCCAAACTCATGCCACTCAATTTCAAGGTCATTCCCTCTTGCATTTTTCATAGCCTACTGCTTAATTTGGCCTTTCACACATCACAAATTGCATGTGTTATTATGCACTCTTTAATAACAATTACTGTGTGTACAAGAGTTAATTAAGTCACTTGTTACTATTATGGACCAGAGTTAAGTAATCAATTAGAGAAGTGGTTCCTAACTCCAGTCCTCGAGTACCCCCAACAACACACATTGTTGTTGTTGCCTCAGACAAATCTGATTCAACAATTGAGGGCCTGATGATTAGTTGACAAGTTGAATCAGGTGTGCATGTCCAGGGGTACAATAAAAAAATGTGTACTGTTGGGGTCAAGGACCAGAGGTGGGAACAACTGAATTAGATGTACTGAGGTATTACTACATGTTATTTATCTGAAGCTACTGCAAACTGTTGAGTAATTCAATTCCAGAGTTACCAAAGTAGTTCAAGGCATGTGACATGGTAGAAGTGCAATTCTGTGAACATGGGTCTTTTAGGAGAAGCCAGAGCTGTCCCGGGTGACCATCAACGATTGGATCTCAAACAAGACGGAAAAAAGGATTCAGAACACTTTGCCGGAGGGATCACTGAACTCCAACACTGTGCTGGTCCTGGTCAATGCCATCTATTTCAAGGTGTGTTGAGTATATTTTTCTCACACATTTTGTGTTCTGCACTGCCTATGGATGGACAGGCCAAAACAAGTCTCATTTTGGCCACGACCCAGGAACCCATTGCCTTTCATTCCACTGTCGCCTTATTTTTTGCTGTCTCACAGGGTCAGTGGAAAAGCCAATTCGACAAAGACAAAGTCTTCAAGGCCGACTTCTACGTGAGTAAGTCCAAGACATGCCCAGTGTCCATGATGTACCAGGAGACCAAGTTTCGCTACGGCAGGTTCACTGAAGATAAGGTGCAGCTGCTGGAGCTGCCGTACCGCGGAGAGGGCATCACCATGGTGCTGATCCTACCACTGAAAGGAACACCCTTGTCTGAGGTGGGTCCTGGGTGCCTACTGTTGTCAGTTACACAGTTCACTGACAATTATATTGTACTCCCAAGGTTATTCATGTTTTAGTAATTTGCTATTCATGACACATTTAGATAATTTCAACTCATCCTCCATACCACCAATCTGCTGTTGTTGTAAGGTGGAGGAGAACCTGGACATGAAGAAGCTGACTGGCTGGCTGGATAACATGAGGGAGACCGCGGTGTCGGTGCATCTGCCACGCTTCCGCATCGAAGACAGCTTCAGTCTGAAGGAGCAACTTCAGGCCATGGGGCTCGAGGACCTCTTCAGCCCCAGGGACGCCAGCCTCTCAGGCATCCTGGAAGACGAGGCAAATAATCTGTACATTTCAGATGCATTCCATAAAGCATTCATAGAGGTATGTACAGGATCCATAAGAATCATATGAAATCCATTAGGATCATCACTTAATAAAGTAGCTGGGGACAAAACGACTTGCTAACAGATCAAATGTGCATCAGGTGGGACACTTGGCCTAATTGAACAATTAACAAGCATAGAATATAGTTGTTTAACTTCATTAAATCAATGATCATTAACTTTCAAAACTATTTTTAACAAATAAACAAATGTTGCAGGTGAATGAGGAAGGCAGTGAGGTGGTTGCTGCCACAGCTGTGGTGGCCATCGGCCGCTCCATCAACTTAAACCAGGAAGTGTTTATGGCCAACCGGCCCTTCCTCCTGCTCATCCGAGAGTCCACCATCAACACCATGGTGTTCACCGGCCGGGTGGCTGACCCCTGTGACCCCTGATCTCACACACACACCAACCTCGGATTTGTCATTCATGCCATGTAACAGCCAATTTCTGATCTCTGTGTAAAATAAACCAAATCGGATGGACAGTGGACCACTTTTTTTTTTTAAGAGTGAGTACTTTTTTTATGTAAATCTGTCAAATGAGTAATTGATTAAGTATCTGTAGATTGGTGAAAGGACCATCCTTAAAATTACACTTTTAAACAAACACTCAAAAGGTATACATACAGGTAGAGGTCGACCGATTAATCGGAATGGCCGATTAATTAGGGCCGAATTCAAGTTTTCATAACAATCGGAAATCGGTCATTTTTTGGACGCAAATTTCTTTTTTTTACACCTTTATTTAACTAGGCAAGTCAGTTAAGAACACATTCTTATTTTCAATGATGGCCTAGGAACGGTGGGTTAACTGCCTTGTTCAGGGACAGAATGACAGATTTTTACCTTGTCAGCACAGGGATTCAATCTTGCAACCTTACGGTTAACTAGTCCAACGCTCTAACCACCTGCCTCACGAGGAGCCCACCTGTTACGCGAATGCAGTAAGAAGCCAAGGTAAGTTGCTAGCTAGCATTAAACTTAATCAATCATAATCACTAGTTATAACTACACATGGTTAATGATATTACTAGTTTATCTAGCATGTCCTGCGTTGCATATAATCGATGCAGTGCGCATTCGCAAAAAAGGACTGTCGTTGCTCCAACGTGTACCTAACCATAAGCACCAATGCCTTTCTTAAAATCAATACACAGAAGTATATATTTTTAACCTGCATTTAGCTAAAAGAAATCCAGGTTAGCAGGCAATATTAACCAGGTGAAATTGTCACTTCACTTGCGTTCAATGCACGCAGAGTCAGGGTATATGCAACAGTTTCGGCCGCATGGCTCATTGCGAACTAATTTGCCAGAATCTTACGTAATTATGACATAACATTGAAGGTTGTGCATTGTAACAGGAATATTTAGACAGATGGATGCCACCCGTTAGATAAAATATGGAACGGTTCCGTATTTCACTGGAAGAATAAATGTTTTGTTTTCGAGATAGTTTCCAGATTTGACCATATTAATGAACTAAGGCTCGTATTTCTGTGTGTTAAGTCTATGATTTGATAGAGCAGTCTGACTGAGCGATGGTGGGCACCAGGCTCATAAGCATTCATTCAAACAGCACTTTCGTGCATTTTGCCAGCAGATCTGCTGTTTATGAATTCAAGCCTATCAACTCCCGAGATTAGGCTGGTGTAACGATGTGATGTGAAATGGCTAGCAAGTTAGCGGGGTGTGCGCTAACAGCGTTTCAAACGTCACTCGCTCTGAGACTTGGAGTAGTTGTTCCCCTTGCTCTGCACAGGTAACGCTGGTTCGAGGGTGGCTGTTGTCGATGTGTTCCTGTTTCGAGCCCAGGTAGAAGCGAGAGGGACGGAAGATATACTGTTACACTGGCAATACTAAAGTGCCTATAAGAACATCCGATAGTCAAAGGTATATGAAATAGAAATGGTATAGAGAGAAATTGTCCTATAATTCCTATAATAACTGAAACCTGAAACTTCTTACCTGGGAATATTGAAGACTCATGTTAAAAGGAACCACCAGCTTTCATATGTTCTCATGTTCTGAGCAAGGAACTTAAACCTTAGCTTTCTTACATGGCACATATTGCACTTTTACTTTCTTCTCCAACACTTTGTTTTTGCATTATTTAAACCAAATTGAGCATGTTTCATTAATTATTTGAGGCTAAATTGATTTTATTGATGTATTATTTTAAGTTAAAATAAGTGTTAATTCAGTATTGTTGTAATTGTCATTATTACAAATACATTTTAAAAATCGTCCGATTAATCGGCATCGGCTTTTTTTTGTCGTCCAATAATCGGTATCGGCGTTGAAAAATCATAATCGGTCGACCTCTACATACAGGTACACATCCATTCACACATATACTCATCCTGTCACATGTACGCAAACTGCTAAATCTGACCTTACTAAAAATAAAACCAGCCAATCACAGTAACACTTAAAGTGCTTTATTTCCTTTGAAGAGAATGTACTTTAATAATGAAAATGATATAGTGGTTATTGTGAAGTAACCCTTTTTCACATTATCAAAAGCAATTAACAAATCAACCTTTGGCCTTGCAAATGACCCCAAGCGATAAACCAAACCCCCTTCATACCACCAACCCAAAGCATTACCCTTTACAGTATAATCAAGACATTTTTCTTTTTCAGGAACAGGACCATGCAAAAAATTGAATAAAAAGGGAACTTCACATATAACCTGCAAGATCTTGCAAGACCACAGCTGGTTTTGTACATTTCTTGACAGTGAAAATGTAAAATATTGTAATTTAATATATTCCATTTCCTTTGAGATATTCTTTGTTTATGAATATATTTTTTTACGTCAAATAATATTTTGCCTTAAGTATTAAATATTTTTGCCAATTAATTACATAGCCTAATAATTAGTTGAAGTAAGCATTTTGCAGTCAAAATCATATTGGATATACTGCATGTATGCATTTGTGTATAGACATTTCACACAAGACAATTGTAAAAAAAAAAAAAAAAATGAATCAAGACAATGGATCAGCAAGACCAAGACATAATAGCACAAAATGTAGAATATATTAAATGTCACCTAATAACATTATTTGGCATGTTTTTGAGCAAATATATTGATAAAGAAACTTTCCCAAGTTTGGCATTGAAAACCTATGACAAAGATGGCATGCATTGATGCTAAATAGGGCCTCAGCTTGACAATTCATTCAAGTAACTGAAATCTTTGGATTCCTGATTTTGACATCTTAACATTTTTAGCTAGATGTGGTTTTTCACAGTTGGATAGACGGGTCAAAACAGAACTTTCCAGAGCAGTACTTAAATCAACTATATATGCATTATTGACACCCTCGCACTAGCTTAGTAAGAATCTTCACACGACATACCGAGGTAAGTGGAGACGACATAGATCTGTTTGCTGAAACTGGAGAGGCTACACGAGATGGCTTGTTCCTGTCATTGATCCACATTCAGCAGTAACAATACATATACAAGGGTTCAATAATCATATTTACACTGCAAATACACATGTCCTCTGCACAGTTAAAGCTTATTAAAAAAGTAACAAAAGCCATTTGAATTATAAGCAATAGACAAAGAAAACAGCATGACAATCAATCTTGGTCGAATCCCCAAAAAGGCCTGGGAGTACTATTCAAACTCAATTGAAATCCGGCAAACCTGGTACCTGCTGGGGAAAACATCTTGTAAAACCAAACATTGAGTTTTGTTCTTTTTTCATATAGTAATTGTTTAAAAATCAAATAGTTTTTTTTAACACATAATGCAGGAACACTTTTCTATCTGGATTCCAGGTTTTCCGGCTTCAAGGTTTGTAAATGTAATGTAATCTCTAAGATGATTGAAATCTAATGTATCTGAAAATCAACTGTCAATTCAAATGATTCCGCTTTAGTTCTACTTTGGAATGCTATGTACGCACTGGAATGTTTTAATTCGAAGTCGGCACACCTTGTAGCTCTCCTAGACCAAGGTTGGTGACCACTGGCTTAGAGGCATGATCTGTGAGCGTGACACATTTAAACAAAAATGTTAGCTGAAGCCATCTCATTGTTAAGAATCTTCATGCTGCAAGCATAATATTGAGTATTAAAATACTTATATCATGCATCCCTAATTGAAACATATCTGACTTCACATCAGTGTAGGACAAATATGGCTGGAAAAAAACAATATTCTGTACCAATATTATATGGTGTTAAATCTGAGCTAAAATAAAATGACACGGTGCACTGTTCACCTTGTACAACTCCCAACACCCGGGGATTGGTGTTCTCTAGGTGAAACTATATTGGACCTTTACAAAAAATGGTCTTTTATCAATTATGAAAAAGGCCTTTTGATAAATAGCTAGTTGTTGACACAATTTCTGTAATACCATTTTTCCCATGATGGCTGATACAGAAATTATATCAGTCATCATGGACAAAAAGATATTGGTTACTGACCAAGATTTCCCCCCTAGCCTTTTGGGGGCCTTAAGCAACATTTTGTTGGGAGGCCCCCCCCACCTCACAGGAGAATAATATTTTAGTGGACCCCTCTTTAAAATATGTTTTGAGTGAATTTCCTGCAATACATTTTTGTTTTTGCCATTGGGAGCAGAGAAAATATTGCAGTTTTAAAGCAAGTTTGCTACAATTCTACACATTTTGCCATGGTGCAGAGAGAAGACTGCGATTTTATTTAATTTCAACGCTATTCCACTCATTTTGCCATCGGGCGGAGATTTCCTTCTTCCTTTTTACACCATATTTTCTGCAATTCTACAGATTTTGCCATGATTTACGCCACGTTAATATGATATCTGAGGGAGAGTGACTGGCAAAATCAATGGGAGGCCCCTGGACATGTGCCCTTCGTGCACGCTCAATAATTGACTGACATAAGAGAAAAAAATGCTGATGCTCAACTAAATTTCAAAACTGTAAGTTGAGACCCCAACAGAGTTCCTAAAAACTCTTAACGGCTTGGGCCCTAAGCAACCGGTTTCATTTCCACATTTGTGCATCCCTAGTTTCGACGTAAGATAATAGCTGCATTGCTACTGCCATAATGGCATTTTCATTTACACAAAATATTTTATTCATTTTATTAAAACATGTATATTTAAGCTTTGCACACTTGCTAAATAAAGCTTGCTGTAAGATATCACTGCAGTTAGCCCAAGCATGTTTTTTTTTAAACTCCATAATATTAAACGTAACTTACAAAGAGAGTAAACTTAAAAACAGTAAACAAAAATACCTGATATTTGTTGTAACAAATGTTGACCTGTTTTTGTCTGACGAATCTAGACTGAGGTGTACTGTGGTGATGTGTAATGCATTCTCAATCCGGATAAGAAATAACCAGTGGACAAATCAGTAGCTGTTTTTCACTTGCATACACCCATTCATAAAAACTCCTGTCACAACAACAAATGATTCACAGCTCTGTAAAAACAAAAAAAACAAAAAGGGGGGGGGGGGAGAACAGCCAATCCACTATGCTACTATTATATCTGCGTTCAAAATCTTAGCAAGTTTAGGTTCTCTTTACTCTTATATAGCAACAAATGTGTTTAAATATGCATATGCGATATATACCTTTTACATAATTCTTAAATGCTATCCTTTCAAACCCCTCCTTTAAGTGCTTGGCATAGTAATGTTGACCTCCATGCGAGGGGGGAATAAGTTCCTTGGCTTATCCTCTCAATTCCATTGGTTGCCAGGATGCCTCTTACCGATTGCCAAAGGAGCACATTCTACTGTAGCAAGCACACAGACTGCGTGTCTATCCTCTGTTGACAGGCCATCCGTGGCAGTCAGTGACCTCCTGCTTTCTCTTGGGTGGTACTACAGTACAGCCGCAAGGTCTTATTAGTCTCCCATCCTGCTCCTCCTTAGGACTCCCCCGATAGGGATACGAGTGTCCCCCATTACAATCTCGTCTCGTCTCTACGTCCTCCAGATACATTGTCAGAGCTAGATACAAAAATGTTCCGAAAGACATGAGATCTATGCGGGGAAAGAAATCTTGTCACTTAAAAAAAATCATTTAAAAAAGTAGTTCACGTTAACCACAACATAGAAAAATGAGAAAACAATTACATACGGTAAATTCTGCTGAGTTTATCGACCAATCTGCTTGGAGCAGACCTGTATTGCGTAGTGATGTGTGAGAGGTAACTGAGTTTTATTGTAGCTTATCGGAGGTTGAAGACCATTAAGTTTCCTGTGTTTTGCATTCCTGTATATAAGTATGCATTCAGCAGCTAGTTGAAGAATGTAGAGATATGAGGTTTTAACCGGCAAATTACAGATGGATCAAGAGTCCTCTTTCACAATACATCTGTAAAATTGTTATACTGATTAAATAATGTTACACTTTCGAAAGCATTTAGCCATGTTGACCCTTCGGTCTTCTTGACATCTGTCAAGAAGGTTGTGTTATTTTCATCATTGCACTTATTACTACCAAATTAACAGTTTTTTTGTTCACTGGGCCATGTCTACTATTCATGTGCAATTGCATTTTTTAAAGCAATTCTGGCACTTAAAATGAGCATATATGAAGAGTCTGATTATCTATCATTGACCCCCAACTGCTCAAGATTGTCTCAAGGCAAAAGGAAAAAAATGGAGATATATGGTGGTGGAGATGCATGTATGTATGTATGTAGTTATTATACTGGCACAGTGTTTTGGCAATATTAATACAATATGACCAAACTGTGACCAGTTCAGCCTGTTATTTTTCTGCATTCTGAACCTGTAAACCGGTAATACAAAAGTATAAAACTGTAACATGGGAAAATAGACAGTCAAATAAAAACTATGGGCATTCAGTGTTGTATGAAGTTATTAGTGTGGCATTTCTTCATGTATTCGATTTATCTGTTCAGTTTGTGTTATGAAGGTAGATGTGGTTTAAAGCGGACATATCACTTATAAATAACTATATAATACAAAGTGCCCTATCAAACTACTCTTTTGCATCATTCTGGAACTCCCGTCCCTGCTGTTTAGTTGAAGGGATTTGAAAAATGCTTATAAAAATAACACCCTGGATGGACTTGAAACCCTCTGAAATCACCTACTCCCTTTTCATCCTTTCCTTTGAAGCAACTTCAAGATATATATTTTTTCCTTCGCCTGGCAGGAGAGCACAAAATGACAGCCTAATTGCCTGCCTGCCTGCCCCCCCAAAAAACCTAATACCCTGTTCTCCCATACCCCAACCATCTCCCTCCATGGTCCACTGAGTCAATCAGGCCCAGTGGTGGAGACCGAGGCTTGGGCACCCTCTCCAAAAGAGGCCCCTCCTCCATTGCTACCCCCCTCTGGCTCCTCCTGGCTGGGCGACTCTTCCTCGTTCTGGCCCCCCCGGGAGGAGACGGTGGTGGTCTCTGGGGAGGCACTGTGGGCCACCTCCTGAGGGGCGCAGCCCGGGTGGTTCTTGCGGAAGTGCTGGTTGAGGATGGCCTGGAAGGGGAAGCTTTTGCCGCAGACGTGGCAATGGAAGGGCTTGTTTCCTGTGTGCTTGCGAATGTGGTACTCCAGCTGGTCCTTGCGGGTGTACTTCTTGCCGCAGATGCGACAAACGAAAGGTGTGATGCCCATGTGCAGCCGCATGTGGCGGTCCAGGCTGCCCTTCTGGTTGAAGGACTTGCAGCAGTAGATGCAGGTGAGCCGAGGGTTGTAGCGGAACCAGCGATCACCCACCTGCTCACGCAGGTACTCCTCGTAACCACCCATGTCGAACACGGCCTGCTCCTCCCCCTGGCAAACAAACCACAGGACTAGCGATGTATGGTGGACTTTGGGAATGCATAGTGCTGACCACCAGGGTAGAATACCAGTCGATGAGGGTGACACATACCTGTGAGCTGGTGTGGCGCTGGTTGTCCGCTCTGCTGGGTGACTCACTTTTGGCTCTCTGTCTCTCGGCCATCACCACCACACTGCCAGTAGGACTAAACCTAACAGGATAGAGATACTGGATCCGTAAACCTCAGTTCGGTGAGTAGCTCCACCTTGCCATTTACCTTAGCACCCCATCTTCCATTAGTAATACATATAGTAGGCTACTTTGTATTGAATTTTCACTCAACTTTAAATGTTACCCAAAGTGCTTTTCTGAGGTACTTCGTACTGAATTTGACTGCAGTTCAAAACTTGCATGCACACTCTCCCTTTATATAAAGGCATAGATGAAACCATGAAGGGCCTGCTTCCCTGGAACTTGTACCCACCTCTCTGTCTCACTGAAGCTGCTGGAGGGCTGAGAGCTTTTGGCCCCCGTGACAAAACCCTCCTGCACCAATGAGCTGCGCCCGGACGTGTCGATCATCATGGCTGCTCCCTCCTCCGCCCCGCTCCCTTCCTCCTGGGTATCGGCCCCCATCCACTCCTCTAACCTCTCAGTCTTTATCCTCAACCCGTCCACCACCCGCACTGACTCCCCCTCTTCACCACCACTCCCTCTCTCTGACTCGGCCTCCACGTACCACTGGCCAGCCCGATTGATGCGCAGTATGGGCTCCTTCCCCAGCCTGCTGCCCACTACCACCCCCCTAGCCAGCCCCTCTGGGCCCAGCCCGCTGTGCTCCACCATCTGGGGGCTCATGGACTCCCCCGCTGGGCTTCCCACCTCCCGGATATCCAAGGCCCCTCCAGCACTGCTTCCTCGAAGGCCCAGAACCCTGGGGCTGCTGTGGCGCGGGCTAAGGGAGCGCGAGCCCCCTGATGTTCCTAACCCCCCTCCTCCTCTTCTGGCCTCCAAGCTTCCAGCCCCCTGTGCCTCACTCCGGCCCCCAGCTCCTCCTCCACATCCGCCAGGCTGATCTTCAGATGGATGCCCTCCAGGATCTGGGTGCAGCGGTCGATGATGTGCTGCATCTGCAGGAAGCTGGCAGCTGTCAGGTAGCTGATGATGTCCGCCAGCTGCATGCACAGCCTCCCAGTGTAGCAGAAGGAGAGGAGCTGCTCGAACACAGAGGGATTGCGGATGACTGACAGGGATACGGTGCTCATCTGGCTCAGCGACATGTGGTCTCGGAAGTAAGGGGAACTGGCAGCCAGCACCACCTTGTGAGCACGGAAGCTCTGGCCCTGCACGTTCACCACAATGTCGCACAGCCGCCCCTGCATACGCAGCTGGTTCAGGTGGGACAGCACAGAGTTGCTGAAGTCAGGGATGTCCAGTTGGATGCTGCCAGCTCGCTCCATGGTGTCTCCTCGCTCCATGCTGCCTTGTATGATCCCCAAGTTGGAAACTAGTGGACAGATATCTTGGAGATTAACTGTTTGAAACCTAACCAAGAAACTTTGCTTACTTAGCAAAAGAGGACAACTTTTCTTACCTTTTCGGGAATACAACGGCAGCACTGTACCACGGGCACTGAAACGTTACTTGCAATTAATTTCTGTACTGCACCATCATATTAACTACTGATTAAGCTGGCTGGCTAACTTGCATAGAATATGTGATTAATTATAGCTTGCAAAGGGTTGTGCATTTTTGACCAATGGTTTGAACCGACGCTGTTTTTGCACAGCGGTAACGCTCAAATGCTATAACCGAGCCCTGGCCCTCTTTTTATCCACTGTAACATACTGCAGTACGGTGATGAGCCGAAGCCTAAACGAAGATATCCACCCCGGCGTTGCTCGCGACAGGGAGGTGGCTAACGTTAGCCAGCTAGTTCAACGTCCATGTAGCTAACAACAAAAACGAAGAAAGACAGAACACCGTACAACTTCTATGTCATAACGAACCGTCGTAATACAACTGCGGTACTGTTCCATATTTAATGTGTCTATGTGCACGTTAACTTATGTTCAATTTCATCTGCCTGGTTACTCCTTTCGCAGCTCGCATTTTCCCATTTCGTGATACGGCAGACGGGACAATTTCGAGGGAAAAAGTGCATTTGCATGATGGGAAATGGTGTTCTCTTCTCATTGACAAGCCCTCAGAGAACAGAGAAGACGCTCGATAAAATAACATTTGTTCCCAGAATGCATTACTTTGAAGTCAAACAGATGTTTATGGTGCTTGTAGTTCCTGATGTATTTATTTAATTATAGTAGCAAAAATGAGAAAAAAAAGTGCAGTAGACTATCTCTTCTTGCTTGTTAGTTTGTAAGTTGATTGTTTGAAAGTTGAGGATGTTGAAAATATCACTTTCATAACTTGACTTTCTAATATAATACAAATGTGTGTGTGTGTGTGTGTGTGTGTGTGTGTGTGTGTGTGTGTGTGTGTGTGTGTGTGTGTGTGTGTGTGTGTGTGTGTGTGTGTGTGTGTGTGTGGGGGGGGGGGGGGGGAAATGCAGACAAATAATCCTCTAAGGAAGAATTTATGACATTTAGTTTATAGTTCATAATCATGCAACTACGGACAGAAAAATTGGTTTCTTGGGTGTAAATGTAATTTAAAACACTGCTCTTTCTTTCCCCTCACCATCTGCTTCCCCATCCATGTATTTTATATTAATGTTGCCCTCGATTGCCTGTTCAGTCTGATGTGCATTCTGGACTTCAGGAGTCAGCATAGAAGACTGAAACTCTCCACCACCTTCATTAAGTACACACTTTCAAACTACTCCACAGATCAAACAAAAAATCCAACATGTCCTTTGTTCGTTTGTCTTTTTAATTGGTATACTAAATATAATTTTCCACAGTATAACTTTTTATGCCACTTTAATCGACAAACAACCCAACATTTAAGGTATGTACAAATCTGATTGGAAATACTGCCGCTGTTGATGGCCTCAGCAATAATTTTCCTTTCCTGTCCCAGACTGAGAGGCATTGGCTGTCTGCAGTAGTGGCATTAAAGTACTGCGCAGTAAATGGAACTGTTGAGTGGTCCTTTGCATGGGGTGATATACGTTTCCCTTAACAATCAGTCTTCCAGATAGATGACACAGACACAGGAACCTTGGTATAAAACTCTTTAGTAATAAAATGCAATTGCAGACATAGATTAGATACAAAGTATGTAAAATGAGAAAGACATGTCTAGACTGTGGTTTCTCACTCTACTATCTCCGCCTTGAGGCTGCGTGACTATCAGCAGGTGCAGACAATTCTCAGAACAAAAGCAGTACCTCTCAATTTTCCATCATTGCACATTGCAAGCATACAAAGGTTATCACATGTATGCAGTAATCATGGCATTGCTGTTGCCCCACACCCGACCCCCAAGGTAACCCCCAAAATTCCCCCCTTTGAGACTACCTAGTCTCATATAACCATGTACAGAAATCGACGTTAGACATCTGGAACCATTCACATGTAGGTAGTATAGTAATAATCCTCTGGGTCAGTTGGGCAAGCGAAAGGGTCATAGTTGGGGTCAACACCAGTGGATTCATAGTGTTCATCATAGGAGGCAGGTAAAGCCAATACTGTTAAACCAGGCATGGTCTTCTTCACTGTGTCACGCCCTGGTCGTAGTATATTGTGTTTGTCTTTATTTATTTGGTCAGGCCGGGGTGTGACATGGGTTTATTGTGGTGTGTTTTGTCTTGGGGTGTTGTTAGGTGTTGGGTGTGTGGCTTAGTGGGGGTATCTAGCATAGTCTATGGCTGTCTGGAGTGGTTCTCAATCAGAGGCAGGTGTTTATCGTTGTCTCTGATTGGGAACCATATTTAGGCAGCCATATTCTTTGAGTATTTCGTGGGTGATTGTTCCTGTCTCTGTGTATATTGTCACCAGATAGGCTGTATAGGTGTTCACACATTTATTGTTTTGTTTTGTTATTTCATGTCTAGTTCATTTTATTAAAGAACATGAATAACCACCATGCTGTATTTTGGTCCGCTTCTCTTCCACCAGACGAAAGCCGTTACAGAATCACCCACCACAACAGGACCTAGCGGGGTGTCAACAGGCAGGAGCCGCAGGAGAAACAACAGCGGCAGCAGGAGCAACAAAATCTGGACTACACAACTTGGGAGGAGATAGACAGGTGGGCGGTCGACCCAGGGAGAATGCCGGAGCCCGCCTGGGATTCGATGGAGCAGTGTGCGGAAGGTTACGAGAGAATGAGGTTGGTGAAGCAAGCACGGCGACGCGGATGGAAGCCCGAGAGTCAGCCCCAAAAATTTATTGGGGGGGGGCTCAGGGAGAGTGTGGCAGAGTCAGGAGTCAGACCTGAGCCAATTCTCCCTGTTTATCATGAGGAGCCAAGGAGGAGACCAGTACCAGAGCCGGTGTTGGAGGTGAGCGAAGCAGAGACTGTGAAGGAGTAAATTGGGAAATTGGAGGAGAGAGAAATGAGGGAGTTGCTGTGTTGGTGCTTTAAGCATGGAATTCGCCCGACGGAGCGTGTCGGGGATTTGATGGCACCTGGGTCAGCGCTCCATACTCGTCCTGAGGTGCGTGTTAGTCGGCTGGTGAAGATGGTGCCAGCCTCACGCACCAGGCCTCCTGTGCACCTCCCTAGCCTTGCACGTCCTGTGCCAGCACTGCTCTCAAGATCTCCAGTACGCCTTCACGGTCTAGCCCATCCTGTGCCACCTCCACACACCAGCCCTCCGGTAGCAGCTCCCCGCACCAGGCTTCCTGTGCGTGTCCTCGGCCCAGTACCACCAGTGCCAGCACCACGCATCAGGCCTACAGTGCGCCTCGCCTCTCCAGCGCTGCCGGAGCCTTTCTCCTCTCCAGTGCTGCCAGAGCCTTTCTCCTCTCCTGCACTGCCGGAGTCTCCCGCCTGTTCAGCGCAGCCAGAGCCTTCCTCCTCTCCTGCGCTGCTGGAGTCTCCCGCCTGTTTAGCGCTGCCAGAGCCTTCCGCCTCTACAGCGCTGCCAGAGTCTCCTGCCTGTTTAGCGCAGCCAGAGCTGCCAGCGTGCATGGAGCAGCCAGAGCTGCCAGTCTGCAAGGAGCTGCCAGTCTGCAAGGAGCTGCCAGTCTGCAAGGAGCTGCCAGTCTGCATGGAGCAGCCAGAGCTGCCAGTCTGCAAGAAGCTGCCAGCGCTACCAGTCTGCAAGAAGCCGCCAGAGCTGCCAGTCTGCAAGAAGCGGCCAGAGCTGCCAGTCTGCAAGAAGCGGCCAGAGTTGCCAGTCTGCAAGAAGCGGCCAGAGTTGCCAGTCTGCAAGGAGCGGCCAGAGTTGCCAGTCTGCAAGGAGCGGCCAGAGTTGCCAGTCTGCAAGGAGCGGCCAGAGTTGCCAGTCTGCAAGGAGCGGCCAGAGTTGCCAGTCTGCAAGGAGCGGCCAGAGTTGCCAGTCTGCAAGGAGCGGCCAGAGTTGCCAGTCTGCAAGGAGCGGCCAGAGTTGCCAGTCTGCAAGGAGCGGCCAGAGTTGCCAGTCTGCATGGAGCCGCCAGAGCTGCCAGTCTGCATGGAGCCGCCAGAGCTGCCAGTCTGCATGGAGCAGCCAGAGCTGCCAGTCTGCATGGAGCAGCCAGAGCTGCCAGTCTGCATGGAGCAGCCAGAGCTGCCAGTCTGCATGGAGCAGCCAGAGCCGCCAGTCTGCCAGGATCCGCCAGTCAGCCAGACTCTTCCAGATCCTCCAGTCAGCCAGACTCTTCCAGATCCGCCAGACTCTTCCAGATCCGCCAGTCAGCCAGGATCTTCCAGATCCGCCAGTCAGCCAGGATCTGCCAGAACCGCCAGCCAGCCAGGATCTGCCGGATCCAACTACCTGCCTGAGCTTCCTCTCAGTGCCGGGCTTCCCCTCAGTGCCGGGCTTCCCCTCAGTGCCGAGCTTCCCCTCAGTGCCGAGCTTCCCCTCAGTCCCGAGCTGCCCCTCAGTCCCGAGCTGCCCCTCAGTCCAGTGGGGTTCTGGGTGAGGACTACTAGGCCATGGTCGGCGGCGAGGGTGGACTATCCTAGGACGCGAGGAGGAGGAACTAAGACATTGATAGAGTGGGGTCCACGTCCTGCGCCGGAGCAGCCACCATGGACAGACGCCCACCCGGACCCTCCCCTATGGTTTTTGGTGTGCGTCCGGGAGTCCGCACCTTAGGGGGGGGAGTTCTGTCACGCCCTGGTCGTAGTATATTGTGTTTGTCTTCATTTATTTGGTCAGGCCGGAGTGTGACATGGGTTTATTGTGGTGTGTTTTGTCTTGGGGTGTTAGGTGTTGGGTGTGTGGCTTAGTGGGGGTATCTAGCATAGTCTATGGCTGTCTGGAGTGGTTCTCAATCAGAGGCAGGTGTTTATCGTTGTCTCTGATTGGGAACCATATTTAGGCAGCCATATTCTTTGAGTATTTCGTTGGTGATTGTTCCTGTCTCTGTGTTTATAGTCACCAGATAGGCTTTATAGGTTTTCACACATTTATTGTTTTGTTTAGTTATTTCATGTCTAGTTAATTTTATTAAAGAACATGAATAACCACCACGCTGCATTTTGGTCCGCTTCTCTTCCACCAGACGAAAGCCGTTACACACTGCCCATTTACCAAGACAACATTAAAATCAAAACACAGCAAAAGCCTATCAACACAGGAACTACAAATGATAAGATACCCATTCAAATCTGGAACATAACATTTCCAAATTTCCCAGTGAACCATTGCGCTGACTCTGCTTTTATTTTGCCCTCCTCATAAAATACAACATTCCACAGGCCTGATCTGTCTCTGCCATTGGTCTACTCATTGAACCAAACAACTCTCTCATGGATTTGGGTTTAGACAACATTAACACCACAGTCCCGTTTGGGGACATTTTTCTACCTAAGTCTCGAACAAACTTTACCCACGTGTTGACAGGTACGGCATCACCCACACAAACAAGTAGTGTGGATAGAGCCAACACAGTCAACCACCAACAACCACATGTTGTTGTCTTCCCTCTCTTATACACCCCAAGGGTTTTCAACATAAACTTGCTGATCATGTAAAACAGTTGGTTCTTCATGGCTTTGGTCTTGCCCTTCATCTTTTTCAAGTCTTTGGTCTCGACTCACATCTGCTTCTGCCTCTTATTTTAGGCTGTGTCTGGCTCCATCTCCTGTGGGGTGAACACCTTCTGGCAGGTGGGCCAGTCAGACCTTTCCTGAACTCTGACTGCGGTTGGTGTTGCCATGGTTACCTTGAATGGCCCCATCCATCTTGGTTGGTTCCATTTTCTCTTGTGGACCCGGATTTTGACCCCGTCTCCAACCTCCACAGGCAGATAGTCGGGGTCCTCACCTGGTACCTGAGCTTTCCTAGTGTGAGAGTGGAGAGATCTGACAATAGTACTTAGCTCTTTCATGTACTCCTTCAGCTAGAGTGAGGTCTATATGTCTGTCAGTCATGGGTCTGTGTGCGGAAACATTCATGGATATCCTGTCAAAATTGAATTTGGTGTACACCCCAGGACTTTACTAACATAGCTGCACATTTTCATTAACACTATTGGTAAACAATCCAACCAAGATTTCTTGGTGGAGTGGCATGCCTTAGCTAACCCTTGTTTAATGGATTGGTTAGCTCTCTCGGTAACCCCATTACTCTGGGGGTGGTAGATGGACACAAATTTCTGGTCCACTCCCATCATTATGGCTACCAGCTTCACTACATCACAAGTGAAGTGGGTACCATTGTCTGCAGATAAACCCCAGGAACACCAAATCTAGGTATAATCTCCCTCACTGGTAGCTTTGCTACTGTCTTAGCTTCACAGTGTGTTGTGGGAAAGGCCTCCACCCACCTTGGTGAACCTGTCAATAAGGACAAAACAGTACCTTTTCCTTTCTTTTCTTTCTGCAAGATCTATAAAATCCATGGCAAGATGGACAAATGGTCCTCTTGGCGTAGGGAAATGACCCTGCTGTTGCCATACCAAATGAGAACCAGCATCCAAAGCCTGTTAAGATGCCAAATCATCAGTGTCTTTCCCAACAGTAGCAGAGAAGAACATGGAGTGGCTATGACACTTGGAGGCAGCCAATTTAGCAGCCTCATCTGCCACGGCGTTACCCATACTCACAACATTTCCCCCCCAGTGTTAGCAGCAACCTTCATAATAGCCAAAGCAGAGGGCAGCATCATAGCCTCCAAGAGATCTAAAACCATAGTTCTATTCCGAATAGGACTTCCACTAGCATTGTGGAAACCCCTGCTCCTCCAGACACCACACCAGGAGGGACCTATTGCAGAATCAGAGAAAATTGTAACCCTTTTCCCTTCTCCCATTTTACAGGCAGTGGTTAGTGCCAAAAGTTCAGCCTGTTGAGCTGAGAAAGTATCTGGTAATGGTTCTTGTATGTGAGTGGTTCTATCAATTGTCACTATACCAAACCCTGCAAGTTTCTTCCCTGTAATTTGATCCATATAGGCAGAACCGTCAACGAAAAGCTCCAAGTCAGCATCAGTCAGGCCAGTGTCAGAGGTCAGGCTCACCCTTCATTGGTGTGGGACCCACTGTCTCCGCACTGCCTTTGGTTGAATCTGTCATGGTGCCCCGTGATTTTGTTTTAATCAGGTTCTATGTAATGTGGACTGAGTGACTTATCTGTATGGTACTGTAGAAAAACCCAGTTCTATCCCCGTATACGGGTATTAGAACCTAGCATAGGATGATCTACCCAACGCAGTTCTATTTCCTCTAACCCCTCTTCTTCTTTAGTTTCTTGTGGATGTAATGGAAGAGTAAACTCATGTCTTTCCCAATATGCAATTCGCAAATGTATCCCTTCTTGTACTAGTCTTAAAGATTTGTTGTCTATACCAGTCTAGATTTTTTTCAGTACATAGAAATTCTTGATATTGACTAGCATATGTCCATTCACTGTTATCAAATACACTCAACTCATACAACAATTGTTCCACACCAAATCTATAATCACACCAATTATACATATATCAAAACAAAACCAATAGCTTCCCTCAGGTAAGAACACCATACATAAAACCAGTGTCTTCCCTCGGGTAAGAACACCAGACATAAAACCAGTGTCTTCCCTCAGGTAAGAACACCATACATAAAACCAGTGTCTTCCCTCAGGTAAGAACACCATACATAAAACCTGTGGCTTCCCTCAGGTAAGAACACCATACATAAAACCTGTGGCTTCCCTCAGGTAAGAACACCAGGTGGGAAAGAGTGAATGAGCTAGTTAGGGGAGATGTAGAACAGCTGAAGAATGAGAGACAGAGAAGGTAACCTAAAAAGACCAGCAGAGAGAGACAGAGTGAAGAGAAAGGACAGGAACAGACATAACAAGACATGACAGTACCCCCCCCCCACTCACCGAGCGCCTCCTGGCGCACTCGAGGAGGAAACCTGGCGGCAACGGAGGAAATCATCGATCAGCGAACGGTCCAGCACGTCCCGAGAGGGAACCCAACTCCTCTCCTCAGGACCGTACCCCTCCCAATCCACTAGGTACTGATGACCACGGCCCCGAGGGCGCATGTCCAAAATCTTACGAACCCTGTAGATGGGTGCGCCCTCGACAAGGATGGGGGGAGGACGACGCGGGGCGCGAAGAACGGGCTTAACACAGGAGACATGGAAGACCGGGTGAACGCGACGAAGATAGCGCGGAGAAGAAGTTGCACTGCGACAGGATTAATGACCTGAGAAATACGGAACGGACCAATGAACCGCGGGGCCAACTTGCGAGAAGCTGTCTTAAGGGGAAGGTTCTGAGTGGAGAGCCATACTCTCTGACCGCAACAATATCTAGGACTCTTGGTCCTACGCTTATTAGCGGCCCTCACAGTCTGCGCCCTATTACGGCAAAGTGCCGACCTGACCCCCTTCCAGGTGCGCTCGCAACGCTGGACAAAAGCCTGAGCGGAGGGGACGCTGGACTCGGCGAGCTGAGATGAGAACAGCGGAGGCTGGTACCCGAGGCTACTCTGAAAAGGAGATAGACCGGTAGCAGACGAGGGAAGCGAGTTGTGGGCGTACTCTGCCCAGGGGAGCTGTTCTGACCAAGACGCAGGGTTACGAAAAGAAAGACTGCGTAAAATGCGACCAACAGTCTGATTGGCCCGTTCGGCTTGACCGTTAGACTGGGGATGAAAGCCGGACGAGAGACTGACGGAAGCCCCAATCAAACGGCAAAACTCCCTCCAAAATTGAGACGTGAACTGCGGGCCTCTGTCGGAAACGACGTCAGACGGAAGGCCATGAATTCGGAAAACATTCTCGATAATGATCTGAGCCGTCTCCTTAGCAGAAGGGAGCTTAGCGAGAGGAATGAAATGAGCCGTAAGAATAACTGTCTTCCCCGCTGATGAAGGCAGTCCGGTGATAAAATCTAAAGCGATGTGAGACCACGGTCGAGAGGGAATGGGAAGCGGTCTGAGACGGCCGGCAGGAGGAGAGTTCCCAGATTTAGTCTGCGCGCAGACCGAACAAGCGGCGACAAATCGACGCGCGTCACGTTCCCGAGTGGGCCACCAGAAACGCTGGCGAATGGAAGCGAGCGTACCCCGAACGCCGGGGTGGCCGGCTAACTTGGCAGAGTGGGCCCACTGAAGAACGGCCGGACGAGTAGGAACGGGAACGAACAGAAGGTTCCTAGGACAAGCTCGCGGCGACGGAGTGTGAGCGAGTGCTTGCTTTACCTGCCTCTCAATTCCCCAGACAGTCAACCCGACAACACGCCCGTCAGGGAGAATCCCCTCGGGGTCGGTGGAGACCTCAGAAGAACTGAAGAGACGAGATAAAGCATCAGGCTTGGTGTTCTTTGAGCCCGGACGATAAGAAATAACAAACTCGAAACGAGCGAAAAACAGAGCCCAACGAGCCTGACGCGCATTAAGTCGTTTGGCTGAACGGATGTACTCAAGGTTCCTATGGTCAGTCCAAACGACAAAAGGAACGGTCGCCCCCTCCAACCACTGTCGCCATTCGCCTAGGGCTAAGCGGATGGCGAGCAGTTCGCGATTACCAACATCATAGTTACGTTCTGACGGCGATAAGCGATGAGAGAAAAACGCGCAAGGATGGACCTTGCCGTCAGAGAGAGAGCGCTGAATGGCTCCCACGCCCACCTCTGACGCGTCAACCTCAACAACAAACTGACTAGAGATGTCAGGTGTAACAAGAATAGGTGCGGATGTAAAACGATTCTTAAGAAGATCAAAAGCTCCCTGGGCGGAAACGGACCACTTAAAGCACGTCTTAACAGAAGTAAGGGCTGTGAGGGGAGCTGCCACCTGACCGAAATTACGGATGAAACGACGATAGAAATTAGCGAAGCCCAGAAAGCGCTGCAGCTCGACGCGTGACTTAGGAACGGGCCAATCAATGACAGCCTGGACCTTAGCGGGATCCATCTTAATGCCCTCAGCGGAAATAACGGAACCGAGAAAAGGGACAGAGGCGGCATGAAAAGTGCACTTCTCAGCCTTCACATAAAGACAGTTCTCCAAAAGGCGCTGGAGGACGCGTCGCACGTGCTGAACATGAATCGAGAGAGACGGTGAAAAAATCAGGATATCGTCCATGTAAACGAAAACAAAAATGTTCAGCATGTCTCTCAGGACGTCGTTAACTAGTGCCTGAAAGACAGCTGGAGCGTTAACGAGGCCGAAAGGAAGAACCTGGTATTCAAAGTGCCCTAACGGAGTGTTAAACGCCGTCTTCCACTCGTCCCCCTCCCTGATGCGCACGAGATGGTAGGCGTTACGAAGGTCCAATTTGGTGAAAAACCTGGCTCCCTGCAGGATCTCGAAGGCTGAAGACATAAGAGGAAGCGGATAACGATTCTTAACTGTTATGTCATTCAGCCCTCGATAATCCACGCATGGGCGCAGGGACCCGTCCTTCTTCTGAACAAAAAAAAACCCCGCTCCGGCGGGAGAGGAGGAGGAGACTATGGTACCGGCGTCGAGCGAAACCGACAAATAATCCTCGAGAGCCTTACGTTCGGGAGCCGACAGAGAGTATAATCTACCCCGGGGGAGTAGTTCCCGGAAGGAGATCAATACTACAGTCATACGACCGGTGTGGAGGGAGAGAAGTGGCCTTGGAACGACTGAACACCGTGCGCAGATCGTGATACTCCTCCGGCACCCCTGTCAAATCGCCAGGCTCCTCCTGTGAAGAAGAGACAGAGGAAACAGGAGGGATAGCAGACATTAAACAGGTCACATGACAAGAAACATTCCAGGATAGGATAGTATTACTAGACCAATTAATAGAAGGGTTATGGCGCACTAGCCAGGGATGACCCAAAACAACAGGTGTAAAAGGTGAACGAAAAATTAAAAAAGAAATGGTTTCGCTATGATTACCAGAGACAGTGAGGGTTAAAGGCAGCGTCTCACGCTGAATCTTGGGGAGAGAACTACCATCTAAAGCGAACAAGGCCGTGGGCTCCCTAACTGTCTGAGAGGAATGTCATGTTCCCGAGCCCAGGTCTCGTCCATAAAACAGCCCTCCGCCCCAGAGTCTATCAAGGCACTGCAGGAAGCAGATGAACCGGGCCAGCGGAGATGGACCGGAAAGGTAGTGCGTGATCCAGAAGGAGAGGCCTGAGTAGTTGCGCTCACCAGTAGCCCTCCTCTTACTGATGAGCTCTGGCTTTTACTGGACATGAGGTGACAAAATGACCAGCGGAGCCGCAGTAGAGACAGAGGCGATTGGTGATTCTCCGTTCCTTCTCCTTGGCCGAGATGCGGATACCCCCAGCTGCATAGGCTCAGCATCCGAGCCGGCGGAGGAGGGTGGCAGTGATGCGGCAGGTGGCAGTGATGTGGAGAGGGGAGCAACGGAGAACGCGAGCTCCTTTCCACGAGCTCGGCGACGAAGATCAAACCGTCGCTCTATGCGAATAGCGAGAGCTATTAAGGAGTCCAGACTGGAAGGAACCTCCCGGGAGAGGATCTCATCCTTAACCTCGACAAGGAGACCCTCCAGAAAACGAGCGAGCAAAGCCGGCTCGTTCCAGTCACTAGAGGCAGCGAGAGTGCGAAACTCAATAGAATAATCCGTTATGGATCGATTCCCCTGACATAGGGAAGACAGGGCCCTGGAAGCCTCCTCCCCAAAAACAGAACGGTCAAAAACCCGTATCATCTCCTCCTTAAAGTCCTGATACTGGTTAATACACTCAGCCCTCGCCTCCCAGATTGCCGTGCCCCACTCACGCGCCCGTCCCGTAAGGAGAGAAATGACGTAGGCGATGCGGGCTGCGCTCCTGGAGTAAGTGTTGGGCTGGAGAGAGAACACCACATCACACTGAGTGAGGAATGAGCGGCACTCAGTGGGCTCCCCAGAGTAACACGGCGGGTTGTTGATCCTGGGCTCCGGAGACTCGGAAACCCTGGAAGTGGGCGGTGGATCGAGGTGGAGTTGGTGAACCTGTCTTGTGAGGTCGGAGACTTGGACGGCCAGGGTCTCAACGGCATGTCGAGCAGCAGACAATTCCTCCTCGTGTCTGCCTAGCATCGCTCCCTGGATCTCGACGGCGGAGTGAAAAGGGTCCGGAGCCGCTGGGTCCATTCTTGGTCTGATTCTTCTGTTATGTACTTGAGTGAAGACCCAAAAGCGGTTTTAACAGAAAACAGAGTTCTTTAATGAAAAACAGGAATGGCATAAATCCTCTTCCAACGTAGTCAATGGAACAAAAGAACGTTAGTATAATGCAGGATGCACCTGCCAGGCAGACTCCGACAGGATAGGACAAGGTGGAAGCAAACGAGACGACAGCTTGCTTCTGGCATCAAAAACACAAACAAGAATCAGACACTGAAAGTAGCAGGAACAGAGAGAGAAATAGAGACCTAATCAGAGGGGGAAGAGGGAACAGGTGGGAAAGAGTGAATGAGCTAGTTAGGGGAGATGTAGAACAGCTGAAGAATGAGAGACAGAGAAGGTAACCTAAAAAGACCAGCAGAGAGAGACAGAGTGAAGAGAAAGGACAGGAACAGACATAACAAGACATGACACATAAAACCTGTGGCTTCCCTCAGGTAAGAACACCATACATAAATCCAGTGTCTTCCCTCCGGTGAGAACACCATACATAAAACCAGTGTCTTCCCTCAGGTAAGAACACCATACATAAAACCTGTGGCTTCCCTCAGGTAAGAACACCATACATAAAACCTGTGGCTTCCCTCAGGTAAGAACACCATACATAAAACCTGTGGCTTCCCTCAGGTAAGAACACCATACATAAAACCCGTGCCTTCCCTCAGGTAAGAACACCATACATAAAACCTGTGGCTTCCCTCAGGTAAGAACACCATACATAAAACCTGTGCCTTCCCTCAGGTAAGAACACCATACATAAAACCTGTGGCTTCCCTGAGGTAAGAACACCATACATAAAACCCGTGCCTTCCCTCAGGTAAGAACACCATGCGCATATAACACTTTCAATCACTTGTCACCCAGTACCTCAGTACTGACTTGGTTCATCCTAATCTATAACCAAGTTCCTGACACAAGGTTCCATTAGACCCTCAGGAATGTCTAACTATTACACCCGGGATTCTGTGTCATTTATCACATATACATCCTATTACGGGTTTGTACATACATTTAGGTATCGACTGTTCCTGTAATTATCAACCTCATGAGTGAGGTGCCACTTACATACTGGAAAGAGTCATCAACCACACAGTGCTTTTTCTTTTTTTTTGTAATAGTATTTTTATTGGAATTTCACAGTTTTCACCCAAATTAAGAGATACAACAACAGAGACAAGGCACACAGAACAAAAACAAATCACCATCATTGCCTCTCTCAATACATACATTTTAAACAAACTTACAAACAGAAATTAAACAAAAAAGCTCAGTTTAAACCAAGAGGTTAGGTTCCACACTTGGAACGTACAGTGTAGTTCTAAAATACATAGATCCCCGCCATTCTAAGAGAATCCTTGCAGCATAATAGCTGATACATCAGGTTCTAGGTAATTTAGATAAGGTTCCCATACTTTGTAGAACTGGTCTGGTTTAGAATGCAATGTACATGTCAGATATTTCAGAGGCACCCATTCAAATAGTATCTTATGCCAATCTTTAATAGAAGGGACCTTATTACTAATCCACTGTAAAAGGATGTTTTTCCTCGCTGCGAAGGTAAGGATGTTGTAGAGCCTCCTTTTACCCACAGAAGTAACATGCCTACTAGGGAGACCTAACAATAAAGAAACTGGGTCCAGCTCTAGATCAACCCCTAGGATCTTTTCAATTTCTTGCAGAACACCAGACCAGTATCTTTGTATTTTGGTACATGACCATAAACAATGTGTTAGGGTGCCTGTATCAGTTTTGCATTTAAGACACTGAGGGGAAGAGGAAGTGGGGCTAAAAGCATGTCTGCGATTTGGGGATATATGCAATCTGTGTATTATTCTTAATTGGATTGCTCTAGTACGGTTACATATAGATATTGTTTTTGCATATCTCCAAATGTCCTCCCACGTCTCTTCGTCAATAGTAACAGACAATTCTTTCTCCCACACTTGTTTCACCCTCTGTGTGTTGACAGCAGAAAAGGACCTTAAAGTATCATAGAACAGACTTACAGACATTTTCCTTTGTGGGAGAAAAATCATTTTTTCAATGACAGACATATCAGGGTTACCAATTAAGGTGGTGCTCTTCAGAATATAATGTCTTACTTGTAGGAATCGGAAAAAGTCCTGCTTTGGGGGTCGATATTTCTCGACCATCTGCTCAAATGACAACAAAATCTTATCAGCAAATAAGTCATTTAGCCTGTGTATGCCCTTATTAAGCCATAAGTTAAAGCCAGCATCCAGCAATCCTGGACTGAAATCTGGGTTATTAAGAATTGGGGTAAGAGCAGAGGTTAGTTTGGACCTTCCCAGGAAGCGTTGAACTGACCTCCATACTTTGAGTGTGTTAAGTGTAACGGGATTATTGCAGTAATCTTTTACAGACTTGAAACTTCTGAAGAATAAAAGATCCTGTAAGGGGTATTTTGAAAGAGAAGTCTCAATGTCTAACCAAATAGAGGAGTCATCATTTGTGATCCAGTCAGAAATATAACTTCAGACTAATTTCAGACTTCTGGTTTAACAGGCGTCTGCTTACCTTATAATTTGATGCGCTGCACATTGGGAACAAGATCATCCAGACGCAGTAGTCACTCTCTCCTGGCAAGCTCGCCAAATGTTAGGTGGCAGTTTCCATACCAAACAGTGATGCAGCCAGTCAAGATGCTCTCAATGGTGCAGCTGGAGAACCTTTTGAGGATCTGAGGGCCATTGCCAAATCTTTTCGGCCTCCTGTTGGGAAAGAGGTATTGTTCTGCCCTCTTCACGGCTGTGTTGGTGTGAGTGGGCCATGATAGATCCTTAGTGATGTGGACGAGGAACTTGAAATCCTCTACCTGCTCTACTACAGCCCCGTAAATGGGGGTATACTCATCCATCCGTTTCCTGTAGTCTACGATCAGCTCCTTTGTCTTGCTGACGTTGAGGGAGAAGTTGTTGTCCTGGCACCACACCGCCAGGTCTCTGACCTCCCTATAAGCTGTCTCATCCTCATCGGTGATCAGGCCTACCACAGTTGTGTTGTCAGCAAACTCAATGGTTTTGGAGTCGTGCACGGCCACTCAGTCGTGGGTGAACAGGGAGTACAGGAGGGGCTAAGCACGCACCCTTGAGGGGGCCCCTGTAGGCATAATTGGCATAATTTAAGCAACTTAAGATTGAAAATAGTGGTCCCTATAAACCAGGATGAATATAACCATAGTAGACATAATAGGCACCTCCCCTCAAACCACCACTGTACATTTGCCCTTGGACACAGGCAGCCTCATAGTCACACCTCAAGGTTGTCCGTGTCCCTGCAGGGCTCTCTCCCAGCAGCTCTTGTGAGGACATGAGGAACTCACAAGCAGCAACTTTTTCCTACCTCTATAAAGACAACAGTGTAGTCAATGGCAACTCCACACAGAACTCCCAATGAATCTCACATTGATCCATGTTACTTTTATCTGTAAAGGGGGTTGTTTGTTAGAACATGGTGAAACATGCAGTCCTCAAGCAAAATATGGCATTGCTGTCTTACCACTCCATGTTGACCTTGTGACTACCATGCCGCCTGCAGTGCAAAGGAAAGCATGTCAGCACAGTGTAACAGAGTTAGGAACGTGCCATACCTCACTCCACAGGAAGCTTGGATTGTTGCTGAGGGAGTTATCCAGTTGATACATTTTGTATAGCTCAAATGGTTTGCATGTTGTCTCGCGGGCAGTCACTTGTGTTGGCGAGACAGAGGACCCAGGTTCAAACCCATGTCGGTTACATGTCACTTCATTGAAGATTTTTTGATGTCTAGCTGTCTTCTGGACTGCTTTGAGTTCAGCGACAGACACACCTCAGAGAACTTGGCAGTGGAGCTGTTGAGAGTGGCCAGAGAATGGCAAGTAGATGGAAAAGTGGTCTGTTGTGTTAGTGACAATGCAGCTAACATAACCAAAGCCATGAAAAATTTCAAATGGACCCATCGTCCATGTCTTTCCCACACAATCAACGTGATTGTAAGAGATGCTCTGAAGGTGATGAAGCCCACTGTGGACAAAGTGAAAGCAGCTGTGGAATACTTCCACAGGAGCACAGTAGGTGCTGAAAAACTAAAGTCTACACAACGCCAGATGGGGATGCCTGAGCTGAGGCCTAAACAAGACTGCACTAAAAGGTAGAATTCAACATTTGATACGTTGAAGCGGTTTATTGAGTCAAAGGATGCCATCATCTCTATCCTGGCCATTGTCAATGCACCTGTTGATGCTCTGACCCAAGAGGAATGGGAGGTGGTGGAGGAGGTGTGCAGAGTCCTGGAACCCTTTGAGCAGGTCACTGTGTAGATCAGTGGAGAGACGTAGAGCAAGCAGTTATTACTACATCATTATTTAATCCAGTATTACATATGTATATGAGCAGTAGATGAGAATGTAGAATCAGTAGACAAAACATGAACCCGAACTAATAAGTTACTGTTCTCTCTTTTCAGCTATGTGGTTGTCTCAAAATTATACTCCTGTGTAAGGGTCTGCAGCGAATCACAGCCAGCCGCCAGAGAGAAGCAAATGTATCCACGGGACATGTGACAGAGTCGATGGACACCCTATGTGCATCAATGGAATGGAATATAATCACGTGCTATCCGAAACCGCTGCACTTGATCCCAGGTGTAAGAAGTTAGCCTTCAGTGATGCCAGAGCATTTGATGAGGCTCTTCAAAGAATAACCTCAGCAGCAGGAAGGGACAGCCCGAGCAGTCATCTGGCTCAGGCACCAGGTCAACAGGAAGAAGAGGGATCAGATGGAGCAGAAGCACCAGCAGTAGTGCCACAAACGTCTGCTGTTTGGATGCTGTTTGATAAGAGAACAACTGGGCATGCAAGACAAAGGAATCCCTCAGCAGATGCCATAATGGAGGTCCGATCCTATTCGGAGGAGCAGATCCTCTGAGCTGGCGGAGGAACAAGGCCTCTGTCTACCCACGGCTTACTAAAGGCATGACAGTGAGACTCTGCATAGTGGCCACATCCGTTCCCTTTGAGAGGATCTTCTCGAAAACAGGACAAATAATTAATGAGATAAGAAACCGCACCAGCCACTCGAAATTGAGGCAGCTTGCATTTCTGAATGCAAATCTCTCATAAAAGCAAAATATGGTCAGCATTGCTGTGTGCTGCTGGTTATAACATGCAATAAAGAAGAGAGAGAAAAGAGGGGCCAGTTTAATGTTTTAAGTGGGATGCTGCAGTTTTGCACATTGTTATTTATTTTTCTTTGATATTTTGCAATATTCTATTATTATGTTGTTCAGATTGTATTCGATTTGAATTGTTACATTTATATGCACTTTGTTTATATACATTAAAAAGGTTATACTTTAAATGCAAATGTGTAATAGCATCCTTGTTTTTTACATTTATTTTAATTTGTGTGATGCTGCAGGTTGGCAAATTGTTATTTATTTTTCTTTGATATGGTGCAATATTATTTTATGCTTTTCAGATTGTATTAGTTTTGAATGGTTAGATTTATATGCGCTTTGTTAATATACATTAAAAAGTTATACTTTAAATGCAAATGTTTAATAGCATTCTTTTTCATAACAAACCAATGCATTTTTAAATACATTGTGGTTAAGATAGAATATGATTTCATTCAATAATTTAATTAGAATTGTTTTAACACCAATCATAGTCAAACTATTGCAAACTGTTTGACTTGAAAAAATCCCCCAACTTTTTTTTTTAAGTGCCGTTTGGGAGCCAAAAGAGCTGGCTCTTTTTGGTGAGCTGAGCCAAACAGCTCACTGAAAAGAGCCGGAATGCCCATCGCTACAATGAAGTCAGTTTCATTTGATCACGTGAGGTATGGGGTCGAATGCCAGTGGTAGCACACTATTTAGATAAAAAAAAAAAAATTGAAACCACACTTTCTGCACATTTATGTTCAAATAATTATTTTAATTTAGTATAGGCTATACGCTTCTGTCTCACTAACCAGGTTTCCATTCAACCTTCTTTTTGCAAGTAAAGTACATGTAATGTCCTGATGGAAACAGAAAATGTTTCAGTAAACGTTTCAAATGTCAACAAAACAAAGTAGGCTCGACATGGTGGGATCTTTTTGTGTTGGTAAAATTAATTATTAAAGAAATGTTGGTGGAAATGCTTTTGTGAGCATATACTGATATAACAATCATATCGAAGTAAATTTGGCGTTATGAGTGTGTGATCTTCCCAATACGACTCGTCAGGCAATCATACAGTTTATTAGGGTACAGATTAAATAAATTATGATGAACTTCACTGGGTGGTGAAAGTGCAAGGTGATAAGCTTGATACTCATTTCCAATACATTTTGAGTTTTTTTTTCTGGTGACATGATAATCAATCAATCAAATGTATTTATAAAGCCCTTTTTTTTTACATCAGCCGATGTCACAAAGTGCTGTACAGAAACCCAGCCGGAAACCCCAAACAACAAGAAATGCAGATGTAGAAGCACGGTGGCTAGGAAAAACTCCCTAGAAAGGCCGGAACCTAGGAAGAAACCTAGAGAGGAACCAGGGTCTGAGGGGTGGCCAGTCCTCTTCTGGCTGTGCCGGGTTGAGATTATAACAGTACATGGCCAAGATGTTCAAAAGGTCATAGATGACCAGCAGGGTCAGATAATAATAATCACGAGCTCTGGCAGCATTCATGCCTGGGATCAGTTCTTTCCTCTTCTGGCGTACAGCTTCAGGATAGTTCTCGTTGAGGAAGATATGTTCCTCTCGTGTTTTTGGCTCTTTCCAGAACAGCTACCTTGTCCTTGAACCTCAGGAACATGACGAGTATCGTCCTGGGCCAATCACCTAGGCCGGTAGTTGGTTTTCCAGTCCTGTGGGCGCACTCCACCTCAATCTTCCTGGTCCATCTTCAATTTCTCTGAGATAATTTCCCTCACTTTGTCCTCAGACTTCCACATTTTGTTGTGTTACAGCCTGAATTCAAAATCGATTAAATAGATGTTTTCTCCCACCCATCTACAGACAATGACAAAGTTCAAATGTATTGAAAATTTTATTCAGAAATATCTAATTTACATAAAAAGTCAAAACATGTTCAAATAACTTTTGGCAGCTGTGAGTCTTTCTGCGTAAGCACACCTGGATTGTACAATATTTTCCCATTATTCTTCAATTCTTCAAGCTCTGTCAAGTTGGTTGTTGGTCATTGCTAGACAAACATTTTCAAATCTTTTTTGGGGGGGGAGGGGATTTTAGCTATAGTAGCTACTATCTTGTCTCATCGCTCCAACTCCCATGCGGGCTCGGGAGAGACGAAGGTTGAAAGTCATGTGTCCTCTGATACACAACCCAATCAAGCCGCACTGCTTCTTAATACAGCACGCATCCAACACGGAAGCCAGTGTCGGAGGAAACACCGTGCACCTGGCAACCTTGGTTAGTGCGCACTGCCTGCCACAGGAGTCACTGGTGCGCGATGTGACAAGGGATATCTCTACTGGCCAAGCCCTCCCTAACCCGGACGACACTATGCCAATTGTGAATCGCCCCATGGACCTCCTGGTCGCGGCCTGTTACGACAGAGCCTCGGCGCGAACCCAGAGTCTCTGGTGGCACAGCTGGTGCTGCAGTACAGCGCCCTTAACCACTGCACCACCTGGGAGGCCCCAAATGTTTTCAATTCTAGTCATAGTTTGTCAAGCTGATTGAAGTAAAAACTGTAACTAGGCCAGTCAGGAACATTCAATGTCCAGTGTATATTTGGCCTTGTGTTTTAGGTTATTGTCCTGCTGAAAGGTGAATTTGTCTCCCAGTGTCTGTTGGATAGCAGACTGAACCAGATTTTCTTCTAGATTTTCTTCTTTGCCTGTGCTTTGCTCTATTCTGTTTATTTTTATGTTAAAAAAACTCCCTACTCCGTGCCGATGACAAGCATACCCATGACATGATGCAGCCACCACCATGCTTAAAAATATGAAGAGTTGTACTCAGTGAGGTCTTGTGTTGGATTTGCCCCAAACATAACGTTTTGTATTCAGGACATAAAGTTAATTTCTTTGCCACATTTTTTGCAATTTTACTTTAGTACCTTGTTGCATGTTTTGGAATATTTGTATTCTGTACAGGCTTCCTTCTTTTCACTCTGTCATTTAGGTTAGTATTATGAAGTAACTACAGTGTTGTTGATCCATCATCAGTTTTCTATCACAGCCATTAAACTCTGTTTTAAAGTCACCAGTGGCCTCATGATGAAAGTGTGTGAGTGAAAGTGTGGTTTGTATCGTCTGTATATTTGTAGTGACTGGGTGTATTGATACACCATCCACAGTTTGGTTAATAACTTCACCATCTGTCAGGATTTGGCCAGGGTTGTTCCGGGTTTTGGTCACTAGATGCCCCCATTGTGCTTTTTGACCTTATGTTTTTTCCCTTGTTCCCCATTATTATTTGCACCTGTGCCTCGTTTCCCCTGATTGTATTTAAACCCTTAGTTTCCCTCAGTTCTGTGCTCTGTGTTTGTATGTTAGCACCCAGCCCTAGTGTTCTGTGTATTCTTGTCGATTCCGGTGGATGCTCTTGTGGAATTCTGTTTTTGTTTTTGAGTATCTCTTAAGGCTTTTTTGTGCTATTCCTACCACCTTTTGGATTTACCATTTTTGTATTGAAGGACTTCTCCTTTTTACTTTATTAAATACACCGTCTTAAGTACTGCTGTGTCTGCCTCATCTTCTGGGTTCTGCTGACTATTCGTGGCTCAGTTGGTTAAGTGACTGTTTCTCACTCCGGAGACCCAGGTTCGTAACCGGGTCCTGACAGAAACACAGAGCCAAAAATGAACCCAGAGGCAGCCAGTTCCCAGGACCTTTTTGCCATGCTGTCCCACCACCAGGAGACTGTCCAACGCCACGAAGCCGCCCTGGTTCAGCAAGAGGCCTTAATGGCTAGACATTCTCATCTTCTGTCGGAGATGCTGACTTCCATTAAGCAAATATCTGATCGTCTTACCCCGGCAACAGTTCCCGTCCCAGTACCTCAGATTCACGTACCCATGGCAGTTAACCCCCTGGCTGAACCTCGTCTTCCACCTCCCCAACGGTTCTCAGGTGATCCAAGTGCTTGTAAAGGGTTTCTCACCCAATGTTCTCTCTCCTTTGAGCTACAACCCTCGTCGTTTCCCACCGACCGGTCTAAGATCGCTTATATCATCACCCTGCTGTCGGAAAAAGCCCTGGCCTGGGCTACTGCTGTGTGGGATGCCCATAGTTCCTGCTGTGCCAGCTACTCTGCCTTTGCTGAGGAATTCAAACGAGTGTTTCAAGGCCCAAGCAGTGGTTCTGACTCAGCCAAACAGCTCCTGACTCTCCACCAAGGTTGGCGCAGCGTGACGGACTATGCCATCCAGTTCCGCACGGTGGCAGCAGCAAGTGGCTGGAACAACGAGGCGCTCACGGTGTGCTTTCTGAAAGGCCTTTCCGACACTATCCAAGATGAACTGGCCACTCGGGAACCACCGGACAATCTCGAGTCCTTGATCAAGTTGGCCTCACGCATTGACCAGCGTCTGAGAGAGAGAGAACTCAACCGTAGACCTCTAGCCCCTATCAGTCCCAGCTCCGAGTCCCCACCTTTATCCTCGCTGGCTCCATCGGAACCCATGCAGATTGGACGCATCTCCCAGGCTGAGAGAGACCGCCGGATGAGGAGCGACGCTGTCTATATTGCGGCAAACCGGGCCATTTCCGTTCCACGTGTCCCGGGCTCCAGGGAAACGCTCTGTCCCGTACAGACCGGAGGGAACTGTAACGGGAAACATAACCTCCTCCCATCCGTCCAACTCCCGTCTGCTCATTCCAGTCACCCTCTCCTGGGACAACCACAAGCTTCACCTTCAAGCCTTGGTAGACTCTGGAGCCGCAGGTAACTTCATGGATGGTGTCTGGGCGAAGGAGAATGGCGTTCCCTCTAAACCTCTAAGTGAACCCATGAGGGTCACTACATTGGATGGAAGCCCTTTGGGATCTGGACTTGTCACTCATGTCACTACCTCCTTGCGACTTTCAGTTTCACAACACCAGGAATTGATGAACTTTCATTTGATCTCCTGTTCCGAGTTCCCTCTCGTCCTTGGATACCCCTGGCTTCACAGCCATAACCCTCACATCGACTGGTCTGTGGGCACTATCAAGCAGTGGGGTCCTACGTGCCAAGCTACTTGTATTTTCCAGAATTCCCCGAGTTCTACTCCCGAGTCTTTAGAATCCATCGACCTGACCCGAGTTCCCGAGTGTTACCATGACCTCAAACTGGTGTTTAGCAAACAGAGGGCCACCATGCTACCACCTCATAGACCTTACGATTGCCCCATCGACCTGTTTCCGGGCACTTGCCCCCCAGGGGTCGGATCTTTTCCCTATCTCCACCCGAACGAGCTGCTATGGATACCTACATCAAGGACGCTCTGGAAGCAGGCCTCATGCGTCCATCCACCTCCCCGGCGGGAGCAGGGTTTTTCTTTGTGGCCAAGAAAGACGGTGGATTACGTCCTTGCATCGACTACCGGGGACTCAATGCCATAACCGTCCGTAACCGTTACCCGCTACCCCTTATGGCCACAGCCTTCGAGCTGCTCCAGGAAGCAGTTGTTTTCACTAAGCTTGACCTGCGGAACGCATACCATCTTGTGCGGATCAGACCTGGTGACGAGTGGAAGACCGCTTTCAACACGCCTACTGGTCACTATGAATACTTGGTGATGCCCTTCGGCCTGACCAACGCCCCAGCGGTGTTCCAAGCGCTCATAAACGATATGCTTAACATATTTGTGTTCGTTTACTTGGATGACATCCTCATCTTTTCGAGCTCCCTTCAAGAACACACTAAGCATGTCAGACAAGTACTCAAACGCCTCCTGGACAGCCATCTGTACGTTAAGCCGGAAAAATGTGAATTCCATTCATCCCGAGTACAATTCCTGGGATTTGTAGTGGAACCCGGTCGAGTCCAAATGGACCCCAGGAAGGTAGGGGCGGTAGCGGATTGGCCCACCCCCAAATCCGTTAAGGAAGTTCAGCGTTTCCTGGGCTTCACAAACTTTTACCGCAAGTTCATCAAGAACTTCAGCTTGGTGGCAGCCCCTCTCTCAGCTTTAACCAAGGGTGGCAATGCAAGGTTTTTGTGGGGAAGAGAAGCTGAGACGGCCTTCCAAGGACTCAAGCAGCGCGTTCTCTCTGCTCCCATCCTGATACTACCGACTACGGATGAACCATTTGTGGTGGAGGTAGACGCATCAGAGGTTGGTGTTGGAGCTGTCCTGTCTCAGAGGGGTGAAGACAAGAAGCTTCATCCGTGCGCTTTCTTCTCACACCGGCTTACCCCGACTGAGAGGAACTACGATGTGGGGGATCGTGAACTCCTAGCGGTTAAGATGGCATTGAAGGAATGGAGACACTGGCTCGAGGGGCTTCTCACCCGTTTCAAGTGCTTACGGACCACAAAAATCTGGAGTATATCCAGCAGGCGAAGCGGTTGAACTCTAGACAAGCTAGATGGTCTCTTTTCTTCAATCGATTCCAGTTTATCCTCACCTATCGGCCCGGGTCGAAGAATCTCAAACCGGATGCCCTGTCCCGAGTCTACGCTTCTGCCATTCGAGATGACACGGACATGCCTGTCCTTCCTGCTGCTAAGATTGTGGCTCCGATCTCGTGGCAAGTTGAGGATACCGTGAGACGTGCTCAAGCTAGCGAACCGGACCCGAAAGGAGGTCCTGCCAATCGGTTGTTTGTCCCCAAGGCAGTGAGGACTCAGGTCCTTCTGTGGGGGCACTCCTCTCACCTCACCTGTCATCCGGGCGTAGGTCGCACTTTGGAGTTCATCCAGCGTAAGTTCTGGTGGCCTACCATAAGAGAAGACGTTGCCACTTTCGTCAATGCCTGTCCCGTGTGCTGCCAGGGCAAATCTTCTCACCTCCGCCCTCAAGGACTCCTTCACCCTTTACCTGTTCCCCACAGACCCTGGTCCCATATCTCATTGGACTTTATTACTGGACTTCCTCCATCCCATGGCAATACTACTATCCTAGTCATAATCGACAGGTTTTCAAAGGCGGCCAGGTTCGTCCCTCTGACTAAGTTACCTTCTGCCAAGGAAACGGCTGAGTTGGTAATTAATCATGTGTTCCGAGTCTTCGGCATTCCTCAAGATATGGTTTCTGACAGAGGTCCCCAGTTCGCCTCAAGGTTTTGGAAGGCCTTCTGCCAACTCATGGGGGCTTCTGCCAGTCTATCTTCAGGGTACCATCTGGAGTCCAACGGCCAAACAGAGGATGAATCAAGAGCTGGAAACCACCCTCCGATGTATGACTCGTGACAACCCGTCCACATGGTCATCCTTTATTGTTTGGGCCGAATACGCGCACAACACCTTGCGCTCCTCCTCCACTGGTATGTCCCTGCACGAGTGTCAGTTTGGCTATGCTCCTCCATTGTTCCCGGACCAGGAGGCAGAAGTCAGAGTGCCTTCAGCCTTGAAGTTCGTCAGACGCTGTCGGCTTATGTGGAGGAAGACCCGTCTTAATCTTATGCGTTCCTCACAGAGGTACCAACAACAAGCCAACAGACGTCGCCGTCCCGGGCCTACCCTGCGCCCCGGCCAGAGAGTCTGGCTCTCCACAAGAGACTTACCTCTACGGGTGGAGTCTCGCAAGCTGTCCCAAAAATACATCGGTCCCTTCAAGGTTGCCAGGAGAGTTAACCCAGTTTCTTATCGCCTACACTTACCCAGATCCCTTAAGATTAATCCCACATTTCACATTTCATTGTTAAAACCTGTTTTTTCTCCCCTTGTCCCGGCAGACAGACCTCCCCCTCCGCCTCGTGTCATTGGAGGCCAGCCGGCTTATACCGTCCATCGGATACTGGATTCCCGCCGGGTGCAGCGGTCCTGGCAGTATCTGGTGGACTGGGAAGGCTACGGTCCCGAGGAGCGCTCCTGGGTTCCTGCCAAAGACATCCTGGACCCTGACCTCATTCGTCAGTTCAGGGCCAGCCACCCTGAGAGAGCTGGTAGGAATGTCAGGAGCCGTTCCTAGGGGGGGGATTCTGTCAGGATTTGGCCAGGGTTGTTCCGGGTTTTGGTCACTAGATGCCCCCATTGTGCTTTTTGACCTTATGTTTTTTCCCTTGTTCCCCATTATTATTTGCACCTGTGCCTCGTTTCCCCTGATTGTATTTAAACCCTTAGTTTCCCTCAGTTCTGTGCTCTGTGTTTGTATGTTAGCACCCAGCCCTAGTGTTCTGTGTATTCTTGTCGATTCCGGTGGATGCTCTTGTGGAATTCTGTTTTTGTTTTTGAGTATCTCTTAAGGCTTTTTTGTGCTATTCCTACCACCTTTTGGATTTACCATTTTTGTATTGAAGGACTTCTCCTTTTTACTTTATTAAATACACCGTCTTAAGTACTGCTGTGTCTGCCTCATCTTCTGGGTTCTGCTGACTATTCGTGGCTCAGTTGGTTAAGTGACTGTTTCTCACTCCGGAGACCCAGGTTCGTAACCGGGTCCTGACACCATCCTCAAAGGGATATTCAATGTCTGTTTTTTTACCGATCTACCAATAGGTGCCCTTTGTGAAGCATTGGAAAACCTCCCTGGCCTTTGTTGTTTAATCTGTGTTTGAAATTCACTGCTCCACCGAGGGACCTTACAGATAATTGTATTGTATGTGTGGAGACAAAGATGAGGAAGTCATTCAAAAATAACGTTAAAAACTGCTAAGTTTCATGTGAGCCCATGAATCTTATTAAGCACATTTCTACTCCTGAAGTTATTTTGGCTTGCCATTAACTCAAGACATTTTAGCTTTTCATTTTTAAAATGAATTTGTAAACATTTCTAAAAACTTCATTTTAAATTCAGGCTATAACACAACAAAATGTGGAAAAAGTCAAGGGGTGGGAAAATGTTCTGAAGGCACTGCAGGCCTAGGGTTTGACACTTTTGTTAATTTCACATTTATTCCACTCGTCAATCATTAATATGTTGGATTTACGTCTCCATCTCAACCAAAAATCTAAGATAAAGAATCAAATCAATTCAAACTTTATTTATAGCACTATTCATTAAAGGGATACTTCAGGATTTTGGCAATGAAGCCCTTTACCTACTTCCCCAGAGTCCGATGAACTCATGGATACCACTTTTATGACTCTGTGTCCAGTATGCAGGAAGTTTGAGGTAGTTTCCTGAGTCAATGCTAACTGGTGTTAGCACAATGACTGGAAGTCTATGGGTATCTGCTAGAATTCATGGGCATTTACTTCCAGTCATTGCAGTCTATGAGCATCAGCTAGCATGCTAGCTGAAACCCACAGACTTCTAGTTATTGCACTAACACTAGTTAGAAATTGCACTAGCGCTAGTTAGCAACTTCCTTCAAACTGAACGCAGAGACATAAAAATGATATCCACGTGTTCACCTGACTCTGGGGAAGTAGATGAAGGGCCTCCTTGCCAAAATCCCGGAGTAGCCCTTCAACTTAGATTTTGGGTTGAGATGGAGATGTGAGTCCAACATATCAATTATTCATGTGTAGACAAACTGGATATTGAATTGTGTTTTCTTGTCAACTCAATCAAATATCAACATTTGAAGATCTTCTGCTTGTATAGTTTCATCTGTGACAATGACTTGGGGCTCTTATTCAATCTGCATTGCAGAAGTTCAGCTTTACATTGTGATTGAAATTTAAAGGCAATGTTCCTCTTTAGCAGAGACTGCATTTACAGTAAACGCTGCATATGTCGGCTCAATCGGAAATTACCTTTAAATGTGTGTACAGAATCTTTACAGATTGAATAGAGCCCTTAGTTTGGCTTGAATTCTACAAATTAAAAATGTATATGTTTGATTCACGTCTCCTGTTAATGTTGAGTAATCAACCGATTCAATATTACTTTTGTAATACAGTAAATAGCCTAAAGTTAAGGCTAACTTAAAGTAATGTAACAGTATTTATTCACCCTTAAAATGAGTAACACAACCATGGCAACATTTTGAGGTTACTGTAACTATAAAAGTCTTCTTATGTAGTCATAGAAACCAAGCAAGTTCAAGATGGCATGCAAAAGTTGCATGTTTGTGGAGATCTTCACAATTGCTATAATAATCAGTGCAGAATCTCAAAAAGCATTGATCACTTGCACTATGTACTTTTAATGTAATCTCAACTGCAATCCAGGTCATTTGGTTGTGCTGTTAGATGAAGCACAGTGAAGTTGTTGTATAAATACAAAATATTTGACATTGTATTCCCATTATAATTTTGTTTTGCTTTTAAATGTTGAAAGCGCAATAATGACACATTTAGATGACATCTACACCAAAAATCCAACATTTCCATTGGAATTTGGTTGTGCTTTTAGATGGTTGAAGGCACAGTGATAAAACATTGGAAATTCAACAAATTTCTGGCTGTCTTTTTCAGTGGGTGAGTAAAGGTTGAAATGTCATTGAAATGTCCACATTGAAATGACGTGGTATGCCTAGTGGGAGGATCTCGTCATGTGTTACACCTGTTACATACAGAATTAAATATACAGAAAAATAAATGAACATTTGGTCCCAAAAACGGTCAATGAATCTGCTTTATGAAGCAATAACAGCAGATAGCCATAGGGGGCACTAAGTATCTTAATTATTGTAAATCAGAACTAGACTTGAGTGCCACCCATAGTCTTAGACTAATGTTTAAATAGGTGTGTCCCCAAGATTACCCCAGGAAATGAGAGGGCTTAATCTGTTCAGCTTGCCCTCTGGGAGTGGATAGAGTCTACCTGAGGGAAGAAGCTGTTATTCAGAATGAAGTAGCCTACATGGGAGGGGTCAGCTATGATTTGAATGCTGTCATACACCCATGACTGGTACACTACTCTCTATTACAGCACGATGAAACAATACATGTTTCCTGGTCAACTCCAAAGACCCAGAGTATGTGTAAAATATATTAATTGTTGAACTTTGGAGCAAAAGCTAATTTCTTAACAGGAAAATTAATCAAATGTTTCCTGTTCGGTGCAATATAGCCTAGGTTAGACTATATCAAATTGAAGGAGCAACATTCAACCCTGCATCTAGACCAGTGATGGAAAAAGTACACAATTGTCATACTTGGGTAAAAATAAAGATAGCTTTATAGAAAATGACTCAAGTAAAAGTGAAAGTCACCTAGTAAAATACTACTTGAGTAAAAGTCTAAAAGTATTTGGTTTTAAATATACTTACAAGTAAAGGTAATTTCTAAAATATACTTAAGTATGACAAGTAAAAGTATAGATATTTTCAAATTCCTTATATTAAGCAAGCCAGGTTGCACAATTTTCTTGTTTTTTAAATTTACATATAGCCAGGGGCCCACTCCAACAAATTTACAATTGAAGCATTTGTGTTCAGTGAGTCCACCAGATCAGAGGAATGACCAGTGATGACCAGGGATGTTCTCTTGATAAGTGCGTGAATTGGACCATTTTCCTGTCCTGCTAAGTATTCAAAATGTAATGAGTACTTTTAGGTGTCAGGGAAAATGTATGGAGTAACAACTACATTGTTTTCTTTGGGAATGTAGTGAAGTAAAAGTTGTCAAAAATATAAATAGTCAAGTACAGATACCCCCAAAAAGTAGTAAGTAGTACTTTTAAGTATTTTTTACTTAAGCACTTTACACCACATATCTGGACAAATGTTGAATGGAACACCAGACAGCAACAGTATTCAATGCTGGTATTCTAAATCGAACATGTCATCAGAGGTCCTTGTGTTGGTTTTGTTCAACTTCATTTTTGTTATTGCTTGCCAGTTTATCGTTTTGACAGAGAGCCGGCTGGGGGCGAGATAACCCTCTGCCTTCATCTCCTGTTCTGCTGAAACAGCTGGGTAAGTTTCCTTCGGTGGTGGACCTGTCCCCCAAACTACTTGCTTTAGAGGATTATCCTATTATTAACAGATATGTATCCTATTCTCACTACTGTCCCACATCTTTAGGTGGCAGAACTTATTTCTGTAACAAAATGACAACTTCCTTGGTAAAAAAAGAATAATTTTGCTTTAATGTCACAACATTCTGTACTGGGCCTACCATACCAGGTCTCAGTGTGCATTAAGAGAAGACAACAATAACCTTTTTTATTTCCAATATTTATTAAGAGCTAACCAAAACATTGTAACAAAAACACGTGCAAAATATGACTTGGGGTCACATGGAAGTTTGGCAAACTGATTAATTGACAACTGACAAGCGCTATTGTACTTGTCCGTGGGTGTTTAACGGTTCTAAATAACACATATTTACTAACTGAACAAACCATAGGTGCTTTCACTGAACTATTCCAGTGAGCTATTGATGATGTGTGTGCCCACAATAAGGTCTATATTCACGTCTTCCTTTATGAAAAATGTAAGTCATTATTGGGGTCGGTGCTTTCAACAATGGACGACTGCTATTGAGTTTATCCTTATATGTCAATCTCTTGTGGGTTTTTTTTGATCTCATGTCCTTCCCTAATATTGGGGCATGCTGGTTTTCACAAGAGAGTGGAAACCGAGGAACAGGCAAATATGCAAAATGTTGAATGGCTGGAGCCACAGTATCTACAAAATCTGAAAGGAATCCTCCTTTATTAAGACAGGTAAAAATAAATCATAACTGGAAAAAGAAAGACGACCTTTGTCACACATCAACCAGAATATAAATTATTATTGCAACTACATTGCATCGCTACAAAGATAACTTGTATCGAATAAGAGTGAAATAAAACAAATTACAAGTACAAAACACATTCTTAATCAAGGGGTAGAATTTACATTGTACTAGCCTTCAGAGTTAAGTCGAAGAAACACGAAAGCTTCATTAATTGTATTTCTTTAACGTTTCAATAAGAACAATTAACGCTGATAACTATTGTCACACTTCCATCAACACCTTAGAGAATCAGTAAACACCTATAATTGGTTGATGGTTTTTAATGCGCCTTTTCACAACAAGTGCTGTACTCAAAACATAAAAAATACCTTTGACTAAAATGGCTTCTTCTCAATTTGTAAAAAGAACATGGTTGAACTCAATACTGAGAAGTCAGGTTTACACATTGGGTGCTGTACTGTAAGTGCTTCCCCATGACATTGTCTTTTGAATATGAAAATATTCAGTTCAGTGCTGGCCGTCCTCAAGGACAGAAGAACACAAACTGTAACACTCTTTCAGTTCTACTCTCTAGCATGGGCTACTGGATGGCCAGAGATATTCATTTTCTTCCAGTTTAGCCCTTTCTTCTGATGAGTTTCTTCTCATGCATCAAAGACAGACCCTTCGAAAAATGATCAAACAAATGGAAACTAAAGAGGCATCTTACACACTGTACATAGACACAACCACCAGTGCAACAAAACCACATACAAACACTCACACTCTACTTATACACATATATACATAATGTACACACACACACTTGCACACTGCGCATAAACATATATACACACATCCACATTCCCTAAGCAGTGGAGCTAATTTTCTCACAACAGTCCACAAGGCCCTTTAAGAAGAGGAGGTGATATTCCCAGAGGATACGACGGTCTCCCTTGGCGAGTACTCTGGCTCGTCCTTATTGGGGTGGGACGAGTTGTCCGACTTGCTTCGGCTGAACTCTGCACCCATGATGGGCCGAGAGAACTTGCCAGAGGGCTGGGTGCAGACACTGCAGCACATGAGCGTTTTTAGGAAGGCGCGGCGCATCTCGTTGCTGGTGAGCGTGTAGATGAGGGGGTTCATTGCCGAGTTGAGCACGGCCAGGGCCAGGAACCACTCGGCTTTGTACAGGATGGCACACATGCGGATGTCGCAGGCCACGTCCAGCAACAGGAGGATGAAGAGTGGAGCCCAGCAGGCAATGAAACAGCTCAGCACGATGATCACGGTCTTCAGCAGGGCCATGGACTTCTCCGAGCTCTTACTGCTTGCGCTACCCCCGCCGCGGCCGTTGGAGACCTTGCGGAACACCAGCTTGCGGCTGCGGGTGCGCACCAGGGCGTAGATGCGCGCGTACAGGACCACGATGGCCATGAGGATGACACTGAAGACGGTGGTGCAGAACAGGATGTAGGTCTTGTGGTAGAGCGGTAGTACGGTGGAGCAGCTGGGCATGCTCTGGATGCAGTTCCAGCCCATGATGGGCAGGCCGCCCAAGATGGCTGCAATCAGCCACACGGTACTGATGAGCATGAAGACACGGCACGTGTTGCCATTGTTGTGCAACTTCATCTTCAGCATGGTGAGGTGGCGCTCGATGGCGATGGCCAGCAGGCTGAAGACTGAGGCTGCCAGGGCCACAAACATACTCCCCTCCCGGAAGAACCACTGTGTGGGGGTCAGTTTGTATGTGTTGGCACCTGACAGCAGGATGTTGGCAGTGTACACCACACCAGCCAGCAAGTCTGATAGGGCTAAGTTCCCAATAAAGTAGTACATGGGCTTGTGGAACTTCTTGGTCCTCCAAATGGTAAGCAGGACCAAGACATTCTCAAGGATAATGAAGCAACATACAATGATGAAAACCACAGAGTCTGCTTTGAGTCTGGAATCCTGCTCCACTTTCCGGAGCTTCCCTGTGAAGTTGTAGTGCCTGGCTATTAAGTCGGAATACATTGAGTCACCCATGGCTCTGATTTCAATTTAAATCCTATAAATTCTGTACTCCACCACTGAGGGGCGATGGCAGGCCAAGGCACAGCTGGCAATGGTATTCCTTAGCACTTGATAGGTTGTCATTGCAGACACGCAATCATATAATCCTTATTGCCACAGGATGTTCTGAGTATGATCTTGGACTCCATCATGAAACTCCTTTAAAAAAAAGGGAAAATACCGATTTAGAACAGTCATAAAAAATAAAATGAAATGTATAAAATAAAATACTATTTAATACTCCTTCACTTTTATGTGAAATGAGGACTGACGATTCAGTAGACTAATTCAGCATAAAATACAAATATAGAACAAAAGTCCTTGTAAAAACAAGTGAATGGGAGACAGAGGCAATTATTTTGTCCAATAGTAAATTAGGGTACATTGTCTTGTAGAAATATGTGATCAAATAAAAGCAAACGAACAGAAAAGTCGGTAAACCTGGCCGATTCTTTGTGGATATGATATTTAGTATGATAACTGATTCTGGACTGTATGCTGAATTCCACAAGATGGAAAAGCATCGCACTGAAAAGCATCGCACTGACTACATTATCATCATGATATGCTTTTTTGAACTGTGCTAAGAATGAGGGGGGGGGGGGGGTCGCATTGGGAAGCTATGCACTTATTCAATGTTTTTTTTCAACGTTTTTTAAAAAAATCCATAAACTTCAGAAAAAAACTTGCAATAACTATGTAATGGAATCTCTCAACATGAACTTGAAATGCGCTTGAAACTCCCGTTATTTTGTTCAAACGTATTTTTTTCTATTCCTTCTGTTTTTAAGATATGATTATTATTTACTTAAATTAACTTAAAGGCACAACTTTGATTTGCATTCTTATTAATGACCAGACGCCAAAACTAATTCGGCCATGTACATTAATAAAATCTAGTCTAGAAATTAAGTAAATGTTTCCTTACCATAATAGTGGTCATCAATGACAATATTCCAAGTATCAACCTATATTCGCACAAATCCTCGAATCAGAAACTTTTTTATATTTTCCAGCGGCTGAGTTCTGTGTGTTTGCGGCGTGATTTCATGGAATGAGCACCGTGCGCAAGAGAGGCTGAGTAAAAGCAAATCTTTTTGTCAGTTCATACAACCACCACCCCCCCCCCCTTCCCCATAAAAGGAAGACTCCACCCAAAAACTATATTTGGTATTTGTTTCATTAGTCCATTGTTGATATTTTACCCACTCTTTCAAAGGTTTCTCTTTATTTGTACTTTGTTTTTTTTTACATTGTACAATAATAGTGAAGACATGAAAACAATGAAAGAACACAGACGGAATCAGGTAGTAACCAAAAAAAGTGTTAAAACATATTTTAGATTTTAGATTATTCAAAGTAGCCACCCTTTGCCTTGATGACAGCTTTGCACGCTCTTGGCATTCCCTCAACCAGCTTCACCTGGAATGCTTTTCCAACAGTCTTGAAGGAGTTCCCACATGTGCTGAGCACTTGTTGGCTGCTTTTCCTTCACTCTGTTGTCCAACTCATCCCAAACCATCTCAAACGGGTTGAGGTCTGGTGATTGTGGCCAGGTCATCTGATGCAGCACTCCAAATAGCCCTTATACAGCCTGGAGGTGTGTTGGGTCATTGTCCTGTTGAAAAACAAATGATAGTCCGACTAAGCGCAAACCAAATGGGATGGCGTATCGCTGCAGAATGCTGTGGTAGCCATGCTGGTTAAGTGTGCCTTGAATTCTAAATAAATCACTGGCAGTGTCACCAGCAAAGTACCCCCATAGCATCACACCTCCTCCTCCATGCTTCACGATGGGAACCACACATGCGGAGATCATCCGTTCACCTACTATGTGTCTCACAAAGACATGGAGGTTGAAACCCAAAATCTCACATTTGGACTCATCAGAACAAAGGACAGATTTCCACAAGTCTAATGTCAATTTCTCGTGTTTCTTGTCCCAAGCAAGTCTCTTCTTATTATTGGTGTCCTTTCGTAGGGATTTATTTGCAGCAATTCGACCATGAAGCCATGATTCACAGTCTCCTCTGAACAGTTGATGTTGAGATGTGTCTGTTACTTGAACTCTGTGAAGCATTTATTTGGACTGAGGCTGGTAACTCTAATAAACTTATCCTCTGCTGCCGAGGTAATTCAGCGTCTTCCTTTGCTGTGGCAGTCCACACGGGAGCTAGTTTCATCGTAGCACTTGATGTGGTGCAGAACACAAATATATGTGCCTTTTTTCTATTAATATTTCAAATCATTTGTGGATTTACAATCTTTAAATAATAAAGACAGTGATAATAATGAGAATATTTGTCCATCATAAGAATAATCATAAATGCTAGGCAACTGGTACAACCTAAACCAACTAAAATCATCATCATCATGATCATCATCACTTTAGTAGGTCTGTTTTGTTTGTAAACTTAAATGCTCCTTTGGACAATGCAAACCCTTTGGCGGTGAGGGATGGCCTTGGCTCATTTCTGAGTCAATTGCTGTCAATCAAAAGTGCATAGCTCAGCCATTCAGCCGCTGGAATTATCATGTATGTACTAAGAAAATCCATTGTAGAATGGTCATTGCAGAGTAATAAGCTATGAGTTAGTAGTAGATAGATAAAATGTGAATACATTTTATTCAAATCAATAGGAAGAACAGAATAGCCTGCCAAAAAATACAAACATCTGTATTGAAGATGTGGTGCAGTTGATTTAGTATGCTTACTAACATGAATTTAGATATTCTAATGGATGCAGTGAACACAGAGATGACTACTTAGTATGACACCTATTATTACGTACTATTACTTGAAGTATTGGCATAGCCAGCAGCAATTGCGGTAGTAATAATACATATACAACAATAAGGATACCAATAATATAATTATTCAATTGTGTTATTAGAAATCCTTTTGTTTTCATCTCTGGGATTGCACCAGCTGTGCACATTACCCCCCCCCCCCCCCCCAAGCTATATGTGCATGCGTGACCGCCCTCTTCCATCGTCTCTGCTCCCAGCTCCATCCCCTGTGAGTCCCGGCTCCATCCCCAGTGCCCCATTTCTTCTGCCCATTAATCACATGTGCTGCTCCCTCTGTCTCTTCAGGTTTTCAGCTCCGCCCAGCCCTCTGCCCTCAGGGGGTGGGGCAGTAAGGAAACATGGCATATCCATACCCTCTTCTTAGTGTATGTACAGTATATCTGTGTGTACAGTATATCTGTCATGTAAAGGTTCCTTTCACCAAATATTGATGTATTCATAGAACTATTCAATCACGTCATAACATTTTATCGTGATTTCTTGTAATTATATATATTTTTTCCTTTAAATCCTTACGTGTTTGTGTCTGTGTGTGTAATAGAGCGCATAGAGTGAGGAAAATGACTGAAAGGAAAAAGAAAAACATGGAAAACTAACTAAGGAAACCCTTCCTTCAAGAGTTCTCTTTGGTGCATTCTTTGACGGGGGAGAATATCTATATCCATGCTCCAGTTGGTCGTCTGTGAGCGAGCGTTGGCACCATCGCTGTCAGCTCTCCGGACCATCAAACTAAGTGAGATCAAAAGCCTGCTTGCAGAGAGACACAGGGTCTTTCATTTTGGGAAGCTCCACTGCCATTGCTCTTTCTTTGTTTATTTTTTGATCCCCTTTACTTAGACGGAATTCGTCCACGACAGGACTCAGCCCACTTTTCCTCCTATAGTGGTTGCTCCCGACGTGGCGTAATTGAGGCGAACATCAGTATGAATCTAAAGCAAATGGGCATATAGGTGGCCCATCCAGATAAGATCTCTGGACTTTATATGCTAATAATTTCACTATAATAATTTGCCACAGTACACATTGTTGCTGTACTTGACACATTTCTTTCCAAAAAGGGGTTTGAAAACGTATAAAACCAGATAGAATTCACTGGGTTGCATGCCGTCGCTATATAATGTGAGAACATAGCACCTGACTTTCAACTACAAGTGTTGTCTTTCATTAACAGATCCTACTTTGTGTACTCAGACGGTCAGGGACAGTTGATGACTCGCATTGTTGCGAATGTGAACCAAAGCAGCTGGGATCTTAGACTAGTTACCCCCCTCCCCTCCAATGTCCGAGCGGTCAGTGGGAGAGTAGCCATGCAGAAAAATACATGGAGGGGCGAGAAGAAGAAAGGAAAAAGGGAATTAAGAAACGGTGGTTTGTGCTTTTATGAGCTCCACAGACTTTGTTTCATGACTCTCAGAGGAGAGAGGTAAGGAGATGAAGTGACATTGGTCCAGCAGTGGTGCATGGGTGAAATCACCGGTAAAACCAAGCCCCTACATATTACAACCAATGTGTTGTGATAATTGCGTTGTTTGGCAATCGTGATATATAGGCCTGAAGGCCGAGACAATAAGAAGAAACAGTGGCAGAATAAATTCCTCCACATATTTGTTTTATCGCAAAACTGGATAGCAACCTCTGTCTGGTGAAGTCCAGATAGCATATTGCACATAACAAACAGACAGTTACATGACCTACAGCATGATCAAGCAAGTTAATATTTCCAACATTTTTGGATCACTAAACAACTATTGACGTAGAGCCAGAGAGAGTTACCGCAAGTCGCAAAGAAAACAGGAGCTGCCTCCACTATTCCAGCCCAATTTCAACTTCAACAGTTCAACATCATCAACCTCTGTTTAGTCTAACACAGTCACAACTAAAATATACCAAAAACAATTTAGTCCAATCAACGTAAGCTAAATATGATGTGGCTGTCCATGGTTCTGATTTCTGTGTGCGTGCATGTGTGCGTGCATGTGTTCGTGCGCATTTGTGCAAATAGAAAAACGTATTGACTCACCCTGCTTGTAGAGAAACGCCAATCCCATCCTCCTCTTTTTCATGTTGAGTAAACAGTCTATCACTCTGTCATACAGTACATGCTTTTATTTTTGTTGTCCTAGGCTATCTGGCTAAAATGCTTGCTCACTAGCCTAACTTCCATTCATGGGCAGCGTTAGCTAGTTAATATTAGCTTTCTACATCTAGTTACATATTTAACATCCATATTTTCAGGCCAGGGGCACAACAATGTATGAGTTAATGGTTGGATCAGAATTGCCATTATAATCATTGGCCAGTACAAAGAATGAAGTAAAACCCAAATCCCTCTCTCCGTCCATGGCTAATTTAGGAAAGGGAGAATTTTAGCTAGCCAGTTAGCCACCGGAGGACAACAACACAACAAGATGCAACAATTCAAGTTGTCTCTGTCAATGACATATGCTCTCAGTGCGATTTGATAGGAGTGATGCCAAAATCCAAGCTGGCTTCCCTTGACACTTTTTGCTCCAGGACCATTCACAGTTGAGCTCGCTCAGTTTAGCTCAACGCTGATTGGCAAATGTTTCATACTTTTTTTTTAATCAAGGGAGGCCAAATGCTCGCTGGCTTCCCTTGCGTTCAATGCTAGGGGCGGCAACAATGTAATACTCGTTTGGACCAAACAGCATCAGATAGATGGCCTACACGTAGAGAGACATAGGGGGCGCTGTTTCGTTCGCTCAGAGGCTTTCTCCTGTGAGATACATTCAGCCTCTTGCGAATTGAAGGGAAAATTATGTCATGTTTTTTAATAGTTATCTTGGTATTTTTTTGGGGGGGGCAAGCCTGGCTTCCCATGGCATCCATGAATACATGCCCCTGCATTGGCCCCAAGAGGAAGGCTCCGATTACTCACTAGTACTGGAAATGCTCCATCGTGCTCCAATTGATCCAAAATGATACTTCAACAGTGACATTCCACACACCCTTGTGCCAGCTGAATTTGGCATCTCACCACCAACCCATTCCACTCTCTTTTTGCCATCTCTTCATTCTGTTGCATCTGGTTGGTTCGCCATTGTTTTTATTGAACCTTTATTTAACTAGGCAAGTCAGTTAAGAGCAAATTCTTATTTCACAATGACGGCCTACTCCGGCCAAACCCGGACGACGCTGGGCCAATTGTGAGCCGCCCTACGGGACTCCAAATCATTGCCTTGGTCCTTCTCTAGGCGCAACACCAACAGAATCTGCATCCAATATGTAGCTCCACAACCGTACAGTCACACCAACACAATCATTGGATTGAGAAAAGCCTTGAATGTCTATGGGTTGATCATATTTTGTAGAATACACCCCCCCCCCCACTCCATACAAGTATATGTTTGATATACAGTATGTACCCATACAAATACAAATACCCATACTTAAATGGATTTAATTGTTTGTGTAGTATATTTTTCACAGGATATCATAGGCTACAGAGATTGTAAGTCAAAGTCACATGTTCAGAGGTCACGTCTGAGCATAGCCTACCCTGACACGGCCTAGAAAATGACGGCGAAGGCAACGAGAGCGCAGAGGCAACTCAACTCAATAGGCGGTACTAACTCTAGGTTTATGTTGTAGTTTAGCATTACACTGTAGCCATTGGTCTGGACGGCGAATTAAGTATTGAGTGCAAATCATCTGTTAAAAGAAAGCAATACATACAAGAAAGAGACGTGGTGCTGCAGGGCAGGTTAAGTGCAGTAAATGATTTCCCAGTAGCCTACTACATTACGGAACACACCAACATCAATTTAGTCTGTTTGGTAACATGACTGCTGTTCTGTTGACCTTGCCGGGTGTCAGTGTAGTGTCAGTGTAGAAAAGGAAACCCCTTAAAAGAAAAGCAAGAGTGGAAAAGAAAGTGGAGAGGAAACCCACAACCATTCTTATTGCTTTCCCTCAAACAAGTTTTACCTAGACGTGAGGTAGAAAATGGGGTGGTTTTAAGGTGGGGAGTAGCGTAGGTGTTTTTGAAACCCCTTCAAGTCATAGGTCGTAAAATACTTGTGGGTGTACTTACAGTGTTAAACTGCTCTCATAAAGCGTTCCAGAGGAATATGATCTTAGGAAATGCTCAATGAATGAGAGTACAGAAAGCTAAATTAATTTACTATGGTTTTTACAAGGCCTCCTAGGGTTTCATGTTACTTTAGGTAGGTCTAAGTGTTAAATGGAAACATACATCTGCAACAAAGTATGTCCTATATCTAGATGTCTATTACTCACACATAAGACGCACTGACAAGCACAAGTAGTATGGATGGCATCGTTGGAAATAGAAGAAAAAAAACTGAACAGCTTACTCTTCAATGTCTTTTAGCAGGATTTCAATGTCCCTGACCAACCACGAGCATTAACGTGAGTTCCAATTCTAATTATCCACCCATCCACCACTTATCTAAAATCTTGTTTCTAAGATCAACAAACAAGCCCCAGAGTTCCACCAGTTCAACCAGTCAAATATAAGTCTTAAAGGGAGGGGAAGAACAACATTTCATGAAAGATAACAATCACCACATCCTTGCCTTTTCCCTCCGAAGCCCTAAAAAAGTGACTTTTCTCCTTCCTCCATCCGGTTCTCACAGTCAGTATAGATAGCGCCAATCAACCCCACCCAAAACACAGTTTGGGACTCTTTATTGACATCTTGACCACATACAGAAAGAAGCACTGTCATCAAAAAGCAGACCAAAAATACAACCTTGTCAGGTTTAAACACTTTAGGATGGTCATTACAATGCATTGAATTATTGAATCTTAGATGATAATGTTGCAATTTGATTTATTTCCCAAACAGAGGTAGGCCTACAGAACATGGTAGAGAGATTCTTGCCATTTAAGAAATCCAGTGTTAAGCTCACAGGACACATCGTGCAATGGGATGATGTGTTCTGGATCTTTCATGATTCTAGGGAGTTTTTCCTAGCCACCGTGCTTCTACACCTGCATTGCTTGCTGTTTGGGGTTTTAGGCTGGGTTTCTGTACAGCACTTTGTGACATCAGCTGATGTAAAAATGGCGTTATAAATACATTTGATTGATTGATTGATTGATTGATGATCAGTAGAGGTGTCCATGAGATGCCAAGTCAACCATATTGGGTGAGACTGCAAGGAACAATGTGTTCTACATGCTCTGCACTTCAATTTACTTTAAATCACTTACCAGTAATCATCTCCACATGGCTAGCTGTGAAGTCCCTGGAATGTCTCTCAACCCCCTGAAGTGAAATTGTTGATGCTTCCCACTGGCCACAGACGTTTATTCAATGTCTATCCCACGTTGATTCATTGTAATTTCATTGAAATGACGTGGAAACAACCTTGATTCGGCCAGTGTGTGCCCAGTGGGGTCGATCTTTTCCCCTTTCATTGACAAATAAATCATGGGAGCTATATTCCCAAAAGGAGGGATTCATCATCAAATGCAGGACTCGGAATGGAGATGGTGTAAAATTGTCACTATTCATTAGGTGTTGTTAGGGGTTTTTATTTTTAAGATAACATAATTTTGAGGGCGTGGGCGGCAGGTTATTTCAGTTGTCATGGTGTTCACTGTGAATAAGGTTACAGCATAAAACCTACTTTTCATTAAAGTCAGAATTGTGGGAAGCCTTGAGAAGTAGCCTAATGCTCTGGGTTAACACTAAGGTCTCTAAGATGGGAGACTGTTCGGGACATGCCAGGACTGCCCGTGTGTGGAATATTGGAACCATTGGCTCCGTGACAACGTGCCGTAGTTGTGTGAGTCATCTACATAATCTGTTTGCTGGACAAGAGAGCAAAAATCTCCATGGAGACCATTGTCCAGAAAGCTGTTCGGAGTCCCTTTGTTGTCGGGGGGGCAAATCTGAGCACGGCAGGATCCAGCTCAGCATAAGCCTTTCGGCCAGCCCTCGTATATTAGAGGGGATTTTCAGATTTCTCAGACAAAAGAGTGCTTTATGTTTTAAACACAGGACAAAAAAAATAACCACACACACTTGGCCCAAACGCACAGATCTTGAACAATGTTATGTAAGGAGATATCAGGCTCTTATCATTGTGGCCAGAAAGAGTTGTGGGGAAGGGGAGAAGTGAGAACAAGCTACAGAGAAGTCACTAGTCTTCTGTTATCAAACTGGTGTTCAATTCAGTCATGAAAGATCCTAATATCATCAGCTTCAGTGGAAAAATTCAAGCAGAAACATCTTTCCTAGTAATAATTTCTGCAGGACTTAAAGACACGTTTCCGTTTTGATTGGTTTCTCTGGCATTAGAGTAAAATAGGAAATGTTAATGTGTGCGTTGTAATATGCAGTCACAACAAAGCAAACGGTTTTGTGCGTACATTAGGTGTCACGTGTAGACCTCGTTTGCTCATCCCACTTGTGTAGTCTTAATTCTTTCATGGTAACATCCCTGTTTGGTCACACCAGTGTGAATTGGTCAAGTACTCTAACAGTTGATTAAAAAAATATATAGATTTACTCAGTAAATTGTTTTTGCTTGTTCATTTCTGCGGTTCTGACATGGCAAACAGTATACTCTTATTTTTAACTGTGTCGTGGATATGGATAATGATATTCAGAAAGGCTAATGGCTGCTGTACACTGGTTTCTGTCCTGACCGGATAGATTATTATTTCAGGCAAAGGTCAAATAGGCATTGTCCTGTAAAGGGTTATTCCTATATTGGTCAAGTTCAAAGACACAGATGCATGAACTGTATCATTGCCATATTATCGTCATGCTAACTTGCCTCATCCATTTGCTAATAACATAACATGGTGTCAGTGAGATCCAAACCCATGCTTCTTTTGGCATGGCTTTAAAAAAACTGATATTAGAAATGCAAACTGTGGAAGGACATCCCCATCCCTAACTGTAACTTATATAGAACTGTGCAACTCCCACTATCGCTCTGATTGGACATTTTGGCCAGTAGGGTCCTTCACTTACGATCTACTCTGTCAGAAAGCATTGGTTTGGAATGAGGTGAGAGGCTCTATTTTGTGAAGCTCTCTGTCAAGTTTGAGCTCTTATAGCAGGAGCGAAGCACTGTCCACTCTTCCACCTAACATATATTACGATGTCTGTCACGTCACATTGTGTCTCTTTCCGATGAGCCTAACGTTACAGTAACTTTGGGAAATTCACTTCCCCCAGCGGAGGTTATCTTGAGGGAACCAGGACACAGGCGCATTGACACTGCTAGTTCTTCAGCTTGTAGCCATGGTGCGGAGTAAACTATGCCAAGCCCTGAAAAGGGTGAACTGCACTCTGAGGAAAGAGTCTTTTGTTGGAGTAACGCCCCCTTCACAAGTTTCCTCTTTCTCCTCATCTTTTCTCTATTTTTCAGAGTCTTTCAGTCGAACAGGAAATGGGATTTGGACAGGTCATGAGTCTTGGTCTCTCTCCCTGCACTGCCATGTAAAAATGCACCATGGACATTTAGTTCAGTCCTAAACCAACTTGAGCTTACCCACTAACTAACAGGCCAAGCTTGCAGCAAACATCACATTGTAAGTCCATGTCTGGCTATTTGTTTGTACATCCAAAAATGACTTTCAATAGGTCTCTGTGTCTTTGAAATTTCAAAACACCATTGACAGATGATCCTAAGAGGTCAAGTTTTACTGAAGGTTCCTGAGCTAAAATGATTGGTCAGTGGCAAACAAAAGCCTGCCTTTCCAGACCAATTCATTCTGGGACAGCCACACTGGATGTTGTTAATGAAGGAACAAATTCCCTGCTGGCAGGCAGGTACCCTGCTATCACATCTAAAATGGAGATGTTGCTGAATATATAAACATTGTACTCATGTTTATACAGTTTGCATAAGAAAACAAAGTACCCCAGTACTGTTTATTTTTGCTGTCAACAGAAAGGATATAAATGTGACTTGTTTCAAGAAACTAGGCGTATGGTGCTCATCACTACATCACAGGAGTCACATTTGAACGTAAAACATTTTTTTGGTCAACATGCGTTTTTGAGCAGAAATGCCGTCTGGAACATGTTAACTTCCATGTACCTTAATAACAAACGTGTATGACATCAGTAAATACAAATACATATTGTTAAATTACGAGCCTAGTTGGTTTAGCCACGGAAAAAGTCAGGAACTTTCCTGCTAGCCATGATTGGCTGAAATAATGGATTTTTTATTTTATTTTTTATTTCATCTTTATTTAACCAGGTAGGCCAGTTGAGAACAAGTTGGGCTGGACATGCCGATAGATGTGTTCGGATTGGTCTGCCATGTAGCACGCTTCTGCAAATAACATGAGCTGTGTAGTTAATCCTTATCTAATGCAGCTTTTTGAATGATATCATGATGAACTGTGTTGCTAATGTGTTGCTAAAGTTCTCCACTTTCTGGAGGGCCGAGGTTTGAAATCAGTGGAATGCCTGATGGAAGCAGAGTATGATAGCTAAGGAGATGAAGAAAATTCAGTCGTTTGAATGCAAATATGCGGAGGGAGTCGAAAAGAGAACACACAGAAGGCTGTTGAAAAAACACTTGTCTCTGGATTACATCTTCAAACCAAGGGCAACCATGGCATCCGTGACAGAGAGGGAGAAGCGTTCATCCATGTGTACGGGTAAGAGAGTCTAGCTAGCTACATTTTCAGATATTATACATTTCTAATTTAGTCAGAAATTCATTTTCATTGCAAGTGAAAGCGTACTGTTAGCTAGCTAGCTAAAGTGATCTGGGTAGTAATATTATGTGTATCTCAGAGCCATTGCGTATCTCAAAGCCATTAGTAACATTATGAGTTGGGATTGTGATTCATTGTTCAGTTAGCTAGCTACATGTCTAAACAATAGACTCCACTCATCAAGTAACGATTTCACTGTACCGTTTACACCTTCTGTATCCTGTGCATGGGACAAATAAACTTTGATTTTATTTGATATAGTGTGTGGTTACCAGAGATGGTAATATGAAGAACAACAAAGTCAAATTAGCACATAACATTAGGCCAACTAGATAGTATCCAAGTTCTAAAATTCTCCGGAGGAATGCCCTTTATTGATTTTGTCACACTCACAACCGTAAGCTATTTTCTGGAATTAGCTCGCCATTAACTTGTAAAATGCCTGTAGCACAAGCAAATGGTAGGGACAGTCCACAGTATGTCATGCCAAAGTTTTGACTGTTCTTTGTCTTGTTTTCCAGCCCTGTTTCCTGACCTGGGATCTGTTGGTACACACTGTCCATGCTAGAGGCACGACGCCCCTAAACAATGACCTGGCTCGAACTGACCCGGCCACAAGAATTGACCCAGGATGTGTGTGTGTGACACAGGGCTTAGTCAGAGAGGAAGTGAGGTCACAACGCAGACACATCCCTGAGCCTGAGCCCTAGAATGGCTGGGAACCTTCCATAAAAGGTGAGGCAGCCAGGGGGAAGCCATGGGACGGCACACCCAACCTCTCAGACAAATATGACTATGACACATTGCTATTGTTACAATGACCATGGTGATTATTATTATTTTTGACATCACCTTTGACTCTCTCAGGATGTAGTTCAGGGTTTTTAGTCGGTACACTTTATCCGAATGACTTTCTTTCTTGATAAACCTCCATGGGTTATTCATTGAGTAGTTCCTCTATCATGATATGGAGCTGAAGGCAACAGAGACAGTGGTCCTCTGTACCTCAACAGGGCATATACCATGCCATGATCCTTCCCAGTAAATGTCCCTTATTACGTAACATTACGTGGAAGACCCCTCACTTTGTTGTGTCTGTTTACCTTGGCTCAGGTGTGAATTGAAATGGGGCCGATTGTTCCAGGAAGATGAAGTGAGAAATGTTTGTGTCTGGCAAGAGACCAGACAGTACTGTCTACGCCTGTATAGATGCGCAAAGGAAAGTGGGGTCATTCGGGGGAAGTACCAGCTGGCACCTGGAACAAAAGGGATGTTTGCAAACACCAGGGCCAGCCCGCTGAGTTCTCCCTGCTGGGAAGTAAAAGGCATGCTCATAAAAGGTGTGTCTCGTCCCAATTTAAACTATAACAACCCTCTCCCATCCCCCAGCTCAATATATTCATTAATATGGAGGAGCACTCAATCAAGTGAAACAGAGAGGAAACATGATTTTTTTTAACTCTCTGATTTGTACCAAAAAAAGTATAAATAAATGTAGCTTGCCAGTTTTGCGAAGACAAAGAAAATTGAAAATACACATAATATAGTATGTTAGGTATAGTTGTTGATATAATGGATTAACTTAGTTGAATAGACAAATAGTTATTTATTACTAGAAGACAACACATTTCAGCTAAAAGCCTTTGTCAGGGTGCTTTGAATCTAATCATTTAAATTGTCTGTAAATCATCAGTCTCTAACCCCATGAGGGAGAAGACAATGTAGTGATTGGGCCAATCTCTACTCTCTGCTGTGCTGATGGAAAGATGTCCGGGTCCCCTTCCAGGGGACTTCCTGTATCACCGTGGAGAGTTGGACCACAGGGAGATCCAGCTCACTCTCTGCCAAGTGATAAACTCGACTCGGAAACAGAGCTAGTGTGTCCATCATTCAGCTTTGTCCTCATGTCTCACAGTCTTCCAGTTGATGAGATACTGTGCTTTCAAAGAAGACCAGGCCAACCAGCCAAATGGTACACAATGGACACCTTGATCTCTAAGGTCACACTTTATTGAGATTCAAGATTTTCATACTATCAACAAACTATCTCTTGATAAGCAACTGCTTGCTAAAGTTAAGGTTAGGGTTAGGTTTAAAATAAGGGTTTGGTTAAGGTTAGGGCAAGGATTAGGGTAAGAGTTAAGTTAAGGGTTAGGGCTAATATATAGTTTGTTGAAATGTTACTGATAGTCTGTAGAGCATCTACATGAGGCCTATCCAAATAAAGTGTTACCATCTCTAGGAAGTCAGACATTATAAGGATACACTTGAAGGTTGACAATGTAAGGCCCAGTTAATGCTCTCAGTAAACAAACACCTAGTGAAGTGTGCTTACATCGTAATCTGTAAACACAGGTGTGCCACAAGGATGTGTACTATCCCCCATGTTATTCATGTTTTATACTGTCAACTGCACAAGCCATAGCCCCATCGGTTCCATTGTTGGCAGCAGCACAATCTTTAGCCATAAAAGGCTAAACTAGACATCGTCCAGACTCCTCCCAGCAATAATTCACTGTTCAAATAAACCTGGAGAGCATAAATCATGTGTAGTACGTCATTTAGAATTTGGGACAGCATAGTTCAGTTGAAACCAGCCTTCTTTATAAGCACACACTGAGTATGGCATTTTCCAAACTGTAATTACTCCAATTATTCCTTTATCTCAGGCTTCCAGCTCTTGGCAAAGGCGTTGCAATTCATTATGCATTTAAATGAAGTCAGTCTGTTATTATCAATGTGCAAATGGAATCAAGTGTACGTCATTGCAACCTGGCAAAGAGCCACATTTCAGGCATGCGCTCCACAGTACAACAAAATAAATAAAAACCATAGCTTCCTTGACATTTTATTTCAGCTCTCATAACTGAAAAAAATACAGAAAGGTCTTGAAAGGCGAAATAATATGGCTAATGTTGCTACAACGTCTTAGATCACCTCCATCTTTGACTTCACACTCAGTGCCGTCCTGCAATACAATATAACTCAGGTGCTCTACTTCTCACGTATTGAAAACATTTGGGTATATGTTTGATGAAGATGGGATATGGTGGACCTTTCAATGAGAGATTAATACAATTTAACATGATCGGCAGGCCAAAGGATGCCAGACAGCACAATGCTTGGACTGCTCTCACAAAAGAAATCCATTTGAATATTCCCTGTAGGAATGTCAGAACCAACTGCCACTGTGGCTATAATTACTGCTAACTGTCTCAAGCGGGAATGAAACTGAACAAGAGCTAGAGAAAAATAGAACAGCGCTGTTAGAACCCTGACCCATGGAGGGCTTGTTGCAGGGAGGAGGGGTGTTGAAGTGGTGGTGGTGGTGGGGGGGGGGGGGGTTAGGGGGCTCACAGAGGGGAAGAGGGGTATTCGGGGAAGGGTTGATAAAAGGGTTCAGCTAAGCATGTCAGAGGAATGTAAATGGGCTTGTGTCTAATTGAAGCGGGCCTTTGGATGGGTTGGGAGCACACCCACAGAAGAAGTTGAAGTCCCAGCGTTGGACTGTGTAATCTGTTAATGAGCACTCAGTCTATGAGAAAGGGGGGGAGTCCTAGTCAGTTGTACAACTGAATGCATTCAAATGAAATGTGTCTTCCGAATTTAACCCAACCCCTCTGAATCAGAGAGGTGCAGAGGACAGCCTTAATTGACATTCACGGTGCCCAGGGAACAGTGGGTCAACTTAACTTTCGGTTACCCCAATCCAACCATTACAATGAGCACGTATGTGAAAGCATCTATGTCTGAGGGGGGTCTTCTTGGTTGTAGAAGTAGATATGAACGGTTGCATCATTTTCACTGTTATGTCAATGCTCGTCATTAATAGTTACGGCAAGTGTTATATAGCTACTATGTCAGCATTATGACAATGCCTGGATCCCTAAAGTTAAGTGACAGCATACAGTGGCAGTAGAATGAGTCAGTTGAACTTGACTGTAGAAATCAAACCTATGAAAAAAAAAGTTTTTTTACAGTGCTCCTCTAACTATGACAGACTAGTTACATCCTGTGGCCTCCTTGGGGGGGGGGGGGGTCCGTTGAATAGCAAGATGAAGGTAGTCGAGTTCTCTGGAGTCTGGGAGTGGGAGAGGAGGGGTGTAGAGGTGGATATTGCGCCGAGCTACCAAAGGAGCAGAGGAAAGCATTAGACTGCTTCCTCATCTCCCTCACTTCCTCTGATGTCATTAACGTCCCTTTGGGAAAATTGTGGTTTGGGAATAGCTCCTGACACTTCATATGGCACATTACTTCAAAGTCTGACCTTGTAAAACATAATAACTCTTGTGGAGCGAGTGACTATAGTTATGTGTTCATGAGGTCATAGAAAAGTTGAAGAGTGCTTACTGAAGGGAACCTAAGAATTATACGTCATGAATGGCTGAGTGGAGTTTGATTTAAAGCACATGCTCCAATTCAGAGCGAACATCCACCCCACAAACATACAAGATACTGTATCAACATGATTTAAAAAAAAAAAAATGAAATATGTATTTTTCTAGACAACTTCCACTTCCAGATTATAAGGGGAGATACTGTATGACCAAATGATTGACCCAAGTACTATATTTAAGCTGGATACCAAAGTACAACATGCTTCCTTAACCTATATATCAGACAGGTGTGCTCGCCTTTACAAATATGTAGTTTCACATGTGAAATCGCTTTTCCCCACGAGAAATAGCTGTTTTCACGTTGTTTGGCTATTTGGGGCGGCAGGGTAGCATTGAGCATTGGACTAGTAACCCGAAAGGTTGCAAGTTCAAATCCCCGAGCTGACAAAGTACAAAATCTGTTGTTCTACCCCTGAACAGGCAGTTAACCCACTGTTCCTAGGCTGTCATTGAAAATAAGAATTTGTTCTTAACTGACTTGCCTAGTAAAATAAATAAAAATATGTCAACCTACATGTGAATCTCACTTTCACATGTGGAATCTCATCAGTGAGCTGTTTTTGCCCACAGGACTACTGCTGAGGGGATATTTTTTTGTTTGTCGCACCCTTCTTGGTACAGGCTTCTGTCTTTTCATTCTGTCAATTAGGTCAGCATTGCGTTGTAACTACATTGCTGTTGATCCACTCTCAGTTTTCATCTACTATATCACAGCCACTAAAATCTGTAACTGATTTAAAGTCACCATTGGCCTCATGGTGAAATCCCTGAGCGATTTCCTTCCTCTCCGGCAACTGAGTTCGGAAGGACTCCTGTATCTTTGTAGTGACTGGGTGTACTGAAACACCATCCAAAGTGTAATTAATAACTTTACCATGCTCAAAGGGGTATTCAATGTCTGCTTTTTTTAAACCAATCTACCAATAGGTGCCCTTCTAATAATAACATGCTATTAGCAAACCCCACTGACCCAAACAGACCACCCATTAGAAGTATACAGTGGACCAATGTTACAAGGGGAAACAATCATGGGATGTGGACTCAACTCATTATAGTAAGCGGAAGAGATCTTATCGCAATTCTTACTATATGTTGTTGTTTGGCTCTTGTTGTAAGCAAACATTGAACAATATATAGTTGAATTCACTTTGTTGATGAGTAATACATGTTTTGTGATAAAGGTACATACAATACATGCATAGTATACCATACTATCACAGTAATTGCCAATACAAACCTGTTTGTGTTTGTGTGAGAGGGAGGCAGGGAGCTGAACAACCTCTTGTAAGGACACTGTGTTCCAGGTGACAATAGAGCAATAAGAAAGTTTATCAGCGGAGGGAATCTGTTGGACAACTGAATTCAAAGAAAGGGGCGTTGTAAGCACCATGGCTATTTGCTATAATTAACAGGCTTTTCCAGGTTTCACACTTGGTAATGTAGATATCCACAGATTTGGGATGTAGAGGGAAATGTACAGGATGTAGGATCATCATTTGAGTCAGTTTGCTATAGCAGGAAAATAATCCTGCAGCAACAGGAAATGTGAATAATCATGTGGATTATAATTCATAAATATTTTTGTAGGGTTTGATACATTTTTCGTAAGGGAAAATCAAGCCTTCAGAAGCCTTTTTTTTGTTGTAGTATTTTTTCACCCCTTTTTTCTCCCCAATTTCGTGGTATCCAATTGGCAGTAGTTTCAGTCTTGTCTCATCGCTGCAACTCCCATACAGACTCGGGAGAGGAGAAGGTTGAGAGCCATGCGCTCCCCAAAACACAACCCAACCAAGCCGCACTGCTTTTTGACACGATGCTCATCCAGCCAGCTGCACCAATGTGTCGGAGGAAACACCGTACACCTGGCGACCGTGTCAGCAAGCACTGCGCCCGGCCCTCCACAGGAGTTGCTAGTGTGTGATGAGACAAGGATATCCCTGCCGGCCAAACCCTCCCTAACCCGGACGACGCTGGGCCAATTGTGCACCCCCATGGGCCTCCCGGTCGCGGTCGGCTGCGACAGAGCCTGGACTCAAACCCAGAATCTCTAGTGGCACAGCTAGTACTGAGATGCAGTGCCTTAGACCACTGCGCCACTCGGGAGGCCCCCAGAAGCCATTTTAAATCATAAATAAACTACACGTTCTCCAGCGACAAGGTGAACAAATGAATAAGATCCTCCGTCTGTAATGTAGTGCAGGGGTCAATAAATAGTGGTCAATCAAAGAACATGATGATCATGGAAATGGATCCAAGCCTTTTTGCTTATCTACTTAATACCGGGTATGATGACAGTGCAATAGGAGCTGATACATGAGTGATGATATCTGTCTGCAATTTCCACTCTCTAATGTCCCATTAATGTTATTAACATCCTATTAACCAGTTGTGTATGACATTCATAACTGTGTGGATAAAACACATTACTGTCTTTCATGTTGCTCTAAGCTACGCACGCACGCGGACACACCACACACACACGCACGCATGCACACTATTCAATTCAAACAGTATTCTTCACATATTCAGATGAGTCAATGCTCTTCGAATATTCTCTTCTAGTACGGCCTCTCAGTACTAGTACAGTGCCAGTGGCCCATATCAATAAGAACTAGGAACAACACCAAGTCCACAAACAGTGCAGAACAAGTTACAAGTGTAACCAGGCCAAGGGGTCCTGAGAACAACCTTTGGTGTCCAGGCCTCTCGGTGTGATGGGTGGCCAGCCAGCGTTACATGAGAGATCAGATAACAGGGGTCACAACTCAGGAGTCAGAGGTCATTGCTCTCTCCCATCCTGTAGCTAAAATTCCTTGTGTTATTCCCTCCGGACAGAATAGGCAAAGGGGATTTTGTTTAAAAAATCCTTCTCTCCAACAGTGTTTGAAACTGACATAAGGAATGCTGTCTACAGCCAGAAACATATTAAGATATATGAAATAGGAGTGTGAAACAATGTCATTTAAAAAAATGATGTGTGTGTCATATGAAGAGGTTCAACATTAGGACCCAGGCTGTACATACCTGGAGTCTTCTGGCCTCATTTCTGGGTCCCTACTATCAAACCCGATATCAACCCTGAGTCGACTCAAGACTGTGTGAAGCTGCCAAGCTATAGCCTGCATTTTAGCGCTGGATGCCAACTAGTCTCTCCTTACCTACCGTATCTCTTTGGTTGATCTTGAGTGGTAATCTTCTTACTGCAAAGTCAGACCACAAATAGAGGGAGAACCCCCTTGGCGTCACCCAGTCCGGTGCATGTCAGTCATTGAATAAGATGTCAGTATGCCCTCTGCCCTGTTTCTCTCTCACTCTCTCTCTCTGTCTGTGACATGTTAATGTGTGTTGATTCAACATTGTGATACGATAATAATCGTTGGGGGTGAATTCATTTGTTATTGACCCACACTCTCACCCAGTGGCCTCCGGGCATAATAAGAAACACTGAATGTATTGAGCTTACAACGTGCCACGAGCTGATCTAAAAGTCATTTTAGCTATAATTTTAGTTATAATCGGAGGTATGGTATCCTGATCCTAGATCTGAGCTTGTGGTCTACTCCTAACTAGAGTTTGTCAGTGACTTTGAGCTGCTGTGTTTTTTTTGTCCAACTGTTATCATGCTTGGGTGTACTGTACTCTGTTATCCCGCTGTTATGGGTGTATCGTACCCAATAAAGATGTCTGGGTAAGGTCGTAAACCCCTTCACTACCACAGAAGGCAAAGAACAAGAGTTTTCAAAACAAACATAGATATGGCTAATCCTGATAAATCCAGACCTAACATGATTCTCCTTTGCTGCCCTACTGAACAGAACTATAACAAGTAATAAGCTAACTAAAATGTTTATTGACAAGAAATTCTAAAGGTGGTTGGGAAACGGTAAATGGCAACACGGGGAAACAGAAATACTGAAGCTCAACCCTCCATTTTATGTCTTCTGAACTGAGAATGATTTGAATTATTTCTTTTGTATGTGGTCATTGTTGCTCTCCAATAATGAGACAGGAATCAGCTGTATTTAGTGAAGGGGGGGGGGGGGGTCAGTGAAGCAGAAGCCACTGCTGTCATGACAACTTCAACTCACATTACAGTAACCAACCAGAGGGCCCAGACACTGCCAGCGGCATATGTCAAAGGGAATCCCATGTTTTCATACATGAACAAATAACTCCATAATTAGTACATATTACACGGGGTGGAGGGAACTGTTTTTTCATCGCTATATTGTCGTGGAAATTACCACCAGAGACACCTGAAGTCAATGTTAAATGAATCATTCTTTATTATCAGCAAGCTGGAGAGGTTCAAACAAACTTAATGCACCAAGTAGTACACGTCTGTCAGGAGCTCTGCTGGGGCAGTCCCGTTAGTCCTCTTATATACTGCTGACACATACAAGTTATATTCACATGATTTAGCTTATTCATTATTCATCATTATTTCATTATTAACGTTTGGTTCATGCATGTGACTGACCAAAACCTCACAAGGCTTGAAACTGAGACACCCCTTTCAGTTCTCAAAACAATGTTCTGGCCGTACTGCCAAATTGCTTATACTGATAGTGAGGATTCCTCCCAGGAACGTTCAAACAGTCACTTGCATGAACCCAGTTGAATTGGTTATTAGAAAAGCACAAACATAAATGTTGCTTCACAATATTCACAATGTTCCTTCACAATATTGTGCTTTTACAAACAAAGATAAATGCAGAGTGAAAAAAACTTAGGCTATCAATTTTGTCATGTTGACGTAGATATACAGTGCATTCAGAAAGTATTCACATTAGCGATTTTAGCATGTACATCTTGCTGGGGCAAGCAAAATTCGGAGCATGCCAGCAAAGCCACTACACAACACAACACTAAACAATACATTAATTGCACTATAACGGTGAAAGCCAGTGCCCACAAAATGTTAGGGCCTACATAAAGGAGTCCCAACAGCAGTCCCAACACCATAGCACTGCTTCAGCCAATTCCTTGTCTAGCTGCGAAACAGTTCATTCAGCATCATTTACATTTACTTAAAAGAGGCCATCTGTAATTTCGATTAAGACATTAATGAGCGAGCTAGGACAGATGTAGTCAATATAACTATTTGTTCAGTACTTTTGAAATGTACAGCGACGGAATTCAGAACACGTGCCGTTCTTACAGTGTTCTCCCTGTACACCAAGTCAGAACCGTACGATAAATAAATGGGGCATATAAGTAGACAATAAAAGCGCTTACAATATTCGCTGATTACATTTCTCTAAGGATAGGATCTCTAAGGATAGGATAAGTAATCCTTCTCACCCCCCCCCCCTTAATGATTTAGATGCACTATTGTAAAGTGGCTGTTCCACTGGATGTCAGAACCAATTTGTAAGTCGCTCTGGATAAGAGCGTCTGCTAAATGACTTAAATGTAAATGTAAATCTAAAACAGGTTATAGGCCACATGTGCACCACCAAGTCAGAACAGTAGGCAAAATTAAGAAGGGAAAATAGACCAAATTATTAGGGTGAGGCAGATGTGCTACTAACAGCTTACTACACAACATACACTTAGTAGTACTTTCTTAGCTACAGTATACATAGCTCCCTGGCATATTACATAATTTATGCAGCAGTATACAAGACATTTTTGGACTCACCTTGTTGTGCTATCCACACTTGAACAGGAAGGTGGTGCGGCGGTCCTTCGTGGGCAAATTTTGTGATCAAACCTTGTCATCAAAGTATGGCATTCTCTGGATTTATGGTGCTTTCAAGACAACTGGGAACTCAGAAAAAAACAAGGTTGAATCATGATGACGTCAGTGATCTTCAGGTCGTAGCTTTAGAAAGAGGCCCAAGTTTCCAACCTACAATTCCGAGTTGGATGAGCTAATTTTTTCCTGAATTCCCAGTTGTCTTGAACTCACTGAAGTCAGATTTCCCAGTTCCAAGTTAACAGTTGTTTTGAGTGCGGCAGAAATCATTCTGGATTGACAGCATGGCCAATGTTGAATGTTTATAATTTTAAGATTGGAAAAGAGACCCTTAAACCCAGACTTTGGACCACACAGCCACTCCACTGAATAGCAGGCTAGTGATGGCTTTGCAATGCTTGCAATTATCCACTGATTCCTTCCAAAGCACTCATTGTTGAATTTGCGATTTCCAACTTGCTGTGTAATGTTTATGGCCAATGAGCACCGACACATTTGATCTATAATTTCTCTTCATTGTTTTTCTTCATATGACAAGGATTAAAAAGGATTTGCCAGTAGATTGTCGACTTGATACATGATGATGACTGCTGGCTAAGATTTAGAAAGTATTATGTTGACATGATCAGTCTAATCAAAGCTACTGTAGAGATAACTTGATTTGACTTCCTTTTATCTGTGGCCAATGACATTGAGCTTTCTTGGATGGGCACTTCTAATATAACTCTATGGCAGCACCCAGGGGGCATGAATTTTCCAGCTCTACCCTTAGATTTGGCAGTAACGTAGTGTCCCCATGAGTGACAGAACACTTAGCCAATCACGGCGCAACTAGAGAACATTACCAACTCCGTATTTTCCGCTGGCTGCCCCACCACCACAGAAAACCCTGAGCGAGGCTGAAACACCTGCATTTTGGAGCTGCCTTACTCAAGAAAGCAAAAAAGAGACCATGTCTGTATGCGAACTGATGTGATACGTATTAACGCCAAAATAACATGCAAAAGAGGCAACTCCCCCCCCCCAAAAAAAAAATATACACTATATTACATTTTTTGGGGAAAAAAATTGGAGCTCAAAAACAGGCCCTGAATGTAGGAAAGTAGCAAAAGTTTCAGAACCTTTTTTGACTTTTTACACATTTTGTTACGTTACAGCCTTATTCTAATATATATATATATATATATATATATATATATATATATATATATTTTATCCCTCATCAATCTACACACAATACCCCATAATGACAAAGCAAAAACAGGTTTTTAGAAAATTTTGCTACTTTCCTACAAAAAAATGTAACTAAACAAAAAGACGTTTACATAAGTATTCAGACCCTTTAGTCAGTACTTTTTTGAAGCACCCTTGGCACTGATTACAGCTTTGAATCTTCTTGGGTATGACGCTTCAAGCTTGGCACACCTGTATTTTGGGAGTTTCTCCCATTCTTCTCTGCAGATCCTCTCAATTTCTGTCAGGTTGGAGGGGAGCATTGCAGCACAACTACAGTGCCTTGCGAAAGTATTCGGCCCCCTTGAACTTTGCGACCTTTTGCCACATTTCAGGCTTCAAACATAAAGATATAAAACTGTATTTTTTTATGAAGAATCAACAACAAGTGGGACACAATCATGAAGTGGAACGACATTTATTGGATATTTCAAACTTTTTTAACAAATCAAAAACTGAAAAATTGAGCGTGCAAAATTATTCAGCCCCTTTACTTTCAGTGCAGCAAACTCTCTCCAGAAGTTCAGTGAGGATCTCTGAATGATCCAATGTTGACCTAAATGACGAATGATGATAAATACAATCCACCTGTGTGTAATCAAGTCTCCGTATAAATGCACCTGCACTGTGATAGTCTCAGAGGTCCGTTAAAAGCGCAGAGAGCATCATGAAGAACAAAGAACACACCAGGTAGGTCCGAGATACTGTTGTGAAGAAGTTTAAAGCCGGATTTGGATACAAAAAGATTTCCCAAGCTTTAAACATCCCAAGGAGCACTGTGCAAGCGATAATATTGAAATGGAAGGAGTATCAGACCACTGCAAATCTTCCAAGACCTGGCCGTCCCTCTAAACTTTCAGCTCATACAAGGAGAAGACTGATCAGAGATGCAGCCGAGAGGCCCATGAACTGCAGAGATCTACAGCTGAGGTGGGAGACTCTGTCCATAGGACAACAATCAGTCGTATATCGCACAAATCTGGCCTTTATGGAAGAGTGGCAAGAAGAAAGCCATTTCTTAAAGATATCCATAAAAAGTGTCGTTTAAAGTTTGCCACAAGCCACCTGGGAGACACAACAAACATGTGGAAGAAGGTGCTCTGGTCAGATGAAACCAAAATTTAACTTTTTGGCAACAATGCAAAACGTTATGTTTGGCGTAAAAGCAACACAGCTCATCACCCTGAACCCACCGTACCCACTGTCAAACATGGTGGTGGCAGCATCATGGTTTGGGCCTGCTTTTCTTCAGCAGGGACAGGGAATATGGTTAAAATTGATGGGAAGATGGATGGAGCCAAATGCAGGACCATTCTGGAAGAAAACCTGATGGAGACTGCAAAAGACCTGAGACTGGGACGGAGATTTGTCTTCCAACAAGACAATGATCCAAAACATAAAGCAAAATCTACAATGGAATGGTTCAAAAATAAACATATCCAGGTGTTAGAATGGCCAAGTCAAAGTCCAGACCTGAATCCAAACGAGAATCTGTGGAAAGAACTGAAAACTGCTGTTCACAAATGCTCTCCATCCAACCTCACTGAGCTCGAGCTGTTTTGCAAGGAGGAATGGGAAAAAATTTCAGTCTCTCGATGTGCACAACTGATAGAGACATACCCCAAGCGACTTTCAGCTGTAATCGCAGCAAAAGGTGGCGCTACAAAGTATTAACTTAAGGGGGCTGAATAATTTTGCACGCTCAATTTTTCAGTTTTTGATTTGTTAAAAAAGTTTGAAATATCCAATAAATGTCGTTCCACTTCATGATTGTGTCCCACTTGTTGTTGATTCTTCATAAAAAAATACAGTTTTATATCTTTATGTTTGAAGCCTGAAATGTGGCAAAAGGTCGCAAAGTTCAAGGGGGCCGAATACTTTCGCAAGGCACTGTATTTACAGGTCTCCCCAGATATATTAGATCGGGTTAAAGTCCGGCACTCCTGCGTTGTCTTGGCTGTCTGCTTAGGGTTGTTGTCCTGTTGGAAGGTGAACCTTCACCCCAGTCTGAGGTCCTGAGCTCAGACTGGGGTGAAGCTGGTTTTCATCAAGGATCTCTCTGTACTTTGCTCCGTTCATCTTTGCCTCGATCCTAGTCTCCCATGACGTTTCCACCACAATACTTCGCGGTAGGGATGGTGCTCGGTTTCCTACAGACGTGATACTTAGCATTCAGACCAAATAGTTCAATTTTGGTTTCATCAGACCAGAGAATCCTGTTTCTCATGGTCTGAGAGTCTTTAGGTGACCTTTGGGAAACTAAAAGCAGGCTTTCATGTGCCTTTTACTGAGGAGTGGCTTCCATCTGCCCACTCTACCATTAAGGCCTGATTGGTGGAGTGCTGCAGAGATGGTTGTCCTTCTGGAAGGTTCTCCCGTCTCTATAGAGAAACTCTAGAGCTCTGTCAGATTGATCATCCGGTTCTTGGTCACCTCACTGACCAAGGCCCTTCTCCCCAGATTGCTCAGTTTGGCCGTACGGCCAGCTCTAGGAAGAGTCTTGGTGGTTCCAAACGTCTTCCATTTAAAAAAAGAAGGATGCCACTGTGTTCTTGGGGACCTTTAATGCTGCAGACATTTTTTGCACTCTTCCCCAGATCTGTGCCTCGACACAATCTTGTCTCGGAGCTCTACACACAATTCCTTTGACCTCATGGCTTGGGTTTTGCTCTGACATGCACTGTCAACTGTGGGACCTTATATAGACAGGTGTGTGCCTTTCCAAATCATGTTCAGTCAATTGAATTTACCACAGGTGGACTGCAATCAAGTTGTATAAACATCTCAAGTATAATCAATGGAAACAGGATGCAGCTGAGCTGTCTCATTGCAAATGGTCTGAATAGTTATGTAAATAAAGTATTTCTGTTTTAATACATTTGCAAAAATGTAAAAAAAATCTGTTTTCGCTTTGTTATTATGTGGTATTGTGTGTACATTGCTGAGGAAATTGTTTAATTCAATCCATTTCTGAATAAGGCTGTAACGTAACAAAATGTGGAAAAAGTCAAGGGGTCTGAATACTTTCCGAAGGTACTGTATATCTCTAATTTTAAGTTTTGTCTAATCTTTAGTAGTAAATATTGAATCTTTAGTAGTAAGTAGGTTATACATTTCACAATATTACTTACAGAACATTTTTTAGAATAGATACACACACACACACACACACACACACACACGCACACACGCACACACGCACACACACACACACACACAAAGTGTAAGCAGAGTACTGCCTGAGCTATGTCGACAGCTGGCCTTGAATTTCCTGGGAAACAGGTGCCCGGTGAGACTAACCTTTCAGACTGAGTCGGACGTTAAAGTGTATATTGTGTATGGCGGTGATTGACAGTAGGGTAATAATAACAGTATGTAAATACAGCCAATTTCTTTTTTATGAGAGGCGGGTGGTTCCATTGTAAGAGTGTTGCATTGTATTTATTTCAACAAGGCCTTAAATGTCACATTCATAACCGGGGAGATGTTAATGGTCTTCAAGTTCTTTTCAGCCCGGGTGAGAACAATGCAAGAGCTGTCAACCAGCTGAGGTGTCTTCAGGATGAGAGCAAAAAAACAAACCTATTGAACAATAACAACAACTGCCCTTTCATATGGTGTGTCCTGCACTTTGAGCGGCACAAAGCTGTTACTGGTTGTAGTACAGTATTTCTGCTCTTTTTCCAATAGAAATTTGTACAATGACTGTTTTCACAGCTGGACCTTGTGTTTTGTGTGAGAATGAGAAGAGAACAACGGAGAACGTGCGCAAGCGTATTGTCTCATGTATCACCGCCATTCTCCATTAGCAGGCACTCTACAACATGTCATGTTTAATAGAATGGCAACACTGTGAAATGACACTTAACGGTATGTCTCACACATCGGAAAGAATTCTTAACTGATCAGATCATGCTTGTTCTGTCAATGAAAAAAATGGATTTCTATCTGAACGTTGTTTCCCCCTAGTTCTTACAACAAAACATTTTTTCACCTCCACTATCTTTCTGTCCCCTTAATCCTATCTACCAGACCAGAATTAATTTGTACATTTGGCTAGATGACAGATGACAAATCATTTGACAAAATATCCAAGCGTTGTTTTGGGTTCAGTGCTATGACCTCTGCTGTTCTACAGTATGTTACCTCTTGGAAATATAATACTCAAAAATGTCTCCAAATACCCTTTCAGTTGATACAATGACAACCTTATTAGTGCACTTTGGTATACAGATATCTTGCCTCTTGCTTAACCCAAATATATAGAATTGCTAAACAATTACTACCTCATTTTAGATATCCCACTGTCTTTTACGATCAAATTTTATCTCTTGATCTCCCACATAATCTTCTGCTTGGAAAGTGGATTCTAGATTTTTCCACCTTCCGGCTCAGGCAGGAACTGGAAACTATGTCAGCTGAGACAACTAGAATCCATCTCTTACAGATTAGGTTTGCACTAGGTATGGAGATGGGAAAAGAACTCGATCAAAAATTGGACAGGAACTTTTGGATTCTCTTGTTGTTTTGTCTAGCTGTAACAGTAGAAGGCTATTTTTGATCCTTAAAAATGTTGTGCTTCAGACAGTATTCACACCCCTTGACTTTTCCCATATTTTGTTGTGTTACAGCCTGAATTTAAAATGTATAACATTTTGATTTTGTGACTGATCAACACACAATACCCCAACATTTAAAAGTGGAATTAAGTTTTTAGAAATTTGTACAAATGAATTTAAAAAATGAAAAGCTGCAATGTTTTGAATTAATAAGTATGGCAAGCCTTTGTTATGGCAAGCCTAAATAACTACAGGAGTAGAAATGTGCTTAACAATTCAGATAATGGGCTAACGATGTATGCAATTTAATGCAATTTTTTCTTTTTTTTCTTGGGTCCAAAAATACATAATATACATAACACTACATAATACAATACACAATACAATACAAAATATATAAAAATGTCTGTCTCCTCACAGTCCCCGACGTGTTCTTTTATCTGGTTTTTTATCTGGTTTTATTGCTACCTTGAGTTACCTGGGGTGGCAGAGTTCCATGGACAGTACCTTCAGAAAGAATTCACGCCCCTTGACTTTTTCCACATTTTGTTGTGTTACATTTTTTATTTATTACATTGAGATTTTTTGGGCACTGGCCCAATAATACCCAATAATGTCAAAGGGAATTTTGATTTTTTACATTTTTTAAAATAAATTCATAATGAAGGGCTGAAATATCAAGTCAATAAGTATTCAACCCCTTTGTTATGACAAGCCTAAATATGTTCAGGACAAAACATTAGCTAAACAAGTAACATAATAAGTTGCATGGACTCACTCTGTGTGCAATAATAGTGTTTAACATGATTTTTGAAGGACTACCTCATCTTTGTACCCCACACATACATTTATGTGTTAGGTCCCTCAGTCGAGCAGTGAATTTCTAACACAGATTCAAGAACAAAGGCCAGGGAGATTTTCCAGATGGGTAAAAATACAAAAAGAAGACACTGAATATCCCTTTGAGCATGGTGAAGATATTAATTACAATACCTTTTGGATGGTGTCTCAATACACCCAGTCACGACAAAGATACAGGTGTCCTTCCGAACTCAGTTGCTGGAGAGAAAGGAAACCGCTCAGGGATTGGCCATGAGGCCAATGGTGACTTTAAACCAGTTACGGAGTTTAATGGCTGTGATAACAGACTTCTGGATGGATCAACAACATTGTGGTTACGCCACAATACTAACTGTACAGAATACAAATATTCCAAAACATGCATCCTGTTTGCAATAAGGCACTAAAGTAATGCTGCAAAAAAATGTGGCAAAGCAATTAACTGTTTGTCCTGAATATAAAGTGTAATGTTTGGGGCAAATCCAATACAACACATTACAGGTAGCCTAGTGGGTAAGAGCATTGGGCCAATAACCGAAAGGCAAATCCAATACAACATATTACTGAGGACAACTCTCCATATTTTCAAGCATAGTGGTGGTTGCATCATGTTATGTGTATTCTTGTAATCGTTTAAGATTAGGGGTTTTTTTCAGCTTAAAAAATTAACAAATGGAGCTAGGTACAGGCAAAATCCTAGAGGAAAACCTGGTTCAGTTTGCTTTCCACCAGACAATGGGAGATTCATTCACCTTTCAGCAGGACAATAACCTAAAACGCAAGGCGAAATATACACTGGAGTTACTTACCAAGACAACATTGAATGTTCCTCAGTTTTGACTTAAATCATTCGGAACATCTACAGCAATAAAATTGCTGTATAGGAACAATCAACTACCAACTTGAAATAAACTTTTTTTCAAGAATAATGGGCAAATATTGTTGAATTTGCGAAGGTCTTTAATTGCTGCCAAATGGGATTCTAAAATATATTGAGTCAGGGGGTGTCACGCCCTGACCATAGTAAGCTGTTTTTTCTCTGTGTTGGTTGGGGCGTGATAGTGTCTAGGGTGGGTCATCTAGGGTTTTTTGTATGTCTATGTTGGCCTGATATGGTTCCCAATCAGAGACAGCTGTTTATCATTGTCTCTGATTGGGGATCATATTTAGGTAGCCATTTCCCTTTTATGTTTGTGGGATCTTGTCTACGGATAGTTGCCTGTGTGCACCAGCAGCTTCATGTTTCATATGTGCTTGTTTGTTTTGTTTTGCTGACTATCGGTTTATAAAAAATATGTGGAACTCTACTCACACTGCGCCTTGGTCTATTCACTACGGCGAGCGTGACAGGGAGTTGAATACTTATCTAATCAAAATATATGTTGTTTTATTTTCCATTAGTTAATAATGTTTGGAGCATTTAAGATAGCAAATTTCAATTTACAAAAAAACCCAGACATTTTTGTCTTTTGAGCTTCTAGTCATGAAATCTATGCAGCCTACTCAATCACTTTTTATTGCTACTGTTTACAGGCCTCCTGGGCCATATACAGCATTCCTCACTGAGTTCCCTGAATTCCTATTGGACCTTGGAGTCATACATTTTTGGTGACTTTAATATTTACATGGAAAAGTCCACAGACACACTCCAAAAGGCTTTCGGAGCCATCATCGACTCAGTGGGTTTTGTCCAACATGTCTCCAGACCTACTCACCACCACAGTCATACTCTGGACCTCGTTTTGTTCCGTGGAATAAATGTTGTGGATCTTAATGCTTTTCCGTATAATCCTGGACTATCGGACCACCATTTTATTACGTTTGCAATCGCAAGAAATAATCTCCTCAGACCCCAACCAAGGATCATCAAAAGCCGTGCTATAAATTCTCGGACAACCCAAAGATTCCTAGATGCCCTTCCAGACTCCTGCCCCCTACCCAGGGACGTCAGAGTACAAAAATCAGTTAACCACCTAACTGAGGAACTCAATTTAACCTTGGGCAATACCGTAGATGCAGTCGCACCCCTAAAAACAAAAAACATTTGTCATAAGAAACTAGCTCCCTGGTATACAGAAAATACCCGATCTCTGAAGGTAGCTTCCAGAAAATTGGAACGGAAATGGTGCTACACCAAACTGGAAGCCTTCCAACTAGCTTGGAAAGACAGTACCGTGCAGTATCGAAGAGCCCTCACTTCTGCTTGACCATCCTATTTTTCAAACTTAATTGAGGAAAATAAGAACAATCCAACATTTATTTTTGATACTGTCGCAAAGCTAACTAAAAAGCAGCATTCGCCAAGAGAGGATAGCTTTCACTTCAGCAGTGATAAATTAATGAACTTCTTTGAGGAAAATATCATGATCATTAGAAAGCAAATTACGGACTCCTCTTTAAATCTGCGTATTCCTCCAAAGCTCAGTTGTCCTGAGTCTGCACAACTCTGCCAGGAACTAGGATCAAGGGAGACACTCAATTTTTTTAATACTATATCTCTTGACACATTGATGAAAATAATCATGGCCTCTAAACCTTCAAGCTGCATACTGGAACCTATTCCAACTAAACTACTGAAAGAGCTGCTTCCTGCGATTGGTCCTCCTATGTTGAACATAATAAACAGCTCTCTATCCCCTGGATGTGTACCAAACTCACTTAAAGTGGCAGTAATAAAGCCTCTCTTGAAAAAGTCAAACCGTGACCCAGAAACTATAAAAACTATCGGCCTATATTGAGTCTCCCATTCCTCAAACAAATTGTAGCAAAAGCTGTTACACAACAACTCACTGCCTTCCTTAAGACAAACAATGTACAAGAAACGCTTCCGTCTGGTTTTAGACCCCATCATAGCACTGAGACTACACTTGTGAAGGTGGTAAATTACTTTTTAATGGCGTCAGACCTAGGGTCTGCATCTATCCTTGTGCTCCTAGACCTTAGCGCTGCTTTTGATACCATCAATCACCACATTCTTTTTGAGAGATTGGAAACCCAAATTGGTGTACACGGACAAGTTCTGGCATGGTTTAGATCTTATCTATCGGAAAGATATCAGTTTGTCTCTGTGGATGGTTTGTTCTCTGACAAATCAACTGTAAATTTCGGTGTTCCTCAAGGCTTTGTTTTAGGACCACTATTGTTTTCACTATATATTTGACCTCTTAGTGATGTCATTGGGAAACATAATGTTAACTTTCACTGCTATGCAGACGATACACAGCTGTACATTTCAATGAAACATGGTGAAGCCCCAAAATTTCCTACCCTGGAAGCCTGTGTTTCAGACATAAGGAAGTGGATGGCGGCAAATGCTCTACTTCTAAACTCGGATAAAATAGAGATACTAGTTCTGGGTCCCAAGAAACAAAGAGATCTGCTGTTGAATCTTGATGGTTGTACAACCGTCTCAAATGAAACTGTAAAGGACCTCGGCTTTACTCTGGACCCTGATCTCTCTTTTGATGAACATATCAAGACAGTTTCAAGGACAGCTTTTTTCCATCTACAGTTGAAGTCGGAAATTTACATACACCTTAGCCAAATACATTTAAACTCAGTTTTTTTTTTACAATTCCTGACATTTAATCCTAGTAAATATTCCCTGTTTTAGGTCAGGTAGGATCATCACTTTATTTTAAGAATGTGAAATGTCAGAATAATAGTAGAGAGAGAGTGATTTATTTCAGCTTTTATTTCTTTCATCACATTCCCAGTGGGTAAGAAGTTTACATGCACTCAATTAGTATTTGGTAGCATGGCCTTTAAATTGTTTAACTTGGGTCAAACGTTTCGGGTAGCCTTATACAAACTTCACACAATAAATTGGGTGAATTTTGGCCCATTCCTCCTGACAGAGATGGTGTAACTGAGTCAGGATTGTAGGATCCTTGCTCGCACACGCTTTTTCAGTTCTGCCCACAAATTTTTCATAGGATTGAGGTCAGGGCTTTGTGATGGCCACTCCAATATCTTGACTTTGATGTCCTTAAGCCATTTTGCCACAATTTTGGAAGTATGCTTGGGGTCATTGTCTATTTGGAAGACCCATTTGCGACCAAGCTTTAACTTCCTGACTGATGTCTTGAGATGTTGCTTCAATATATCCACATATTTTTACTACCTCATGATGCCATCAATTTTGTGAAGTGCACCAGTCCCAACTGCAGCAAAGCACCCCCACAACATGATGCTGCCACCCCCATGCTTCATGGTTGGGATGGTGTTCTTCGGCATGCAAGCCTCCCCCTTTTTCCTCCAAAAATAATAATGGCCATTATGGCCAAACAGTTCTATTTTTGTTTCATCAGACCAGAGGACATTTCTCTCCAAAGTACGATCTTTGTCCACATGTGCAATTGCAAACCGTAGTCTGGCTTTTTTTGTGGCGGTTTTTGAGCAGTGGCTTGTTCCAAACTGAGCGGCTTTTCAGGTTATGTCGATATAGGACTCGTTTCACTGTGGATATAGATACTTTTGTACCCATTTCCTCCAGCATCTTCACAAGGTCCACAAGGATTGATTTGCACTTCTTGCACCAAAGTACGTTCATTTCTTGGAGACATAATGCGTCTCCTTCCTGAGCGGTATGACGGCTGCGTGGTCCATGGTGTTTATACTTGCATACTATTGTTTGTACAGATGAACGTGGTACCTTCAGGCATTTGGAAATTGCTCCCAAGGATGAACCAGACTTGTGGAGGTCAACAACAAAAAAAGTCTGAGTCTGATTTCCCCATGATGTCAAGAAAAGAGGCACTGAGTTTGAAGGTAGGCCTTGAAATACATCCACAGGTACACGTCCAATTGACTCAATGATGTCAATTAGCCAATCAGAAGCTTCTAAAGCCATAACATCATTTTCTCGAATTTTCCAAGCTGTTTGGGCACAGTCAACTTAGTGTATGTAAACGTCTGACCCACTGGAATTGTGATACAGTGAATTATAAGTGAAATAATCTGTCTGTAAACAATTGTTGGAAAAATGACTTGTGTCATGCACCGACTTGCCAAAACTATAGTTTCATAATTAACAAGAAATTTGTGGAGTGGTTGAAAAACGTGTTTTAATGACTCTGACCTAAGTGTATGTAAACTTCCGACTTCCACAGTACGTAACATTGCAATAATCAGGCACGTTCTGTCCAAAAATGATGCAGAAAAATGAATCCATGCTATTGTCACTTCTAGGTTAGACTACTGCAATGCTCTACTTTCCGGCTACCTGAATAAAACAGAAAATAAACTTCAGTTAGTGCTAAACACTGCTGCTAGAATCTTGACTAGAAACAAAAAATTTGATCACATTACTCCAGTGCTAGCCTCTCAACACTGGCTTCCTGTTAAGGCTAGGGCTGATTTCAAGGTTTTATTGCTAACCTACAAAGCATTATATGGGCTTGCTCCTGCCTATCTCTCTGATTTGGTCCTGCCGTACATACCTACACGTACGCTACGGTCACAAGACGCAGGTCTCCTTATTGTCCCTAGAATTTCTAAGCAAACAGGTGGAGGGAGGGCTTTCTCCTATAGAGCTCCATTTGTATGGAATGGTCTGCCTATCCATGTGAGAGACGCAGACTCGGTCTCAACCTTTGAGTCTTTATTGAAGACTCATCTCTTCAGTAGGTCCTGTGATTGAGTGTAGTCTGGCCCAGGAGTGTGAAGGTGAATGGAAAGGCACTGGAGAAACAAACTCAGCCCTTGCTTTTTCTGCCTGGCTGATTCCCCTCTCTCCACTGGAATTCTCTGCCTCTGACCCTATTACAGGGGCTGAGTCACTGGCTTACTGGTGCTCTTCCATGCCATCCCTAGGAGGGGTGCGTCACTTGAGTGGGTTGAGTCACTGACGTGATCTTCCTGTCCGGGCTGGCACCCCCTCTTGTTTTGTGCCGTGGGGGAGATCTTCGTGGGCTATCTCGGCCTTGTCTCAGGATGGTAGGTTGGTGGTTAGAGACTTCCCTCTAGTGGTGTGGGGGCTGTGCTTTGGGAAAATAGGTGGGGTTATATCCTGCCTTTTTGGCCCTGTCCGGGGGTATCGTCGGACGGGTTCACAGTGTCTCCCAACCCCTCCTGTCTCATTCTCCAGTATTTATGCTGCAATAGTTTGTGTCGGGGGGCTGGGGTCGGTCTGTTATATCTGGAGTATTTCTCCTGTCTTATCCGGTGTCCTGTGTGAATTTAAGTATGCTCTCTCTAATTCTCTCTCTTTTTCTTCCTTCCTTCCTTCCTTCCTTCCTTCCTTCCTTCCTTTCTTTCTCTCTCTCTCTCGGAAGACCTGTGCCCTAGGACCATGCCTCAGGACTACCTGGCCTGATGACTCCTTGCTGTCCCCAGTCCACCTGGTCGTACTGCTGCTCCATTTTCAACTGTTCTGCCTGCGGCTATGGAACCCTTACCTGTTCACCAGATGTGCAACCTGTCCCAGACCTGCTGTTTTCAACTCTCTAGAGACAGCAGGAGCGGTAGAAATTCTCTGAATGGTCAGCTATGAAAAGCCAACTGACAATTACTCCTGAGGTGCTGACCTGTTGCACCCTCTACAACCACTGTGATTATTATTATTTGACCCTGCTGGTCATCTATAAACATTTGAACATCTTGGCCATGTTCTGCACAGCCAGAAGAGGACTGGCCACCCCTCATAGCCTGGTTCCTCTCTAGGTTTCTTCCTAGGTTCTGGCCTTTCCAGGGAGTTTTTCATAGCCACCGTGCTTCTACACCTGCATTGCTTGCTGTTTGGGGTTATAGGCTGGGTTTCTGTACAGCACTTTGTGACATCAGCCGATGTAAGCAGGGCTTTATAAATCCATTTGATTGATTGATTGATTGATTGATTGATTGATTGAGTGATTGATTGATTGGTGTGCAGGGCCGGATTAAGAAATCAATGGACCGGGGCTTTGTTTAAAAAAAAATAGAGAACGGGCTCTTGTGGTTGGATAAAAATGTTAAATAAAAACTTGGACCTTCTGTGGGCTTGGGCCCAGCCCCTGACTCACACTATTTACCAGTAACATGTATTTATTATTTTTAATTAATCAGATACACAAACAAGGCAGGGTCCCCAGTTACCCACGTGTGTTCCCTACCTCCTCCCCCCATCTGAAGATTAGCGGAGCGGTAGCAGCAGGCTGTCTACACTCATTGAGAGCGGTTTTCTGAATCCTCCTGTGGTTGGCAGTGTTCATTAAAAAATTAAATATATACAGTTTCCAGTCAAAGGTTTGGACACACCTACTCATTCAAAGGTTTTCCTTTATTTTTACTATGTTCTACGTTGTAGAATAGTGAAGACATAAAACTATGAAATAATACATATGGAATCATGTAGTAACCAAAGTGTTAAACAAATCAAAATATATTTTATATTTGAGAGTCTTCAAAGCAGCCACCCTTTGCCTTGATGACAGCTTTGCACACTCTAGGCATTCTCTCAACCAGCTTCACGAGGTAGTCACCTGGAATGCATTTTAATTAACAGTTGTGCCTTGTTAAAAGTACATTTTCGGAATTTCTTTCCTTCTTAATGCGTTCGAGCTAACCAGTTGTCTAGTGACAAGATAGCTGTATACAGAAGATATCCCTTTTTGGTAAAAGACCAAGTCCATATTATGGCAAGAACAGCTCAAATAAGCAAATAGCAACAACAGTCCATCATTACTTTATGAAATAAAGGTCAGTCAATCTGGAAAATGTAAAGAACTTTGAAAGTTTCTTCAAGTGCCGTCGCAAAAAATATCAAGCACTATGATGAAATTGGCTGTCATGAGGACCGCCACAGGAAAGGAAGACCCAAAGTTATCTCTGCTGCAGAGGATAAGTTCATTAGAGTTAACTGCACCTGAGATTGCAGCCCAAATAAATGCTTCACAGAGTTCAAGTAACAGACACATCTCAACATCAACTGTTCAGTGGAGAATGCGTGAATCAGGCCTAAAGGACACCAATAATAAGAAGAGACTTACTTGGGCCAATAATCACCAGCAATTGACATTAGACTGGTGGAATCTGTCCTTTGTGAGATGCAGAGCAGGTGAACGGAGGATCTCCGCATGTGTGGTTCCCTCCGTGAAGCATGGAGGAGGTGGGATGGTGTGGGGATGCTTTGCTGTTGACACTGTCAGTGATTTATTTAGAATTCAAGGCACACTTAACCAGCATGGCTACAACAGCATTCTGCAGTGATATGCCATCCCATCTGGTTTGTGCTTGTGGGACTATCATTTGTTTTACAACAGGCCAATGACCCAAAACACACCTCCAGGCTGTGCAAAGGCTATTGACCAAGAAGGAGAGTGATGGAGTGCTGCATCAGATGACCTGGGCTCCAAAATCACCTGACCTCAACCCAATTGAGATGGTTTGGGATGATTTGGACCGCAGAGTGAAGGAAAAGCAGCCAAAAAGTGCTCAGCATATGTGGGAACTACTTCAAGACTATTGGAAAAACCTTTTTCATGAAGCTGGTTGAGAGAATGCCAAGAGTTTGCAAAGCTGTCATCAAGGCAATGGGTGGCTACTGTGAAGAATCTCAAATATATGTTGATTTGTTTAACCCTTTTTTGGTTACTACATGATTCCATACGTGTTATTTCATAATTTTGATGTCTAAACTATTATTCTACAATGAAGAAAATAGTAAATAATAAAGAAAAACCCTTGAATGAGTAGGCGTGTCCACACTCTTAACTTGTACACTACATTTCCTTATTTATTTTTTTGGTGCCTCTTGGACCCCTCACGGGCCTTGGCCCAGGGGCTTCAGCTTCGGTAAACCCCTGCATTAATCCAGCCCTCGGGGTGTGAATACTTCTGAAGGCACTGTACCTGCAAATACCTGCAGTATTTGGCAGCTAGAGAAACAGGTTCACAAGTGCTCAAAGGAAACAATGGATTTTCTAAAAGGATTTTCCATAAAAACACAAGTCAATCCTAGACATTTGTGTTCAAAGTTTGCTTATACTGTACAGTATTTATGCAACAAGTTACACGACTGTCAGGAAAGGAGTGTGGAGAGCGTAATGAGAATGACAGTAGTGACGAGAGATGAAAGGAAGGAGATAGTGGGAAAGAGATGGAGAAGAGGAGGACCAGCACTTCTTTGTTAGCTTCAACAGAACGATCTCCAATTACTGCACAAAGGGGGCTCATTCAAGCCCCATGGTCTTGAACACTGGGGCTTTGCATTTGTAATGAGTGCTCCAGTGAATGCTAAGAATACCCCCAGAGAAGGAGATGGCCATTCTACTGGGTTGCACCTACACACTGGGGCCTCTGCTCTGTTCCAGCACAACCATACTGGCTCATTTACCATATAGGGCCAGATTAACTAGATGCCTTTTATCACTGCAAGGTTTGCACAACGTTGGCTAGTTGAAGCTTTTAAATCAATCTGAATCTTCTTTTTTTTACTTGGTTTTACGTTTCCACGTTTCTTTTACTCCTCATATACTTCTGTAGTTGGGAATTTTGTGTGGCCTCGAAAACATTTCCAAATGCCCCATACTGTAGAGTTGTCCTTTTGTTTTCAGGAGATCCAGGTCTAGAAACATCTGGTCATAACATTTAAAAGCCCTACTAAGGGATGTATGATTGGATGCTATTATTCAACAGCAGATACATTGAGTAAGGCTACAGTGAAGTTATAACCTTAGCTACCTCTGTCATATTCACCTTCCTGCACTTTATTCCCCTCTATCCCCCATCTTTTTGCCCAGAGAACATCCGACTGTTACCAAAAGTCATATTTCGGATGTCACATTTCACAATTGCAAACTCACCTCTTCAACTTCGGTGTGTAATACATGGGATAGGTACAGTGAAATATGTTGTTTTACAGGGTCAGTCATAGTAGCACGATGCCCTTGGAGCAAATTCGGGGTAAAGTGCCTTGTTCAAGGGCACATGGGTAGACTTTCAGCTTGTCAGCTCAGGTATTCGAACCAGCAACTTTCGGTTACTGGCTGAACATTTTTTAGGAAGGATGTGTGTATCGCTTTGGGGTGCTGAGGACACACTAGTGACAGGAAGCCTGGATGTCACCAGGAAATGAGCCATTCTCGCCTGTGCATCCCATTTCTGAAAACAAATTGAATTCTTCTCGTAGTGTCATGGTTGCAATCGCAGAGTTGTTTTCTCCTGTTAGTCATCCACATAGTGAACAGCTATGTCAGCTCTCACATTGACCTTCCATTGTTTGTACGTTGGTTTTATCCGTCGTTAGCATATGTGTTGTTGTTATGATATGTGTGTAAGGACCTTTCCAAGTCCAACAATTACGTCTCCACTGAAACATGACTATCCTGCCACGACAATCTTGCTTGTCAGTTCAGTCAGTGTGACGCAATTGGGAGAAATAATCTCATGCTTCACTCAGTTGAATTCCCCATACACGTCAGACGAATTAATAATACATTGTGAAGTCCGAGACAAGAATGTTGTCTACATGGCTCCAGTGACAAACGTCAACTGTGCTCTTCTTCTACACTAATTACAATCGTACAATACCACCTCTCCACCGTGTGAGCCTTGGGGGTTGTTGAGGGCATCGGGGGCTATGGAAACAGACCAGTTCCAAAAAAAGACATTCTTGACAATTCCCCTGACATGTCTGGTTCACAGTCAGCAACAACAACCTGATATAGGGGACTGGTGACTTCCCCACTGTAAGCCGTGGGAGAGGTCTGACTGCAGCCAGTGAATGAAACAAATCACTTCATGCCCAGATTGGAGCATAGGAACACAAGGCAGCCAGTCCGCTGTTTATTTATTTAAGTGGATTTAACTCTTTATTACTCTATTTGTTGTGGATGCTGCTGTTTATATGAGTTGCGTTCAGTTTGTGTACTGTGTTATGCTCTCAGTTGCTCCGCAAAATTTGGTTATATTAATACTAATTTTGTTATACTGCACTAAACAGGTAGCTGGTGGCACCTTGATGGGGAGGACGGGCTCATTATAATGGCTGGAACGCAATTTATGGAATGGTATCAAACACATGGTTTCCATATGCTTTAATACCATTCCATTCACTCCATTCCAGCCATTGTTGTCACAAAGTGCTAATACAGAAACCAAACCTAAAACCCCAAACAGCAAGCAATGCAGATGTAGAAGCACGGTGGCTAGGAAAAACTCCCTAGAAAAGCAGGAACCTAGGAAGAAACCTAGAGAGAAACCTGTGCTGGGTGGAGATTATAAGAGTACATTATTATTAAGGCCAGATCATTCTTCAAGATGTTCATAGATGACCAGCAGGTTTGAATAATAATCACAGTGGTTGTAGAGGGTGAACATGTCAGGGTTCAACGGCCACAGGCAAAACAGCAGAAACTGGATCAGCAGCACGACCAGGTGGACTGGGGACAGCCAGGAGTCAACAGGTCAAGTAGTCCTGAGGCATGGTCTTAGGGCTCAGGTTGAGAGAGAGAAAGAGAGAGAAAATACTTAAGTACACACAGGACACCAGAGAAGATAGGAGAATTTCACCAGATAGGATAGACTGACCCTAGCCCCCCGGCACATAGACTATTGCAGCATAGATACTGGAGGCTGAGACGGGGGTGGTCGGGGGACACTGTGGCCCTGTCCGACGATACACCTGGACAGGGCCAACCAGGCAGGATATAACCCCAACCACTTTGCCAAAGCACAAACCCCACACCAGACCACCAACTTACTACCCTGAGACATGTCTGAGTATAGCCCACGAAGATCTCTTCCACAGCACAAGCCCAAGGGGACACAGAACGGGACAGGAAGAACATGTCAGTGGCTCAACTCACTCAAGTCAAGTAGTATTTCTTTTTAAAGCCTTGCATAATGTGACACACTCCTCCTACGGACAGTATGGAAGAGCACTCAGCCCCAGTAATAGAGTCAGAGGCAGAGAATCCCATTGGAGAGATGGGAGCCAGCCAGGAATACATAGCAAGGGCGGATCATCACTCCAGTGCCTTGCCATTCACCTTCACATTCCTGGGCCAGACTACATTCAATCATAGGACCTACTGAAGTGATGAGTCTTCAGTAAAGACTTAAAGGTTGAGACCAAGTCTGCGTATCTCATATGGATACGCAAACCATTCCATAAAAATTGAGCTCTATAGGATAAAGCCCTGCCTCCAGCTATTTGCTTAGAAATTCAAGGGACAATAAGGATGCCTGCATCTTGTGACCGTAGCGTACGTGTAGGTATGTACGGCAGGACCAAATCAGAGAGATAGATAGGAGCAAGTCCATGTTATGCTTTGTAGGTTAGCAGTAAAACCTTGAAATCAGCCTTAGCCTTCACAGGATACCAGTGTTGAGAGGCTAGCACTGGAGTTATATGATAATTCCAGCAGCAGTATTTAGTACTAACTGAAGTTTATTTCGTGGTTTATCCGGGTAGCCGGAGAGTAGAGCATTGCAGCAGTCTGATCTAGAAGTGACAAAAGCATGGATTAGCTTCTGCATAATTTTTGCACAAAAAATGTCAGATTTTGGCAATGTTACGAAGATGGAAAAAAGCTGTCCTTGAAACAGTCTTGATATGTTCGTCAAAAGAGAGATCAGGGTCCAGAGTAACGCGAGGTGCTTCACAGTTTTATTTGAGACGACTGTACAAGCATCAAGGTGAATTGTCAGCTCAAACAGCAGATCTCTTTGTTTCTTGGGACCTAGAACTAGCATCTCTATTTTGTCCGAGTTTAAAAGTAAAACATTTGCCGCCATCCACTTCCTTATGTCTGAAACACAGACTTCCAGGGTAGGCAATTTCAGAGCTTCACTATGTTTCATCGAAATATACAGCTGTGTGCCGTCAGCATTGCAGTGAAAGTTGACATTGTGTGTCCGAATGACATCACCAAGAGGTAGAATATATAGTGAAAGCAATAGTGGTTCTACAACACAACCTTGAGGAACACCGATATTTACAATTGATTTGTCATAGGACACAACATCCACAGAGACTAACTGATAACATTCTGACAGATAAGATTTAAACCAGGCAAGAACTTGTCCGTGTAGACCAATTAGGCTTTCCAATCTCTCCAAAAGAATGCGGTGACCAATGGAATCAAAGTCGGCACTAAGGTCTAGGACGACGAGGACAGATGCAGAGCCTTGGTCTGAAGCCTTTAAAAGGTAATTTAACACCTTCATGAGTGCAGTATCAGCAGTATGATTGGGTCTAAAACCAGATTGGATTGTTTCGTATATATTATTTGTCTTCCGGAAGGCAGTGAGTTGCTGAGCAACAGAGGGATCACATAGAAATGTATGCAATCATTTAATTGTAAGTGGCTTTGGATAAAAGCATCTACCAAGTGGCGTATATTATATTAACATGGTAAAATACAGTAAGATAGGGAACTATTTCAATTACATTTTTAAAATTCGCTACATTCAAACACCTACATGTCCCCCACTCTCTTTTAGTCCACACTACCTTACTTTTTCTATACATCTTTCCCCATCCCCCTCTGCCTACCATTATTTTTGGCATACAATACAAGTTGCTTCTTTTCTCTGAAAGCCCCCCTCTATGCTGGGTTAAAGTTCATTTAACCAAGGAGCTGAGGACTGGGAAATAGTTAGTTTGTGTGTGGGAGGAGGACACTCACCACAGTACCGTCCAACCGTATTGCCCCTTGCTGCAGGGACAATTTGCTACTGGTTGACTGGACTCAAACAAAATGGAAGAGAAAGGGGACCAGGGGACAAAGAGAGTCGCCAGTGGAAGCTGGCACTCCTCCCCATGGCAAGCTTAATCACCTCACAGAGGAGCACAGAATGCCATTACATAATCAGCCACTAAAACAACAACCACTGCCATTAATTGGGTTGCAATTTAAAGTTTGGGGAGGAGTGTCCCAGAGATTAAGCCTGGCTGTTTTCCACTTAAAGGGTTAATCAGAGAGACATACATGTGCAATATCAGGTGAGTTACAGAGAGCTGATAGTTTGATAAGCCTAGATACCCAATATTATAGTGAGAAAGGGAGAAGTGTCACACTTCAAAAGTTTATCATATCATCTACCCATTTTGTAATCAAAAACTTTTCAGGTACAATTATATGGGGAAACAAAGGAATACATCTAATGCACTTCATAAGGAAACGATCAATAGATCTAATGTACTTCATAAGGAAAATATCAATAGATCGAATGTACTTCATTAGGAAAATATCAATAGATCTAATATACATCATAAGGAGAATATCAATAGATCTAATGTACTTCTTAAAGGAAATATCAATAGATCGAATATACATCATAAGGAAAATATCAATAGATTGAATATACTTAATTAGGAAAATATCAATAGATCTAATATACTTCATAAGGAAAAGATCAATAGATCTAATGTACTTCATAAGGAAAATATCAATACATCTAATGTACTTCATAAGGAAAAGATCAATACATCTAATGTACTTCATTGGAAAATATCAATACATCTAATGTACTTCATAAGGAAAATATCAATACATCTAATGTACTTCATAAGGAAAATATCAATAGATCTAATGTACTTCATTAGGAAAAGACATTTGGGCCATAAAACCCAGACATTTGGGCCATAAACTTTAGCTTCAATTAAACCATCAGCTTAAATTTGTTAAAATACTGTACATAAAACAGGGCATTCAATGTTGAGTGTCCAAGGAGCAGAACTCCAATCCTCCTTCCGTCGTCGTCCCCCCCCCCCCATTTTCCCACACCGCATGTGTGAAGTAAATCCTCATTAAGAACCAAATTGTTTTCAGATGCTGGCCTGGCTGAGTTTCCCTGGAAACGTCTGGGAGTAGGCTGGCGTGGCAGGCAGTGTTGGAATGGGCAGAGGGAGAAAGAGAGAGATCCGGGCATGCTGCAAATCCCATTTCCAGGGTTCAGTGAGCCCATTTTGCCACGCACAATGTCCGCCGACGGGCTCTTTTTGGCCCTTTACAAATGGCAAGGAAGAATCACTGGCAAGCCCTTGGATAAGTCATTTTCTTTCATTTATATTATAAAATATATTTAATTAATCAACTTTAGGGTTAGGGTTACACTCTTTGAAATAAAGCCAATTATTCTGGTGCCATACTGGAAACAAAGTAACAACAAAATGGAATAAAATGAAACATGTTTGAATTAACTTCATTTCCATGTAGAAGGACCCATGAGCACCAACATGTGAAGTTCATATGAGCATGTCAAAGTGGGTGTCACATTTTGTTTTAATTAAGGCACATGTAAAACAAAATTTTACCATTTCCCATCCTAAAAATGTGGAATAAGCAAAGGCTTGGATTTCTTGTCAAACAGATGTAAAATTAATCTTAAAAAACATCTCCCAGAAAACATCTTAAAAGTTATTAGAAATACATCAAACACAATAATGTTGAAGACCCCTGCCAACTATAATATCAACATTTATATTTAGTTTATCAATAAAAGTTCTGCTTTCTGTATGTTTAAGAAACACTTCTGTTACCAAAAACTTTAAGATATTTTCTAATTTCTCTCCCTCATGAGGGGGATAACAAAAGTTCACAGAAGTAACAAGTAAAGGTAGACCTATCAATTCGGTATAGTGTTTTCCTGATATTAATTTTCTGTATAAATTATTAAGTGATTAAAACTAAAAAAATATATATACATGTCTATATATATATATATATATATATATATATATATATATATATATATATATATATATATATATATATATGTACAGTGGGGCAAAAAAGTATTTAGTCAGCCACCAATTGTGCAGTAATCGATCGGTAAGCTGCTCTGACAGCTGATTCTTAAAGTTAGTGAGGGAGATATAAGTCTCCAGCTTCAGTGATGTTTGGCAGCAGAGAACTGAAAGGAAAGGCGGCCAAAGGAGGAGTTGGATTTGGGGGTGACCAGTGGAATATACCTGCTGGAGCGTGTGCTATGGGTGGTGCTGCTATGGTGACCAGTGAGCTGAGATAAGGCAGGGTTTTACCTAGCAAAGACTTATAAATGACCTGGAGCCAGTGGGTTTGGCAAAGAATATGAAGCGAGGGCCAGCCAAGGAGAGCATACAGGTTGCAGTGGTGGGTAGTATATTGGGCTTTGGTGACAAAACGGATGGCACTGTGATAGACTACATCCAATTAGCTGAGTAGAGTGTTGGAGGCTATTTTGTAAATGACATTGCCAAAGTCAAGGATCGGTAGGATAGTCAGTTTTACGAGGGTATGTTTGGCAGCATGAGTGAAGGATGCTTTGTTTGCGAAATAGGAAGCTGGATCTAGATTCAATTTGGGATTAGAGATGCTTAATGTGAGTATGGAAGGAGAGTTTACAGTCTAACCAGACACCTAGGTATTTGTAGTTGCCCGCAAATTCTAAGTCAGAGCCATCCAGAGTAGTGATGCTAGACGAGCGGACGGGTGTGGGCAGCGATCGGTTGAAGAGTATGCATTTAGTTTTGCTTGCATTTAAGAGCAGTTGGAGGCCACGGAAGGAGTGTTGTATGGCATTGAAGCTCATCCAAAGAATACCTCTCCCCCCTTTTTTCTCTCTCTACCTTACTGATGTGACATTTGATAATCCTTTGGTTAACATAGAGACTCTGGGAACATCAGATGGTGGGGGGAAATGAACTATATTCTGGTAATCCGACCAATTGAACATATGCGGTGGTACTTAATGAATATGATGTCAGTTCGGTTATCATCTAAGACATTCTCATCAATGATAGGTTGACATAAACTCGACAGTGGAAAGTCTACACATTGTAGTAATCGGATTCACATGGAATTGTTGTTCAATTCAAATGTTTGAATATAAAATTATTGGTGAAGAGATTAAATGTAATTTTAGCTTCCAAATGAGAGATTTGGGTTTTCATAAGATTAGGGATCTGCTCAATCAGTGGCCCGCCCCTGTGAAGAGACATGGGTTATAAAACTTTTCAAACACACCCTTCTCACTCCACTATATAAAGCCTTGAAGAAAATGTAACCTCCTGTTCCGAGGATGTGAGGATGACGGTCCGATGTCAAAATGGTTCAGATAATAACTACAGAACAAAGCCAACCTCAGCGTGAGCTTTGGTTGCGAATGGTATGAACTTTGAACTCGTATTCACTACAGAAGTGATACCTCCTAACCATTGAGTTAGCAACAGCAGCTGCAAGCGTGGGCTAGGAAAGAACAGACAGAGTATCCCGTCTACCACACAATGACATTACTACAACGTAACCAATTTACCAGCAGAGACATTCTTCAAAGGACATGGCTTTTCATTTACCACCAACCTACCGAAGCGCAGCTCAGAGTAAATATTTATTGCATTTTCCTTTTCCAAATGGGCGGTAATTTGGAATGCATAAGATACTATATTTACAATAGAGACATCACTACTCCCTTTGTTCCTCAGTCTTCCCGCTCTTTCACTCAAACCCTTTTCTTTGGGTAGCCAGCTGTCATATCTGTTCCGCCCACTAGGGACGTTTTTCTTGATGACGAAATGTGTAATGAATGTATGATTCATTCTGTGTATATGTAATTCTGTGTGATTAGCTAGGTATTTAGTAAATAAATAATTAAACCCAATTTTGTATTGCTGATTCAACTTGTTAGCCAGGGTTCATGAAGATAACCAATAATTTACAACTTTCAGATGAGACTGAAATAAGGTGACGATTAATATTGACTGGTATTGATGTAAAATATTACTAGGTCTTTAAGAGTTTATTTGGAAGATAACTGCTCTATAAATATTATTTTGTGGTGCCCCGACTTTCTAGTTAATTACATTTACATGATTAGCTCAATCAGGTAATATTAATTACAGAGAAAGGATTTTATAGAATAGCATGTCATATCACTTAATCCGGCATAGCCAAAGAATCACCAGCAGCAAGAGCGACATCATTGATCTATACAGAGAAAAGAGTCAGCCCAAGAATGGAACCCTGTGGCACCCCCATAGAGACTGCCATAGGTCCGGACAACAGGCCCACCGATTTGCCACACTGAACTCTAGCTGAGAAGTAGTTGGTGAACCAGTCAGTAATTTCAGAAACCAAGGCTGTTGAGTCTGCCGATAAGAATGTGTGATTTACAGAGTTGAAAGCCTTGGCCAGGTTGATGAAGACGGCTGCATTGTATTGTCTTTTATTGATTGTGGCTATGATATCATTCAGGACGTTGAGCATGGCTGAGGTTCACCCATGACCAGCTCGGAAACCATATTGCATAGCGGAGAAGGTACGGTGGGATTCGAAATGGTCGGTGATCTGTTTGTTAACTTGGCTTTCGAAGACTTTAGAAAGGCAGAGTCGTATAGATATGGGTCTGTAACAGTTTGGGTCTAGAGTGTCATCCCCTTTGAAGAGGGGGATGACCGCGGCAGCTTTCCAATCTTTAGGGACCTCAGACGATACTAAAGAGAGGTTGAACAGGCTACTAATAGGGGTTGCAACAATTGCGGCGGATAATTTTAGAAAGAGGGGGTCCAGATTGTCTAGCCCAGCTGATATGTAGGGGTCCAGATTTTGCAGCTCTTTCATAACATCAGCTATCTGGATTTGGGTGAAGGAGAAATGGGGAGGCTTGGGAAAGTAGCTGTGGGGGGTGCAGAGCTGTTGACCGGGCTAGGGGTAGCCAGGTGGAAAGCATGGCCAGCCGTAGAAAAATGCTTATTGAAATTCTCGATTATCGTAGATTTATCAGTGGTGACAGTGTTTCCTAGCCTCAGTGCAGTGGGCAGCTGGGAGGAGGTGCTCTTATTCTCCATGGACTTTACAGTGTCCCAGATCTTTTTGGAGTTTGTGCTACAGGATGCAAATTTCTGTTTGAAAAAGCTAGCCTTTGCTTTCCTAACTGCCTGTGTATATTGGTTCCTAACTTCCCTGAAAAGTTGCATATCGCGGGGGCTACTCGATGCTAATGCAGTATGCCACAGGATGTTTTTGTGCTGGTCAAGGGCAGTCAGGTCTGGAGTGAACCAAGGGCTATATCTGTTCTTTGTTTTTTTTTTTTTTTTAATGGGGCATGCTTATGTCAGTGGTGAGGAAAGCACTTTTAAATAATAACCAGGCATCCTCTACTGACGGAATGATGTCAATATCCTTCCAGGATACCCGGGCCAGGTCGATTAGAAAGGCCTGCCCGCTGAAGTGTTTTAGGGAGAGTTTGACAGTGATGAGGGGTGGTCGTTTGACGGCGGACCCATTACGGACGCAGGCAATGAGGCAATGATTGCTGAGATCCTATTTGAAGAGAGCAGAGGTGTATTTAAAGGGAAGGTTGGTCAGGATGATATCTATGAGGGTCCCTATGTTTACGGATGTAGGGTTGTTGCTGGTAGGTTCCTTGATAGTTTGTGTGAGATTGAGGGCAACTTAGATTGTAGGACGGCCGGGGTTTTTAAGCATATCCCAGTTTAGGCCACTTAACAGTACAAACTCTGAAGATAAATGGGGGGAAATGAATTCATATATGGTGTCTAGGGCACAGCTGGGGGCTGAGGGGGGTCTATAACCAGCGGCAACAGTGAGAGACTTATTACTGGAAAGGAAGATTTTTTCAAGTAGAAGCTCTAACTATTTGGGCACAGACCTGGATGGCATGGAAGAACTCTGCAGGCTATCTCTGCAGTAGATTGCAACTCCACCCCATTTGGCAGTTTTATCTTGGCGGAAAATGTTGTAGTTGGGGATGGAAAATTCAGAATTTTTAGTGGCTTTCCTAAGCCAGGATTCAGACACGGCTAGGACATCAGGGTTGGCGGAGTGTTCTAAAGCAGTGAATAAAACAAACTTAGGGAGGAGGCTTCAGATGTTAACATGCATGAAACCAAGGCTTTTACGGTTACAGAAGTCAACAAATGATAGCGCCTGGGGAATAGGAGGGGATCTAGGGGCTACAGGGCCTGGGTTAACCTCTACATCACCAGAGGAACCGAGGAGGAGTAGGATAAGGGTACGGCTAAAGGCTATCTAGTGCGTTGGGGACAGAGAATGAAAGGAGCAGATTTCTGGGCGTGGTTGAATAGATTCAAGGCATAATGTACAGACTCGGGTATGGTAGGATGTGAGTACAGTGGAGGTAAACCTAGGCGTTGAATGACGATGAGAGAGGTTTCGTCTCTAGTGGGACAAGTTAAACCAGGTGAGGTCGCCGCATGTGTGTGGGGTGGGACAAAAGAGCTATCTAAGGCATTTTGAGCGGGACTGAAGGCTCTACGGTGAAATAAAACAGTAAAAACTAGCCAAGACAGCAGTAGACAAGGCATATTGACATTAGAGAGAGGCATAAAGCAATCACAGGTGTTGATCAGGAGAGCTAAGACAACAACGGGTAAGTGTGATCATAGGGTCAAAAGAGCAGCAGTAGGTGAGTCAGAGTGCTGTTCGGTAGTCACTACTACTCTAGAGCGAGCAGGTGACACAGTGTTCAGAAAAGCTATCGGGTCGGGGCTAGTAACTGGTTCTTCAGAGACATATGTTACCAAATTGGTAACAGAATTTCCAAGAAACGGTAACAGAATTTCTGCAATTAAATTGGCTACAATGGGAATTCCCAGTAGTCACAAACCACAGTTGGGTCACCTGCTACTGTCCTTCTTCCCTTCCACTGACATAATGTTATGTTCAGCTCATAACTATTCTCTTTCTCTTTCTGTCACCTGGTGGTCAAAGCAAGAGTGTGAAAAGTCTGGACAACCCCTCCCTCTCTCTCTCTTTTCTCTCTCTCTCCAATTAATGACACCTCTCCCCGCTCTTTCCATTTACCAAAACAAGCATCCTCACCCACTGAGCAACGACCGACACCGGAAGTCCATGGCCGTTGAAAAGAAGTAGAAATTTTGTCAGTCTGCCCTGGCCTTGAATTGAATGCCCACAGACGTTGTTTTTCGGTCCTTTTCGGACAAGCCTTGTTTTCATTGTCCACAGACGTCTGGACCAGCATTCACCTGGCCCAAACTTAGACGTTCATGATTGGTTCAGATTTGGTCCGGTCCGAAATTCAGTTCAGTACAGAACAGTACAGAGAAGTAGAGTATGGTTCAGTACACAGTAGAGCACACTAGACTCGAGTACACAAATGTACTGTAGTGAACTCTACTGCACTGTACTGAGCTCTACTGTGCTGGACTTTGATGTGTAAGCCTGTGAAACATGAACATCTATGATTGGTTCAGATTTAGTCCAGTCTTGGTTGTGGAGCTCAATAAATAATAGCTAGTGTGTAGACAAATACCCAAAATACCTTTATGTATCCATTTAGGGTACATCACCATGAAAGGAATGACATTCATATCCATAATTATGTAATTCCGTTACCAGAACTATGTTACTGGTGTAAATCCTCTTCACTTAGTGTAGTTAAATTAACCATAAGAGATTTCTTTCTAACTCAAGGTTTCATGTCATAGCTGACACCCACATTTTTTTCTGCAGACATCTTTGAATCTTAATCTCTTAATTAGGAGAAGATATTTAACAAAGTTCTTGGAAAATGTGGTCACATAAAAAACTGGAGGAAGATTTTACCGACATTGCAAACTTTGTATTTGCACAGTTCTTCCAGTAAATGTGTTTTTGTGTAAAATTTTCTGTGAATTTTTTTCAAAAGTAGTGCATAAATCAATGGTTTTTGTTTGGCATACATTTTAATTCCGCTACTGTGGAATTGCCCTTTATTTAAAGAGAATAAAAGATTGACAACCATGTTTCAATTAGTAACTTATCAAACCTCATGAAGAAACAGATCATTTGATACGCTATTCAAATAATAACCTTTGCCAAGTGGTTCAGTGATGGAGAGTGGACAAGATGGTTAATATGTCTTCGACCTATGTGTTCCAATTCCTTCAACTCTCACTTCAAGTGGTGTTGAAGACCACCTTGGTCTTGAAAGATGTAAATTTGGATACGTGTCCTCAGCAAAACAATGCCTGCTGATAATTTCCTTTAGGCGGGTGCTCATTTAATTTCCAACACACAACTCTTCCCCAGACAGTTATGCTAATACTTTCTATTTGTTTTTGCACACCATGGCAGGCTATCAGCTCTAGACGATCTTTCCAGTCCGTTGTGCAGTATGTCTGCCCTCTGTTGCACTTCCTCTTTTACCCACAGCTCCCTGAACAGGTAGGAAGCCATTAGCAATCTCATATCAGATTTCATATCTGTCTTGAAATGATTATAAAAGTAGCCTTAATTACCTCTAACTCCTCTTGATATCAGTGATATCACTCTGATCTTGTGAGAGAGAACTTCTGTTTATTGGAGTTTTCATCACTTTCATGGATTATGTGTTAGCTGAAACTCTGACAAATGAGTACAAGACTCCAGGTTTAATAGGTGAGAGGAAAAGGCATGTCTTATTTTGTTTTGTTTTCTGTAGGTGATGGTGGGAGGGAAGAGGAGGAAACACACACACACACACACACACACACACACACTGCTTCCCCATCTCAGTACAATGGCAGTGCCTCCCTCACTCTGTCCATTCGAAGCAGTTCTTTGAAAGAGCTGTAGAGACAAGCGGAGCCCCACAAAGCCCCTCACTGATGGCCTCTACCCTCAACCCCTAACTATACATCAAAGTTCCTATTGCCCAAGTTCTCCATTTGGTGACAAAATGTTGCATATATTGATATAATGAAACCTGGTCAGATAATGTCGAATACATTATTGAAGGGAAGGAAGTTGTTTAACAGATCTAACAGTCTACTCCACATTATCTTGGCAACTTTGTGAACACTGTACACTGATGAGGTAATAAACTGCACTCAAAACCAGGCCTTCACATTAATACATTTTGGTGCTACATTCCTTCCCATTAACATGCAAGTGCTTGGGTATTGCCCAAACCAGCTCCATGAAAAGTGTTGCTCCCTGTGGATTGTTTTACAATCCATGTAACGAATCAGCTAGAATCAAAACTCTAAACGCATTCCAGTCAGATTAGAGAAACTGTGGGGTCGAGTTCCGGGGCAATGCCTGTAACCTTGACAACAGTATCCATTCAATAAACAGGACAATCAGCGCAAAACACAACCCCATGATCTCCTCTGCCTAAATACATACTGATAGGGAGTCTAGTAAATGCTTAGAAAGAGTGACATTAGAAAGTGAAAATGTGTGTTGCTGAACTGTCATGGCATGCCCTCTGCATTGTGAGTATGATCTTCATGCTTATTTTTTTTAAATGTGTCTTTATTTAACCTTTATTTAACTAGACAAGTCAGTTAAGAACAAATTCTTATTTTACAATGAGGCCTACCCTCCCAAATGAGGCCAAACCCTCCCCTAACCCGGACGACGCTGGGACAATTGTGCGCCGCCCTACCGGACTCCCGATCACGGACGTTGTGATAAAGCCAGGGTCTGTAGTGACGCCTCTTGCACTTAGAGGCAGTGCATTAGAACGCTGCGCCACTCGGGAACATGCACTTAACTATGCAATCACATTATGATTTTGAAAAAAAAATCCAATTTTTTTAATAATCTGAAAGTAGCCTACATGACGCTTCACCGACGAATGCACTCCCACTGTTCTAATACCGGGCTGGAACGGACCCACATTGCAGGAAGACATGCAACTGTGTCGTAAAATCAAGAGTATTTTGCGTCAAGACGTATGTGAAATCGCATAGTGTTTACACGTGCGTTTAGTGACAAGTGGATTCAAATTCCATACTGTAGTAGCGGCGTATATTCAGGAGGGAATCTGATAATAAATGCAAGCGTATTCTAGGTACCAGCTTAGATATGTTATGTCATAACTAACGGAACATTTTAAAACGGCAGCGGTCTGTTTTCTGCTAGGTTTAGCAATTAGCTAGCCTTAGCCTGCTATTAAGACAGTTGTGATGACGTGTGGTGTTAGCCACCAATATAGCTAACTCATTAAAAGTGTGGTATTTCTACGTTGCGATGCTGTACTTTATTGGGCTTGGGTTGGGAGATGCAAAGGACATCACCGTAAAGGGGTTAGAAATTGTAAAGCAATGCAGTCGTGTCTACTTGGAAGCCTACACGTCCATATTGACAGTTGGGAAAGATGCATTGGTAGGTTGAATATTATGTAGCACTACGGCATGCATGTGGTGAAATTGTGCATGTATGTGCTACAACAATCCCAACCATTTCGAAGTCGGCACTGATGCAGTACAGAGCATGTGATAAAACTGTATCAGGGTACAATACCTCTTGAAGTGCGTGTTGTCTTTGCTTCTAGTTAAAGATATTATAGACTTTTCCATGACATTAAAGTTGTATTAGTTGAAATGACTAATGAGTAGCTGGAAATCGTATAGACTGTGTGGCGTTGACACTTCCTACTCATGGTGTTTTCTTAAAATTGAGTAAAAGTCACATGTTCTCAAGTTTATAGACAGTACACGTTCATTAAACAGAACTCAAGCTGGCAGGGTTGAGATCAAGGTTTTATCGTTGCCATCAGATAAAGGCCATCCACCGTTTTTAAAGCAAGTTCAAAAGGCAGTATGTGTCATGAATAAGTGTGATCTATGACCTTAGGAGGAGTACTATGGACGGGAGCTGATACTGGCCGACAGAGACCTGGTGGAACAGGAGGCTGATGAGATCCTGAAAGGGGCTGACGTCAGTGATGTGGCATTTCTTGTGGTGGGAGATCCATTTGGGTAATTGATTACTGTACTTGTTTTTCATGCTTGAAAAGTAATTCATTACGTTATGACTATTACTGGCAGGCTAGTTTCAAAAGATGTTGCCGTGAACAATAGAAGTGCAGGCCCTGGCCGTAGATGAACTTGCTAACCACTGCTCCAATAGGATTGAAGGGCTTCTGGGAGGTCGTAAGGCGCCTAGGAATGTTACATGAGCCCCTCCACCTCCCAGGCAGTAGGCGATACAAATCGGTAACACTTCACATGAAGTGTCGTTTATGACGCGTCATAACAATGTCATAAGCGGCATCGTAAAGTGTCCTAACACATGACACGTGACCTTTATTTTAGGAATGCTTATGGCAGCTGGAATGAGCTATATATTTTTTTGCATTATGACAGGTGTGTGTGATTGATCAGACACGCTAAGGAGAGATCTCCATCTGTTAAGCTCATGATTACCTCCACTGACGCACACACGTCATATCACTTCCCCTGTTTGCACTGCTCTAATGTATGTACAGTGTGATATAATGAGTGAGGTGTTATATCACACATACTATACACGCACCTTCGTAAGTATGTCATGAAAATGAAAGTCCCAACACATTTTGAGGGAGTGTATACAACAACAATCACAAACAGGATTGAAAATAACGTCATTACAAACCGGTTGATAAAACGTCAATACAAACCGGTTGATAAAACGTCATTACAAACAGGTTGAAATAACGTCATTACAAACCGGTTGATAAAACGTCATTACAAACAGGTTGAAATAACGTCATTACAAACCGGTTGATAAAACGTCATTACAAACAGGTTGAAATAACGTCATTACAAACCGGTTGATAAAACGTCATTACAAACACGTTGAAATAACGTCATTACAAACAGGTTGAAATAACGTCATTACAGACAGGTTGAAATAACGTCATTACAGACAGGTTGAAATAACGTCATTACAAACCGGTTGATAAAACGTCATTACAAACCGGTTGATAAAAAGTCATTACAAACAGGTTGAAATAACGTCATTACAGACAGATTGAAATAACGTCATTACAGACAGGTTGAAATAACGTCATTACAGACAGGTTGATAAAACATTACAGACAGGTTGATAAAACGTATTACAGACAGGTTGATAAAACATTACAGAAAATAACGGACGGTTGAAATAACGTCATTACAGACAGGTTGAAATAACGTCATTACAGACAGGTTGAAATAACGTCATTACAGACAGGTTGAAATAACGTCATTACAAACCGGTTGATAAAACGTCATTACAAACAGGTTGAAATAACGTCATTACAGACAGGTTGAAATAACGCCATTACAGACAGGTTGATAAAACGCCATTACAGACAGGTTGAAATAACGTCATTACAGACAGGTTGATAAAACGTCATTACAGATAGGTTGAAATAACGTCATTACAGACAGGTTGAAATAACGTCATTACAGACAGGTTGAAATAACGTCATTACAAACCGGTTGATAAAACCTCATTACAAACCGGTTGATAAAACCTCATTACAAACCGGTTGATAAAACCTCATTACAAACACGTTGAAATAACGTCATTACAAACAGGTTGAAATAACGTCATTACAGACAGGTTGATAAAACGTCATTACAGACAGGTTGATAAGACGTCATTACAGACAGGTTGAAATGACAGACAGGTTGATATGACGTCATTACAGACAGGTTGAAATAACGTCATTACAGACAGGTTGAAATAACGTCATTACAGACAGGTTGATAAAACGTCATTACAGACAGGTTGAAATAACGTCATTACAGACAGTTTGAAATAACGTCATTACAGACAGGCTGAAATAACGTCATTACAGACAGGTTGAAATAACGTCATTACAGACAGGTTGAAATAACGTCATTACAAACCGGTTGATAAAACGTCATTACAAACCGGTTGATAAAACCTCATTACAAACCGGTTGATAAAACCTCATTACAAACCGGTTGATAAAACCTCATTACAAACCGATAAAACGTCATTACAAACACGGAAATAACGTGAAATAACGTCATTACAAACAGGTTGAAATAACGTCATTACAGACAGGTTGATAAAACGTCATTACAGACAGGTTGATAAGACGTCATTACAGACAGGTTGAAATGACGTCATTACAGACAGGTTGATAAAACGTCATTACAGACAGGTTGATAAAACGTCATTACAGACAGGTTGATAAAACGTCATTACAGACAGGTTGATAAAACGTCATTACAGACAGGTTGATAAAACGTCATTACAGACAGGTTGATTAAACGTCATTACAGACAGGTTGATTAAACTTCATTACAGACAGGTTGATAAAACGTCATTACAGACAGGTTGAAATAACGCCATTACAGACAGTTTGAAATAACGTCATTACAGACAGGTTGAAATAACGCCATTACAGACGGGTTGAAATAACGCCATTACAGACAGGTTGAAATAACGCCATTACAGACAGGTTGAAATAACGCCATTACAAACAGGTTGAAATAACGCGGTTGAAATAACGTCATTACAGACAGGTTGATAAAACGCCATTACAGACAGGTTGATAAAACGTCATTACAGACAGGTTGAAATAACGCCATTACAGACAGGTTGAAATAACGTCATTACAAACCGGTTGATAAAACCTCATTACAAACCGATAAAACCTCATTACAAACCGGTTGATAAAACGCGTCATTACAAACCGAAATAACGATTACAAACAGGTTGAAATAACGCTCATTACAGACAGGTTGATAAAACGTCATTACAGACAGGTTGATAAGACGTCATTACAGACAGGTTGAAATGACGTCATTACAGACAGGTTGATAAAACGTCATTACAGACAGGTTGAAATAACGTCATTACAGACAGGTTGATAAAACGTCATTACAGACAGGTTGATAAAACGCATTACAGACAGGTTGAAATAACGCCATTACAGACAGTTTGAAATAACGTTTACAGACAGGCTGAAATAACGTCATTACAGACAGGTTGAAATAACGCGTCATTACAGACAGGTTGAAATAACGTCATTATAAAACATTACAAACCGGTTGATAAAACCTCATTACAAACCGGTTGATAAAACCTCATTACAAACCGGTTGATAAAACGTCATTACAAACACGAAATAACAGGTTGAAATAACGTCATTACAGACAGGTTGATAAAACGTCATTACAGACAGGTTGATAAGACGTCATTACAGACAGGTTGAAATGACGCCATTACAGACAGGTTGAAATGACGTCATTACAGACAGGTTGATAAAACGTCATTACAGACAGGTTGAAATAACGTCATTACAGACAGGTTGATAAAACGTCATTACAGACAGGTTGAAATAACGTCATTACAGACAGTTTGAAATAACGTCATTACAGACAGGCTGAAATAACGTCATTACAGACAGGTTGAAATAACGTCATTACAGACAGGTTGAAATAACGTCATTACAGACAGGTTGAAATAACGTCATTACAGACAGGTTGAAATAACGCCATTACAAACCGATAAAACCTCATTACAAACCGGTTGATAAAACGTCATTACAAACACGTTGAAATAACGTCATTACAAACAGGTTGAAATAACACAGGTTGATAAAACGTCATTACAGACAGGTTGATAAAACGTCATTACAGACAGGTTGAAATAACGCCATTACAGACAGGTTGAAATAACGTCATTACAGACAGGTTGAAAAAACGTCATTACAGACAGGTTGAAATAACGTCATTACAGACAGGTTGATAAAACGTCATTACAGACAGGTTGATAAAACGTCATTACAGACAGGTTGATAAAACGTCATTACAGACAGGTTGATAAAACGTCATTACAGACAGGTTGATAAAACGTCATTACAGACAGGTTGATAAAACGTCATTACAGACGGGTTGATAAAACGTCATTACAAACACGGTTGATAAAACAGGTTGAAATAACGCCATTACAGACAGGTCGTCATTACAGACAGGTTGAAATAACGTCATTACAAACCGGTTGATAAAACCTCATTACAAACCGGTTGATAAAACCTCATTACAAACCGGTTGATAAAACCTCATTACAAACACGTTGAAATAACGTCATTACAAACAGGTTGAAATAACGTCATTACAGACAGGTTGATAAAACGTCATTACAGACAGGTTGATAAGACGTCATTACAGACAGGTTGAAATGACGTCATTACAGACAGGTTGATAAAACGTCATTACAGACAGGTTGATAAAACGTCATTACAGACAGGTTGAAATGACGTCATTACAGACAGGTTGATAAAACGTCATTACAGACAGGTTGATAAAACGTCATTACAGACAGGTTGATAAAACGGACAGGTTGATAAAACGTCATTACAGACAGGTTGATAAAACGTCATTACAGACAGGTTGATAAAACGTCATTACAGACAGGTTGATAAAACGTCATTACAGACAGGTTGATAAAACGTCATTACAGACAGGTTGATAAAACGTCATTACAGACAGGTTGATAAAACGCGTCATTACAGACAGGTTGATAAAACGTCATTACAGACAGGTTGATAAAGCGTCATTACAGACAGGTTGATAAAACGTCATTACAGACAGGTTGATAAAACGTCATTACAGACAGGTTGATAAAACGCCATTACAGACAGGTTGATAAAACGCTCATTACAGACAGGTTGATAAAACGTCATTACAGACAGGTTGAAATAACGTCATTACAGACAGGTTGAAATAACGTCATTACAGACAGGTTGAAATAACGTCATTACAGACAGGTTGAAATAATTACAGACAGTCGCCATTACAGACAGGTTGAAATAACGTCATTACAGACAGTTTGAAATAACGTCATTACAGACAGGTTGATAAAACGTCATTACAGACAGGTTGATAAAACGTCATTACAGACAGGTTGATAAAACGTCATTACAGACAGGTTGATAAAACGTCATTACAGACAGGTTGATAAAACGTCATTACAGACAGGTTGATAAAACGTCATTACAGACAGGTTGATAAAACGTCATTACAGACGGGTTGATAAAACGTCATTACAGACGGGTTGATAAAACGTCATCACAGACAGGGTTGATAAAACGTCATCACAGACAGGATTGAAAATAACGTCATCACAGACAGGATTGAAAATAACGTCATCACAGACAGGATTGAAAATAACGTCATCACAAACAGGTTGAAATAACGTCATCACAGACAGGATTGAAAATAACGTCATCACAGACAGGTTGATAAAACGTCATTACAGACAGGTTGAAAATAACGTCATTACAGACAGGTTGAAATGACAGCGTTGCATTCAGTTTTTCTCTGAGGGAGGCACACAAGTAGGAATGAGTAAATCAGTAAGACATAGCCCTATCTGATTAGGGAGTACCATTGTAAACAACGCTCATCAATACCACTCACTCACTCCTTAATTTCGCGATTTGAAAGAGAACCCTGAACCTTCAGTGGAGAATGTTGCTTTGGTGATCACACTGTTTTTCTTCTTTGCCATTTGAAAGCCTGCTGGAAGTTGATGCTTGTCATCATTTGAACAACATCCCTTGCCGCAAAAATATTGAAAGTATCATGACCTTGGTATGCTTCAGTCCGCAATGACTATCATCTGCAGTTTCCATTTGCTTCCCATACAAATGGAAACGGAACTAATTGCTACAAAAATACTATCTCACAAAATCGTTTGGTATGACATCGATGCTCAACGGAGCACCACACGATTAAGAAAAGTGTTTTTGCAGCTATTTGCTCTCTGAGCCGGTGGGGAAACGTTCTGGGGAGGGAGTAGTTAGACCGAACTGCTGTGTGAACACTGCAACGTCTCTGGAAAGAGCCGCTCATTCATTGTACTGCACTCCCATTTGCTAGCGCTACTAATAGTGCTTAACGGCATGGGGGTGGCAGGTAGCCTAGTGGTAAGAGCGTTGGACGAGTAACCGAAAGGTTCTAAGATCAAATCCCCAAGCTGACAAGGTAAAAATCTGTCATTCTGCCCCTGAACAAGGCAGTTAAACCCACTGTTCCTAGGCCATCATTGAAAATAAAAATTTGTTCTTAACTGACTTGCCTAGTTAAATAAAGATTTATTTTTTTAAATGATGAAGAATGTTTGGCTCTGCTCTTTTTCCATCCAAAACCACTGACCAGGAGGAGGGGAGGTTCAGTCAAATTCTCCACTCTCCATCACGGTCACGATTTGCTCCAAGAAATGTTGGGATTTAATAAAGTTAATGACATCTAAAACCAAGGATTCGGTTTGGGGCCAAGTGTGGCCTTTGAAATAAATAAATCAGGCAGTCGAATAATGAGTCTCACTGACCATAACCATCCTTACTGTAGCAAATTGCCAGTTGGTTTGGAATAGAAATGGAGCAGCAATGTGACATGTTTGGTCAAAGCTTGGACTTTGTTGTCAGGTTTCTAAAGGCAGCATCATGCCATGTTCTTAACACTTGATGTATCTTTTCCTTATAGCGCCACCACCCACAGTGACTTGGTCCTGAGAGCAGTGAATGCTGGGATACAATACAGGGTCATCCATAACGCCTCTATAATGAACGCAGTTGGATGCTGCGGCCTCCAGGTACGTCCACTTGAAGTCCTATTGGAAACTGAAACACACAGATTAGCAGAAACGTTGTCTACTTTGCTAAAAAAAAAGAGCTTATAACATCTGGTCTTCAATGCCCCATCATCTTAACCATTCTGTAGCAACGTCCTATGAAGGCAATCAAAGTGCATAATTGCCCATTGGGAAAGAAAATCCATGCGGAGCCTATGGACTGAAATGGCAGAGCAGCACCAATGTCTCTTAATACACAGCTCAGCCCAGGACATCCATAATGTGGCCTTGCATTGACCTGTCAGGGGGAGCATTGTGAGCATGGGGGCATCCAGCTGTCCCACCCTGCCTCTGATGTGGTGGTGGTGGGGGGGATGAGTGTCGCTAACGTCAGTGTTAGCGCATCAGGGTTGTCATTAGTGGGTGGTGACGCTCCTTTGGGCGTGCATCAGACGCACTAGTTGGAAGTGATCTGGCAACTCAAAGCCACTGCCAGTGAGCAATGACAGGAGAGAAGGAGGCTTTGCTATTCTAATGAAGGACGTGCCCATCACAGGGATCAAGGTTGTGTGTGCTCCCTGCCTGTCAACCTAGTGTGCTTCACCATATCCCTCTGGGGAGGGGTGTTCTATTCTATACTATATGTGCCTGTATAATTTACCTTTCAATTGGTTGTGCATTTTAATTGTCTTCCCTGTTACCCTACCAATTTCTTTTTAAATAAAATGACCAACTTGAGTCCAGATGACTGGGAATATGTGGGTGTTGAATTAGCATGTTTTGCCAAACATCAGCATATCAATTTGACATTGGTTTCAAATGAGATGTAAAAATAGATGGCTAAAATGAGGTATTACAATCGCTCTCTAACTCAGAATTTTAAATGGTAAGAAATGTTTTAGAAAATACATTCAGACCAGCCATATCAAGTGTTTTGTCTAGCTCAAGTCAACGGTGTATTGGTCTTGCACTGCAGTGCTCTTGTTAGTGTATTGGGGGAAGGGGGGAGTTAGGTAGGGTCCCAATGCATGTTTTGGGTCGCCGTGCTGTATCAAGCATGCCGTGGCTCAGAGTGCCATGTGATTTTTCATACACTGAATAACAGGAAGCACCTTGGGACACTTAGTGCAATCCAGTCTGCTGCAGCAATCACGGCCTGCTCACGAGACATAATTTTGCTCTACACACACACACACACACACACACACACACACACACACACACACACACACACACACACACACACACACACACACACACACAAATATCAATCGATAAGCTCACAGGAGCTGTCAGACAAGTGAACCAGAACCACAAACTCTTTATTTGAGAAACTGACCATTCCCACCCAGTGCTGCTGTCCTAAGATACTTTCAATGAACCCTGAGTAGAAGACAAGTCTAACCCTGAGTAGAAGACAAGTCTTAAATCACATTGTGTACATTACCTTTGGACAGCTGTACAACTTTGGAGAGACGGTGTCCATTGTGTTCTGGACAGATACGTGGAGACCGGAAAGCTTCTACGATAAAATCAAGAAGAACAGGGACCTGGGGATGCACACACTATGTTTGCTTGGTGAGTCCTACAGTTTCATCTCTTTTAGTAACCAACCAAATCAGTACAAACATCCAGTGACGCGGTGTCCATATTAGGAGTCAAGTGACTGTCCTAATATGGACCGTGAAAAAAATACGAAGTGGAAAATCTGTACAGAATAGTAGGGCTGAGACGAAACCCGTATTGCAATATTTTTTTCCCCGTGGCAAAAATTAAAACACAAAGCTGTAAAAACTATTTGGTCATTTAAAAACCAGCTGTTTGTAAAATAGTGTGCTGTAGCTTGGAAAATACATAAATGTGACTCTGGATGACAACATAAAGATGTTTGTTCCCAACATTAGGGCCGTTTTTATCAAGAAGTTAAATCCGCTTTGTTTCCTTTGCCACTATACGAACGAGTGTCGCGATACTGGTATCATCCCTACAGAATAGCATACATACAGTATGCCCGTAACCATTATGGACCGCTCACGCTACGTAGTAACATTGGGTCTGGTCACACCCGAGCACATGGTGAGGAAACATGGGAGGTCACATCCTTGCACACGTGTGTCTGAGTGATTCTCCAGGCAGTCCCTCAGAGCTCATATTCTTCCAGACCTACTTCCAGTCAAGGTGCTGGTCTGCCTTCCAGGTGGAGGAAAGGAGCGAGGATATAGTGTGTGTGCCAGCCAGCCAGCCAGCAAGCCAGTCAGTTCTACACACTTTCATCTCTGGGAGGCTGGAACTGAACAAAGCCCTCATTATGACTGTTTCTACTCCAAGACCTTTTCCCTCCTGTGTGTGTCATCCCCTGGGTGTGTATTAAACAGTCCTCGATCACAGTCACAGTAGTAGACTAGGGAGTAGGTTTCTGTAATGGGAAGGCGGCTGTGACTGCAGAGGCAGATGGCCCGAACGCTCATAATTTATGTTTATTTGAGCAAGAGATTTTTGTTTGGACGCAGAGGGTTGCCCCCCCCCTCCCCCTCCTCTCCCCCCTCCTCACATGGGAGAGCCCTATAATTCGGGGTAATGGATGCTGGTTGAAGCGGAGACGGTTTTGGGTCACACCCTTATTGTCTCTGGGCCAAGTTCCCTATGTGTCCCCAGGTGCGGCCCCAGCTGCAGAAGGGTGTGTGCGCTTGTGAGCTCACCGATATGAACCCCACCAATATGAACCCCCATTATTCAATAGTGGATCGGAAAGCCTGGCATTAGCCAATGCACCTCCACACCCGTGAAGCAAAGGGCACGATTCTGAAAGGATGAAGAACGAGCGCAGACAACAAAAGCAGACGCATGCACAACTCTGATTGGGTCATCTATCATGACTTCCCCGGACAACATGCACGCCATACATCTACATGAGGGAAACCTCATCACTGTAATGAAACTAGCAGGACCATTGTTCCTGTTTGATTAATACCGATTTATAATTATATATATATTTTTTTTATGTTTGGGTAAGATTTTGATGGTTTTTGTGTAAGGATTATTGACTGTTCATATTATTCAACAAAATGATGTATGATTATTATTCTAGCGGAGCGTAAAATATTCCTGAAAATGGAATGGCTTAAAGGTGACCATGGAAGACTTAAAGGGATATTTAGTTCCTCAAGCTGGCCTTGGGTAATTTGTCAAGATGTGTTGTCCATGGCCAGTTTGAGGGGAAAAGGAATTGTCCACATCTGTGAAATGGTTCATTACCTCGACAGCCCTCCTTTTTTTGTCCGCAGATATCAAAGTCAAAGAGCAGTCCATGGAGAACCTCATGAGGTAAGTCTCTCCTTTCCCCCTCCTGCGCTGGACTGTCTGGGAGGGGGCAGTCTGATTTATATCTGGTCAGTGGTGTTTCTATCCAGCAGGACTCTGAAACGGAGCAGAGTTGAGGTTTATTGCAGACGTTCACTTAACATACATTTATACTGACAGCTGGAGACGGGCCAGGCCAGTGAGTCAGAAAAAATAAAATACAGTGGTTTGTTTGACTTGGACACCCAATCTGTTGTCAGTTGGGCCAGGTTCAGGAAATACATTTAGTATTTTAATCTCCTGCATGTGTTTTCAGAAAAGATGACATACAACCAGTCCCAAACACGTTGCGTTTGTCTCACACTTGAGAATCAACAGACATGTCTGTTTTGGATGCCAGTTCATCTCATTCCACACTAATGCGTTACTGTATCATGTATTGGTTTGCAGGAAGGTTGTCAACTCCTCGTTCACTTTGCGGTGTCCTGCAATTATTTTCCCAACAGGAGCCTGCATGGAAGTAGTTTTATATGTGAATCTATAAAAGCTGAAATGGACTTCAGTAATCTGCCATGTAAGGGTTATGTACAGGGGAAAAGTATGGTTTTCATTTAAGACAGAAAAGAGTCTTAATTTCTCCAAGGTTTACTGGTGCATATATATTATTCCTAGGAAATGGAATAAACACATGCCCTATGATTTTGGTCAATATTAAAATGTTTGCGCAGTGAGAGATTCATGCCATACAGTATTAGCCGAAGGAAAAAATACCCTGTCTTTTCTCCCCCGGCCAAGGAATTTAGACACATTTGTGAACGTTTTCTTTCCAGTAACATAGTTATCAAATAGATCTCTGGCTTGCTTTGTAAGCATTTTATGACTGTAGGAGATTTACACGAGACTCCGTTATTTTAGTTCTGATCTAGCACCAGAACAGCCACAGTGAAACATTGCCAGAATAAAACCTGCTTGATTTCAAAGTGCTGAAAGAGCTGAGAATAGCCCCATCTGAGCTACTCAGCACAGTACTGAATGCTTAGCATAATGGCATGTCCTTTTCTCCTTCCTTTTGAATGGCTCTACTGGTAACAAAGGGGCTTGCTTTGTCTACACCTGGTTATTAGATTCAGCTTTTATATTCTGAAGAAGTCACCTCCACAGCACTTATAGGTCTGGGCAGTATGAACCCATTGGCATTGCGTTACTCCGTAAGTAACGTCCTCATTTCTTTTTCTTGTAAAGGGGCCGTAAGATTTATGAACCGCCCAGGTTTATGACCGTGAGCCAGGCGGCTGAGCAGCTCCTGGAGATAGTACAAAACAGGAGGGAGCGGGGAGATGACCTGGGTGAGTTGCTATCATGTTGGAATTGAATGTGACAATGTGAAAAAAACAAACACTAATTGCCTCGCTCTCCATCTAGCCATCAGCGAGGAGACCATATGTGTGGGTCTAGCCAGGGTGGGAGCAGAGGACCAGGTCATCCGCGCCGGGACACTACGCCAACTGGCGTCATGTGACCTGGGCGGCCCGCTGCATTCCATGATCGTGACGGGTCACCTGCACCCGCTGGAGGTAGACATGTTGCGTTTGTCAGCTGCCACCCCCGATGCACTGCAGGACCTCCGAATGACCGACAGCTCAACGTACATCTCCTAATGCACACATACTGCCTCAAGAATGACTCTCAGGATCTCCAAACGACCTAGCACCATGTGTCATATAGGCCTGCTAACTTCTGTTGACTTGACACGTCTAGCCACTGGCCGATACCAACACACCAGTAGATCTGGATCGACATTAGGGTTATGTATTTAAACGTTCCATCCCGGGTAATCCAGTATTTCCCACCAGAACTGTCATTCTAAAGCATATATCTCTGATCGAGCCATACATTAAAGACATTGTATTTAACATTCAGCAAATAAGTTTGCATCATTTGAAATTTTTTTGTTCTGACATGCACTGTGAACTATAGGACCTTATGTAGACAGGTGTGCCTTTCTTAATCATGTAGAAACAGGATGCACCGGAGCTCAATTGAGGGTCTGAACATGTAAATAAGGGATAGTTTTTTCTGTCATTATGGGGTAGTGTGTGTAGATTAAGAACAAGGCTGTAATGTGAAAGGGGTTTGAATGCTTTTTAAATGGGCAATCCGTTACTTTGCTTCCCAAAAAATCAAATTACGTCATCCCCCGTGCTTTAGCTAAAATCACAACGCTAGCTTGCCATGGCAATGTTATTACCATGATTGAAGAGGTAACGGAGGAACATAACTGAGTCAGATTATCTTGGTAAAAAATTAAGCTGTCCTGTAATTATGTTTTGTAGTCTTGGAAAATGAAATGCAATCTTCTGGTATGCGCAGCACTACTGCCAAAAAGTCAACCTGGACCCCTATCTGGGCCTGTGAAATCAGAATTAAGAGTTTTACATAGACCAAAGCATATATTATACTGATGTGCTTAAATGACACTTAGAATTCATCATCTAGCTCCTGAGTTGGATAGATTTTTAAAAGGCAGCAGCAACTCCCTTTCCTCCAGATAATGTAAGGGCTCGTGTCGCTGAAGTTCACAACTTTTGAAATGTAAAAAAGTTCATTTCCAATTGAGCCGAAATATGCAGTGTTTACCGTGAATGCAGTCTCTGCTAAAGCTGAATAGCTGTAGCTCTTCAGTGCTACAGATAGTCGAGCCCTATTTAATTACATTGTCAAAAATAAAAAAATGTACAGATAAGAAATCATGGATGACAGCGCAAACTGAGCAAAAGACATTTCAAAATGTGCGCCACCTCTTCTCTCAAATATCCATGTAACGAATAAACATTGATGTGCAATCTGTGCCAAACCTTTTCCTCAAGTTAAACTATCAAAATTTCAACCTCTGCCAGTAATGAGAGAAATTAAATTATATGCAGTAAAATAATTTATTTCATTTCAAAATAAGAATGGAACTGGCCAACTGTACACTTGGCCCATTACATTAAAGTAAGACCAATGAGGGCAATGAAATCATGGGTTTTAGGCTTACATCGGTTTTAACCATCCTCTTTGACAAGGTCGTACGCAGCTGTTCAAGGTTCAAATAAAACCACTGTGTGCCGTCCAGGGAATTATGACAATATTCCCTTAGGAAAAATACCATGACAACCCTCAAAGGGATGCTGGATCAAGGGGTTGGAATAACAAGACCCATGTTGGTCATCTGATTCCTTTTGGGTCTGGAGGGACATGATTCCAGTCCATGATTTGGTGAAAAAGGCACTTAAGAAACCCAGAATGACAGTTGAACGGCTCAAGTGTGCAAAGTGCAACTAAATGGCCAAATGGAATATGCCCCTTGTTAATTGTGTGTGACTCATATGGACGTATAAAAATAGACTATGGATCTTACATGGTTGCAGGGCTTAACACAAATGTCCATTGAAGTGTACTTTAACACAGACAATAGTTACAAATGAATTAAAATCCCATCTTAAAATGGAGGGGGGGAATGATAAAACCAAAATAGGTCTCTGACATTAAGATAAACACTTCCTAAACAGTAGAATGGGTTGAAGTGGGTGTGTGCAAAGTTCTCGTTTTCCCCGCAGACGTCGCATCATAATTGACCAGTTCTGGTTTCCCCTGTTTTCTTGTGTCCTCTCAAGAGTCAGTGTACTTGTCCTGTAGCTGCTTCCGTCTTGGTCCTTGGTTTGTGATGTGGACTTTAAAACCCAGAGAGATGCTGGGTTTAGGGGGGAAAGGGTGGGGAGGAAACCCCACAGCAGCACAGAGGCTTTGGTCCCAGGGAGATACGAAGAACGCGTCCTACATCGTCGCCACTTCTATCTGGACATACAGTTGCCGTACTCCAGCCTGTGGACAAGTACAATGGAGAAAACCAGTCACGATTTGCTTCAACACCTGTCACAACAGTGAATATGGTTCCTTTAATGTCTGACATTTCTGTGGCCTGTCATTACCTAGTACAGGTGTAATGTAATTCTAATGATAATGTTAAGATGGTCTAGTGGTAATGGCAGAGCTCTTAATACTCGGCTGCTACATCTTTGTTTCTCAAACCTTCCACCTGGACTTGAATAGACCGATTGTCTGTCCATAAACCATAATTTAGGCTGCTGACCAGTTGGCGGTTATTGAAGTGATAATGCCTCGAAGCCGGTGTTCTGAAGATGTGCCAATATATCATCCAAACACTGGCTTCAAGGGCATTATCACTTATACAACGGGTTACCAACATGTTTTCATTAACATTATTTTATTCACCCACAAGATATAGTCCCGACACATCTATGGTTGCTACCCAAGCCGGCTGGTCATTCGTTCTATTGGTTTGGTTGTCAGAGACGCGACCAAGACGTTCAGTCTTTGTTCTTTATCTAGTCGTCTGTTCTAAATGTTCCATTGCCATACCGGCTGGCAACGTTCTTATCCCTTGCTTGCTAGCTAGCCAACTACGGCTAACTTCCAGTCACGTCAAAAGAAAAACAGTAGCTGTTTTCTAGTGACATTTATTTGGATACATCCATAACAATGAGCTAATGAGGCACGATTTCACCTGGCATAGAAAATGTGCTCTCGTCAGGACACTGTTGTTCAGAGGAGCTAGCCAACAACACAATCACTTCAAACACTGAAACTGTAAAGACTGCAAACTAGCTGCACTTAGTTTCATTTTACATTTCTTTGTATATATCCATAAAAATGATGCCAGCTGATTCATGATTTTGACTGGCTGAGAAACGCTGTCTTCCCGTCCCGAGTCCGAACCCCACATGTTACTATGGGACGGCTGAAGATCGACTATTGAAACAATGTTGCAAATGTCAGACAGCAAGGTTTATACAAAACTCTGCTGTTGAAAACTAAATGTTAGTTTTAGAAATGTGAGAATGTCTAGATGTTTTTTATAGTGGAGATCAAGTTTATAACTTGCCTGGCTGGGCTGATGAGGCAGTGGATTACAGTCAGATGGAACAGAGTAAATAGGCATCATCGATTTAGCCGGTGGTAACTTGTCAAATAGACAACTGGAATGAGCTTTTAACCAATCATTATTCAGGATTAGACCCACCCATTGCACAATAAGTAAATTACACATGTTCCAATGTTAGTGATTTTGTGGTTTCCCATCAGCTGCTGGATAATCAGTGTGTGTATTTGTAGGAGAATGACTGATATTACAAAAGGATGGGTTCCTCTCCTACCTGTGTGAAAATGTTGTGCGTTTGGCTTAGAATCCATTTGCTGTCAGCGTCAGGTGCAATTAGCAGCTTGACTGTGCCAATGTAGACATCTGTGCATAGGGTCCAGAAGTGAGGCTCCTGCAGATTGTACACACCCTGCAACTGCTGCACCTGCAAACACACACACAGTTCACACCTAGATTTATATGACCTTTTCCCCTCACACACACAGTTCACACCTAGATTTATATGACCTTTTCCCCTTGTTAAACATTTAACATGTTCAGCATTGACGTGGGGGTATGGTTGAGACATGGTTGTGCAGCACTTACCCTCTGGTAGCATTCTGGCAGGGCATTGTCCAGAGAGGGCGGAGTCCGCTGCATCAGAATCCCAATGGACTCCCTCAACAAAGGCACTACACTGTGGCACAGAGGGTAAGGGAGAAAAATATCAGGTCAGCGTGACTTACTTCCCCAACGTTTTCCTGTCAACACTGGCAGACCCAGGGCCAAGGCATGCCACATCTGGCCAAAGTGATATTGTGCTTCTGGGGCACAAGTCACGCTGAACAATATGATCCCCTGGACAATGACGGCTTGCTTGGTTAGGCATGTAGGTGGTAGCCTAGGTACCAGTCTTTGGCTAATCCAATCCCTGTACTCCATGTCATGTGCCAAAGAAAATGTCCTTTCTGCCATCTTCAAATATGAACATTAATGAGCACTAGGAAAGATGGTGATTGAATCAGGATACAAATCCTCCTCACAGCTATCCTCAAATCACAACGATTATGCAAATATTGGAACCGTCACTTTTTTTTCCCCCACACAAGGTTGTCCTATCTGAAATTTTCCCATAAATTGGGCTACTTTGAAAACGGGTGAAAATGTATTGGTCTCGGGATTTTGGGGTAACTTCTAAATTGGGATTTTGGGGTATCAGACAGTGATGAGGCTGTTGCTGAGTGTGAGGGCCGGAGGTGGGTGTGTGTGTGTGTTGAAATCACTGCAGGCAGCCAATGCATTTTTACCAGTTGTATGCAATCACTGTCTGATAGTCCGCAGCAGCAGGTCATGGTGAAATATATAAAAAATATATCTATATAAAAACATTGGTTGTATGTAGGCTATTTAGATTATCATTATGGAGACGCTTATTTCCAACCCGTTGTCCATAAAACATTAACGCGATATAGAACTAATGTGGGTCAAGAAATAAAAAGGCAACAAAGCCCTGGAAAATGACATGGCGCACTAGATAAACTCGCTCGGTGGTTTAAACTGCATTCTGTGTCAACTTTTGCTTACGGAAAACCGTATCAAGCGAAGGGTTTGAGCGCTGCGCGAGTGGAAATTTGAAATGGAAGTTCTGGAACTCCCTTGCATGCTTCGGTTATGGGGAGAAGTCCACAATGAAACGTTTGCATATGTTGGCCATCAAGTGGCCTATTGATTTATGTCATTATAGGCTACCGTAGTCTACCATTTGATACAATAAAAATGTTGAAATTACAAAATCTCTGGAGTTATTGCAAATCAATTTGTGCCACTTAACTGCAGCTAGCAAATATTTTGTAAATATCGTATGACTTCAGTTTGTTGTTGTAGCGTTGTGTTATGCAATTAATGGCCAAGTTTAGTTAATTAAATTTGAAGTTATCAATTGTGATCAAAGCTCTATTGCAATTGCTGATCAGCTGTCAGAAAGCATCAGCTTAGGCTACAGGTAAAAAAATACAATTAAAATAAAAGACAAGCATTGGCCTATTTCAGTTCATATCCATACTATTAATATTTGATTCGGCGATTGAAAATGACACCATCCTCAGTAGCCTATTCCAGCAGGTTATTGTGCAACACAAGCACTTGTCCAGGCTACTGTAGGCCATATTATGTAGGCCTATAAGGGGCTACAGGCTACCTGTATCTAGCTATGCAAAATATAATTAATCATAAAACCAGATTTAGCCTATTGAAATGACAAGTCAATCGTGCAAATAGGCCATTTATAAAACGGGTTCCAGTCTTACCATCTGGCTCATAATGATGGCACAATTGCCAGAAAATAGCCCAATGTTTGGGATTGTGATCCTCTGTCCAAATTTCGTCACTCAAAACTCCTGTCGGATTTATATATAGTTATGCGAAAAGGGATTATTTAAAATTTCAGCAGTCAAACGAGTTAAAATGACAACCACTGGTGGAAAATGATCTGCCAAGTTTAATAAAATAAATTATTTTCTCTCCCGGCTTATTCAAATTCCTTTTACATGACGTTAGCTCACAATTATTAGATTGATGACAACAGAGTTTTGCTTCTTATGTTGATATTCCTTAATTCGCTCTAACGTTATGGGGAAAGGGTTTGTATAAATATGACAACTCCTCTCACTGTGCATCCATTTTTGGGGCTAGTTTTTCAAGCCTTGTGGGCAGATTGAGTGGTGACTGTGCTAGAAATTTGGGCTAGACCTGGCAAATTCAGTCTTCACGTTGATATCCGGTTGCTAAGAAACCATATTTGCCCAGACAATCCTGTCAAAAGTTGCTAGCTCAGTGTAAATACATACTGCAATTAGAACCACAAAATCTTATTTTGAGGCTTAAAATCTAAAACTACAACAACTTGCCTAGCTTGCTTGCCAAAGGGATTGGTACTCAAGACTATGCAGGTAGGGCCATATCATACAGAATTGGAAGTCACAGAAGCTGCTTTCAGAGAGCAGGAATACTGCACTGCAGACCCTAGCTGGCTGCTGCCGAGACTACTAGCATAGTTGAACAATGACTTCATGAGGCTGGACAGTGCCACGTCAGCCATTCTTGATCCTTCCTTTTGTCTCCTCGCAACCATCTCGCGGCCACAGTTTTTTTTTTAAATCCCATTGCATGTCCCGCCTAACCTCTATACCAAAGCCACAAGGCCGACCACAGCATATGTGAGCCATCAGAGGGTTTGGCAGCTTTCCCTGTTCCCAAAACCCCACTCACTCCCCTCTTCTCCCAGTCATTATCCCTGAATCCCCTACACCCCACCAGAAGCCCTACTCGGTCCATGTCAACGTGGGCAAAACTTTCCCTTTGCTCTTCCTCCACATCTACAGTCTTCCTTGCACTACATGCTAGTAGCACACTACACTAACCAGCTCGTCGGCATATAGGCTACTGTACATTCCTCAGCTTTGCCTTTGAGTCTTAAGGGTCCGGTCGAAATGTAGCCAACGTTCCCCCACCCAACATGTTAATATGAAATCAAAGACTTGATTATGGCCGAAGGGAAAAGAGAACCTTTGAAGAAATTTAAAGTCACACATTGACTCCTTATTTATGACATGTATTCCACAATTATAACAGCCATGAACTTAATTTTGTAATAACTTAAATGACAACCATTTCTCAAAACGGTCTTTGAATTGAAGCTAAATAAACAAATGGGAAAGAGATTTGTTTACGTCGGTCTGTTTAAGACAAGATTTTCCATGGGCTGCTTCTCAATACACTGATATCAGCCTTCTGTATCTGCAGTGAAAGGTGACAGAGCTTGAGCGGTGTTTGTCAGACCATGAGACATCCCGAAAAATCGGTCTTCTCACAAATGTCTGTAGTATCCAAACGGTTATAACCACTATTGAAAGGTGTCTCTCCCCATTTTGCTCTAGGATACCCACAAGCCTCGTCTGAAAGTCCCTGGTACCTGTTTTATTTTTATGAATGGAAGTATATATGGAGATATTTTAGACATTTAAACTAAGGGGATAAATACATGTAAAAAATAAATACATTTTCTGATCTTTCACACACACACACATATACATATACATATATACACACACACACATACATACACACACACACACACACACATACATATACATGCATATACCACAGACACGTCAGAACAAACTTCCTTTAGATGTTTTTTGGAACCATCTATTGTTCCATGTAGTGAATTTGTTAGCAATTTCCAAACGCCTGAAGATACCACGTTCATCTGTACAAACAATAGTACGCAAGTATAAACACCATGGGACCACGCAGCCGCCATACCGCTCAGGAAGGAGACGCTTTGTCTCCTAGAGATGAACGTATTTTGGTGGGAAATGTGCAAATCAATCCCAGAACAACAGCAAAGGACCTTGTGAAGATGCTGGAGGAAACAAGTATAAAAGTATCTATATCAACAGTTAAACGAGTCCTATATCAACATAACCTGAAAGGTTGCTCAGCAAGGAAGAAGCCACTGCTCCAAAACCGCCATAAAAAAGCCAGACTACAGTTTGCAACTGCAAATGGGGACAAAGATCATACTTTTTGGAGAAATATCCTCTGGTCTAATGAAACAAAAATAGAACTGTTTGGCCATACTGACCATCATTATGTTTAGAGGAAAAAGGGGGAGGCTTGCAAGCTGAAGAGCAGCATCCCAACCATGAAGCACGGGGGTGGCAGCATCATGTTGTGGAGGCGCTTTGCTGCAGGAGGGACTGGTGCACTTCACAAAATAGATGGCTTCATGAGGAAGTAAAATTATGAATATATTGAAGCAACATCAAGACATCAGTCAGGAAGTTAAAGCTTGGTCACAATTGGGTCTTCCAAATGGACAATGACCCCAAGCATACTTCCAAAGTTTTGGCAAAATGGCTTAAGGACAACAAAGCCCTAACCTCAATTCTATAGAACATTTGTGGGCAAAACTGAAAAAGCATGTGAGCAAGGAAGCCTAAAAACCTGACTTAGTTACACCAGCTCTGTCAGGAGGAATGGGCCCAACTTATTGTGGGAAGCTTGTGGAAAGCTACCTGACACCTTGGACCCAAGTTAAAACAATTTCAAGGCAATGCAACCAAATACTAATTGAGTGCATGTAAACTTCTGACCCACTGGGAATGTGATGAAAGAAACAAATGATGTCAGAAGGTGAATTCACCAATTTGTAAGTCGCTCTGGATAAGAGCGTCTGCTAAATGACTTAAATGTAATGTAAATGTAAAAGCTGAAATAAATCACTAATATTATTCTGACATTGCACATTCTTAAAATAAAGTGGTGATCCTAACTGACCTAAAACAGGGAATTTTTACTGGGATTAAATGTATTTGGCTAAAAGGTGTATGTAAACTTCCGACTTCAACTGTATATGTAATTTTTTAGATACCTTAAAAAAGGAGTCTATATTCAAAATCAAATAGCTAAATAATCCTTGGTATGACCATCTTAAAACAATTTCATATGTTAGTTTAGAACCCCCCCAATCTAGAGGGTTAAACAGGGGGATTTTGATATGTTAAAATTCGATTTCCACAGGGAAATTTAAGGCCAATGTCTAAAAATATTTGGTAATAAGTGGAAGGAAAGGCATCTTGTGAAATGCCAGTGACTTCCTCTTCCCCAGTTGACTAGTTACGATTATGAAGGTATGGGCAGCAATTAGAGAAGCTTTTATTTGTGCCAGCCTGACATTAACAGTAGCCAAATGAGGAGCCGTTAAGTGATCCATCCATTTCCTGACTGTTCAGCACTCCTGGCCAGTAAACGCTGTGGTAACACACTTAACAATTCAGCACACACAAGCATTTTGTGTAATACATGTGGTGTACTGAACCATGTACTGTATGCTACTGTGGAGCAGCCAATAACCAACAGTATAGAATCTCAGAGTCAGGAGCTTGTGTCTTTGTTTTGCTCCCTGATTTGATTCATGAAAATATTGAATTCATACTGGTAAATTATAGAAACATTCTATGATATTTTCCAGAATGCAATACTGTCTTCAATCACGAAGTTTCATTGAATCAAAAACCAACTAGTAGCTGAAGGATGGGACTAAAAACAAAATATAACTATTGTAAAATGTATACGGTATGCATAGGCTGGTAGTAAAAGCCTGTGTTGTCCATTAGTTTACTTCAATTAGGGAAGGTAGGGTTTTTATATATATATATATATATATTTTTTTTTTACTAGGCAAGTCAGTTAAGAACAAATTCCTATTTACTTACCAGTACGAATTCAACATTTTTATTAGGGATGCACAATATAAAATCGATGAACATAACGGAATTGGTCGATATTAGCTTCACGGTAATAAAGCATAATTTGTTCAACCGCAACTTCTGGTGTAGTTAGCTTTAGCTTGGTACCTAGCTAGCACCAATACAAATCAGCCTGAAAACAATGACCAGTAGAAACTGCAGTCATTTTCATTATTCTTAATAAAGATTTAGGAATCCTTGTGAGTAAGTATGAGCTAGGTTGCCACTTGTTCGCCCATTGAAATTGAACTTCTGTTCATAAAAATAAATAGCTAGCCAACTACTTAACCCTGTTGCCCAAAGCTAACGTTACAGCTATATAGTTAGCTAGCTAACTATAGCTACGGAAACAGATGATGTCATTGTGCTATGTTTTTGGGGAACAATATTGTTTGCATCCATGAGCTAGCTAGCTTTTTTTATGACCAGCACTGTAGGTGCACGAGACAACTTTACCAGCATCATAGCATACGTATCGATGAAGCGTTGTGATGAAGCGTTTTCGCTCCTCCCTTGTACTTGACTGAAGAATTAAGATCACTAATTGGTAAGAAACTCCCATCACCTGGTTGTCTCGGTCTTAATTGAAAAGAAAAAAACCCAGAAGATACTAGGCCCTCCATGGAATGCGTTTGAGTCCCCTGATTTCGAGCTTTGAACCAAGACTCAAAGCGCCAATGTGTAACATCCCTGGTATTGGCATCTTGGAAACCAATTCACCAAACATTTTCTCACCAATTAGTGGACGTCTAACAAGTACAGGATCTTTAGCAAGGCACACAATAATCAACCACTAAGTATTATCGATATAAGCAGTCATTCAATAAACAGTAGCAAGAGCAGTATAGGCCCAAACCCCTCAGTCAAGGGAGATTTACCACCAAAAAAAAGGGGGAAAAAAGTGGGAACATCGCACTCACCAGGCAACCAATACTAAACAGTAGGCAACATTTGACTCATACTGATGTTACTGCATGATGAGGTTGAAGCAAATCCCGTTTCTTCCCAATGGGGAAAATAATGCTCTTCCAATGAGGGGCTGCCAAAGTGTCAACACTGTTCTGGAATTCCCCAAGTTGTAAAGAGGGGGAGTCAGACCCACATTCTTTAAGGCCTTGGCGTGAACAGTCTTGGAGTTGAACAATGAAGCAAAACTATGGAAGCTCCACCACGACAAAACCAGAAGAAAATTAAGCCTACATCCATCCGTTCTGAATGAAAGCACATGTTCATCATTAGAACATCTAAAAAAGGACACAGACCTGCCATGGATAAACTGTGTTTCTAACTTCTCAACCCATGTTAAGATGGATACATAAATCTCAGACGCAAGGCCTTGAACACGATACTGACCCAAGCCACTGAAAAGAGGTGAAATAACAATTCAAAAGAACATGTAAACCTGTTATTAAATAGAGAGCCAATGGCAATGTAGGACATGTGGGTTAAGCATGACGTGCTAGTGAAATCTCCCCACATCTAAAACCATCAGAAGTCCCTCTGATTCAAAGGAGCATGAAAAACCTGTTATTAGTCAGCTACACTAGGATGGTTACCTTAAACAAAATGGTATGGGTTTAGTAGACATGGGAGGCCAAAACTACTCTACATTGTCATAAAAAAATAAAAATAAATGTATTAAAATGAATGAAACTGACCAGTAGAATGAGCAAATGGCGTGCCGACATTTATGAAATTGTACAGACATGTCCTGTTTCCATCAGCCCTGTTGTGGCGGGTGTTTTTTACGCGTCAGGTAATTCATCTGCATTAGATAGTTAGATGAAAACCTGGTTATTGTCAAGAATTTACGAAAGTAGAGTCAACTTTCTGCCTTTTCCATCTTTCAACTCTTTATGTATCCTCAACTCAAGGAAACATGACAGCATTAAAGAGGGAACACTGAAAACACAAGGCCCTATGTGAAAGGCCCTCCCCATCAGAAAGGGGATGGCTTTCACAGTGGTTATGTGGAGGAAGGGCTCATTACCTAACCTCAAGCCCTCACCTTCATTACCAGCCAACACGATGGCTCTTCTGCCAAGTCTAGTTCATGAAAGGAAATACCTCAAGGGAATGATGTAACAGAGGTCAAAGGTAAGAGTACACTATGACTAATTATGTACGAGTTTGGAAGTGATGAATTGTATTTTTATTTTTTAAATGCTTCAACTTCAAGCCTTCAATAATTGGGTCAAAAATAAACAGCATTCAAGTTAGCGCATAGCACTCACCCGTTATATGTAATCAATGTACTTTTGTATGGCACCTGGGTATGTACTGTTCAAACATCTAACAATGAGTTGCCACACTAAAGCCAATTCATCTTAGCACACCGTCGTCTCTTTTACATCATTCCAATAGTTATCCTCATTTAAAATGCGCCAAATCACTGTCCCAAAAGGCCTTGATTAGTAGTCGTATTTACATAGTGTCCTAATTTATTCACGCCTACCTTATCTGGTTTCCAGGCTTTCACCTGGGAGTCATTACCCAGCCTTTTCCTCCAGCAGGGAGGGAGGAGCCTCAGCCAGGCTCTTGGTCCCAGCAGCAGAGTACCACATAAGGCCACAGCTAACCCACAGCCCCACAGAGAGAGCCAAGGGGCCCGCAGGGGCCTCTAACCACCTCTCTCCACTCTCTAATCACAGGCTGCACAGACTGTTCCATCTGTCCACAGCCAACCCAGATATTCCCCCTTTGGTGCGAGGCCAGCAGCCACCAGGCCTTGACCGAGGCACACACAAAGAAACACACTGGGACGGCCCAAGGCAAACACACACGTGCAAAGGGTCTGTGCTTGGTTCTGTACAGTTTTTGCAAGCTGCAAAGGTTTCTTCCAAGTATGGCCGTTCAGGGAGGATGGGAAAACTGCACCCCTCCCCTTAATAGTCCTCCTGCCTCCAAATGTGGTCAATGTCAGCAAAATAAAATAAAACATGGTCAACCAGCTGAGGTTCAGGGAGCACACAATCTGACTTCCATTTCTCCAAACAACCCACTGTCCTTCTGCCGGTCCAATAACAGAGCGAGAACTACGGTCCATTTCACTGGGTAATCAAATAGAAAAACGATATCTGTAGGCCAATATTGTTTGAATCTTGAATCCCACAAATGGATGATGGCAATTCCAGAACAGTGGGGAATATACTTCAAGTAATTACACAACTTTCATTTTGCGTTGTTCTGGAATAAATCCAGCACGCTTTGCAGTCCTAAAGGTTTTTATCAAGATATCACAATACGAGGTCCCAAAATAACTTCACACAGAACATAAACTAACAGGAAGGTGATTACACTCAAAACAAAAACAAATATTCACGACAAAACAACACGCATCAAGGCCCGTGGAAATTAATCTCCGATCCCTCACAACCATCTGGGTGGGGTCCAACAAAATGTCCAAAGGGGAAATGTTTTCAAATCCCTGTTTAACTACTCTCTCGCTCTCCATTTTTCCCCGTCCAGCCGCTTAACAAAAACAAGAAGTACAAACATTCTGAAAATAATAGCCAAATACCAGCTGTGGATAAGGTGTTTTTACAATGTTGGAGGTTAGTTATGTTTTTCGCTACTTATTTTAGGGCTCAAATCTGCTTCATTATTTTATTTGCTCCTCTCCCTCTTCATTCTTCCCTCACTTGTTCCATTTCACACCTGTATTGAAATGACTCTTTTACGAGCCTCGCTCGGTTCCAAGATGGAATGCAACATGCTGTAGAATAAGCCGAGGTGGGTTCGTTTGTTCTCATTGTCCAACATGTGAACTGTTAATTTGCCTTTCACAGATGGCTATCGAGAAAAACTTGAGGAAAAATGCTTAAGTCTCAAGGACAAAACCCCACTCAGGCAGATCAAGAAAAGGGGGAGAAAGCCACACTAAAAAGGATGGCTTTGTTCACACATATTTAAAACGGAACCGTCACAGATCATGACCACATTCCAGAGAGGAGGAAAGAAAAGGCTCAAAGACAGAGATGGCAAACAAGTTTACCAGAGAGGCCTTACTCACTGAGTTTACATTTGCATAATGGGGCCCTCTCCCCAACCACTTTGTCACTACTGTACGACTAAGAGGACAGTGGAAGAATTGAGCAAAACATGAGCAGGAGAGCCACTAACAACTGGATTTCAGCAGATTTCAGCAGTTTTGCAGGTCCATCTACCACTGGGTAACAAAATCTGAAAAGCTAAATCTATTATTTAGATGCCAAAATGTCACTCTCTCGCTTCTCGTAGGGTCACGCGCTGTGTAAAAGTTGGGCTACACCACCTATCTGCTGGGAATGGCCAGGTGGTCAAGGAACAATTCTTGGCCCTCCCATTCGGCCTGTTGGAGTGACTGGCACTCTATTGCAAGTGCGACTCGTTCTGTCTGCTGAGGTTGGCTCAGTCGGTCTTCACCCCAAAGGAAGAAACCAGTTTAAGTTTACTGGTTGCTGAAACTTCCTGAAGCTTGACGTAAATCATGAGTCATATTTACTAAAGCTCCTTAAGTCAGATGGAGGCTACACAGAACATTCAAATCAATGCTGAGCATTATTTAGTGTGGAGAGAGCATGACTCTTACACTGCATAAAAAGCCTACTTGGCAACATCTTGGCAGTAAACGTTTGAAGAATGCTACAAAGCAGGACAGAGCATGATTTCTGGGATGCCATATGTTCTGGGAGCCACAAAGACTCCACCCCACTGTACAAGTCCTGTAATTCTGCACTTTACAGTGGTGTTGGCAGCGTTTGAGAAAGATTAACAGTGGCCAATTTGAAGTGGTGAGACAACATGCCCGAATGCATGCTTGTCTTCTCTGTCGTTTCATCTTGTTCTGCAGCACCAGGAGAAGTGGGTCTACAGTGGAGACTGACCCACCCTTAAAGACATTTAGCTGAATACCAATACTCATCATCATGGGAGAAGCCAGTGTGCAATATTCCCTGGGTTCAGCCCTACATGTGGAGCGTTCAATAGATGGGGATTCTTGTGAAATTGCTCTGGTGTTCGGTTGTTACGATGGCAAGGCGAAAACAAAGTGACCGACACGTGAGGTAAAAAAATATCTATTGGGGTGCTTAAGGAAGTGGCTGCACCAGTGCAGAAATCAAACAAAGGCAAAATTGCCTAAAAAGAGAAGTACATTACTGTTTTGAGCTAACTTTGAAGGCATTTTAAGTCCATCCTGAAGACAACAGTTCCAAATTGTACTGGTGAAAACGACACAGTAAATCTAGCCCTGAGTATGTGTGTGTGGTACTTTCTGGCAGCAGTGTGACGATGACCTTCAAGTTTCTCGCTTGCGGGAATATTTGTAGAAATGAGTGTGTGGCCTGTTGAGAATCGTACTACTGTGCGAGGTCAACTGACCTGACTCCGATCAGAATGGAGATGCACATGGAGCAGATGGGGTCAGCGATCATCAGGTCATACTTCTGCATCAGGAGCGCTGAGATGATCACTCCCACACTGCCCAGAGTGTCAGCTACAATATGTAAAAACACCCCTGTAAAACAACATGGGTTGTCTTAAGTATTTCATATCATCCTCATCTACAAATAATTTGTCTCGCAGCAAAACACAATATAGATATATATAGTACCAGTCAAAAGTTTAAGAACACCTACTCATTCAAGGGTTTTTCTTTCATTTTACTATTTTCTACATTGTAGAATAATAGTGAAGACAGCAAAACTATGAAATAACACATATGGAATCCTGTTGTAACCAAAACAAGTGTTAAACAAATCCAACAATCCTTTGCCTTGATGACAGCTTTGCACACTCTTGGCATTCGCTCAACCAGCTTCATGAGCTAGTCATTTAGAATGCATTTCAACTAACAGGTGTGCCTTGTTAAGTACATTTGTGGAATTTCTTTCCTTCTTAATGTGTTTGAGCCAATCAGTTATGCTGTAACAAGGTAGGGGTGGTACACAGAAGATATCCCTATTTGGTAAAAGACCAAGTCCATAGTATGGCAAGGACAGTTCAAATAAGCAAAGATAAAAATGACAGTCCATTACTTTAAGGTCAGTCAATCGGGAAAGTTTTTGCGACTACACTTGAAATTATCAAGCGCTATGATGAAACTGGCTCTCATGAGGACCGCCACAGGAAAGGAAGACCCAGAGTTACCAGCCTCAGAAATTTCAGCCCAAATAAATGCTTCAGAGTTCAAGTAACAAGACACATCAACAGTACAGAGGAGACCGCCTGAATCAGGCCTTCATGGTCAAATTGCTGCAAAGAACCCACTACTAAAGGACACCAATAAGAAGAGACTTGGGCCAAGAAACATGAACAATTGACATTAGACCGGTGGAAATCGGTCCTTTGGTCTGATGAGTCTGTGAGACGCAGAGTAGGTGAATGGACGATCTTCCCATGTGTGGTTCTCACGGTGAAGCATGGAGGGAGTGTGATGGTGCTTTGCTGGTGACACTGTCAGTGATTTATTTATAATTCAAGGTACACTTAATCAGCATGGCTACCACAGCATTCTGCAGAGATGCACCTTCCCATTTGGTTTGTGCTTAGTTTGGCTATCATTTGTTTTTCAACAGGACAATGACACAAGAAACCTCCAGGCTGTGTAAGGGCTATTTGACCAAGAAGGAGAGTGATGGAGTGCTGCATAAGATGACCTGTCCTCCACAATCACCCGACCTCAAACCAATTGAGATGGTTTGGGATGAGTTGGACAGCAGAGTGAAGGAAAACAAGTGCTCAGCATATGTGGGAACTACAAGACTGTTGGAAAAGCATTCCAGGTGAAGAGTGCCAAGAGTGTGCAAAGCTGTCATCAAGGCAACGGGTGATTACTTTGAGGAATCTCCAATATATTTTGATTTTTTTTGGTTACTACATGGTTCCATAGATGTTATTTCATATAGTTGGTCTTCACTATTATTCTACAACGCAGAAAATAGTAAAAATAAACAGTCAAGGCCATGACTAGATACAGTATCAGAACATTTAAATAGTGGTCAATTACCATTTTTTTTATAACTCAATTTTATCCACTTTTGTTTAGTCCTTCAATTGAAATGCAACATGAATGGAATTCCATTTTGGAGTTTGGCTGGGGTTAGCCTTCGGAAGTTGAGATATTGTGTAACACATTCATTGTAGCACAAAAATTTAAAAAAGAGGAAAAAAATAAGCATTTACCAGTTATTTAAAGGAGCACGTCAATAAGAAAAAAATTATAATTTGCTACTGTGCCTATAACCTACAATTTGACAAAAGAAATATCAACCAACCTCCTGGGTTCCAGCTTCATAACAATGCCACCCAAAGAAGAGGAATGGTCCTCAATCAATGGCCAAAAGGGAACAGTGGTTCAGTCACCTTCTGCACTGTCAGCTCCCCCTTCCTCTCTCCTATCCACCTCCTCTGTTCTCCAGAGCCCCCTACGCCACCCAACTTCCGCACTGTCAGCTCCCCCTTCCTCTCTCCTATCCACCTCCTCCGTTCTCCAGAGCCCCCTACGCCACCCCAACTTCTGTGTGGGCCCAGTGTTTCCCCTGAGCAGGCCTCCCAAAAGGCCCAGTCGCTCTCCCCCTCTTCATTTCTCTCTATGTGCCGGGTGAAAGGGACAAACTACTTTATCCTTTCCCACAGAAGCCTGGACAAAGGAGTTTAGTGACAGTTCTCCTGGACTCTTTCTCAGATGTAATGGTGCCTTGACATTTCCCCACCAAATTCAAGTTACCAGACCCATTAAATCGCACTCCATTTCAAAGGTTTTTTGCAGAGATGTTGGAAATACTGCCAAACAGATAGTCCTACTATGTCAAGGCAGTCCTACTATGTCAAGGCAGCCGTACCCTATAATCTATGCATAACCCCCCCACAGTATTCTTCCCTTGAACTGGATGAAAATGTATCCCTACAATCTCACATGCAACATTATAGCCCATTAAGGACGTGTCGTATGGTAGTTTACCAAGTCTGACGTGAGTAAATATTTTAAGACGATCAAAATAGTTTGTGCACAGTCCACATACAGTGCATTCGGAAAGTATTCAGACCCCTTGACTTTACACCTTTTGTTAAGGACCAGCCTTATTCTAAAATGGATTACATATCCATTATTCTCAGAAATAAGTATTCATGGATTATTCTCAGAAATCTACACACAATACCCCATAATGACAAAGCAAAAAACATGTTTAGAATTTGTTACAAATGTATAAAAAAAAATTAAAAAACTTATTTACATAAGTATTCAGATCCTTTTCTATGACTCGAAATTGAGCTCAAGTGCATCCTGCTTCCATTTGATTGGAGTCCACCTGTGGTAAATTCAATTGATTGGACATCATTTGGAAAGGCGCAGAGTTGACAGTGATTGTCAGTGCATAAACCAAGCCATGAGTTAGAAGGAATTGTCCGTAGAGCTCCGAGACAGGATTGTGTCATGGCACAGATCGGGGATGGTTACCAAAACATTTATGCAGCCTTGAAGGTCCGCAAGAACATAGTGGCCTCCATAATTCTTAAATGGAAGAGGTTTGGATCCACCAAGACTCTTCCTAGAGCTGGCCTCCCGGCCAAACTGATCAACAGGGCGGGGGAGAATGGCTTGGTAAAGGAGGTGATCAAGAACCCGATGGTCACTGACAGAGCTCTAGAGTTCTTCTGAAGGAGATGGGAGAACCTTCCAGAAGGACAACCATCTCTGCAGCACTCAACCAATCAGGCATTTATGGTAGAGTGGCCAGACGGAAGTCACTCCTCAGTAAGACAGCCCACTTGGAGTTTGGCAAAAAGGCAACTCTTTGGCCTGAATGCCAAGCGTGACGTCTGGAGTAAACCTGGCACCACCCCTACGGTGAAGCATGGTGGTGGCAGCATCATGCTGTGGGGATGTTTTTCAGCGGCAGTGACTGAGACACTAGTCAGGATCGAAGTAAAGATGAATGGAGCAAAGTACAGAGAGAGATCCTAGATGAAAACCTGCTCCAGAGCGCTCAGGACCTCAGACTGAAGTGAAGATTCACCTTCCAACAGGATTTTTTATTTATTTTAATTTTACCTTTATTTAACCAGGCAAGTCAGTTAAGAACAAATTCTTATTTTCAATGACGGCCTGGGAACAGTGGGTTAACTGCCTGTTCAGGGGCAGAACGACAGATTTGTACCTTGTCAGCTCGGGGTTTGAACTCACAACCTTTCGGTTACGAGTCCAACGCTCTAACCACTAGGCTACCCTGCCGCCCCGATAGCGACCCTAAGCACACAGCCAAAACACATGAGGATCTGCAGAGAAGAATGGTACAAACTCCAAATACAGGTGTGCCGAGCTTGTAGCGTAATACACAAGAAGACTCGAGGCTGTAATCGCTGCCAAAGGTGCTCCAACAAAGTGCTGAGTAAAGAGTCTGAATACTTATGTAAATGGCTTGTAAAAAAAATATTTTTTTATAAACACAAATAAACTGTTTTTACTTTGTCATTAGGGGGTAGTGTGTACAAATTGATGAGGGAAAATATTTTTTAAATCAATTTTAGAATAAGGCTGTAAGGTGAACAAAGACAAGTAAAAAGCTGCATCAAATTAGTCAAGTCATTTCAATGTTCAGTACCTTGCAAAATCTGTTTGCTGGAGCCCTTCCCTGGCGTGTGCAGTTCATCTGAAATAAAATACAATTCATGCATTAATTAAATACAGCAGACAATTAGTATTGACTATAGAAAACAGGGCAAACCACAAATGAGATTTACAACAGCCTTTCAACTACCTGGATAGGCTCATCGAGACTTCTGCTGGGACACAACGAAAAGGGAGTGAAGTGCTGCCACATATGCTTAAAACTCCAGCTCACATATCAAGTTCTAGCAAATACTAAATTGTGTGAATAGCGATAGACAACAGTAGAACGAACAGTCAAGAATTGCATAGTGAACATTCAGGCCTAATAAACTAATCCCCCTGCCCGACATCATTGAGTCCCCTTGAGCAGACAGCATCAGCAATGTGGCAATAGCGCCACCTAGTGTTTTAGGCAAGGTAGAATTTTGCACATTTGGGCAACTTATCCAGTGTGCAGAGCTTTAAAAACATTTTTTTTTATTTTTTTAAAAGAGGCATCACAGACCCAGGTAGGAATTGATTTGGGATTGGACTTCTAAAGCAAACACACAGAAGCAGAAAACTAATTTAAAATGGTCTTCAATAAAATCACCAACAATTGTGACAAAAACCCAATTTTTAGGAAATTGTTGCCAGTTGCCACAAATCATACACTGCACATTCACTCTCCTCAAATGGTTTTGCGTATTTACCTAAATTAAGATTTTAAAACATTGGATGCCACTGAAATAACTACCAATTCTAGAACAAAATTATTCTCTCATACTGCATTACAGGCATTTGGTTCTGTGCTAGGAAGTGCTGTTGCCTTACCATGGCAGTGGGGCCCCTCGTGGGAGTGGCTGTGCCCATGTCCGTGCCCTCCGTGGCTGTGCCCGTGTCCATCTCCATGGCTGTGCTCGTGCCCATCTCCATGTTTGGACTCGTTCCCATGCCCCCCATGGCTGTGTCCGTGACCTGCATTGCCATTGAACAGAGAGTGGCTGTGGCTGTGACCTGCAAAAGACCGTAAAACACACATTACACCTACAAATACATTTGTGTTGTCAGTTCCATTGAACATAAAAACGTGAATTAATAATAATTTGGTCTTGGTGTTTAGGGTCTATTAGGGGGTGCGCCCAACTTGAGGAATGTGTTCTGTAAAAAGCACTCAATGTTTGGAGAGGTGCCGACTATGGAAAAGTACAGTGGGAAAGTATTCCGACTAAAATCAAATTTTATTTGTCACATACACATGGTTAGCAGATGTTAATGCGAGTGTAGCGAAATGCTTGTGCTTCCAGTTCCGACAATGCAGTAATAACCAACAAGTAATCTAACTAACAATTCCAAAACTAATATCTTATATACAGTGTAAGGGGATAAAGAATATGTACATAAAGATATGAATGAGTGATGGTGCAGAGCAGCATAGGCAAGATACAGTAGATGGTATCGAGTACAGTATATACATATGAGATGAGTATGTAAACAAAGTGGCATAGTTAAAGTGGCTAGTGATACATGTATTACATAAGGATGCAGTAGATGATAGAGTACAGTATATACGTATACATATGAGATGAATAATGTAGGGTATGTAAACATTATATTAGGTAGCATTGTTTAAAGTGGCTAGTGATATATTTTACATCCTTTCCCATCAATTCCCATTATTGAAGTGGCTGGAGTTGAGTCAGTGTGTTGGCAGCAGCCACTCAATGTTAGTGGTTGCTGTTTAACAGTCTGATGGCCTTGAGATAGAAGCTGTTTTTCAGTCTCTCGGTCCCAGGTTTGATGCACCTGTACTGACCTCGCCTTCTGGATGATAGCGGGGTGAACAGGCAGTAGCTCGGGTGGGTGTTGTCCTTGATGATCTTTATGGCCTTCCTGTAACATCGGGTGGTGTAGGTGTCCTGGAGGGCAGGTAGTTTGCCCCTGGTGATACGTTGCGCAGACCTCACTACCCTCTGGAGAGCCTTACGGTTGTGGGCGGAGCAGTTGCCGTACCAGGCGGTGATACAGCCCGCCAGGATGCTCTCGATTGTGCATCTGTAGAAGTTTGTGAGTGTTTTTGGTGACAAGCCGAATTTCTTCAGCCTCCTGAGGTTGAAGAGGCGCTGCGGCGCCTTCTTCACGATGCTGTCTGTGTGAGTGGACCAATTTAGTTTGTCTGTGATGTGTATGCCGAGGAACTTAACTTACTACCCTCTCCACTACTGTTCCATCGATGTGGATAGGGGGATGTTCCCTCTACTGTTTCCTGAAGTCCACAATCTCCTTAGTTTTGTTGACGTTGAGTGTGAGGTTATTTTCCTGACACCACACTCCGAGGGCCCTTACCTCCTCCCTGTAGGCCGTCTCGTCGTTGTTGGTAATCAAGCCTACCACTGTTGTGTCGTCCGCAAACTTGATGATTGAGTTGGAGGCGTGCGTTGCCGCGCAGTCGTGGGTGAACAGGGAGTACAGGAGAGGGCTCAGAACGCATCCTTGTGGGGCCCCAGTGTTGAGGATCAGCGGGGTGGAGATGTTGCCTACCCTCACCACCTGGGGGCGGCCCATCAGGAAGTCCAGTACCCAGTTGCACAGGGCGGGGTCGAGACCCAGGGTCTCGAGCTTGATGACGAGCTTGGAGGGTACTATGGTGTTAAATGCCGAGCTGTAGTCGATGAACAGCATTCTCACATAGGTATTCCTCTTGTCCAGATGGGTTAGGGCAGTGTGCAGTGTGGTTGAGATTGCGTCGTCTGTGGACCTATTTGGGCGGTAAGCAAATTGGAGTGGGTCTAGGGTGTCAGGTAGGGTGGAGGGGATATGGTCCTTGACTAGTCTCTCAAAGCACTTCATGATGACGGAAGTGAGTGCTTCGGGGCGTTAGTCGTTTAGCTCAGTTACCTTAGCTTTCTTGGGAACAGGAACAATGGTGGCCCTCTTGAAGCATGTGGGAACAGCAGACTGGTATAGGGATTGATTGAATATTTCCGTAAACACACCAGCCAGCTGGTCTGCGCATGCTCCGAGGGCGCGGCTGGGGATGCCGTCTGGGCCTGCAGCCTTGCGAGGGTTAACACGTTTAAATGTTTTACTCACCTCGGCTGCAGTGAAGGAGAGACCGCATGTTTCCGTTGCAGGCCGTGTCAGTGGCACTGTATTGTCCTCAAAGCGGGCAAAAAAGTTATTTAGTCTGCCTGGGAGCAAGACATCCTGGTCCGTGACTGAGCTGGATTTCATCTTGTAGTCCGTGATTGACTGTAGACCCTGCCACATACCTCGTGTCTGAGCCGTTGAATTGAGATTCTACTTTGTCTCTATACTGACGCTTAGCTTGTTTGATAGCCTTACGGAGGGAATAGCTGCACTGATTGTATTCAGTCATGTTACCAGTCACCTTGCTCTGATTAAAAGCAGTGGTTCGCGCTTTCAGTTTCACGCGAATGCTGCCATCAATCCACGGTTTCTGGTTAGGGAATGTTTTAATCGTTGCTATGGGAACGACATCTTCAACGCACGTTCTAATGAACTCGCACACCGAATCAGCATATTCGTCAATGTTGTTGCCTGACGCAATACGAAACATGTCCCAGTCCACGTGATGGAAGCAGTCTTGGAGTGTGGAATCAGCTTGGACAGACCTCAGCGTGGGAGCTTGTTGTTTTAGTTTTTGTCTGTAGGCAGGGATCAGCAAAATGGAGTCGTGGTCAGCTTTTCCGAAAGGGGGGCGGGGTAGGGCCTTATATGCATCGCGGAAGTTAGAATAACAGTGATCCAAGGTTGCCAACCCTGGTGGCGCAATCGATATGCTGATACATTTTAGGGAGTCTTGTTTTCAGATTAGCCTTGTTAAAATCCCCAGCAACAATGAATGCAGCCTCAGAATGTATGGATTCCAGTTTGCAAAGAGTCAAATAAAGTTCATTCAGAGCCATCGATGTGTCTGCTTGGGGGGAATATATACGGCTGTGATTATAATCGAAGAGAATTCTCTTGGTAGATAATGCGGTCTACATTTGATTGTGAGGAATTCTAAAATCAGGTGAACAGAAGGATTTGAGTTCCTGTATGTTTCTGTGATCACACCACGTCTCGTTAGCCATAAGGCATACGCCCCCACCACTCTTCTTACCAGAAAGGTGTTTGTTTCTGTCGGCGCGATGTGCGGAGAAACCCGCTGGCTGCACCGCATCCGAGAGCGTCTCTCCAGTGAGCCATGTTTCCGTGAAGCAAAGAACGTTAGTCTCTGATGTCCCTCTGGAATGCTACCCTTGCTCGGATTTCATCAACCTTGTTGTCAAGAGACTGGACATTGGCGAGAAGAATGCTAAGAAGTGGGGCACGATGTGCCCGTCTCCGTAGTCTGACCAGAAGACCGCCTCGTTTCCCTCTTTTACGAAGTCGTTTTTTTGGGTTGCCGGCTGGGATCCATTCCGTTGTCCTGGTTGAAAGGCAGAACACAGGATCCGCTTCGCGAAAGTCATATTCTTGGTCGTACTGATGGTGAGTTGACGCTGATCTTATATTCAGTAGTTCTTCTCGACTGTATGTAATGAAACCTAAGATGACCTGGGGTACTAATGTAAGAAATAACACGTAAAAAAACAAATCTGCATAGTTTCCTAGGAACGCAAAGCGAGGCGGCCATCTGTCGGCGCCGGAAGTACGGACTCCTTGACTTTTCACATTGTTACGTTACAGCCTTTTTTCCCCTCAATCTCCACACAATACCCCATAAAGACAAAGTATAAACAGGTTTTTAGAAATGTTTGCAAAATACAAAACTGAATTATCACACACAGACCAGACCCTTTTACTCAGTACTTTGAAGCACCTTTGGCAGCGATAACAGCCGTGAGTATGACGGTATACGCTTGGCTCACCTGTACTTGGGGAGTTTCTCCCAGTCTTTCTCCACAGACCCTCTCAAGCTCTGCCAGGTTGGATGAGGAACGTCGCAGCACAGCTATTTTCTCTCCAGAGATGTTTGATCGGGCTCTGGCTCGGCCACTCAAGGACATTGAGACTTGTCCTGAAGCCACTCCTGTGTTGTCTTGGCTGTGTGTGTCGCACCAGCCTGAGGTCCTGAGCACTTTGGAGCAGGTTTTCATCAAAGATCTTTGCTCCGTTCATCTTTACCTTGATCCTGACTGGTCTCCCAGTCCCTGCTGCTGAAAAACATCCCCACAGCATGATGCTGCCACCACCATGCTTCACCCTAGGGATGGTGCCAGGTTTCCTCCAGATGTGATGCTTGGGTATTCAGGCCAAAGAGTTCTATCTTGGTTTCATCAGACCAGTAAAGCTTGTTTCTCATGGTCAGAGTCCTTTATTAGGTGCTTTCTGGTAAACTCCAAGCGGGCTGTCATGTGCCTATTACTGAGGAGTGGCTTCCGTCTGCCCATTCTACCATTAAGGCTTGATTATCGGGGCGGCAGTGTAGCCTAGTGGTTAGAGCATTGGACGAGTAACCGAAAGGTTGCAAGTTCAAATCCCCGAGCTGACAAGGTACAAATCTGTCGTTCTGCCCCTGAACAGGCAGTTAACCCACTGTTCCTAGGCCGTCATTGAAAATAAGAATTTGTTCTTAACTGACTTGCCTAGTAAAATAAAGGTAAAAAAATAAAAATAAAATTATTGGAGTGCTGCAGAGATGGTTGTCCTTCTGGAAGGTTCTCCCATCTCCACAGAGGAACCCTGGAGCTCTGTCAGAGTGACCATCGGGTTCTGGTCACCTCACTGACCAAGGCCCTTCTCTCCAGATTGCTCAGTTTGGCCGTACGGCCAGCTCTAGGAAGAGTCTTGGTGGTTTCAAACTTCTTCATTTAAAAAAGATGGAGGCCACTATGTTCTTGGGGACCTTCAATTGTGCAAACAGTTTTTGGTACCCTTCCCCAGATCTGTGCCTCGACACAATCCTGTCTCAGAGCTCTATGGACAACTCCTTTGGCCTCATGGCTTGGTTTTTGTGCTGACATGAACTGTCAACTTTTATAGACAGGTGTATGCCTTTCCAAATCATGTTCAATCAATTGAATTTACCACATGTACTCCAAATCAAGTTGTAGAAACATCTCAACCATGATCAATGGAAACAGGATGAGCTCAATTTCAAGTCTCATAGCGAAGGGTATGAATACTTACGTAAATAATGTATCGTTTTATTACATTTTTTTATAAATTAAACAAAATCTAAAAACCTGTTTATGCTGTGTTTTTTTGTGGTATTGTGTGTAGATTGATGAAACTTTTTTTTTTATTGAATCCATTTTAGATTAAGGCTGTAATGTAAGAATGTGGAAAAGGGGGTCTGAATACTTTCCAAATGCACTGTATAATTTCTAAAAAATAAAGGTGCACACTTTGCTCCCAACAATTTAATGGGTAAACCTTACCCGTTAGGATTACCCATTCAATTGTTGAGAGCATATATAGCTAATCAAACTGACCAAAGCCAGACTATAGGCAGAGCAGAGTCAATCTCCCCTGACAGACAGAAGAGCAAACCACGAAAGGTGGAGCTGAGGTGAGCACAAGCAGCAGCAATGACGTTTGCAGAATGATGAACTAAATTAAAAACGGCCATTGCAGAGGAGTGTTTGTCATCTTTGACTGGATGCGAAGCTCAGATTGAGCTGCATATCATGTGCTGCAGCTTTAAGTCAGGTGTAGGTAGTGCGACTCAATTTCCTGCCACAACTAAACTCAGTAAAAAATAAAAAAAAAATTAAAAAAAAGTAAAACACATCCCTTTCTCAGGATCCTGATAATTCATAAAAATCCAAATAACTTCACAGATCTCTATTGTAAAGGGTTTAAACACTGTTTCCCATGCTTGTTCAATGAACCATAACAACGGTCGTTAAGACACAAACAGCTTACAGACGGTAGGCAATTAAGGTCACAGTTATGAAAACTTAGGATACTTAAAGAGATGTGGCCAGGGCAATAAATTGCAATGTCTGTACAGTGAGACGCCTAAGACAGCGCTACAGGGAGACGGGATGGACAGCTGATCGTCCTCGCAGTGGCAGACCACGTGTAACACCTGCAAAGGCTCGGTTCATCTGAACATCACACCTGCAGGACAGGTACAGGATGGCAACAACAACTGCCAGAGTTACACCAGGAACACAATCCCTCCATCAGTGTTCAGACTGTCCGCAATAGGCTGGACTGAGGGCTTGTAGGCCTGTTGTAAGGCAGGTCCTCAGACGTCATCAGCAACAACATCGCCTATGGGCACAAACCCACCATTGCTGGACCAGACAGGACTGGCAAAAAGTGCACTTCACTGACGAGTCGTGGTTTTGTCTCACCGGCGGTGAAACGGATTCCCGTTTCTCGTTGAAGGAATGAGCGTTACACCGAGTCCTGTACTCTGGAGTGGGATCGATTTGGAGGTGGATGGTCCGTCAAGGTCTGGGGCGGTGTGTCACAGCATCATCGGACTGAGCTTGTTGTCATTGCAGGTAATCTCAACGCTGTCCGTGACAGGGAATACATCCTCCTCCCTCATGTGGTACCCTTCCTGCAGGCTCATCCTTACATGACCCTCCAGCATGACAATGCCACCAGCCATACTCCTCGTTCTGTGCGTGATTTCCTGCAAGACAGGAATGTCAATGTTCTGCCATGGCCAGCGAAGAGCCCGGATCTCAACCCCATTGAGCACATCTGGGACCTGTTGGATCGGAGGGTGAGGGCTAGGGCCATTCCCCCCAGAAATGTTTGAGAACTTGCAGGTGCCTTGGTGGAAGAGTGGGGGTAACATCTCAAAGCAAGAACTGGCAAATCTGGTGCAGTTTATGAGGAGGAGATGCACTGCAGTACTTAATGCAGCTGGTGGCCACACCAGATACTGACTGTTACTTTTGATTTTGACCCCCCTTTGTTCAGGGACACATTATTCCATTTCTATTAGTCACATGTCTGTGGAACTTGTTCAGTATAGATCTCAGTTGTTTAATCTAGTTATGTTCATACAAATATTTACACATGTTAAGTTTGCTGAAAATAAATGCAGTTGACAGTGAGAGGACGTCTTTTGTTTTTGCTGAGTTTAGTATCGCGCCACATATGAGGCAAGCTATTAGTGTTTGAAAAGTGTACAGTGACTGGTGACTTAAGAGCAGAAAGGGGTTAGGCAGTGAGCCTGAGGGAATTTGAGAGAACAACTTGGGGGACCACCAAGTAAAGGAACTGTAGGGGACACAAGTGATGGGTGCATGAGTTGAATCAACTCATGGCTCCACCCCAACACATATGCTTTTAGGCCTAGCATAGAAGCAGTACAGGAAAGTGTGGAGTGACCACTTGTGAGAGAGTGAAGATGGTAGATGTGTAAAGTGACTACAGGAAGAGAGAGAGATCCTCATCTTACCTTCATCCCCTCCGTGAGAGTGGCCGTGGCCCCCGTGCTGGAACACAAAGATGCCCACCAGGTTCACCAGCAGCCCAGCGACAGACACAGGGAGCAGACGATCATGATTCACGTGTGGCGGCTCCAAAGCCCTCTGTCAGAGACAAGACCAGTCAAATCAACATCGTTATTGAGAATTGGCCATCTTAAATAAAAGTTGACAATATAAGACAAGGCCTATCAAAATCATTCAAATCAATGTTCTTTTCAATATGTGAAATACTCCTAATCAAACACATTGTGTTCTGTGGCATACCTCTACGCCTTCTGAGAAAATGAAGAAGGCGGTGAAGATGAGGAACAGGCCATTCACAAACCCTGCCAACACCTCCGCCCTCACATATCTGAAAACAGAAAGGGATGTACAGTACACACAGGTCAACAATAGAGGCTAATCAATGTGACTTAAAAACAGCTGGAGCTATTTCAGTGCCAACAGAAATTGTATTTGAATTCCATCATTTTGTATTTGTATTAGGATATTGAATTTTAATGTAATATTTTTTAAACGTGTAAATGCACAAATGAAATAATTTCATTCATAAATTGAGATAGTATTTGATTTGAAACTGAAATGAATTATTGCATTGAGTTATTTGAATATTTAATTACATTTTCAATATTTATATATTCAGTTTCAATATGGTAGATATTGCATTAATTGTGTATCAAGTTTACAAACTATAATTTCAAGTTAATCAGATTCAAAACCAGAGAGAACATCCTGGTACCTTGCCAGCCAGGAAAGGCAGAGGAGAACAGAGGATTAAACTCTACAGTATACAGAAGCTTCTGGTGGTTTCTAAAGCCAATGTGGCATGTTGAATACATTTTCTGCCTATGAATTTGCCGCTAACGTTTCAACTATTTTGGCTAATGGGTCACAAAAAAAAAGTAGATAACTGTTACACTCCCTATCATCAAACATCTCATTCCATAATCATGGGCATTAATATGGAGTTGGTTCCCCTTTTGCTGCCATAGCAGCCTCCACTTTTCTGGGAAGGCTTTCCACTAGATGTTGGAACATTGGTCTGGGGACTTGCTTCCATTCAGCCACAAGAGCATTAGTGAGGTTGGGTACTGATGTTGGGGGATTAGGCCTGGCTCGCAGTCGGCGTTCCAATTCATCCCAAAGGTCTTTGATGGGGTTGAGGTCAGGGATCTGTGCAGGCCAGTCAAGTTCTTCCACATCGATCTCGACAAACCATTTCTGTATGGACCTCGCTTTGCACACAGGGGCATTGGCATGCTGAAACAGGAAAGGGCCTTCCCCAAACTGGTGCCACAATGTTTGAAGCACAAAAATCGTCAACAATGTCATTGTATGCTGTAGCTCTAAGATTTCCCGATTTCCTAGCCCGAACCATGAAATACAGCCCCAGACCATTATTCCTCCGCCAAACTTTACAGTAGGCACTACGCAGTCGGGCAGAGAGCGTTCTCCTGGCATCCGCCAAACCCAGATTCGTCTGTCTGACTTCCAGACGGTAAAGCGTGATTCATCACTCCAGAGAATGCATTTCCACAATGGAAACCCATTTCATGAAGCTCCCGACGAACAGTTCTTGTGCCGACGTTGCTTCCAGAGGCAGTTTGGAACTCGGTAGTGAGCGTTGCTACCCGAGGAAAGAAGATTTTTACATGCTACGCACTTCAGTGAGTTTGTGTGGTCTACCACTTCGCGGCTGAGCAGTTGTTGCTCCTAGACGCTTCCACTTCACAATAACAGCACAGTTGACCGGGGCAGCTCTAGCAGGGCAGAAATTTCACAGGCCAATGTTTTTCTATGGAGATTGCATGGCTGTGTGATTTTATACACCCATCAGCAACATGTGGCTGAAATAGCCAAATCCACAAATTTTAAGTGGTGTCCACATACTTTCGCATATATCGTGTAGTTTTAAGTCTCCATCAAGGGTCATCATTATAAGGGTAACATGTGACTGACTGGGTTAAGACTGTTGGCCTGCTGAGCTAAAGCCTAGGCATTAGTCCTGTGACTTGGATGGTCTCTTCAAGGAGGTCAAAGGGGGGTGAAGCGTAACGCAAGAGGTTCGGTGACAACGCTCATGTGATGAGTGACTTGTCTGAGACCTGAAAAGTTGCATTGTCTGGCGCTCAGGATACCTGGGCCCGAACCCCATCAGTAAAAAACAAGTCTTCAGGTCTCAGGCAAGGTTACTCATCACATGCATAGATCACCAAACCACCTCTGTTGCACTCATAAAAATGGAGGGCACAGATCCTTATGCTGCCGTTTGCCACGGAAAATGGTAGGCCTGATTTCGAACCCAGACAGTTTGGTGCCGTGATCTCTGAATAGGAGGTCAAAGGGCGTTGAAATGTGACCGAGGTGGTCCGATGAACCACGCTCTTTTGAGGAGTAACTTGCTGCAGACTTGAAGACATGTGTTAGCTTCCTGATTTCCTCCCCAGGGGCTTTAGCTAAGTGGATCGGCACAGTCTTGTGACATATAGGAGACATGGTTCAAACCCAGTCATTCACAAGAGCAAAATGAAATAGGACATAGAAAGACTATGGCAAGGTTATTCAAATATATTCTTATGGAGGTCAAACTTGTCACACGTCCTTCTAACGTGTCCTACGCGGCCTGTGATCAGCATATTAGGGAACAGAAGGCGATTCCATGTCCAAGAGCATTAGCTTCAGGAATGGGGTCATAATAGCTTATAGCCAAAACGGTTCAAACATTAGAGGTAAATTCACTGGAAAAAAATATTCAACATGCCACATTGGCTTCAGAAACTTTACCACAGACAGAGGAGAACAGATAGCTTTTGACTACCTTTCCTGTCTGGAAAAGTACCAGGCTTACATCTCTGTTTTTTTATCTGAATTTAGAGAACTTAAAGCCTCCAAGAAGCTGAATATATTAAATATTGATCAACTTGAAATTAGTTTGTAAACTTGATACACAGACAATGAATTCAATATCTACCATATTGAAACTGAAAATAAATGTTGAACTTCAATTTGAAATTCTATTGAACATTCAATGCAATATTCATTCAATTCAGTATCAAATCATAAAATACAAGGTCAATTAGGACTTCTACGATTCCATTTGTGCATTACAAATTCAAAATCCTAATTCAGAATTATAGAACCTAAATACAATTTCAGTTTGAACTGAAATCACACCATACAGCTGCAACACCTTTGCTACATTAGTAGCAATACACACATCCAAATATGTACTAAAGGTGCAGATTGGCAACCCTGGATATCAATAAAGGCATAAGATCAAAAATACAGGTAATCATACACGCTTGGTAAGACGTCACAAAGTTCAAAATGTTAACATTAGCAGAGGCTCCTTAGCAGTGTTGGAGGCGGCGTTACCTTTGCTAGTGAAGCTACAGTCTACATTGATTGCATACGTACCCATATGAGAATGAGTCATTCGACCTCCACCTGGAAATCACGGAGGCTGCAAGTCCGGCTAAAAGTGCAGTGCAGTCAAAGAACATGTGAAAGGAATCTGATATCAAACCTAAACTGAGAGCATATATACACACACACACACACAAAAAAAACTTGTTAGACTGGACTGTCTCCCGCACCAGATATCCTCCCCAAGCTTTACAATTGCCGGGGGTAAAAGTTACACTAAAACACAAACAAATAGTTTTTTTTAATGAATGACTAAGTTATGGCTGATAAAACATTACTGCACATATTAGTTCTAATTGGCTAGTTACTTGTCTATGGGAACACACAGATTTTATAACAGTGACATTTTAACCCCAGCAGCTGGTTCCAGGCAACAATTTGAACACATGTTGCAGATAGGATGTCCTGGCAGAAATCCATGCATAAAATACAGCTATCAAGATGGATAGCCATTTCAAAACACATAACCAGGGAATAACATGTGTCTAGCTAGATGTTATAATGTAGTTTGTGGTGCATTCCCACTGATGGGAGCCTATGCAAACAACGGGCATTGTTGGTACAACGCTTGCTTAGACATACGTGGCACATCCTGAAATAAGAGTTGCGTTTTTTAGGCTTTTCCCGTCGAATGATACGGAACTTACCTGTTACTCCATATGCCGTACGATAATTCAACAAAAGCAAAGGACAGATTCAGACAAAGAAAGAAAAACAAATTCCGTGATGTTTTATCAGATAGGATCGATCTGGGGGGGAAAAAAGAAATTTCACTGAGTTAGTCGCAGCTAGCGCGAGTTATCAACCAAGCCAACGTCACCTAACTAACGTTTGCTAGCTTGCGCTCATCAAAACAGTAGAGCCAGTTAAGAATTAGAAGTACCTACCTATGTCAAATGTGCAAAATTGCATCAATTTCCTGAACACGCATGTTGTTGACCGCACACAAATATTTAATACTATAACCCCCCCTCCTAGCTAAGTAAGTCGGGAAGTAACTAACTTCCAGCTGTGTTGGCCAGACATTCGTGCATCTGAAGCTAACTGGCTACCTAGACAGCTAACTTAGTTAGCTCAATAGACAAACATAAGGCTAACAAATATCTATTTGGTCAGCAACCAAGGTGGATGGTCCCATACCCCTAGCAAGCTGTTTTTGGTAACTACAGCATAATATTTTGCATCATATATTTCACATCGGAATTAAACTAGCCAGTGAGCATAGAAATCAAAATAGCTAGCTAACAAGCTAATTAAGACCTAAAAAAAAATACATCAAGAACACAAACAAATAAGACAATTTACCTGAACCATCCTGAAATCTTGGCGAGGAGGTTGAATTTGGGTGGCTTGTACTCGTCGTCTTTTATAGATAATGGTAACATTTTAGCAGTCCCTCCCAGGTTGTGCCAAGCTAGCTAGCTAAATACTGCTGGTTTGAGCTGGAACCACCAACTCAGCTCTCAGCCAAATACATCCGATCAATAGAGGTCGCTTGCGCTACCAAAACATGTAATACATGTTATAGGGACTGTACTGCCTGCCTACAGCTATGGTTCAAGTGGTTTTCAGACAGATTCTCAAATAAAGCCAATGAATGGTATGTTGGTGTATGGATACAGTAGGTAATCCTATATTCTGGGGTTCCCATATGGAGGTCCAAGAGCCCCCAGAGTTCTCATTAATGTGCTAAGAACCCCCTATCAGATATGGTATTTGGTATTTTATTAGGATCCCCACCGGCCTGTCTCAATCCTGTGTATTTTATCTAAGGTCATGGAAAAAATTATGTTCGAGCAGATTGATATTAGCAGATATTTCCTTACATAACCTACTATATGAGCTCCAATCTGGCTTTAGGAAATCCCATACAATCAATACTTGCCTACTATATCTAACTGACTACATCAGGAAGGAAGAAGTTGGAGGGAACTTTTGTGGTATGGTTATGTTATATCTCCAAAAGGAGCTTGATACAGTGGATCATGAAATTCTGTTTAATCAAACTAAGAGCCATGGGCTTTAATAACTTAGCAGTAAAATGGGTTAGCTCTTATCTGCAAGAAAGAAAACAGATGGTGAATGTGGATGAGACCCTGTCTAAAACCCAAATCTTGAACTGCGGAAAATCCCAAGGGAGTGTGCTGGGTCCACTTTTCTTTTTGTTGAATATAAATTATCTGAAATCTGCCTGTACCTGTGACCTTTTCCTCTATGCAGATGATTCTCCGCTGTTGGTTTCCCACAAAGACAAAAATGTGGTTGAGAAAGACCTCAGTGCTGAACTTCGGAATGTCAGTAAATGGCAATAAGCTGTCACTTCGCCCTGGAAAGTCCATCTTGTTCGGCTCCAAAGTGAAATTGAGGAAATCCCCTGATTTTAAGGTGGTAGTAGATGACTTAGTGCTCACAGTAAAGTACTGTTAATTATCTTGGATGTGTGCTAGTGTAACCGATGTAAAATGGCTAGCTAGTTAGCGGTGGTGCGCGCTAATAGCGTTTCAATCGGTGACTTGACTTGCTCTGAGGCCTTGAAGTAGTGGTTCCCCTTGCTCTGCAAGGGCTGCGGCTTTTGTGGCGAGATGGTTAACGATGTTTCGAGGGTGGCTGTTGTTGATGTGTGCAGAGGGTCCCTGGTTCGAGCCCAGGTTGGGGCGAGGAGAGGGGCGGAAGCTGCTATACTGTTACACTAGATAACCATCTGACAGAAGAGAGCACGGCACAAAAAAATGATCTCCAAAGTGGAACATAAAATTTGGCTTCTGGCAAGAACCTCCAAATATCTGGATAAGAATGCAATGGTGGCATTGGCAGGGGCTCTTGTTCAGTGCCACTTCAACTATGCGTGCTCTTCCTGATACAATAGTGCCCCACAGATAATACAAAATTAATTGCAGACATCTCAGAACAAATTAGTCAGGATAACTCTTAAACTTCCAGCACGTATTAATCTTGACCATTCCCACTTTGAAAGCCTTAGATTGCTCCAAAGTGGAACGAGAGAGTCTCTCAGACTAAATTGTCTTGTCCATAAGATTGTCCACAGGACGGTCCTCAGGTACCTATGTAAATCCTTTAACTTGGTGAAACTGACATTGTTCATTTTAGATTTAATAGTGGTATGGGGAAATTCACTTTTTTTTAAACTCAGCTGCCATTCTTTGGAATGGTCTTCCAAATAATAGTTTCAAGTTCTCACTGGAAAAATTTCTAAACAGTAGCATGTCTCAAAAGTGAGTAGTAAGATTATAGTGCGTGGCTGAGAAGGAAATGCCCGGGATAGCATATAGTCTGCCTTTTGGTGCCTATTGTGTGTCATATTGTGATTGTCTTGTATATATTAGGTATTGGTTGTTTTATATACTAAGGGTATGTGAGACAAGGGAGATATACCTATGGTTGTTTATTAGGAGTGAAACTGTACTAATTAGCTCATTTTATGAAACAAACAACAATTCTGTCTGTCATTGTCTGTTGCAACTACAACTGCCGCCTAAACTTGCTGCATCCCCCGTCCCCCTTCCAAAAGGACCACAATGGAAATAATCTGTTAAGCGTTGTGTTATCCTTGATGATTTTCTTAAATTGAATGTGGAGGCGTCACTGGCTGGAGCACCCTTATGTACAGTATGTATTGAAAAAATAGACTAATAAATTAAATCCATCAATGAAAACTGTTGCAAAAGCAGCAGTTACTCTTCCTGGGGTCCACACAAAACATGACCTAATACAGCACATTAATAGACAAGAACAGCTCAAGGACAGAACTACATACATTACATAAAAAAACGGCACAAATAGCCTACATATCAATACATACACACAGAATATCCCAGGGACCCCCGTCAGAATCTGTTCCCCAGAGTGTTTCGTTGTAATATAAGGCTTTGTGCCCCGTCATATAGATATGGTTCCACCATCACATCAAATCAAATTGTATTGGTCACATACACATGGTTAGCAGATGTTATTGCGAGTGAATCGAAATGCTAGTTCTTCTAGTTCTGACAGTGCAACAATAGCTAACAAGTAATATCTATCAATTCCACAACAAATACCGAATACACACAAATCTAAGTAAAGTAATGGAATGAGAATGTATAAATATATGGATAAGCAAAATGTCACGTTCTGACCTTAGTTATTTTGTTATGTCTTTGTTTTAGTATGGTCAGGGCGTGAGTTGGGTGGGTTGTCTATGTTCTTTTTTCTATGATTTGGGATTTCTGTGTTTGGCCTGGTATGGTTCTCAATTAGAGGCAGCTGTCAATCGTTGTCCCTGATTGAGAACCATCCTTAGGTAGCCTGGTTTAACTTCTGAGTTGTGGGTGATTACTATACTATTTTGTATAGTGTTTTTGTCTTTCACCTTACAGGACTGTTCATTTTGTTATTTATTGTTTTGTTCAGTGTTCTAGTACATCATTAAAAGCTATGAACACCTACCATGCTGCGCATTAGTCCTCCTCTCTTTCTCCCAATGACGAACGTTACACAATGTCAGAGCGCATAGGCTAAGATGCAATAGATAGTATTGAATACAGTATATACATATGAGATGAGTAATGCAAGATATGTTAACATTATTAAAGGGGCATTATTAAAGTGACTAGTGTTCCATTTATTAAAGTGGCCAATGATTTCAAGTCTGTATGTCGGCAGCAGCCTCTCTGTGCTAGTGATGGCTGTTAAACAGTCTGATGGCCTTGAGATAGAAGCTGTTTTTCAGTCTCTTGGTCCCAGCATTGATGCACCTGTACTGACCCCATCAGATCAGCCTACAGTCCAATACCCTGAGTAGGTTAAGTTGCCCTGATTGCACAATAGTGCTTACAAATAAAGTAATTACAAAAGATTTTTATGATTTATTCAACAAAACAATGTATTTGTTATAATATGAATGAAACACAAAAACATGCTAATGGAAGCCTATCGGCATAATGCAACTCTTTTGAAAATACATTTTTAAATATAACAACGTTGTCTTGGTTCCTCGTTTAAAAATATAGTAAGGAAAGTTGACTTAATTGCAACTTAGCTCACAGTTTGCCTTTATAGGAAAAACATATAGGCTACCCCGTGTCATTTTTTTCATATTCTAGTAGAAAACTGAAAAGAATTGCAATTTTAACAGCTTTTGTTATGATCAGAAATGTATTCAAATGAACCCCTCAATAATGTCATGCACTTTTGTTAAACTTTAGACTGAGTTTGGTAAAAAAGGAAGGGACAACCGGCAACATGGAGAATCTGCCAATGTATTCCTCTTTTTGACCACTAGATACCCCCCAAGCTCTGGATAAGCAAGCTGGACCTCAATGCTGATGGTATGAAATCTACATTTCTGTGTAGGCTGTTGAATAACATAAATAAAAGTCAGTACGTAGTTTTAGAAAACATAATTAAGATAATACTATACATAACTATACATACTTAGACTGCAAACACTACAAAACATTGATTCTTCCACTGTGAGAATAGTGTTGCAAGTACTGGCCCACTGGGCACAGATGTCAATTCAACATCTATTCCAAGTTGGTTCAACGTAATTCCATTGAAATGATGTGGAAACAACATTGATTCAACTAGTATGTGCTGAGTGGGGGTGAGCATATGGGGCTCTATAACTGAACCATAGGCACTCTGAGCCATTTCCTGCTCTTCTGGATTTTATTACAAAAGAATACTGTGTGAATCCCAGTGAGGATACCACAGTATGGCAATAAGGGCATCCTGGGAAATAACCATCATCTCAAGTTTGATAGCTTCCTGTGCTTAAAGAAAGATCGAAGGAAGTTCCTCTCCTCCATGTTTCACACCAACACTATTACCCTCCTTTGCCAAGAGAAGGATTATGTCTGTGCTATATATGTTCTATGTTATGCAATGTAGTTGTCATGGACAATGCATTCATTATGTCTGTCTGCTGAAATAAATGAGAAGAAATGGGGGAAAGTGGACCAGTCGGTGACAAAGAGACACTTCACAAACATAAGAACTGTTGGATTCTGAGATAATGAACCAACAAGCGTGGGTAATGATGAGAAACTGGGCGCAAGGACTGAATATCAAACAGTTGAAAAAAGCGATGTTTGTGAACATAAAAACTGTACTTCCAGAGGGGACATGTTTCCATGGTAACTGTGTCTGTTGATCCAAATAGGCACAATTATCTTGTTGCCTGAGTTACTAAGAACCAGACAGGCACAATAAGTGTCAGCACTGATAAAATCCAAGTACTGATTGGTACAAAAAACAGGCGGGGTGCCTAAAAAGCTAAACACACACGACCATCTCGCAAATTGCCACTAACACAATGTTGGCTGTTTTAACAGGATTTATTTAGTCAAGCAATTGTTTTTCTGTCTGATTTTTGTTAATTTTTTGTTCAAGTATGGGAACTGGCATCCGAACTGGTTGTGACGTTGCAGTGCCATGAGTTTGTTACCCATGCCCTCCCAAGAATCACTTAATGCCAACCCTTTATTTAGCCTCTGAAATTGTAATCCTTATTCAACTGTTGGTACACTTAAGCCCAAGCAGGAAATAAGTGACAATATCTTTAAATACGTATGTCTTTCATTCAATGACTTCATGAATATGTATTACGACAATATGATAACAAGTGCTTTGTTTGGAAAAAAATAACACGTAAATCGGGACTGGCAATGAATGGCTAACCTATGTTCTTCTGGTCTCATGAACATGAAGTGGTCTGCAAAACAACAAGCCACTTGATCTTGTCTAACACATAAAACAGAGACAAATCCCTGTTTTATGTCTGCAGAATAACAGATGCTCCTCGGATGTACAAATGTACATGAGGTTATTTTGTAAAAGATCCTGTCACACTGGTTCTGTGTGTCATCTGACATGAATGCATGTTATCTAAGGGAGACTAGCATGGCTCGTGTGCTGCCTAAATAGGTACTAGTCTGTTTCCGCATAAGCCAATTGTATTCTATTGCTCAAGTTCTATAATCTGAAAATACATTTGCCTTTTTCAAAACAACCATACAAGACTGTTTCGGTATCATACTACTGTGTGTGGGATGTAACATCACGTGCCTTAACCAACCTTGCCAAGATTCCTTTTCGGCCCTTGTGTCCATGGTACGAGCTCTGTGTTTAACATCTTGCATTGTGCATTATTGCAAAATACTTAGTAAATGTAGTGTACAGCACAGTGTAGAGTTGGATAGAGAACTGGAGTGTCCTCCTGTTGAGAAATGGCCCAGATCTGATGTTTTTATTATCAGATCACCATCACATAGTTCATCTTTCCAAAGGCAAGTCTGACTAGCACAACTGTGTTTACCTTGGCACTTCTCCAGCAACCAGACACTGGGTCAGAGTGTAAGTCAACCTGGTTTTAGTTTGCACACATCCATTTCTAATAAGACCTGAAGAATGTGAGTCTCTTCCTTGACAAAGATGGTGAAAATCACAATCTAAACCATCAGTTATAGAAACCACCTCTTTTGTGCTGAAATCGTTTTTTTGTGCTTATGATAAGTTGGCATACATAAGCATGCATGTCAAATTTGTATCAGTGAATTAATGAGATCTAGTTTCCTGTCCTATAGTGATCTTAAAAGGCATGCATTGATGTCCATTTGACCAAATGTTTAGTTCCCTTGTTTACAGGGAGAAGCATACACAGGGACTTCTGGGTCATCACAAATTATGCAGCATGTTGTTCTCCAAGAGCATAGAACACAAAGTACGGTACATAGATTTCTGCTTAAGTAAGCATGCAAGTCTTGGCCAAGCATTTCATTCATCATTGCTTCAACTACTTTAACCAAGGCAGGAACATGGCAAAGCAAAGTTTCCATTCAATGGGTCAAGCTGGTACTTCCGCCGAAAAGGCTCGGTTCCACCGGAGATAGCTCCTTAATCAACCCATCTGCAGCAGGCAACAGGAAAGCAAGCATAACTTCGGTGTCACTTTGAATACTCATGTGACCTCTGTATCCTGGCCATGTTGTTATTTAGAGACATAAGTGCTTGCTTTCCTCATTGATTTTCATGAGGAACTTACTTGGAACTTCAAACATGGGGTTCCTGCATGGGTCAGCAAGCTTTGGTTATGGCCTCAGTGATCTGGGGGAGGGCAGGGGGAACATGCAAGAGGGAACATGAGCACACGGGGAATTGGGAAAAATGAACACTCTTCCTCCCTTTTACTCCCTTACATATGTCTCCCTTGACACATTTTCAGACATTTACTAATTAATAATAATGGTTGTTTTAGAAGTGCACTCACACAAAGAGCAAACTGGCGAGCATTGTCATGAAATATTACAAGTCAATTGTAAGGCAGTGCCGGCTCAGCCAATAAGGGACATAAGCAGTTATTATTATTTTTGGGAACTCAGTAGGGGTCTCAACTTACTATAGAGGAATTAGAATAATAGAATCCGCTAAAGATGCAATTTTTAAATTTGGTAGTGCATCAGTAGTTCTCCTCTTGTTATGTCAGTCACTGACAGTCAGTCAAATATCCCATGTCAGCCAAAATGTTTTGATTGCTAGGTAAATTAGTCTAACCAGCTATTTAAAGTTTGTAGTAATCATGGCCAATTTACTGACCGGGCACAAAGGGCACCTGCCCAATGGCCTTGACCTCCATGGGTCCACCATTGATTTTGTTAGTCACTCAGAGATCATATCAACATGGAATAAGTCATGGGAAAATGTGTAGAATTGCAGGAAATTAGCTTTTAAACTGCAACATTTTCTCTGCACCCCATGGCAAAATCCCAAAACGGGGACAGTTGTTGTTAACGTGCACTAATGTGACTAGATTGATGTTGTATACAACAGCCAACTTTCTGGGACATAGACATGTCTTATATGGGCGGAAAGCTTAAATTCTTGTTAATCTACTGCAGTGTCCAATTAACAGTAGCTATTACAGTGGGAAAAAAACATGCTATTGTTAGAGGAGAGTGCACAACAACAACAGAAACTTTTAGCACAGCAACTGGTCTGATACATTCACCTCTGAAGGTAAATAATGTACTTACATTCAGTAATGTTGCTCTGATTTGTCATCCTGAGGGCCCCAGAGATAAAATGTAGCATAGCTTTGTTTGATAAAATCTATTTTTATGTTCAATGTAGGAACTGGGGTCTACAGAAAGTTAGTGTATAAGCTAATGATCCATCATGTATGACATTCCTGGGAGTGTGTAAACTTACATTTTTCATTACCATAGCATTATTGTATGTTCTCTATAGCTATTGTACTTGAAATTGTATCAATTGACCAATTCGGCACATTTGGGCAAAATCCTGCCAGACTTGATACAAAATATTGTGCAGTAATGTAATTCTTCACTGGATCAGTCTGAAACTTTGCACACACACTGCTGCAATTGGGTGGCCAAACTCTAAATTACACCTAGACTCCTATGTGAAAGTATGGCCTTTCTCTTGCATTTCAAAGATAATGGAACCAGATATAATGTGTTATATTCTCCTACATTAATTTCACATTTCCACAAACTTCAAAGTATTTCCTTTCAAATGGTATCAAGAATATGGATATTCTTGCTTCAGGTCCTGAGCTACAGGCAGTTAGATTTTAGTATGTCATTTTATGCAGAAACTGGAAAAAGGGTACGATCCTTAAGAGGTTTTAAACGGGAACATTTCTCTGCACCCCTTGGAAAAATGTTTAGAATTACAGCAAATTAGCTTTAAAACGTATTTTCCTTTAATTTTTAGATTTGTGTGTATTGTATTGAATTGTTAGACACTACTGCACTGTTGGAGCTAGGAACAAAAGCATTTCGCTACATCCGCAATAATATCTGCTAAATATGTGTATGAGACCAATCAAATTTGATTTGATTTGAACTATAATATCTTCTCTCTGTCCACATGGTAGAATGTGTTGAATCCCAGTTGATGAACTTTAAAGCTACACATTTTTCTCTCCACTGCCAAACCTCGCTTAGAGCCCCCAAAAGGCTGCTTGCTCTGTTGTAATGTTTGGTGTAAGTATAAACTATGAGGAATTCTCATCCAGTCTTGTCGTGCAAACAACACAAACAAGAATCCAAATCAGGTGTGCTGGACTGGAGAGCGACAACCCAAACCCGGACGACATTCCCCCCTGGCAACAGGGGTTCAAGCTCTGTCTCGGCCATTCTATCTGTTTCTCAATTCTCTCCTGTCTACTTTCCCGATGTCCTGTCTGACAAAATGAATACAAATATGAAAGGAGGTCAGAAAACCAGATCCTCTTTACAAAGAAGGGGGGAGAAGATAGTCAAAAGCAGGTGTTTTGTTTTAATCAACAGAACATAATACATGGGGGAAAATGTGCTGGCACTACAGATATGTTGTTCAGATAATCATTGTGTTGGAGCCCAACAGTTAAATTAGCCCTCCACATGAAACATAGCCTGGTCCCAGATATTGTTGTGTTATCTTGCCAACTCCTATAGTCATTGGCAAGACAGCAAAATAAGATCTGGGATCAGGCTGTATGAAACGACCATGGGTCAACCAACATCTGCTGAATCATGGGGTCCCCCCCCCCATAAAATTATTGAAGTGATAATCAACAACAACAACAAAACTCTAGACAGCAGCTTCAGTTCGTCTAAGCAAAACAGCAAAGACTTGTGCCTCCCGTTCCAGAGGCCAGGAAATACCCCCAGCACAAATCATTGTCCCCATGTCAAAGATGGGCGAACATCTGCAGAACATCCTTCTTTGGTCTTACATAATTTACACAATTTCTTCACGACAAGGTTAACGGTCATTGGGATCCAGTATGAGACTTCAACACAACTCAAGGCTCCCCACAGGAAAGCTCTTTAAAACGGAAAAGCACTTCAAGTGTTAGCCGCAAGAGATTTATCTCCTTTAATGGCCTCGGTAGATTAATAGTCTGAAGCAGCATAAGTTGTCCAGTTCATTCCCCTTTAATACCACTATCCACCATGTCACAGGACAGTGAAGCAAGAGGAGCAGCTCATGTGCTTCACCATGTACAGAAGTGTAATGTACTCCCATTAAGATTTTGAGTGTGTGTCACATGTGACATTGACTCTTATTCAACTAGAATCTGCCATTGTTTTTATAGTACTTTTATCATGCCTATTTATGAGTGCCCATTTAATCACGTGCTGTGTGTTGGTTTTACTTGGCTTTAACTTAGTTCATGACATTCACACCTGTGAAATTAAATTACATGAACTATTTGTTTGATTGCATGGTGTGCTGTGATCCCCCAGATTGGCATAGACTATGTTGACTTGAGACAGTTGTTGCCAATTCCTTATCACCTTCCCCCCCAAACGAATTGCTAAACATTCCTCAGAACTAGAGTCAAAAGGAACATACCGTCAGGACGCCATTCAGACCGGGGGAACCTCTCGACCGACAGACGTCCACCTCGTTGCTGCTGCATGCCTACTCTGGTAAAAATATACAAATCTACCGGTCGCTATAGCACTACTAAATGAAAGCACTTGTTTCAAACGTGTGAGTGTGACTCCAATTGTTGACCAGGACATGCTTTAATTGTATGTTTTGTGTCCCCCACGACTACAGACACGGGGGGATAGGCCTGACACACCTGCAAGAGACAACACCCAACACTACAACCCAGCAGGCCTGGTGTAGATCGAGAGACTGCCCAGCAAGCAGCCACTGACAACCGAACCTGCCATTGATGACCGAACCAGCCATCGACTATTCATCAACTAACGACTGCTGCTTGGGAGGAACAGCCGATTCCTGCTCAGGTAGAGCCAAACGAACAAACCCTGCTTGGGTAGGGTCGAACAAATGAACCCTGCTCGGAAAGAGTAGGACGGACATTGGCCACCACTCCATGAGTAAATCAACTGCTGTGTTAGTTTCCCCGGTGCTCATAGCTCTAAATCCCAGCCTTTTTACATGTTTTTAATTGGGCTGTAGTGATACTCTGGATGGACATTGTTGTACTTTGGCCTGTCTCTGTGGTTGTTTGCTGTGAGATTTCAGAACTCTGCTAGTGACACGTGTGTTATTAAAGTACATGTTTTGTTAGCTAAACTCCATTGACTTTATCATAGCTAATTTTGTAAATCTGATTATCTACTTTGAAAAAGTCATTTCTGGAACTCTTAGAGTAAGGCTGACTCTAGACTGGCCAAGTGCATTCTTAAAACAACAAAACTATCAATGCCCGCCCCACATGCCTAACCTTTTCGTGGCTGTTTATTTACCACCACAGACAGTTGCTGGCACTAAGACCACACTCAGTCAACTGTATAAGGAAATAAGCAAACAGGAAACCACTCACCCAGAGGCGGCGCTCCTAGTGGCCGGAGACTTTAATGCAGGGAAACTTAAATCAGTTCTACCTAATTTCTATCAACATGTTAAATGTGCAACCAGAGGGGGAAAAAAAATCTAGATCACCGGTACTCCACGAACCAAGACACGTACAAAGCTCTCCCTCGCACTCCATTTGGTAAATCTGACCACAACTCTATCCTCCTGATTCGTGCTTACAAGCAAAAATTAAAGCGAGAAGCACCAGTGACTCGTCTATAAAAAAGTGGTCAGATGAAGCAGATGCTAAACTACAGGACTGTTTTGCTATCACAGACTGGAACATGTTCCGGAATTCTTCCGATGGCATTGAGGAGTACACCACATCAGTCACTGGCTTTATCAATAAGTGCATTGAGGACGTCGTCCCCACAATGACTGTACGTACATACACCAACCAGAAGCCATGGATTACAGGCAACATTCACACTGAGCTAAATGGTAGAGCTGCTGCTTTCAAGGTGCGGGACTCTAACCTGGAAGCTTATAAAAAATCCTGCCATGCCCTGCAACGAGCTATCAAACAGGCTAAGATTGAATCATGCTACACCCGCTCCGACGCTCATCTTATGTGGCAGGGCTTGCAAACTATTACAGACAACAAAGGGAAGCACAGCCGCGAGCTGCCCAGTGACACGAGCCTACCAGACGAGCTAAATCACTTCTATGCTCGCTTCGAGGCAAGCAACACTGAGGCATGCATGAGAGCATCAGCTGTTCCAGACGACTGTCTGATCATGCTCTCCGTAGCTGACGTGAGTAAGACCTTTAAACATTCACAAGGCTGCGGGACCAGATGGATTGCCAGGACGTGTGCTGACCAACTGGCAGGTGTCTTCACTGACATTTTCAACATGTCCCTGATTGAGTCTGTAATACCAACATGTTTCAAGCAGACCACCACAGTTCCTGTGCCCAAGAACATGAAGGCAACCTGCCTAAATGACTACAGACCCGTAGCACTCAAGTCCATAGCCATGAAGTGCTTTCAAAGGCTGGTAATGGCTCACATCAACACCATTATCCAAGAAACCCTAGATCCACTCCAATTGGCATACCGCCCAAACAGATCCACAGATGATGCAATCTCTATTGCACTCCACACTGCCCTTTCCCACCTGGACGAAAGGAACACTTATGTCAGAATGCTATTCATTGACTACAGCTCAGCGTTCAACACCATAGTACCCTCAAAAATCATCACTAAGCTAAGGATCCTGGGACTAAACACCCCCCTCTGCAACTGGATCCTGGACTTCCTGATGGGCCGCCCCCAGGTGGTGAGGGTAGGTAGCAACACATCTGCCACTCTGATCCTCAACACTGGAGACCCCCAGGGGGGCGTGCTCAGTCCCCTCCTGTATTCCCTGTTCACCCACGACTGCGTGATTACGTTTGCAGACGACACAACAGGGGCAGGCCTGATCACCGACAATGACGAGACAGCTTATAGGGAGGAGGTCAGAGACCAGGCCGGGTGGTGCCAGAATAACAACCTATTCCTCAACATAACCAAGACTAAGGAGATGATTGTGGACTACAGGAAAAGGAGGACCAAGCACGCCCCCATTCTCATCGACGGGGCTGTAGTGGAGCAGGTTGAGAGCTTCAAGTTCCTTGGTGTCCACATCACCAACAAACTAGAATGGTCCAAACACACCAAGACAGTCGTGAAGAGGGCACGACAAAGTCTATTCCCCCTCAGGAAACTAAAAATATTTGGCATTGGTCCTAAGATCCTCAAAAGGTTCTACAGCTGCAACATCGAGAGCATCACTGCCTGGTTGCATCACTGCCTGGTACGGCAATTGCTCGGCCTCCGACCTCAAGGCACTACAGAGGGTAGTACATACGGCCCAGTACATCACTGGGGCTAAGCTTCCTGCCATCCAGGACTTCCACACCAGGCGGTGCCAGAGGAAGGCCCTAAAAATTGTTAAAGACCCCAACCACCCCAGTCATAGACTGTTCTCTCTACTACCGCATGGCAAACGGTACCGGAGTGCCAAGTCTAGGACAAAAAGGCTTCTCAATAGTTTTTACCCCCGAGCCATAAGTCTCCTGAACAAGTAATCAAATGGTTACACGGACTATTTGAACTATGTGCCCCCCCAACCCCTCTTTTACGCTGCTGCTACTCTCTGTTTATCATATATGCATAGTCACTTTAACTATACATTCATGTACATACTACCTCAATTGGCCCGACCAACCAGTGCTCCCGCACATTGGCTAACCGGGCTAACACCCACCACCCGCCAACCCCTCTTTTACGCTGCTGCTACACTCTGTTCATCATATACTGTCACACCCTGACCTTAGAGAGCCGTTTTATTTCTCTATTTGGTTAGGTGGGCATTCTATGTTCTATTTTCTATGTTTTGTATTTATTTTTTTTGGCCGGGTATGGTTCTCAATCAGGGACAGCTGTCTATCGTTGTCTCTGACTGGGAACCATACTTAGGCGGCCCTTTTTCCCACCTGTGATTGTGGGTAGTTAACTTTGTTTGTGGCACTTAGCCCTGTTGAGCTTCACGGTCGTTTTCTGGATTTGTTGGAGACATTCATCCTAAATAAAAGGAATATGTACGCTCACTACGCTGCGCTTTGGTCTAGTTCTTTCGACGGCCATGACATATAAGCATAGTCACTTTAACCATATCTACATGTACTGATTATATCTGGAGTACTTCTCCTATACTACCCGGTGTCCTGTGTGAATTTAAGTATGCTCTCTCTAATTCTCTCTTTCTCTCTTTCTTTCTCTCTCTCGGAGGACCTGAGCCCTAGGACCATGCCTCAGGACTACCTGACATGATAACTCCTTGCTGTCCCCAGTCCACCTGGCTGTGCTGCTGCTCCAGTTTCAACTGTTCTGCCTGTGATTATTATTATTTGACCATGCTGGTCATTTATGAACATTTGAACATCTTGGCCATGTTCTGTTATAATCTCCACCCGGCACAGCCAGAAGAGGACTGGCCACCCCACATAGCCTGGTTCCTCTCTAGGTTTCTTCCTATGTTTTGGCCTTTCTAGGGAGTTTTTCATAGCCACCGTGCTTCTACACCTGCATTACTTGCTGTTTGGGGTTTTAGGCTGGGTTTTTGTACAGCACTTTGAGATATCAGCTGATGTACGAAGGGCTATGTAAATAAATGTGATTTTGATTTGAGTGTACTTTTATTGGTTTCCGATGTAAGCAGCCCTGTACTTATTCCTGAATAAGGATTTAAAAAGCACATAGAACGATTTTGGAAATAAATATAATTGATTTGTCAAAGATTGTTCTCCTCATTGTACCTAGCTGTATTTGTATTAGGTTCTCGCTACAGCACAACATAAAATGGGTGAACACATTAAATCAAATCAAAGTTTATTTGTCACGTGAGCCTAATACAACAGGTGTAGACCTTGCAGTGAAATGCTTACTTACAGGCTCTAACCAATAGTGCAAAAAAAGGTATTCGGTGAACAATAGGTAAGTAAAGAAATAAAACCAGCTGTAAAAACACAGTGAACAATAACAGTAGCGAGGCTATAAAAGTAACAAGGCTACATGCAGACACCGGTTAGTCGGGCTGATTGAGGTAGTATGTACAGTTGCATAGGCCCACCCACTTGGGAGCCAGGCCCAGCCAATCAGAATGTGTTCTTCCCCAGACAGAAATACAGGTGGCTGGTCTCAGACGATCCCGCAGATGAAGATGCTGGATGTGGAGGTCCTAGGCTGGCGTGGTTACACGTGGTCTGCAGTTGTGAGGCCGGTTGGAAGTACTGCCAAATCCTCTAAAACGACGTTGGATGCGGTTTATGTTAAATAAATGAACATTCAGTTCTCTAGCAACAGCTCTGGTGGGCATTCCTACAGTCAGCATGCCAAATGCATGGTACGTCAAAACCTGAGACATCTGTGGCATTGTGTTGTGTGACAAAGCTGCACATTTTAGAGTGGCCTTTTATTGTCCCCAGCACAAGGTGCACCTGTGTAATGACCATGCTGTTTAATCAGCTTCTTGATATGCCACACCTGTCAGGTGGATGGATTACCTTGGCAAAGGAGAAATGCTCACTAACAGGGATGCAAACAAATGTGTGCACATTTGAGAGAAATAAGCTTTTTGTGCATATGGAACATTTTTGGGATCTTTTATTTCAGCTCATGAAACATGATGATACATGTATATGTTTGTTCAGTATAAATCAAGAGCAGTGTTTTCTACCCCATGAATGTCAACAGAAAATGTATCTCAATGGAGCCGCTTGCAAACACGAACTCATTCCACAGAAGGACTTTGCTGGTTATTTTCACATTCAGCAACAGCACTGCATTACTATCCCATACACTTTGGATCCCAAAATAGGCCTACAGCCAAGGAGCTCCTCTTCACACCTAAAATGGTGCTCCGCTCCAATGGGTCTCTCTACATTTGGAAGACCACAGTGGCCTGGAGAAACCTTGTCTCTTACTTTGCCACCTCTCTAAGACAGACTTCAATGTTCCATTTGCACCTCCCCTACTCTCTCGCACATCTTTGTCCTCTGGGTATTAACAACCCTGACACCCCTCTTTCCTTCTGGAGCCAGGCTTTGGGACTGTTTCCATGGTGACTAGCCATTATGGAGGAAAGGGAAAAGAGAATCAATAGACAATGTGCTGAAGAAAGAAGCTGGGAACATGATACAGGCTTGTTATAGCAGTAACGCTTGGCCCTCATTAATCCGCCCTCGTTTGTTTGCCCTATTAAGCGCATTGAGAACGACTATCAGTGTCTATGGGGGCTCAATATGCGCTTGATTCAAGACGTCAATGGCCATCTTTAAGGACAGAACATGGAAGCTCATGGACACTAATGATGTTGGAACTCAATGATTCACCAGTTTAGTTTGGTGTGACACATCCCCAGCCTACTAGGGGCTCTATTCAATCTGTATCACTAAAGTGTTACAGATTGCGTGACAGAAATGTAAATGTAATTTCCAATTCAGCCAACATGTGCAGCATTTACCCTGAATGCAGTCTCCGCTAACGCGGGAACCTTGCCTTTACGTTTTCAGCACATTTCAATCATGCTGTAAAGCTGAACTGCCGTGATATGGATTGAATAGAGCCCTAGGTATCAGGTACATTTCAGGAAAATAGAGCTCTTTGGACACACGCCAGTGGTGGGTGTAGAGTCTAAATGAGAATGCACTGACAGCAACCCCATACCTACTGTAAAATATGGTGGTTGATCTTTGATGTTATGGGGCTATTTTGCTTCCACTAGTCCTGGGGCCCTTGTAGAGGTCAACGGAATCATTAACTTTATCAAATACAAGAACATTTCAGTCAAAAACCTGGTTGCCTTTGCCATGGTTGCCTCTGCCAGGAGGCTGAAACTTGGCCGCAAGTGGATATTCCAGCAACATAATAACTCCAAGCACAAATCAAAATAAATGGTTAATTGGCCGCAAAATCAACATTTTACAATGGCCATCTCAGCCTTCGGACTTGAACCCCATTGAAAACCTGTGGTTTGAATTGAAGAGGGCAGTACATAAGCACAGACTAAGGATATCAAGGATCTGGAAGGATTCTGTATGGAGGAATGGTCTAAGATCCCATCAACTCATAAACGTCTCAATGCTGTTATCCTCCAAGGTGAGATATTAAAAGATATTGAAAACAGGGGTGTCAATCATTTTGACCCCTGACTTTTTCAGAAAACAAAATATTATTTGTTAAACCAAATCTCTATCTCTGAGTAATTGTATTAGTATATAATAATATAATTTCAAACATGTTTGGAACATACAATATAGCTAAGGTTTTTATTATTTATTTTATACAGTCATTAATGCTTAACTTTATCAAGGGTGTCAATAATTTCAGACTGTACACTTCTAATGTCTGTTCATTATTGACCCGTGACAATTTTCAAGTAGGTTATCTTGTTGTCTGACTAGCTAGCCAAATGGAATGAATCACAAGGCTGCAAGCCTGTAGCTAGCCACTGCCAGCCATAGCTAACTGTTTGTCCACATGTTTTTAGTAAACCAAGTGCTTGTCACACCCAAATAGGCCATTGTGATTTTAGTCCCATGCCAAAAGTTTCCAGTTAGCTACATCATTGTATTTAAACTAGGGACTTGTGTATCCACCATGATGACACAATGACACTTACACAAGTCATGGATTACATTTGTAACTTGTCTGAATTTAAACTCTTATTGTACTAGTAACCTAACCAAAGGTAGGAGCTGTAGGCAAGAGCGTAGCCGAAATGGATTCAATAGGGTTGGTTGTTGGAAAAGTTGAGCAAATTTTTTTTTTCCATTAGTTTTCAAATCAGTTTTTCTCTCGCGTTAAAATAATTGTTTGCTTTTGATATCATTGTTTTTGTTTAAAATTCTATACATTTTTCTTTCGTTTTTTTCTATAGATTTATTGAACTTTTCCTCCATTTTTTTTTCAATACTTAAAGATGCAATCCTGGCTCTTAAGCAAAAAAAATGTGTAACATATAGTACAAATTGCATTCTTAACATATTATACGAAATGCAAAAAAAAAAACAATTATAATAATTTGCAGGACGTAACATATCAGACAAAATGGATAACATAGTACATAATTTGATGACATAGTACACAACAAATGGGGACCCCTTTTGGCTCGTGAGCACCACTTTCAAAATTACTGGCTGAAATTATACAAGCGTTCAAGAGTGCATCTTTAAGGTGTGAAATTGAACCCATACATAGGACTCTCTGAACTGTAAGACAAGTGGGTCTCTTTTCATTAGCTTTTCACTATGTAATTGAGAAACTCAATGTTCCCTGTAATTAAGAATAGATACTATAACTAAAAGAGGTTGAGTTTTTCCCAAAGCTGTGGTCTATTCAGTAGATTGGTTAAGACATCGATTTGAGTTCATAGTCAAACAATTTTATTCCCACAACCAGCATGCACAAGGCATATAACCTTGATCAATCTGTTACTGACTTGAATTTCAATGTTTCATATCCACTTGACCTTCTCCATCCTCACCTTGGATTGCAAGTAGGGAGACAATCACAAAAGTGAGGAAAGAGAGTTTCGCTCTAACTAGTCACAGCACCCATAGTACTACTTCCAGGAACTGAAAGTGAAATTCATGCTGAACATGCTGACTCACACAAAAGCCCCCATTAATTCTCTTCACTTCCCCTGGCTTTTTCCACTGCAACAGGAGTTCCCAAATCCCAAAGCTACTATTTCAATTAACAGCTTTAAGTTATGGAAATAAATATTTATTAATAATGAAACAAACTTACATTCAAACACAATTCATAGAAAATAGGGAAAAACATTTCACTGCTTCAATAGTGATTACGAACAGTCATAAACAAAACAAATTAAGTTATATACAGGCTTTGATTTTTTTTAAACAACTTTTTAAACACGTACCAAACCAGCTCTCATATCCCGCCAAAATTAAGTAAACGGTGGGGAACAAAAATACCCCACACACATTGCAACCTCTCCACACATACAACACCTCTAATAAGGGTAGCCCACATTAGAGACCTAAATAATAGTCAAAACAACGAGGCAAATACGTGTTGCTTTCATATTGTATTACATTACCACAACACTGTCTATTCCTTTCCTTGGGAAACCATAGTGTCGTTTCTGACACACATCATACTGATATAGTTCAAAGTTCATATATACATTCACTTTTTTTTAAGTTCAATTTCTTATCACTGCTAATTTTATTGTATGATTTAGTTTGAAGAAACGTAACATCTTGCATTCATCCTACTGTTGTGGCACTTAGACATCAATGGGTTTAAATGAAAGCTGCCAAGAAATGATAAAGGAGCAAATTACAGTGAGATGCAGTTCGATTGTTACCCCTATTACAGTTTTTTTTCGTAGGTTTCTATAGAAATGGGAACCTAAGGCCCAACGGATATACACCGTAAAACACAAACATACACACTAAGTCAATGGTTGACACATACACACATATCCAGAAGACCCAACATCCAACCACAAAGGTGCGTCTCTATTTCTTACCCTGTTCTAGTAACTTCCAAAGGTCATAAGGCCTTGTCCCCTGTCCTTTGACTGAGGCCATGTCTACACTGGACACTTACATGCGACTTCTGCTATCGGAATACGAAGATCGCATTGAAAAGACGGGTCGAGGCGCACAAAAGTTGCTTTGTGGTCTGATTGTGTTCAGATCGAGAGGCACCTTTTCATTATAAAGTTGTATGAAATACGTTCCTAGCGTGTGAGGAACATGTTTGCTGGCCTCAAAAATCCTAGCCAATTACCTAATATTTAGACAAATTATTTTTTGTTTGACTAGAGATATGGTAACCCATTTGCAATGCCTTTAGCATTGCTTGTTAGCTTGCTGTCTAGCTACAGAGGTTAGCTGGCTAGTTAGCTAGAGTAGTTAGCTTCTGCCATCACTTATTGTGTATTATCATATTTAGCCTATTCTACCGTTTGTAGAATGCATACTTGTATTCAAATATAGTGCGGGAAAAGGGTATCTGTGGACACAATGGGGACACAGTAGACACATTTAAATGTAGGTGCAGACGCATGACACGTTTGGAATTCCATGGTCAGAACTCTATGATTAGAATGCTAAAGCTGCATGAACTGTCAAGACTAGACACGGCCAAAGGCCTGGACACGGGACAATGGGCAAGCTTCTCGTCTGTACCCTCTCAGGCCAGGAGTTCACTCCAGGTGAGTCTGTCCCTTGGTATGTCTTTACATCAGGAGTGTCAAAGTCATTTTGCCTGAAGAACCATTTTTAGACAGTACATGTTCATGTTGGTAGCACAAGTGGGCTCCCGGGCCACAGGTTTTAGACTCCTCTAGTCTATGCAGTGCCGGGCTTACACTTGGCCAGCTCATAGGAGCCCTTCCTCCTGGCTCTCCTAAGATTGTCCAGGACTAGGACTGTGGTGGTCACCATCATTCCCACGCAGACAGCAGGAATGACTATCTGGTTCCAGTCAGGTGAAGGACTGGAATGCTTCTCTGTAGGCAAAAGGAAGATGGGAAGAACAGGGAGATAGTGAGGACGAGGCATGTTGGCCAAAAATGGCATTTATGTTTTCACAGCTTTCGAGTCCTCTCAAATGACACCGGTGTTTGTTATGGGTGGATGGAATTTTCTTGACTTTTTAAAGCTTCACTGTTCTCAAATTCCACTGTTGTTTGTTTTGGGGAGAAAGCGATATCTCCGTTCTCCCTGTTTCCAATTTCTCAGTTGAACGTGGGGTTCAAAGCTGTGAAGGGAAATAAAGAGCTCTCTACACTAAACCATTTCACTCACCCATGACGTTAATGCTGAAGATCTTAGTCTCGTAGCCCAGGTCATTGGTCACATTCACCTGGTATAGGCCTGTATCTTTGGGCGTAAGGTTCACCAGCAGGAAGTTCCCATCCGGGGAGTAGAGCTCTGTGCCATTGTCCAGTTTTCTCAAAACCACCACAGGTGGGGGGAAGCTAACAGAGCGACAGCATACGGTGACATTTTGGCCCTCCTGAACCTCAGTGGAGGGATAGACCAGGACTGTTGTATTCCTAGGAGGTGCTAGACAAAAGTCAAATAGAACACACCTGAACACTGAGGGAAGACAATGCCTTGAGAAAACAAATTTAAAACGAACATGAATATGGTGCAGTGCAGTTATAGTGCAAAATACTGTAAGACATTCAGTCTTTTAGCAGTTTGCAACACAACATAACATTACCGTCCGCTATAAAGTAGATAACTGAGCAAAATGTGTGAAATTACTGACAGCAATGTGTGAAATGTCAATGAGACAAGCTCTATAGAACCATTATATAGAATTACGTTATGTCATTTCATGTTGTTGAGTTCCTGTGCAGTGTTAAGTATCATATGAGTGTCTTGTGGCATGGTGTGACAACACAACAGCCGATGGCTAACTTAAACATCATGTTCTTAGATACCGACAGCTGTGACATGACAAGGAAAAGGCCACGCTCCAACCCACGAGAGCAAACAATACTAAACAGGAAGCGAAAACAAAAAGGTCTGTTGGCGTAGAGAACAGTACCTTAATTAAAGAACCAAAAAAAACGAACTGGGGTTAGGGAAAGTTTCCTGTTGTTTCCAGTACGAATGCATGGTAGTGAAATAAAAGAAGAATGTGGTGTGTGCGTGCCGGAAGCCTGGCACCCACCTTTAACTGTAACGTGTGTGCTAGCTTTCTGGCTGCCGTGCTCATTGAAGGCCTCACACTGGTAGAGAGCAGAGTCTGCTAGCAGGGCAGAGGAGAGGGTGAAGGAGGTGGAGGAGCCGTTGTGGGACTGGAGCTTTACATCCTGGTCCTCAGAGAGTCTCCTCAGCACCATCCATCCCACTGGAGCGCCGTCCGACAGGCAGGACACCGTCACGCTCTCCCCTTCCTTCACCTCACTGGCTGGGCTCACTGTGATGGTGGTTCCCCTGGGGGCATCTGCACAGGAAACATCAGACTCAGTTTAGGTTTATAAAAAAACATATAGGTTATAAGGCTTCCGAAACCCGCATGACACAACCGCCATTAACACCTCAAGGACTGAAGTTCGGCATGACAGATTCCCTATATTGAAAGTTCCAAGGGCAGTGTGTGGACACCCCAGGGTAAATACAAGTGATTTAAGCAATCAACTGTTCATGGTCCTCTATTCAGAACACAATGAGTGGATCAGGTGTGTTATGATGCTGGGGTGGAACAAAGGCCTGCAACACCCTGCGGCTCTCGGGGACCATCAAGAAACGTATCCACCCAATGGCCAAGGGCATCAACAATTCATGATTTGAGCTCGACTTCAATAATCTGTACAAACACTTACAGTGGAGCTCCAGTACAGTCACCGCTTGCCTCTCTCTCTGACTTTGATGGACCACGTCCATCTGAAGACCGACTCTGCAGGTGATCCGTCTCCCCTGGTCCTCCGGTTCCACCGAAAAAGATAACGTTGACGTCACATTCTGGAGCTCACTGGAGTACCGACCCACGCCGGAGTGCAGCTCCGTTTCCCCATCGAGCCATTGAATCTGCATGTGACTGGCTGGGTAGACATCGGCTACAGAACAATATAAGGTGGCCTCCCCGTCTTCCAGAAAGGGTCCCGGGTTCTCGATGATAGGGTCCGAGGGAAAAGCTGGGGGAGGAGAGAGAAATGGGTAGAGGAAAATATCAACACGTGGCTAAAAGCACATGAGACCAGATAGCGCTGTGAGCGACTTAGTCAGTCATGTTAAAGGGTAGACTCTTCACTTTGGAGGTTTAAAGATGGGGTGTTTCAGATTGTGACGTGCCGATATGAGGAACTGACACTTTTCCATAGGATAGCAGATTTTTAAAAAGACTGTGAGTAAGGAAGGCATTAATCAGCACAATTTGTGGAACAGCCCTTTCCATAGAATCATGTGAGTCAGGGGCTTAGAACGCACTAACGCTTATAACCACTTTAATACAATGACAACGCTTCCGCAAAACTCAACATTTCACCGACGGGAAATTTGAGAAGTCTTCAGTGACCCTGGAGTACTTTTATCATTATTCACTTTATGTAATCTCTCTCCCACATTGAACCAGACTACTGATACCAGTGCATTCTGGACTTCTGCCCATGTTGTGTGGGAGAGCAGCATGGTTTTGAGTGATCATTCAGGCTTTAAGTCTTAAGTTTGGTTTCATAAGAGGATGCTTATTCTTCCAACCTCCTACAAAGGGTCACTGTACTCTTTCCAAGTCACTGAAGTGAACCTAAGCATTACCCCACACCGAGCAAAACAGTTTCTATATCTACATAAACCTTTAGAATGTATTGTGCCATGCCTTGGTACCACTGAACAAGTGTCAGGCAAATTACAAACAACCCCAATTAACTTTATTTTCATCCGGACATTTCCAAACAAAATGTAATAAATTATATCAAACTGTCATTGGACTTCTGTAAAAAGTGGCCAATGACAAGCACATTTATTTGATTTATTTCTAAGCACATTTCTTTCTTCCTTCTCATAACATACAAACTCAAAGTAAATACATTGAACTAAACAAAGCCAAGTCATCTTTCTCAAGATGTATAGTATACCCACAGAAGACCTTGACCTCTGCTTGCTTGGACTTGATGACAGAGCCACACTTGGCCTCACAGGTGTAGGCTTGCTCATGGGCCAGCCCAAGTGGGCCCAGGTGGAGCTGGGAGAGGGAGTCCTGGTTGAGTGTGCGGCTGTGGACGGGCATGTCCAGCATGCTCCTCCAGGAGAAGGCTGGCTGGGGACATCCCGAAGCCAGGCAGGAGAGCACCAGTTTGGATCCCATCTCAGCCATCACCCCCGATACCATCTCCACCTCTAGGGGATAAGCTGAGAGAAAAGAACCACCGGAGAAAGGATAGATGACTCCTCTGCTCAATTCAGTTGAATAGAAATCAAGTTCAATTGGATTCTGCACCATTTCAGTTCAATTCAGTTCAGTTAATTCAATTCATTTAAAACCAATTCACTATCCGGCAAGAAAATCTCTTAGCGAAATCAAATCTAGCCACAACTTAATACACAACAGAAAAAAAACAAAGCAAACATAAGAGTATATTAAAAGTCAAGCTACATCACAAAGGCAGGTAAACATTATAGAAATGAGCTGATCGGTAAAACAATGAACATTTAGCCAGAGCCCTCTACTCCACATGATCATGATCATTATTATAATCTTTACCATCTACTACTTCATCCCAGTAATGGTTTTAATTATTACTCTGAGTAGCTCCTGTATTCAAACCCACTCATGTCATCGAACCCGGAGGTGGGAAACACATGCACGGAGTAAAAATAACAGCAATCCACATTGGAGTCCCTCGAACGTCTGTATGCATGTGAACAGAACATTGACTATTTCTGTTATCTGGGGTGTCACTTTTCTAGGGCTCTTGTACCCAGAAGAGGCTTGGTGACTCAATGGCTTGGTGACTCAACACTCAGTTTGCTCTCCCCAGGGAAATTGGGTTTCAGTGCGTTGACTAAGACAAATGTCTACCTTTTCTTCAGGACATGTCTCTTACATGATTTATCTGAACATTGTTATAGTTCAACTGAAGGAGTATTTTTGCAGCACAATAGTACAGCTTCAGGTTATACTTTACATTTAAATGTATTATGAGGTTACATGGGTGTAATTAGACATACATGTAATAAACTCTGACTATACTGGTAACTATTTTGAAACATCATTTTTCCAGTTTCCATGATTAGAATCCAGCCATTGTTTCATGTACAACACTACAATTATGTAATTATAATGTGGTTACCAAAGTCGTTACGATAACTACTGCACAAAGCCTAAGGTCAACTTATGATTTCACCAGAATCCACCATGTTACCCAAATATACATTTTAAAAAAATCTCACCTTCAACGGAGAGCAAGGTGCTGACTTTCTGGCTGCCGTGCTCATTGAAGGCCTCGCACTGGTAGAGAGCAGAGTCTGCTAGCAGGGCAGAGGAGAGGGTGAAGGAGGTGGAGGAGCCGTTGCTGGACTGAAGAGCTACATCCTGGTCCTCAGAGAATCTCCTCAGCACCATCCGTCCCACCGGAGCTCCGTCTGACAGGCAGGACACCGTCACGTTCTCCCCTTCTTTCACCTTACTGGCTGGGCTCACTGTGATGGAGGTGTTTGTTGGGGGAGCTACCAGAGGGGAAGGTCATCAAGGATACATAACATAAGACAGAAGTTTAGCTCGCTACTTAAGAGGTTGTTTTAATGAGATTGCTCCCCCAAACAGACTTTTTAGACAAAGCTATAAAGATGTCTCCTTACTATTACACTATCATAGAGTGACACCAAACAGAACTTATCCAAAATACAAGACCAAGGAGAAATTCATTTTCATTTTTAGAAATTCAGGTAGTTATTATCCTACCTTCAACAATGACGTTCACGCTGGCTGTGCTGTTTCCTATGGTGTTGCTTGCCACACACTCATATTGACCAGAATCCACCAGTGTCATCTCTGTAAGGACAAGCTCCTCGCTCTGCCCTACTATGACAGCCTGTCCGTGCGGACCAATGGCCTTCCACTGTATCTCTGGTCTGGGGTTCCCTTCAGCATGGCACATCAATGTGGGACTGGAGCCAACTCTCACAACAGTCAGCTCAGATATTGACGTAATCTGTGGGGCATCTGAAAGAATATATATAATATATATATATATATATATATTGTGAACTATGGATGACATTTGGTCGTTACAGAATAACTGCCTAAACAACACTGACTTTAAGATCAGTGCTTATATGGGTAATTTGATATTAATCATATAACGTCAACTATGCTTCAATCTATCACCAGCAACTTCCCTTTGCCTAACAGTTACGCTGCAGTAGTAACTTACAAAGCACTGTGAGAGAAACAGAGGTTTCCTTGGTCTTCTCATCATCAGGCACACCCTCCTGATCGTGAGTGGCTCTGCATGTGATGCTCGCCTGTCTGTCCTCGGGGGTGGGCGTGAACGTGTAGGTGGACACAACAGACTCTGCATCTGTCTGGAGCATGCTGTCTCCTCGCAGCCACTCAAGCCTCAGGTGCTCTGCAGGATAAGCGTCTGTCACCTCACATGTCAGAGTGTTGGTCTGGCCCAAGAGAAGTTGGTCATGGCCTGATATGACAGGGGCCTCTGGAAATGCTGGAATATCAAATTGCGATCTTATTACATGCAGCTGCACGTGTTTGAAATTCAAATTCAAAGGCCTACTTTAAACATGTACATTTAAAACTGATTCAATTGGACTGATTTAATTCAGTAAATACTTTACAATACATTGCATGGTTGTTAAAGCATTAATAAACTATTTATGAATAAATTAGAATTTCATGTATAAGCATTTAAGCATGATAAGCATTACAAATCATAAGCATTCAGAATATTTATAACAATTAATAAAGAACCTATAAGCATGTATTATACATTTTTATTGGCTTATAACAATGGCTGATGATGGCTTATTCTGAATTAAGTTGATTGGACGTACAGTATACTTTGACAACAGCACGCTGTTGCTTGGTCGATTCTCCGCAACTGCCTTTGCAGAGAAGTGTGTCATCGTGTGCTGTGGCCACAGGGTCAAAGACCGCCACTGATTCCGACCCGGAGGTGTTTATTTTCGCAAACACTGGCTTGTCCTCCAGCAAAGCCCAGGAGATGGTAACTTTTTCATTGCAATCCTTCACCGAGCATTGCAGCTCATGCCTATCACCAACTTTCAAAAGTGCATTCTTTGGTTTCAGCTCCATATGAAATGCAAATGCTGAAATGAAAAAAATAACAATGAATTAGAATTCACATTCATGATTACTGACATATTTCAAAATTATAAAGTAGGGTAAGGAAACTTCATGATCATTTTTTTTTTTAAATTCAATTTGAATTCTAGGTTATAAGCCTATTAGTAAACTATCATATTTCGCCAACTACGGCTGCATTTAAATATGTACATATCGTTAAGTACAATGCTGACATTTTCAGATGAGTTTACATCCCAAGGCAACCCACAATCCTATTAAAATGCCATACACTGCCACACAGTAGGCTACCTACAGTACATAGTTTGAAGGCATGTCACATTAATTGTGAAGTGTAAATGATAAAAATAGAATCACTGCTTACCTGTTACTGGTAGTATCAATACCCATAACAGAATGAGATACATTTTTGTGTTGGATAGGCTGAATAAAGAAAACTGTAAGGAACTAATTTGAGCAAGACTGTAACTTCCCTTAGTCCTGCTATGCTATGTGGGGATGATGGGTCTGGTCAGCCCAGAGTCCAGAGACTGTGGATTTATAATTTGGAATAGGGAGGGATACCAACAGGGCAAAAAAAAAAAAAATGTAACACACCCCCTTATAATTCCAAGTATGTCACAGAGGAAGTACCCCACTCCTGGCCTCTCATTGCGTGGCCTTTAGTCAGTCTCTCTCTCCTGTGGTTGTGAATAACAACCCCCTCTGCTGGTTTAAATCAAACTCAAGATTTTTTACCTTCATTTAACTAGGCAAGTCAGTTAAGAAGAAATTCTTATTTTCAATGACTGCCTAGGAACAGTGGGTTAAGTGCCTGCTCAGGGGTAGAACAACAGATTTGTACCTTTTTAGCTCAGGGATTTGAACTTTCAACCTTCCGGTTACTAGTCCAACACTCTAACCACTAGGCTACCCTGCTGCCCCAAGATGGTTTCCTTAAAGGTCCAATGTAGCAGTTGTAATCTCAATATCTGAATCATTTCTGGGTAACAATTAAGTGCCCGACTGTGATTATTTTCAACAAAAAATGAGCACAGAGCAATTTCTCAAAACAAATTCTAGGACTGTCTGGGAGTGTTCTGAGTGGGAAGGGGAAAACTGAAAAGTAGCTGTTATTGGCAGAGAGGTTTGTTAATTAGTTAATTAGTTCATATTGGTCTGTTGACCTTTTTACCACAGACTTCACCGTGAAAGGACAAACCTCTATTCCACCACAACAGGCAGAAAATTCAGACGGCCTTTTCAAACAGCTCTTACACTTAAAGGGGCATTATCATCATTTTCTGAATTTACTAGTGCTATTCCAACCTCATAGTGTGGAAATATATACAGTTGAAGTCGGAAGTTTACATACACCTTAGCCAAAGACATTTAAACTCAGTTTTTCACAATTCCTGACATTTAATCCAAGTAAAAATTCCCTGTCTTAGGTCAGGTAGGATCATCACTTTATTTTAAGAATGTGAAATGTCAGAATAATAGTAGAGAGAATAATTTATTTCAGCTATTATTTCTTTCATCACATTCCCAATGGGTCAGAAGTTTACATACACTCAATTACTATTTGGTAGCATTGTCTTTAAATTGTTTAACTTGGGTCAAATGTTTCAGGTAGCCTTCCACAAGCTCCCCACAATAAGTTGGGTGAATGTTGGCCCATTCCTCCTGACAGATCTGGTGTAACTGAGTCAGGATTGTAGACCTCCTTGCTAGCACACGCTTTTTCAGTTCTGACCACAGATCTTCCATAGGATCGAAGTCAGTGCTTTGTGATGGCCACTCCAAAACCTTGACTTTGTTGTTCTTAAGCCATTTTGCCACAACTTTGGAAGTATGCTTGTGGTCATTGTCCATTTGGAAGACCCATTTGTGACCAAGCTTTAACTTCCTGACGGATGTCTTGAGATGTTGCTTCAATATATCCACATAATTTTACTTTCTCATGAAGCCATCTATTTTGTGAAGTGCACCCGTCCCTCCTGCAGCAAAGCACCCCCACAACATGATGCTGCCACTCCCATGCTTCACGGTTGGGATGGTGCTCTTCAGTTTGCAAGCCTCCCTCTTTTTCCTCCAAACATAATGATGGTCATTATGGCCAAACAGTTCTATTCTTGTTTCATCAGACCAGAGGACATTTCTCCAAAAAGTACAATCTTTGTCGCCATGTGCAGTTGCAAACCGTAGTCTGGCTTTTTCATCCTTTGCTGTTGTTCTGGGATTGATTTGCACTTTTCACACCAAAGTATGTTCATCTCTAGGAGACAGAACGTGTCTCCTTCCTGAGGGGTATGACAGCTGCGTGGTCCCATGGTGTTTATACTTGTGTACTACTGTACATACAGTGCCTTGCGAAAGTATTCAGTCTCTCGATGTGCAAAACTGATAGAGACATACCCCAAGCGACTTACAGCTGTAATCGCAGCAAAAGGTGGCGCTACAAAGTATTAACTTAAGGGGGCTGAATAATTTTGCACGCCCAATTTTTCAGTTTTTGATTTGTTAAAAAAGTTTGAAATATCCAATAAATGTCGTTCCACTTCATGATTGTGTCCCACTTGTTGTTGATTCTTCACAAAAATTACAGTATTATATCTTTATGTTTGAAGCCTGAAATGTGGCAAAAAGTCGCAAAGTTCAAGGGGGCCGAATACTTTCGCAAGGCACTGTATGAATGTGGTACCTTTAGGTGTTTGGAAATTCCTCCCAAGGATGAGCCAGACTTTTGGAGGTGATAATGATGTCAAATAGCCTATCAGAAGCTTCTAAAGTCATGGCATCATTTTCTGGAATTTTACAAGCTGTTTTAAAGGCACTGTCAACTTAGTGTATGTAAACGTCTGACCCACTGGAATTGTGATGCAGTGAATTATAAGTGAAATAATCTGTCTGTAAACAATTGTTGGAAAATGACTTGTGTCATGCACAAGTAGATGTCCTAACCGACTTGCCAAAACTAGAGTTTGTTAACAAGAAATTTGTGGAGTGGTTGAAAAATGCGATTTAATGACTCCAACCTAAGTGTATGTAAACTTCTGACTTCAACTGTATAAAGCACAGGAAAAACACATTTTTGACTGCACTGGACCTTTGAAAACATGTAATGAAATGATATTTTAGCTGAGGAGAATCACATTTAAGATCCCTTTGAAATCATTGACATGCTGTGCTAATTAAAGTATAGATGTTCCAAACATGAACTACATTGATTTGTTATTTTATCTTTGCCTGCTTGTCTGTCTGTCATATACAAGACACATCTTTTGCTAAAGTCAATCTCCATTAGCCTAAACACATCAAAGTATACCACACCCATAGTTATATAAATGGAATGTATTTCTATGACCAAACCAATGCATTTGAAGGACAAAGACACCCATGTGACAAGAGCAGCATGCTCTCCAGACTGTAGTCCTCTCCCACATATGCATGGCCTCGATTGTGAACATGTAACAGGTTCCATTGCAGACCCATTGATGGTGATGAAGAGACCACATGAAGGCCGGTCAGTCCTTGTCCCGTGAGGAGGCAGGAGAACATGACATATGATCAATCCACTTCACTCTGCCACTGAAATACTGTGACCTGGAAAGGAAGCTGTTCATGTGATCACAGTGAAACAAACAATCAATAGGACAACCTTGGACATCTCGATGTGTGCGTTTCAAATAAAACAAGGCATATTAGGGAAGATTAGTGGTTGATATTTTATTATTTGATATCCAGAGGCCTTCAAATTCAATAGAACAGAGTTGGACCTCCAAATCCAGACTTGCATAGACACATCAGAAATGGTGAGCACATTTAGTTTGAATCATGTGTAAATCATTGAAATTCTCTCTGTCCTCACCCACGCCAGCCAAAATGGGACAAACGTGTTACCGACAGTAATATAACACACACACACACACACACACACACAATACCAAAACAAGAAATACTTTATACTGTACATAGTGTACATTTTTTCAAAGATCATACTCTGATGTAGCATAAACATTATATTTAGTCAATTACAACTATCCTCAAAAGAGCTTAGGTTGAAAGAAAATGTATTATGAGGGAACTCTATTTAACATAAGTACCATCATAGTTCAGTTAAATGTTCTGGAAATACTGTTAATCTACGTGATATAAAACAGAACCATTCACCAACTTGATTAAACTTCCTCATCTCAACCCCCCTATTTCTAAATATAGTCTAAAGTGCACTTTCATTTTGACAAAGCAGAGTTATGCAACCGGGACAGCATCAGAGAAAAGTCCAACCATATTGTATCAGAGTAATGACTATTAGTGTTCCGTGGGTCAAGCGACAATGGAATTCGCTATGAACCCTGTGGTTCTATCAACAAATAGCTGTCCTCACAGTCATAATGTGATGCAGTGGTGTCTGATACTGCCAAGATTCTGTCTCATTTCACACCAATGGTTGTTTTGATGAGTAAGAAAGGGTTTCATGAAAATAATGCTGTTAAATTACTGAGGTAGAATAGTTTAAGAAATACTTGGTTTTTGCTGTTATAGAACCACCCCACTGGGGAAAAAAACAGGTTGAATCAATGTTGTTTCCATGTAATTTCAACTGAAAATATCTATGTGAGGACATTGAATCAACAAAATGTATTGGATTTGCAAAAAGTCCTCAGTGTAAGGGCATTGTCTTTTTTTCACCGAACTATTATCCAAAATCCAATGACATGTTGAAATGTTTTGTTGATTTCATGTTGAATTCATGTTGTTGACAACTCAACCAAATGTAAATCAAAACTACATGCTGGACTGACGTCTGTGCCCAGTTGGTAGTTTATATAAAACTATACTGAACAAAAATATAAATACAACAACATGTAGTGTTGGTCCCATGTTTCATGAGCTGAAATAAAAGTTCCCAGAAATTTCACGCTGGTATAAAGGATTTGGAGACAGGCGCAGGAATACATCATCTGGGTTTTTAATACACCCAAAACAAACACATATACAAAACACTGGGATGTACCCAAACAAAGAGCAAGGGTAAACCTTGTAGAACGAGACCCGTAATACACAAAGCACAAAACATGCAGCACAGGCTGAGACAATGCATAGGTGCTCACACCACCAACGGACATGGGAACAATAAACCACAGCCCAATGGGGAAACAAAGGGCACATTTACACAAACACAATCAGTGAGGAATTGGAACCAGGTGTGCGTAATGACACAGTTCAGTACAGCCTAGAAGGCTGCTGACGTAGACCTCCGGAACTGGTGAACAGAATGAGCAGCAGTACTGGGGGGATCCGTGACAATAAATTTGCCAAACACACGAAAATCTTATTTCTCTCAAATTTTGGGCACACATTTATTTACATCCCTGTTAATGAGCATTTATCCTTTGACAAGAGAATCCATCCACCTGATAGGTGTGGCATATCAAGTAGCTGATTAAACAGCATGATCATTATACAGGTGCATCTTGTGCTGGGGACACCAAAAGGCCACTCTAAAATGTGCAGTTATGTCACACAACACATGCCAATTGGCATGCTGACCTGCAGGAATGTCCACCAGAGTTGTCAGCGAATTGAATGTTAATTTTCTCTACCATCAGCTGCCTCCAACCTCATTTTAGAGAATTTGGCAGTACATCCAACAGGCCTCACAGCCGCAGACCACGCTTAACCACGCCATCCCAGGACCTCCACATCCGGCATCTTCACCTGCGGGATCATCTGATGAAACTGTGGGTTTGCACAACCAAACGATTTTGGCACAAACTGTCAGAAACCGTCTCAGTGAAGCTTATCCGCATGCTCGTAATCCTCACCAGGGTTTTGGCCTGACTGCAGTTCGGCGTCGTAACCGACTTCAGTGGGCAAATGCTCACTTTCAATGGCCATTGGCACGCTGAAGAAGAGTGCTCTTCATGGATGAATACCGGTTTCAATTGTAGATCAATCTTATTGGTCACATACACATGTTTAGCAGATGTTATTGTGGGTGTAGCAAAATGCTTGTGCTTCTAGTTCCGACAGTGCAGCAATATCTAACAATTTCTCAACATATACCCAATACACACAAATGGAATTAAGAATATATAAATATGGACGAGCAATGTCAGAGTGGCATAGACTAAGATACAGTAGAATAGTATAGAATACAGTATATTCATATGAGATGAGTAATGCAAGATATGTAAACATTATTAAAGTAACTAGTTTTCCATTTATTATAGTGGCCAATTATTTCAAGTCTGTGTATATAGGCAGCAGCCTCTCTGTGCTAGTGATGGCTATTTAACAGTCTGATGGCCTTGAGATAGAGTCTATTTTTCAGTCTCTCTGTCCCAGATTTGATGCACCTGTATTGACCTCGCCTTCTGGATGATAATGGGGGTGAATAGGCAGTGGCTCGGGTGGTTGTTGTCCTTAATGATCTTTTGGCCTTCCTGTGACATTAGGTGCTGTAGGTGTCATGGAGGACAGGAAGTTTGCCCCCGTGATCCGTTGTGCAGACCGCACCACCCTCTGGAGAGCCCTGCGGTTGTGGGCGGTGCAGTTGCTGTACCAGGCGGTGATACAGCCTGACAGGATGCTCTCAATTGTGCATCTGTAAAAGTTTGAGGGTTTTAGGTGACAAGCCAAATTCCTTCAGCCCCCTGAGATTGAAGAGGCACTGTTGCGCCTTCATCACACCATCTGTTTGTCAGCGATATGTATGCCGAGGAACTTAAAACGTTCCACCTTCTCCACTGCTGTCCCGTCATTGTGGATAGGGGGGTGCTCCCTCTGCTGTTTCCTAAATTCCACGATCATCTCCTTTGTTTTGTTGACGTTGAGTGAGAGGTTGTTTTCCTGGCACTACACTCCCAGATTCCTCACCTCCTCCATGCAGGCTTTCTCATTGTTGTTGGTAATCAAGCCTACTACTGTTGTGTCGTCTGCAAACCTGATGAATGAGTTAGAGGCGTGCTTGGCCACGCAGTCATGGGTGACCAGGGAGTACAGGAAGGGGCTGAGCATGCACCCTTGTGGGGCCCCAGTGTTGAGGATCGGCTAAGTGGAGGTGTTGCTTCCTACCTTCACCACCTGGCGGCCCGTCAGGAAGTCCAATTACCAATTGCACAGGGTGGGGTTCAGATCCAGGGCCTCAAGCTTAATGATGAGCATGGAGGGTACTATGATCCTTTATTAGTCTCTCAAAGCACTTCATGATGACAGAAGTGAGTGCTACGGGGCGATAGTCATTTAATTCAGTTACCTTTGCATTCTTGGGTACAGGAACAATGGTGGCCATCTTGAAGCATGTGGGGAGAACAGACTGGGATAGGGAGAGATTGAATATGTCCGTAAACACACCAGCCAGCTGGTCTGTGCATGCTCTGAGGACGCGGCTACGGATACCATCTGGGCCGGCAGCCTTGCGTGGGTTAACATGTTTAAATGTCTTACTCACGGCGGCCACGGAAAAGGAGAGCCCACTGTCCTTGGTAGTGGGCCACGTCGGTGGCACTGTAACTATCCTCAAATGCCCTGGCAAGGAACGTGTTTAGCTTGTCCAGAAGCAAGACGTCGGTGTCCGCGACGGGACTGGTTTTCCTTTTGTAGTCTGTGATTGTCTGTAGACCCTTCTTCCTTTTACACAGAATGTATATAGATTATTTTTCCCCCTACTATGTTATTGACTTGTTTATTGTTTACTCCGTGTGTAACTCTGTGTTGTCTGTTCACACTGCTATGCTTTATCTTGGCCAGGTCGCAGTTGCAAATGAGAACTTGTTCTCAACTAGCCTACCTGGTTAAATAAAGGTGAAATAAAATAAAATAAATAAATAAAATAAAAATATGTCTCATGTCTGAGCCATGGAATTGCGACTCCACTTTGTCTCTATTACTGAGATTTTGCCTGTTTGTTTGCCTTGCGGAGGGAATTACTACTCGGTTTGTATTCTGCCATATTCCGAGTCACCTTGCCATGGTTAAATGCGGTGGCTTGCGCATTCAGTTTTGCGCAAATGCTGCCATCTATCCACGGTTTCTGGTTAGGGAAGGTTTTAATAGTCACAGTGGGTACAACATCTCCTACACACTTCCTGATAAACTCACTCACCATCTCAGTGTTTACATCAATATTATTTTCAGAAGCTACCTGGAACATATCCACGTGATCAAAACAATCTTGAAGCGTGGATTCCGTTTGGTCAGACCTGCATTGAATAGTCCTTAGCACGGGTACTTCCTGTTTGAGTTTCTAACTATAGGAAGGGAGGAGCAAAATGGAGTTGTCGGATTATGCAAATTGGAATCAAAGTCAAGTAAAGTTCCTTGAGGGCCGTCGTGGTATCGGCATAAGGGAGGATACATGGCAGAGACTATAACCAAAGACAATTATCTTGGGAGATAATACGGATGGCATTTGATTGTGAGGTATTCTAGGTTGGGTGAACGAAAGGACTTGAGTTCCTGTATGTTATCACAACTACACCATGAGTCGTTAATCATGAAACATACACCCCCGCCCTCTTCCCGGAGAGATATTTATTCCTGTCGGCGTGATGAACTGAGAATCCAGATGGCTGGACAGACTCCAACAGTATATCCTGAGAAAGCAGTGTTTCCGTGAAACAGAGCATGTTACAATCCCTGATACTCGGAAGCGGTGGGTGGTGTGCGCGCCTCCTAAGTCGGACCAAAAGACTGCTCCGAGTACCTCTCCTTCACGAACATTGTTCTGGGTTGGCCTCTGGAATCAGTTCAATTGCCCCGAGTGGTGCAAACAAAGGATCCGCTTCGGGAAAGTCATATTCCTGGTCGTAATGCTGGTAGTACTGGTAGTGCTGGTGAGTTACCGCCGCTCTGATATCCAATAGTTCTTCCCAGCTGTATGTAATAACACATACAATTTTCTGGGCTAGCAATGTAAGAAATAATACATTAAAAAATGAAATACTGCAAAGTTTCCTAAGAACTAAAAGCGAGGCAGCCCTCTCTGTCGGTCCGATTTTTAGATATCGGGCAGATGGCAGACGGGTGGGTGAGCGGATTGCTGATGTCAACGTTGTGAGCAGAGTGCTCCATGGTGGCGATGGGGTTATAGTATGGGCAGGCATAAGCTACGGACAATGAACACAATTGCATTTTATCAATGGCAATTTGAATGTACAGAGATACCGTGATGAGATCCTGAGGCCCATTGTCGTGCCCTTTATCCACCGCCATCACCTCATGTTTCAGCATGATAATGTATGGCCCCATGTGGCAAAGATCTGCACACAATTCCTGGAAGCTGAAAATGTCCCAGTTCTTCCATGGCCTGCATACTCACCAGACATCTCACCCATTGAGCAAGCTTAGGATGCTCTGGATCGACGTGTACGACCGCGTGTTCTAGTTCCCGCCAATATCCAGCAACTTCGTACAGCCTTTGAAGAAGAGTGGGACAATACTCAACAGGCAAAATTCTCAGCCTGATCAACTCTATGAGAAGGAGATGTGTCACGCTGCATGAGGCAAATGGTGGTCACACCAGATACTGACTGGTTTTCTGATTTAAAAATATATATATCTGTGACAAACAGATGCATATCTGTATTATTTCAATTGACTGATTTGTTTATATGAACTGTAACTCAGTAAAATCTTTGAAATTGTTGCATGATGCGTTTATATTTTTGTGTATAAATAACAAAACACTGGCAGCTAAATGTACAGTTGGTCATCTGGTAGAAAAGACACTTTGATCTCTTGCTACTTGGTAGGAAACAACTGAAAGGAAAAGGGCACCTTGAATATCCTGCTTCTGAGAAAGTCTCTTCCTTCAAAGTTTGTGCATCTTGATCACTCTTCATACACCCATGTGCCTATAATAGTCTTGCTTTGAAACATATACAAATATAAGAAGTGTGTGTTTGGGTGGGGGTTGTCGCCTGATTTTATACTTGCAAAAATAACCATTACATTTAGATAAAACCCATGCGCAAGTTGGCTCTGATCAGGCCCTAGACTGAGTTTTAATTAGGAAGTACTTCTCAGTCAAAACTGAAAACAAACTCCCTCACGCAGCAATAACCATTACATTTAGTCAGTTCATTAATTTAATGAAAATTTAATGAAAAATGTAATTTATTTCATAACAGCTTGTTATCATTAAACTAGACACCAATATCAATATGGACAATACCATACAGACCAAAAAAACGTTTCCTTTAATTAATGAAGTTGGGCATCTGAAAAGAACTTCAGTCCTTAGTCGTGCAGACCATTGTAATATCTATTGTTTCTTAGAACAACTAAACAAACAAATTGCTTCCTGGCTCACTCTTCCACCCACAGTGGCTGGTAACCATATACACTACACGGCCAAGTGTATGTGAACACCCCTTCAAATTAGTGGATTCAGCTATTTCAGCCACACCCGTTGCTGACAGGTGTATAAAATCGAGCACACAGCCATGCAATCTTCAAAGATAAACATTGGCAGTAGAATGGACCGTACTGAAGAGCTCAGTGTCTTTCAACGTGGCACCATCACAGGATGCCACCTTTCCAACATGTCAGCTCATCAAATTTCTGCTGCCCTGTTCAACTGTAAGTGCTGTTATTGTGAAGTGGAAACATCTAGGAGCAACAACGGCTCAGTCGCGAAGTGGTAGGCCACACAAGCTCACAGAACGGTACCGCCGAGTGCTGAAGTGCGTAAAAATAGTCTGTCTTCGGTTGCAACACTCACTACCGAGTTCCAAATTGCCTCTCGAGGCGAAGTCAGTGCAAGAACTGTTCGTCGGGAGCTTCATGAAATGGGTTTCCATGGCCATGCAGCCGCACACAAGCCTAAGATCACCATGCGCAACGCCAAGCGTCGGCTGGAGTGGTGTAAAGCTCTCCGCCATTGGACTCTGGAGCAGTGGAAACGTGTTCTCTGGAGTGATGAATCACACTTCACCATCTGGCAGTCCAACGGACGAATCTGGGTTTGGTAGATGCCAGCTACCTGGCCGAATGCAAAGTGCCAACTGTAAAGTTTAATGGAGGAGGAATAATGGTCTGGGTCTTTTTCATGGTTCGGGCTCGGCTCCTTAATTCCAGTGCAGGGAAATCTTAACACTACAGCATAAAATGACATTCTAGACAATTCTGTGCTTCCAACTTTGTGGCAACAGTTTGAGAAAGGCCCTTTCCTGTTTCAGCATGACAATGCCCCCGGGCACAAAGCGAGGTCCATACAGAAATTGTTTGTTGAGATTGGCCTAATCGCCCAACATCAGTGCCCGACCTCACCAATGCTCATGGCTGAACGGAATCAAGTCCCTGCAGCAATGTTCCAACATCTAGTGGAAAGCCTTCCTAGAAGAGTGGAGACTGTTATAGCAGCAAAGGGGGACCAACTTCATATTAATGCCCATGATTTTGGAATGAGATTTTCGACAAACGGGTGTCCACATACTATTGTGTAGTAAAATAACTAGGATTAGATTTCAGTATTAGCCTATATACATTGCTTATTACAAGCATAGCTGACCATTGTAGGCAAAATTAAGATTTACCAAATTTTTATATCATATCGTACAGCTGATGAATCGAACACTGTAAAAGAATGGCAACATTTGTTATTTCCTGATCGGTGGCGATCGGTGCCTTTTAAGATGAGTGAGGATTATATATTTTTTAATGAGCATGGCCATATTTCTATTACAGCATATTGGATGACTGTCATTCATATTCCATTCACCCAGCTCAATGTTTCATCGATAGGTTTAGGCTACATGTACTCATCATGAGGTTGCTACAACCTAGCCAATGAACGAAAGTTTACAACGTAGGTGCAAATGTTGAGAGAATTTTGAGTAATGAAGGTGACCGTGTTACATTCAATACCACCTTGCACACTCTTGCCTGCATCTAGCTGATCTAGGGTGTAACCATTAGTCCAACATTTGCAAACAAAAGTTTATATTTGACAAATTCAGGTATGTTAATCCTCGTTTTATTGTTTGCTTCCATTTAAGAAATGTTTTCCAACAGAATCGTCGGAATGAAAACACACCTCATCACACGCAACAGTTCACTTTCATAGCAGCCACAAAAACAGCATGATCACTTTGCATATTTTATATATAATTCCTTCTCGCAGCTATCTATGCGCTTTCCTCCTCTCACATTTTCCCTTCGCTTGTGGACTTCGATCCACAACTCGTCAGCCAAAAAAACACTTTCCAAGCCAAACCTTCATATCATGACCGCTAACCGCTACACACAGCCTACATCGTTGTCACGTCATAGTCAACTAGAACTACTAAAACTAAAGTGTTAGTAAACCTGCTACAATCATGCAGTCCAGTGTACACTCAGAAATGAGTTTAGCAGTTATACCGGTGGGCCCTAGTGTCGATAAATTAATAAAACCAAAAGCTTATCTTGACTTGTGTTGGATAGCCATAGCCAGCTAGCTAACATAGCATCCCTCTCGGTTTGAGCCGGGTGTTTGAGTAGGCTAAACTAGTTAGCTGCATTTGCTAGCTAAGTGAGAGTTTAAACACAAAAATACAATCAAATATAGCTAGCTCTCTGTCTCTCTTTTATAAATTTTGGAAGAAATTAATGTTCAAAACAGTTTTCTTTTTCTCTCTCTTTGGGTCAACTACTCACCACACTCTATGCACTGCAGTGCTAGCTAGCTGTAGCTTCTGCTTTCAGTACTAGATTCATTCTCTGATCCTTTGATAGGGTGGACAATATGTCAGTTCATGCTGCAAGAGCTCTGATAGGTTGAAGGACGTCCTCTGGAAGTTGTCATAATTACTGTGTAAGTCTACGGAAGGGAGTGAGAACCATGGGCCTCCTAGTTTTTGTATTGAAGTCAATGTACCCAGAGGAGGACAGAAGCTAGCTGTTCTTCAGCTACACCATGGTGCTAATCTACAGAGTGCTGCTGAGGTTATTATAGACTTTATTAATTGTGTTTTAAAAAATGTTTTGTTGACATGTGAACATAGTATAGTTTTATCTAAAGGATAACTTTTAAAGTTTCACAATTTTTATGAAATTCACTAAGGATGGTCCTCCCCTTCCTCCTCCCAGGAGCCTCCACTGTTCCTGATAGTTGCTGTTTGAAAATACATTGAGTATACAAAACAAGTTTGGAGTCCAAGGGAGATGCTTTCTTCTGAGGGATGGATGGATGGATGAATGCTCTTTACTCCAACAATATCTTGTACAAGTGTATAACAACAGTCTAGAATTTACACTGCTCTTTCTGTGACAGACTGACCAGGTGAAAGCTATGATCCCTTATTGACGTCACTTGTTAAATCTACTTCAAATCAGTGTAGATGAAGGGGGAGACAGGTTAAAGAAGGATTGTGAAGCCTGGAGACAATTGAGACATGGATTATTTATGTGTGCCATTCAGAGGGTGAACAGGCAAGACAGAAGATTTATGGGGGTATGGTAGTATGTTCCGTGCGCACTGGTTTGAATCTGTCAAGAACTGTAATGCTGCTGGGTTTTTCCACGTGCAACAGTTTCCCATGTGTATCAAGAATTGCCTACCACCCAAAGGACATCCAGCCAATTTGACACAACTGTGGGAAGCATTGGAGTAAACAAGGGACAGCATCCCTGTGGAACGCTTTCAACACCTTGTAGAGTCCATGCCACAATGAATTGAGAGTCTGTTCTGCGGGCAAAATGGGGTGGAATTCGATATTAGAAAGGTGTTCCTAATGTTTTGTACACTCAGTGTACAATCTACACAGGAGCTTCTAATCGTCAGGTTTGCATGGGCAGGAGTTTGGGCTTTCCGTGGTAACATCACCATGCAGTCAATTGGTTAATAGACCAAAAACAAGAGTTCCAAACCTCTCAACCAATTACAGCAAGTTTTCAGTTTCCCGCTCCCAATTCAGACCACTCCCTAGCAAAATCCTTGCTTGATTTTTTTTGCTAAAAAATATATTTTTGCCCATTTGAATGGAACCCTATTTCAGTAAGGTACTTAAAATGATTACCTAGAAATTATTTGATATGGATATAAAAAAAAAAACGGCTGCATTGGGCCTTTAAGCTTCTTCGCTGTATGAATTGTAAATGTAAATAATCCGGTGGCCATTTTGGTTAATTGTTCAGCAGTCTTATGGCTTCTACCCCCAAGCCATAAAGCAGCCGAACAATTAACCAAAATGGTAACCGGATTATTTACATTTACTTTACCTGTACAAATTACCTTGACTAACCTGGACCCCCGCACATTGACTCGGTACCCCCTGTATATAGCCTCGTTAATGTTATTTTGTTGTGTTACTTTTTACTTCAGTTTATTTGGTAAATATTTTCTTAACTCTTTCTTGAACTGCACTGTTGGTTAAGGGCAGGTCTACACATACATGATTGGGGACACTGCCCTGTGTAGTGTGCCGTCTTTCAGATAGGACGTTAAACGGGTGTCCTGACACTGAGGTCATTAAAGATCCCATGGCACTTGGCACCGGTGTCCTGGCTAAATTCCCAATCCGGCCCTCAAACCATCACGGTCACCTAATAATCCCCAGTTTACAATTGGCTCATTCATCCCCCTCCTCTCCCCTGTAACTATTCCCCAGGTCGTTGCTGTAAATGAGAACGCGTTCTCAGTCAACTTACCTGGTAAAATAACAAATAAATAAAATAAATATTTGCCGCATGTGACAAAGTTTGATTTGACAGTAGGCACTATGGATGAGACTGAATGGCTCAAGAATAAATCCCACACAATGTGATTTAAGGGAACACCAGTTGAGCCATTTAGCTAGCATGAATCTTGCCATGGACCCTCTAGTGGTTCCGCTGACCAGACAGCCAGTCATTGTAGCTGCCAACTGAGTGGACACCTTAGACTCGGGCTACGCTGCAGGGACAAAAGAGGAACACCACAGTTCGATAACATGGCATTTCAGGGAATGTGGTGCAAAACATGCACAAACCTGTATTACGAAACTGTTTACAGATGTAGAACTGGCAAGATTAACAGCATTAAGCTCTGACTGGTTAGTCTTCCAAGTTAAAACCTGTTTCCTTTTTACAATTGACTAACAATTCATAAATCAGTACTCTTTGACCACTTATTTCCTTGATACCATTTGCTATCATAATACTTATGTGTATAAAATGCTGTGCTTTAAGGAATTTATATCAATGTATTGATCGAGGAAATTATTACAAGGCAGCAAATACAGTATGACAATATACTGGTGGCTACTCCGTACCTTGTACAGAGGCATTAAAAAATGCTCCCTCTGTATTCCCACCATGGGGACTCGCTCTACACTCAGATGCCTTTTGTGGTGTTTTTGGAAGTTCTCAATGATTGAGTGCCTGTTTGTAATCATGGCCTTTTTGGGTAGTATCATATCTGGGATCCTGGTACAGACGTGTACTGCTTGGCTTTGGGGTGCATGTCCGACAAGCAGGTCAGGTTCAGCTGAACCTGTAGGAAATGGTTTGTAACGGGTAGGCCTGGATACTTGTGTTCGCTGATCCGTCTACAAAGAGCTGTGAAAAACAACTTGAGTGATATGGAAGCATATACCTGTCAAAATGCTATCATTTTAAAATGCAAATTGTAAAATGACTCAAAAGATGCAGTCGTAAACAACGACCGTTAGGGATATTATTTCCAATACCATCATCAGATGAGGCATGCATAAGCTTAACGGTGTTGCACCCCTGGATGTTTGCACTGATTAAAGTAGTAAGTAGTTGTACAGTCACGTTGTAGCTCCAGTGTCATCTCTTCCTTGACACGGACAACACGTTCTTGGCCACACACTGGTAAAACTATTGAAGCCAGCCTGTGACGGTTCCATTTTTGTGTCGGTGACAATTCCGGGGCAAGTGATTCTCCCACCGTCGATGGTAAATTGGGGGGTGGCCATCGCTGCTGCTCATAGATGAAAAAGCACTGATGGTGACCTCAGGTGCATCTGGACACACAAGGACACTGCACCCAATCAAGTGTAATAGCCAAACGTGACAAAATGTTGTTTTTTTGCACTTTAATTTTCAGCTTTATTAAAATGAACACATAAGCGGATTTACAATTTGCATAAAGGCTTAATACAACCATGTTCCATAAAAAAATGTATATAGAAAAATACATGAATATAAACAAAAACTAATTTGATACACAATGTTTTACAAACTATGTATTCATTTGCTGACTGTTCTTCTGGTTGACCTACAATTTATTGCATAATGGCACTACATAATAATAATATTAATAATAATACCTTAACAGCATCACTAACATTTTACAATGCTGAGCAACCAATAGCGTCATTTTGAATTGAGTTGCCAGGTAAGCTTTCTAAAACACTGTAGGGATGTATCCTTACAGGGGACCAATGTCATTGCAGTTCAGATGCTGTTCAATTTATCTCAGCCAAAAATGCCCTTCTACTGTTTTGTCTCGGCAGAAGGTGAGATATTGTATTAATTGTGATGGGCTCAACCCCAACTGTAGACCCTCTCCAAAATTCTCCCTTGAGCACGGATCTGAAAGATTTTCTAAACTCCTCGTTCTTCCAAGTGTAGAGAAATGGGTTTGTAACAAAGAGAGTGCAGAAAACCATCCAAGAACAAGTCCTTAGTGCCAATGGCACTGTGGTAAAAAGTGCTATTGATAACACCCAGAAAAGAGGCTGTGTAGTGAGTATGAATATGAAACACACTGCCAACACGTAGAACCCCAAACGTTTGTCCTTTCTGGGGAACGAATATGGAAGGTTATTTACTATTGGAAAATTTAATATGCTGACCCTCTTCACACTGATCTGCACCCTTCGAAAGATTTTTAAATAGCAATACAGAACAACCATTGTCTGACCAATAATAGTCAACGCCAGGGTACCAGCTGCAAATGGGTCAGAGAAAATAGGTTTCCCTCCTTTGAGCAGTGATGCTGCAGAAGCCGGGAGATATGAGCATCCTTCCTGTGGGTACCGTAAAGATGTGATCCAGGGTAAAATAAATCCCAGCGCCGAAAGCCACGAAGCGCTTATCATCCATTCTGTGCGTCTTTTTTGGTAGATGGACAGATAGGTCACTGGTGATTTGGTAATCAACACGTATCGGTTGACGGCGATCAGGGAATGGGAGAGAAGAGAGACAGTGATGCCGAGGAATAAGAGCGCGTCTTTGAAGGCTTGGTACCCAGCCGGGAAAGGGCTTCCAGAATAAATTCCCACCGCCTCGTGCGGCATCCAAAATGCGCACACCAACAGGTCGGCTATACAGCCGTTCACAATAAACGCATTGCTAGCCGTCCGAAGTTTCTTAAATGTCACGACCAGGTAGACAACCAAAAGGTTTAAAATGGTCCCAAACAGGCACATGAGAGAATAGAGTGCCGCAAGACTGATTTTGGCATCGTGTCCCACATCGCAGTCTGCCAGTTGCGCAGAGTCGTTTTGCATGTTGGAAGAATCAAATGTTTTTCATACGAAAAATCTTGTTGATGTTAAGTCTGTTCTCCCTCAGTGGAAATTAGTTTCCATATTGAGGCAGCAGGCAGTTGCATTGAGCGCCTGTGGTGATGCTGCAGACACCAGATCAACAAAGACGTATGAGAAGACTGAAGGAGAGCAGGTTCATGATAACACCTACTCTAAACATCTAGCATACTGCATGTGGCGTGTTAATAAAGACTGAATGATTTCCATTTGTTATTTCCAATAATTATGATGGAAATGCAAATCGGCCTATATCATAGCCTATGCTATATTCCTTTAGTGTATCCTACTAAACTTGAATAAAGGAAAATCCATAATGTGATTATATAGGAGTTAAGAGTCACAAAACCAATGCATCCACAGAGAATGGCTGGCTGCCAGTCAGAGAAGCCTTTTGAATATCAAGCCAAAACATCCATTTGTTGAAAAATAATATATTCTTAAATATAATACAGAGATTGATAAAAAGGATTGCAGAAAACTGTCAATAGGCCTACAATATTAGTAACATCTTTCCACCAACACCAAGGCACCAACACACCAACACCATTCAATCAATTGCAGACTGGCCATTTCCAAAAAGCGTTTTGAAGAGTGTTTGATTTGATACAGCAGGATGTCCTGGAAGGAGGCCGAGGGGAGTTTACACTCGATTCAGAAATGGGCATAACCTGTTCAGTTGATGGCAAACCTGGCTGAGAATTCATTCAGTGCACAAAAATCAGACAGACCCGAATACCTAACTCTCCCTCCATACTGGACTAACTGCTGTGCAAATCTAATACACTTTTGAAAGCAAAAAATTTGAAATACACCATTTGCCAGATTGAATCGCGGCCTATATAACAGGCAGGAAATGTGAACACCACCGCTTTAATAGATCATAGGTGGGTGTATACAAAGCAAAAACCCATACCAGTCAATTGCATCCCTCTTATTATCCACCATGACTGCAGCGTTTCAATAGCAACAAGACATATGAAAGAGAATCAACATGGCCTGGATTGGAACAAACTGAAATGGAAAGACCCCCATGCATTTGGATCCGTTTTAAATGATTCAACAAAGGGTTTCGAACCATACAGTAGCTCACACAGGACTTTACACAACTTTTTATAAAAACACAAATAATCATACTGTAGTGTACACAATCTCCAATGGCTGATTTAGGGCAAATTATGTTCTCCAAAAATAAAATAAAAACAACCAACAGTCCTATTATGTGTACTTCATACAGGTAGCCCCTGTATATAGCCTCCCGTGTGTTATTTTGTTGCAACTTAATTATATTTCTATTAAAAAAATATATAATAAATGTTACTTCAGTTTATTTTAGTAAACACTTCAACACTTCTCTCCCTTAACTGCATTGTTAGGGCTTGTAAGTGAGCCTTTCACTGTATTCAGTGTTTGTGACAAATACTCACTATAGCTCTTTACAAAAACAATAAACAAAACACCCACTTTATTAAAGGGAGAAAAGTAGAGAGAAAAAAAGAAATACCAAGAAAAGTAAATTTCACCGTTTTTTTTGTTATGTAATCAAAACAGGGCTGTTTGGCACCAAGCTATGAAGCTGTGAAAAACTAAATGTCATTAGCAATTCAAACACATGCAGAAAAGGACAGGCAGAAACACACTTTTTTTTAAACTCATCACTGATGAATAAAGGGAACGTTCACATAAAGAAGAAGCGACACTTCCTTATGTTGAAATTTGTCTTTATGAACCATAACTAATTAATTGACTCTTGATTTATTTCGTCATGAAATTAAAATCACCACAAGTACACATATGGAAAATAGTTAGACTTGAAACACTTCTTCCAAAAAGTTAGTTTCTTCGTGTAATACTTCACACTTTTGTATTTGGTCATCGAAAGATCAATTGTCTCTGGCTGTTTCCAATCTCTTTCAAGATAAGAAATTCAGGTGAACTACCCTGCCTAAGTAAAGATTATGCAGAGCCCTTTATTGCAATAGAAGGCTCTGAGTTGATGTGCCTAGGTAGTCATTTGAAATAAGTGCGCTACTTAAATTTGTTTTAAAAAAAATGCTATGTTCGGTTAGCGTTTTCAAACAAATTATTCAACTGTTTGACAGCTGAAAGGATATACAGCTGTGAAACCAAGACAACCAGAATCAGTCGGAGCTAGTGTTCCTTCCTTCCTTAAAATACAAATGTATTCCTCTGTCAAGATGGCGAGTTCTGAAGAGAAAAAGAAAATCAAGTAGAATAAATAATTTACAGAGACAAGAATCTTTAAAATGTGTTTTTATTTTGTTACTTACTTTAGAAACCTGCATTAACTGTAAATGTAAAATATATACACTGAATAAAAAATATACAACGCAATATCTTAAGTATTGGTCCCATTTTCATGAGCTGAAACAAAAAGATACCAGAAATGTGCTCTATGCACAAAAACATATTTTGCTATGCACACATTTGTTTACATCCCTCTTAGCGAGCAATTCTCCTTTGCCAAGATAATCCATCCACCTGACAGGTGGGGCATATCAAGAAGCTGATGAAACAGCGTAGTCATTACACAGGTGCACCTTGTGCTGGGGACACATTAAAATATGCCGTTGTGTCACACAACATGCCAATTGGCATGCTGATCGCAGGAATGTCCATCAGAGTTAGTGAATTGAATGTTAATTTTCTCTACCATAAGCCACCCCCAACCCCATTTTAGAGAATATGGCCGTATATCCAACCGCAGACCACGTGTAACCACACCATCCCAGGACCTCCACATCTGGCTTCTTCACCTGCGGGATCGTCTAATGAAACTGTGGGTTTGCACAACCAAAGAATTTTGGCACAAACTGTCTCAACGAAGCTTATCTGCGTGCTTGTCGTCCTCACCAGGGTCTTGACCCGACTGCAGTACAGCGTCATAACAGACTTCAATTGGCAAATGGTGACCTTCAATAGCCACTGGCATGCTGGAGAAGTGTGCTCTTCATGGCTGAAATCGCAGTTTCAACTGTACCGGGCAGATGGCAGACAGCGTGTATGGAATCGTGTGGGTGAGCGGTTTGCTGATGTCAACATTGTGAGCAGAGTGCCACATGATGGTTGTGCGATTATGGTATGTGCAGGCATAAGCTATGGACAATGAACACAATTACATTTTATCAATGGCAATTTGAATGCACAGACATACTGTGACGAGATACTGAGGCCCATTGTTATGCCATTCATTCGTCGTCATCACCTCATGTTTCCGCATGATAATGCATGGCCCTATGTCGCTAGGTTCTGTACACAATTCCCGGAAGCTGACAATGTCCCAGTTCTTCTATGGCCTGCATACTCACCATATATGTCACCCATTGAGCACTTTTGGGATGCACTGGATCGATATGTACGACAGCATGTTCCAGTTCCTGCCAATATCCAGCAACTTCGCACAGCCAAGTCATTGAAGAGGAGTGGAACAACATTCCACAGGCCACAATCAACTCCATGCGAAGGAGATGTGTCCCACTGCATGAGGCAAATGGTGGTCACACCAGATACGGACTGTTTTTTTCTCCCCTGGTCCACAGCACGACCTATTTTTTTTTAAGTAGAGTATCTGTGGCCAACAGATGCATATTTGTATCCCCAGTCATGTGAAATCCCATAGATTAGGGCCTAATGCAATTATTTTAATTGACCAATTTCCTTAAATTAACTCAGTAAATTCTTTTAAAATGTTGCGTTTATATTTCTGCTCTGTGTACATACAGTAGACATTTGCATTTTGGTATGCTTACTGTATGAAAAACTGATTTACAGTTATAACATTTTCTTTACAATACTGCTTGAAAAAATATATGCATGTAAGAATTTTGCTATTAAAATTGTACATTTCATGGAGGTAGAACACCTGCATTAAGATTCTCCCATTTTGAAACAAAATCATTTCACTGCCAGGAATGTACAGAGGTCTAAAATAATAACAAAAATGATCAAATCAGTGATAAACAAATGCTTCTGTATCCATTTTTTTTTCTCTCCCCCAAATCAACTTCAATATTCAACTACATAAAATAAAAAAATAAGAAGCATCCAAATATATGGATCTATTGTTACAAGGTCCAACAGAAAATGTACTTAGTTGGGCCATCGTAGGCCATACTCATTGGTAGAAAATCAGCTTTGGTAATGACCACTGCATTGTGCACCCAATGACATCCAGCATTACATTCTAAAGAAAGCATTTTTTGGGGGGACAGTTGTGCTTTTCAGTTGTTTTTTTTAGGAACCTCTACCTGCAAAGCTGAAAAGTTCTCTCCATCTACAAGCTGAACTAATTATAATACACACAAGCTAGGAAAAACAGTCTCTGACTTGTTTTTACATTCAACACAAACGCCACACAACATGGAAATATTTCAGTAATAGCGATGAACTTCCACTGCGCCTTGAATTATAAAACAAAACATAATTGGTTCTACAGTAGGGTGTGTGTGTGTGCGCGTTTAAAAATAGGCTGCCACGAAATCAAGTTTCGTAATCTACAGCGAGTCAATGAGTGTCGAATAACACTGAAAATCTGCTCCTTAAAACCAAAAAATGTCCCATTAAAAAAGAGCATGATTGCAGTGGGATCCTGTGTCTGTGGAGAGGGTTGCTGAGCTGCTTGGCATGAACAGTATACTGTAGGGACTGAGGCTTGTGTTGTGGGTGGTGTCGGTCCAACACCACAACTCAAATTTCCTCTCGTAATGACCACGGTTTGAATCATCCTTTTGGTTCGTCATGCTAAACATACAGTACATAGTCACAAGGCCTACACAACAATGGTTGCAGGTATGACTTTAGTATTTATCCTATAGTTGTCCCATTGATATGCAAATCACCTGTAGACTTGCGACAGAGAACATTATTTATTAGTTCCAATTGAAAATGAAGTACCAAAACCCGCCAGTCGATTGAATTGACAATCAAAAACAAAAAAATATTTTTAGAATAGTGAAGAAACAGCATTCATTTCTTCCCTATATGTAATTCTCTTCCATTCACATCTCTTCTCTCGAGCCCATCACCAGAGGACTGCAAACATGATCTCTAGACAACCCCCTACACACACGGTCACCACTCAATCTCTTTCATGCACACGCAAACACTCGCTCACATGGGCACATACGTACATATTCTCATAGTCTATGGTACGTACATGCTACTACATGCACACGCAGACGTACACCCCCACCCACGCACAAAACAAAATTGTAAATAGGAGAGCACTTTACCCTGAGCCTGGTCCTGTAAATACATTGTTGATAAGGAACACGGCTCGCAAAATACCGTAAACAGTCTCTCCATTAATCTCACATATTTTCATCTAGATATATTGTTAGTGAAGTAGTTACACTCAGAGACAAAAATAGAATGGTCATAAACCAAAACATGTTCTTTAAACCACTTCTAAATAAACATTTCTTTATCCAGGCAACAAAATTGTCATATTTCATGTATAAAAGCCTCTTGTCTAAAATTATTATTTTTAACTATTTCTCTCCCCCCCCCCCCCCCCCGGTACAAGTCATGTGTACACAGTATTAGCACAAACATATAAAGGATAACAGAGATATGTGATACAGGAAAGTCTATATGGCCGGATCTCAGCTTTAAAGAAAGAGCACTCACATAGTCAAAGCCTGGCCAAGCCTAATCATAGCTCGCCAGAAAAAAAAGGGGAAAAAAGCTGGGTAAACAAATCGCCCTTTGTAAGCATTATCCAAACAGTGACTGCAGTTAGGGTGAATCGAGGCCGTCTGAGGCTGACAGAAGAAGCCCAAAACTCAAAGTTCCATGAGCCCTTGGGAGTTTGTGGCTGTCGATGTGCCAGTCTCCAAAGACCACACCCATTCAGATGCCACGGTTTATTAATTTTCCTTTCAGTATGTGGGAGAGTGGGGGAGACATTGCGAGAGAAAAAAAGGGGGTGGGAGACCCATCCCATCCAGGTCAGAGGTCCAGTGTCAAGGTGACTGTCCGGTCTTGGTCAACGCAGAACCACCGATTTAGTATTGAACATATTCAGATTGAAGGGACTGCAAGAGATGGAGAGGGGAGACAGAGACAAAATATGACAGTGAATCACAGTGGATTATAACACTGCCTCTGGCTCTGATGCAAATAGAAAAGCAAATCACTGCATCTAATTGTTCAAGTGTTGATGACAAAAAAAAAGAAAAAAAAAGGGTGAAGGTTGTTAAAAGCCTATTCCTAACAGGTTACACTTGAACAGTTGGTTACAAAGGTAAAGAAAAGCCATAAAAATAGACAATTTAAATGCCAAATGCATTTTCCTGGACAAATGAATAGATTTATGGTGGACAAGACAGACAGGGTGTCTGTGTGTGGGCAAGAGTAGGAAGCTGCGGAGGTAGAGAGCAGGAATTAGCAGGACTGGCAAACAGATGGGGATGAGATGAATTGTGCAAGAAGGACATGAGACTCTGATAGGGTATTGGAATTCTGACAAAGGAACAACTCCACTGACTGGCAAAACAAGGAGACATTAATACAATATTCTCCATTCTCAACCACCCCCCTCTGCAGTGATGTAAAGTATTTAAGTAAAAATACTTCTTAAGTAGTTTCTGGGGTCTGTACTTTACTCATTTATATTTTTGAGAAATCTTACTTCACTTCATTCCTAAAGAAAATAGTGTAGTTTTTTTACATACATTTTTCCTGACACCCAAAAGTATTGGTTACATTTTGAATTCTTAGCAGGACAGGAAAATAGTCAAATTCACACACTTATCAAGAGAATATCCCTGGTCATCCCTACTGCCTCTGATCTGGTGGACTCACTAAACATACATGCTTCTTTGTAAATTATGTGTGATGGAGTGTGACTCTGGCTTTCTGTACATAAAAAAAACATTAAAATATTTATTTACTTTAGATACTCAAGTATATGTTTAGCAATTACTTTTACTTCTGATATAGTGCATTTGGAAAGTATTCAGACCCCTTGACTTTGTTACATTACAGCCTTATTCCAAAACATTTTCCCCCTCATCTACACAATACCCCATAATAACAAAGCAAAAACAGGTTAAGACATTTTGAAAATGTATTAAAAAAAACTGAAATATCACATTTACGTAAGTGTTCAGACCCTTTACTCAGTACTTTGTTGAAGCACCTTTGGCAGCGACTAAAGCCTCGAGTCTTCTTGGATATGACGCTACAAGCTTGGCACACCTGTAATTGGAGAGTATCTCCCATTCATCTATGCAAATCCTCTCAAGCTCTGTCAGGTTGGATGGGAAGCATCGCTGCACAACTATTTTCAGCTCCCTCAAGAGATGTCCAATCGGGCTCCAGGCCTTGGCTGGGCAACTCAAGGACATTCAGAGACTTGTCCCAAAGCCACTCCTGCGTTGTCTTGGCTGCGTGCTTAGGATCATTGTCCTGTTGGAAGATGAACCTTCAACAAAGTCGGAGGTCCTGAGTTCTCTGGAGCAGGTCTTCATCAAGGATCGCTCTGTACTTGACTCCGTTCAGCTTTCCCTCAATCCTGACTAGTCTCCCAGTCACTAGCGCTGAAAAACATCCCCACAACAGAATCTTGTTTCTCATGGTAAGAGTCCTTTAGGTGGTTTTCGGCAAACTCCAAATCGAGCTGTCATGTGCCTTTTACAGAGGCGTGGCATCCGTCTGCCCACTCTACCATTAAGGCCTGATTGGTGGAGGGCTGCAGAGATGGTTGTCCTTCTGGAAGGTTCTCCCAACTCCACAGAGGAACTCTGGAGCTCTGTTAAAGTGACCATTGGGTTCTTAGTCAGCTCCCTGACCAAGGCCCTTCTCCCCCGATTGCTCAGTTTGGCCGGGCAGATAGCTAGCTCTAAGAGTCTTGGTGGTTCCAAACTTCTTCCATTTAAGAATGATGGAGGCCACTGTGTTCTTGGGGACCTTCAATGCTTCAGACATTTTTTGGTATCCTTCCCCAGATCTGTGCCTCGACACAATCCTGTCTCGGAGCTCTAAAGACAATTCCCTCGACCTCATGGCTTGGTTTTTGCTCTGACATGCACTGTCAACTGTGGGACCTTATATAGGCAGGTGTGTGCCCATCCAAATCATGTCCAATTAATTGAATATACCACATGTGGACTCCAATCAAGATGTAGAAACATCAAGAATGATCAATGGCAATAGGATGTACAAGCTCAATTTCAAGTCTCTTAGCAAAGGGTCTGAATACTTAAGTAAATAAGGTATGTTTATTTTTAATACATTTGCAAAAATTCAAACAAACTTTTCGCTTTGTCACTATGGGGTGTAGATTGATTAACATTTTTTTAAATTTAATACATTTTAGAATAATGCTGTAGCGTAACATTTGGAAAAAGTCAACAGGTCTGAATACACTGCACTTAAGTATATTTAAAACCCAAATACTGACTTTTACCCAGTAAAATACTACTTGAGTGACTCAGTTTTATTTGAGTCATTTTCTATTAAGGCATCTTCACTTTTACTCAAGCATGACAATTGGGTACTTTTTCTACCACTGTCATAAGCACTGCCTGTCACATCACTTGTTAACTTCCGTTTGTGGGCTGGTGGTTGTGGCTGCTTGTATGGTATGTGTGTTACCATCACCTAGGAAGGGTGAGGGGAGTATATTGGAAGATATTATTCTTTAATTCATCCATCCTTTACTTATTTAGTAGGCATAGGCAAGGTGATGGGGATTGAACGTGAATTAACTTGATATCTGTGCAAGAGTAGCAAGTTCTGAGCCAGTCAATCCTAAACTGTTAAATGAATGATAACGGTGCAACAATCTAGGTTGGCTGAGAAGCATTGGGTGAGAATTCTGGCACTGGCTTTGCTGGCGCAAGTGTGGGAAGTTCCGGGAACTAGCCTCAGATGTCAGTCCCTCATGGTCAGGGCCTATGAAAGGCCTCCATGAGTTCATGGTAAAGGAACGAGGTGGATTACTGGGCTCGCCTCTCAGGAAATGAGTGAGCTCTACAATATGACTGAGTCTGGCACTCGACCACAACAAACAACTGCTTTTTGGAAGGGAGGTTAGGACGTCCCTAGAGAGATGCTTCCTTCTGAGGGATGGATGAATGCGCTTTACTCCAATAATAGCTTCTACAAATGGATAACAACATCGTTAGGAAATTGCACGTTGTACAAAACATTAGGAACACTGTCTCTTTCCATGACAGACTGACCAGGTGAAAGCTATGATCCCTTATTGATGTCAACCATTAAAATCCACTTCAACCAGTGTAGATGAAGGGGAGGAGACTGGTTAAAGAAGGATTTTTAAGCCTGGAGACAAATCCAATTTGTCACATGTGCCGAACACAACAGGTGTAGACCATACTGTGAAATGCTTACTCACAAGCCCTTAACCAATTGATACATGGATCGTGTGTGCCATTCAGAGGGTGAATGGGCAAGAAAGAAGATTTAAGTGCCTTTGAATGGGGTATGGTAGCAGCTGTCAGCACAGCGGCTTGTGGCAAGAACTGCAACGCTGCTGTGTTTTTCACACTCAACAGTTTCCCGTGTGTATCAAGAATGGTCCACCACCCAAAGGACATCCAGCCAACTTGACAAATGCGGGAAGCATTGGAGTCAACATGGGCCAGCATCCCTGTGGAACACTGTCGAGGGGGGACACAAAAACATTTGGCCACACTAAGCTTGCAGTCACACAGATCCACAGTGTAATTGCGCTCCCCTTGCATCTACCGAACAGCAGCACGTGTTAGAAGTTAGTGTCATGTTTAAAAAGTGTTGTTATTACATTTCCTTATGTTAAAGCCAGAAACCTGAAGGAACCTTGTTGACATCCAGCCAATCACCCAACCACATGTGATTCCAGGAGGAATCACATGACTGTTGCCACAGCCAATGAGGCCAGTGCACAAAGGCCCTTTGTTTACACAGATTCAACCTGGTTAGTCGTTAAAGCGCATTTCCAGTTTAGTGTTTTTTCTGTTGCAGAGCTTTATTATTTTAAATTGGTATGTGATGCTAGGATCCACTCAATAGAGGTGAATAAGAAAGGGATAGTTTGGGATTTGGTATCTACTTCACCAGAGTCTGATGAACTGTCTGTCCAGTATGAAGGAAGTTAGAGGTTAATGCTAACTAGCGTGTGCTAATGCTAGTTAGCAATTGTGCTAGTGTTATTTAGCAACTTCCATCAACTGCGGGCAGAGACATACATTTTTTATCCACAAGTTCTGGGGAAGTAGATAAAGGGCCACATTGCCAAAATCCCCATTTAACAGGTTAGGAAAGAACAGAGTGAATTAGCTAAATGTCTCCCCACCAATACACAATGGAAGAGGAACTTCATTGTGCATAACACTAATTAGAGTTCTGCCCAAATGTTCCAGTAAATGCTTTCAACTCTAGATGGGTGGCTGGTGTGAAATGGCCTAATAGCCATATTTGGTATGTATGAAGTAGGCATTTAGAGTGGAACTAGGCCATTGTAGGTCCTTATTCAGCACCATGAAGACAACGGGACAAGGAATAGAGTTCAGTGGAGCCGCCAGAGAGTTAAACACACAGACAGCGGAGAAGCTACAGCAGCAGCAGGAAGAGGACGACTAGCTACGATCATAACAAGACAACATCCACACAAAAAGGAAGGAAACTCGTATTTGACGGACAAGTGCAGAGGGGAAACACAAGAGGTCAAAAAAGGTTCACAGTGGAAATACCAAAAAGATGCTACTGTTTGAGTTTTGTTTTTTCAGGTGGTGAGCACACACTTACAGGGATTGAGCGACTGAGGTAGCGGCCAGAGGGTCCGCTCAGGCCGGAGTAGCCCCCTTTTTGAGATCTGTAGGGGCCATAATCCTCAGGCCTGGGCCCCAGCCTGCCTGCAGCGTGGTGTGGGGCCCCCGCGAGGCCACCGTGGCTGAAGATCCCAGCGGGGGAGGAATTATACTGATTGTTGTTGGCCTCGTGGTGGTGGTAATTAGTGCCGCGCGTGCCGTTAGCCACGTAGCAGGGACCAGGAGCCGTCCGGCCCGATGGAGTGATGGTGACGATGGACGAGGGGGGAGAGGAGGGTGGTGATGAAGTGGGAGCGAAAGGCAGCTTCTTATTGTCCTCACCGCCGTTGGCTGCATACAGGTTGCCTAGGGAGCTGGCTAGCCTGGAGTTGATGGAGGAGCTGAGATGTGTGTGTGTGAGGGGGGGGGGGGACAAATATATGGAGGGAAAGGTAGCAGGAGTGGGAACATGTAAATACACAGGGACACACCCCAAACAAACAATGACAAGGGGATAGCCACTGCCTTTGCTTTCACAGGCTAAGGACAGGGCAGCTGCCTTTGGGTACATTGGCTCTGATAGGAGACTGATTAACACGCAACCGGTTTAACACACAACCGGTTTATACAATCAGCTAACAGTGGAATAGGGGATTGAGTCAGACATAGACAATCTATATTGTCAACGTGCAGTCTGATACAGGAGCCCGACTACCCCATGTTAGTGTAACGCACACCGTCGGCACTGCAGGCATTTTGCCAGACTCACCGGGGGGAATCTGGAGTTCTCATTGCCATGGCTACCTACCTACACATTCACAGTTATATCACGCAGTTGAATAGAAAAAGAAACATTCACAAATCCTCCACAGAGCAAAGTAGATCAGGGAGTGCTCAAGGGGGAAGAGGTTGATGATGCATATTTTCTCGGTTGTGTGTATCTGCCTGTGCCGGTCTCTTGCACAGCAAAATGCGGGGGATTTAGATTCAGCCTGTTGGGAAAGCGCACTGCCTGCAGCACATCAACCCTCTATGTGAATCGGTCTAGCGAGCCCCCCCCCCCCCACACACACTGTTCTGCCCTGCATATCCTTCCACTGGTTCTCAGGGCATTGGTTTGTCACAGACAGGCAGAAACACAACCAGGGGACTGAGACAGCCAAGAAAGATATGACAGGAAAGAGCAAGAAAGAGGGGGAAGAGAGAAAGGATATAGAATAAACCAATCTACAGGAGGCAAGAGAAAGGGTAAGTGGATAAATGGAGGGATGGGAGGCTACACAGGATGAAAAGGGAAGAAAGAAAGAAGTGTTTAGATAAAAATAAATTTAAAAAAGGTGTAAAGGGTAAGAAGTTTCTGGGGAGGGGTGTTTAGGGGGGGTGTGTAGGCTCACCTCTTGAGGTTGGACGCCGAAGAGGAGCTGCTGCCGATTCTCTTGGCGCTGGCCGAAGCAGAGGATGACGGGACTTTGGAGGACTTGAGAGGGGAGATGGTGCCCTGAGTGCCCACTCCGAGGTTCATCCTGCTGGGAGAGAGAAAGAAAGAGATTATTTGGACGTCCATATTGTGAGGTGGAGTAACAAACGTAACAGCCGTTAACAGAAGTAACAACTTTTGCCAACATACACAATAGTGTCTTCTACTACACACGTAGAAAACATGATCTTGTCGGGTACACAAATTGGATAGTGTACACCCCTTAAAGACATTAAGGACCTACAGTACAAATCCCAATTTTAGAAACAAACAGCGTAGGGGCAAGACTTCAATGACGACATCCGGTGAGAGATGTACCCAGTAGCACTAGACAACATTAAGGAACGGTATCTGAAGGACTATTTATTAGGTAAGGCACTTCAATAGCACCTTAGTTGAATCATTCGATATTAATATAATATATTTGAAGTGTGAAGGGAGTGGGAATGAATGAGATAATAGGAGACAGAAAAAAAAAGCTGGTTCGAGGCATCACTCCCAGCTCCTTCATAAAAGCAGTCGGTCTTTGCTGCTCGTGGTCATCCGTGAACTATCAGTCTGTACTGGGCTGAAGGACTCTCTTATTTCAGGAGAGTACAACAATTAGAGATGTGCTAGCCTGAGTAGCCTCTGCCTTTCAGTGACACACACACAGTGACACACACCTTTGAGTAGATGAAAGGAAGATGGCTAAAGTAGTGGGAGGAGAGAGCTGTCTAAGGGCACTCTTCACTCGCTCCTCTTTGAGGAACACTTATTAAGGGCCGTACTCTAGCACAAAAGAGGGAGTTCAATTTCCATCCCCTCTTTTCACACTCCAAGCCGCCTCTCCTCTAAATCAAAATCGGTCCCATACACGTGCTTAGCAGATGTTATTGCGGGTGTAGTGAAATGTTTGTGCGTCTAGATGACAGTGCAGCAATATCTAACAATTGCACAACATATACCCAATACACACAAATCAAAGTAAGGAATGGAATTAATAATATATAAATATATGGACGAGCAATGTCAGAGCGGCATAGACTAACATACAGTAGAATAGTGTAAAATACAGCATATACATAGGAGATGAGGGGCGGCAGGGTAGATGAGGGTCGGCAGTGGTTAGAGCGTTGGACTAGTAACCGGAAGGTTGCAAGTTCAAATCCCCGAGCTGACAAGGTACAGGATCTGTCATTCTGCCTCTGAACAGGCAGTTAACCCACTGTTCCGAGACAGTCATTGAAAATAAGAATTTGTTCTTAACTGACTTGCCTAGTTAAATAAAAATGAGTAACATTAAAGTGATATGTAAAGATTAAAGTGACATTATTAAAGTGGCCAATGAAGTCTGTATTTAGACAGCAGCCTCTCTGTGCTAGTGATGGCTATTTAACAGTCTGATGGCCTTGAGATAAAACCTGTTTTTCAGTCTCTCGGTCCCAGCTTTGAAGCACCTTTACTGACCTCGCCTTCTGGATGATAGCGGGTGGCTCGGGTTGTCCTTGATGTTCTGGTTAGGGTAGGTTTTAATAATCCCAGTGGGTACAACATCTCTATATACACTTCCTGAAACTCAGTTACCGCTTCAATGAATTCGTCAACATTATTATCAGAAGCTACCCGGAACATATCCCAGTCAAAACCATCTGGAAGCGTGGATTCCGTTTGGTCAAACCAGCGTTGAATAGTTCTTAGCACGGGTACTTCCTGTTGAGTTTTTGCCTATAGGAAGGGAGTAGAGCAAAATGGGTTCGTGGTCAGATTTGCCAAAAGTAGGGCGGGGGAGGGCCTTGTATCCATCCTGGAAGTTGGAGTAACAGTGGTCGAGTGTTTTATCAGCGCAAGTACTACAGTCGATATGCTGATAGAATTTTGGCAGCCTTTACCTCAGATTTGCTTTGTTAAAATCCACAGCTACAACAAATGCAGCGTCAGGCTATATGGTTTCCAGTTTGCATAAAGTCCAGTGAAGTTCCTTGAGGGCCGTCATGGTATCAGCATGAGGGAAGGTGTACACGGCCGGGACTATAATCAAAGTAAATTCTCTTGGACGGTAATACGGTCGGCATTTGATTTTGAGGTATTCTAGGTCGGGTGAACAAAAGGACTTGAGTTCCTGTATGTTATCACAATCACACCATGAGCTGTTAATCGTGAAACGCACACACCTGCCCTTCTTCCCGGAGAGATGTTTATTCCTGTCGGCGCGATGAACTGAGAATCCAGATGGCTGGACCGACTCCAATAGTATATCCCGAGAGAGGAATGTTTCCATGAAACAAAGTATGCTACAACCCCTGATGTCTCTCTGGAAAGAAACTCTTGCCCTGATCTTGTCAACTTAGTTATCCAGGGACTGAACATTAGCGAGTAATATACTTCGGAAGCGGTGGGTGGATCGTGCCAGAAGACCACTCCGAGTAGCCCTTTTCCACCAGCGTTGTTTTGGGTCGGCCTCTGGAATCAGTTCAATTTCCCAGGGTGGTGCGAACAAAGGATCCGCTTCAGGAAAGTCGTATTCCTGGTCATGCTTGTGAGTTACCGCCGCTCTGATATCCAACATTTCTTACCAGCTGTATGTAATAACATTTTCTGGGCTAACAACGTAAGAAATAATACAGAAAATAAATAAACACTGCAAAGTTTCCTAAGAACCAGAAGCGAGGCAGCCCCCTCTGTCAGCACCACCTTAAAAAGTTACTCAGCGTACACATCACTGACAAACTGAAATGATCCACCCACACAGACAGTGTGGTGAAGGCACAACAGAAATATGACTTGTCACCTAAAACCCTGAAAAACTTTTACAGATGCACAATTGAGAGCATCCTGTCTGGCTGTATCACTGGTAAGGAAACTGCACCGCCAACATCTGCAGTGCCCTCCAGAGGGTGGTGCGGTCCACACAACGCATCACTAGGGGCAAACTACCTGCCCTCCAGGACACCGACAGCACCCAAAGTCACAGGAAGGCCAAAAATACCATCAAGGACTATCACTGTGCTGGATGTAGCCTAGTTCCAGCTTGAGTTGAGTTGTACTTTACTTTGCACTGAATTGAATGACTCGAGAGCGAGATGTTAATGCCACTTATATTGATGAGACTGAATTGTGTTTTGTGACAGCAGTTCAATCTGTGTGAGTGAAAACTGGGCAAACAGACAAACAGCAAAGTCAACACTATTGTAATGGTACCTAAAAGGTTGGGACGGTGACCTGGTGTGCATTTTCATGTCTTCAAGTCTGAAAAAGAAAGACACAAAGATGGAGGGTTCACACGTCCAAAGGCAGCATGTTTGCACACATATATATTTACTTAGAGCACAGGGTATGGGGAAAGTAGTGATTACTAAGTCATTTTGGAAGAGAGCATCCATTAGGCTACATGACTAAAATGAAAGCTTAAAAGTGACTCGAGGAAAACCAAATGGAGTATTTTTCAACAGAAACCCCAGCATGAAAAAGAGCCATTATCCTGAAAATTCTGCTCTGCCTGGCAGGGCCTGTGTTATTTCAGCTAGATAACCATGGAAACCTGAGCCCCAAATCAGATCAGAGCAACAGACTGTCTTACTTGCTAGAACAGTGATCCCACATCTTTTTTGAACTGTGGCCCACCTTGACGCGATATAAAATTCTGCAGTACACCTAAAATGTCCCAATTTATTTATTTAGTTTTTTTATAGATTTAATAGGGTTAATTTGAAATATTTTCATAGTTCCTTACTCATAATGGTTAATGCGTGTACCTCTTCAAGAGTGTCCTGAAATGTTTGCCAGAATTTATTTTGTTTTAGGTCAGGTAAAATAAGTCTTTAGTTTTAACAGTTTATGCTAGAGACGAGCAGTTTTCATTATAAAAGGTGAAACCACAGACAAAGCCATGTTGTTTCTTTCTATAGCAAGAGGCTGTGGTATAAAGTAAGAAATCATCACGATAAGGAAAAGTTTCACGGCACACCTGAGAGTTCCTCGGTTGGGAACCACTGAGCTAGAAGACGGAGCTAGACAGATAAATTCAAATCATTCCACAGTTGACAACTGTCCGCCAGCGAGGAGGTTTTCATGCTGCTCAGAATTTTTTCCTGTGGGTTATAACCTTAAATATGCATTACTTTCCGTAGTGCAGAGGACGGAGTTCATCAACATGTGGAAAGCTATACTGCTAAGGGAGGAAAGGCTGAATTCCTCACCTGAGATCTCAAAAAGGTGCCAACTCATAAGTCGGGAGGATCTTAAAGGGGAAGTTTGAGGTATCCATGGCAATTCTTACCTTAGGGCTCCCGTTGTGGCAGACCTGGGCTGGCGCCGGCCCTTTAAGGCACGCAGTTTATCTCCTTGGGTCATGCAGAGCCCGTTCTCTCCAATGTAGTCGTTCTGTGGAGAGAACGCATGAACCCGTAAGATATGCGCCGAAGCATGTACAGTAGATCACGATGAAACAAAAACATGGCCGTGCTTTGTGTATAAGAACAGCTGTCTACGGAAATAGCTCTCCCACCCCTATAGTATGTCTAGTGCTGGTTTGATAAATAAACTCAGCAAAAAAAGAAACATTCTAACTGTTTTTCCCCCCAGCAAACTTAACTTGTGGAAATATTTGTATGAACATAACAAGATTCAGCAAATGAGACAAACTGAACAAGTTCCACAGACATGTGACTAATAGAAATTGAATAATGTGTCCCTGAACAAAGGGGGAGTTCAAAAGTAAGTCAGTATCTCATGTGGCCACCAACTGCATTAAGTACTGCAGTGCATCTCCTCCTCAGACTGCTCCAGATTTGCCAGTTCTTGCTGTGAGATGTTACCCCACTTCCACCAAGGCACCTGCAAGTTCCCGGACAATTCTGGGGGGAACGGTCCTCGCCCTCACCCTCCGATCCAACAGGTCCCAGACATGCTCAATGGGACTGAGATCTGGGCTCTTCGCTGGCCATGGCAGAAAATTGACATTCCGGTCTTGCAGGAAATCACGCTCAGAATGAGGAGTATGGCTGGTGGCATTGTCATGCTGGAGGGTCAGGATGAGCCTGCAGGAAGGGTACCACATGAGGGAGGAGGATGTCTTCCCTGTAATGTACAGCGTTGAGATTGCCTGCAATGACGACAAGCTCAGTCCGATGATGCTGTGACACACCGCCCCAGACCATGTCGGACCCTCCACCTTCAAATTGACCCCGCTCCAGAGTACAGGCCTCGGTGTAACACTCATTCCTTCAACGATAAACTAGAATCTGACCATCACCCCCGGTGAGGCAAAACCGTGACTCATCAGTGAAGAGCACTTTTTGCCAGTCCTGTCTGGTCAAGCGACGGTGGGTTTGTGCCCATAGACGACATTGTTGCCGGTGATGTCTGGTGAGGACCTGCCTAACAACAGGCCTACAAGCCCTCAGTCCAGCCTCTCTCAGCCTATTGCGGACAGTCTGTGCACTGGAGGGATTGTGCATTTCTGGTGTAACTCGGGCAGTTGTTGCCATCCTGTACCTGTTCCGCAGGTGTGATGTTCGGGTGTACCGATCCTGTGCAGGTGTTGTTACACGTGGTCTGCCACTGCGAGGATGATCAGCTGTCTGTCCTGTCTCCCTGTAGCGCTGTCTTAGGCGTCTGACAGTACGGACATTGCAATTTATTGCCCTGGCCACATGTGCAGTCCTCATGCCTCCTTGCAGCATGCCTAAGGCATGTTCACACAGATGAGCAGGGACCCTGGGCATCTTTCTTTTGGTGTTTTTCAGAGTCAGTAGAAAGTTCTCTTTAGTGTCCCAAGTTTTCATAACTGTGACCTTAATTACCTACTGTCTGTAATTAGTGTCTTAACGATGTTCCACAATTGTTTATGGTTCATCGAAAAAGCATGGGAAACAGTGTTTAAACCCTTTAAAATAGAGATCTGTGAAGTTATTTGGATTTTTATGAATTATCTTTGAAAGACAGGGTCCTGAAAATGGGACGTTTTTGCCGAGTTTACATTAGGTACGAAATAATACACCCTAGGGAAATCGAGTCAGCCTCCACAAGAGTAGACGATACTTAGTCATCCCCACTCTACAGCTCCAAACAAGAGAGGGTAAGGGTATGTGAGGGTAAGGGAAGCAGGCCACCTATAACTGAACATTCTAGAAGGAACACTAGAATGGTTTTAAGTCAAACGTGGGGGGAATAGCTGTAGCCCCAGATGTTTCACATCCACGGGGAAATGGGGCATTATCAGGGTTATTAGGCGCCAAACAGAAAATAACAGATTAAAAACAGGGTTGAAACAATTCGGAATTTCCTAAGTGGATGCAAGGTTGTATTGATTATGGTGAAACAAGTGTTTCTTATTGGACAAGTTCAGATACTCCCTCCCTGTTTCAGTTTGTTTTTATTCCTTTTAGTGCCTAACAAATAGGACCCTGGGAAGTGTTGTGGGTGGCACTGACCTCTTGGAGGCGGTCGATGCTGTGGGACTTGAGGATGCCACCAGGGCTAGTGGTGTGGGTGGGGTTGAGGGTGAGGTCATCCATGCTGGAGGTGAGGCGAGACACGCCCCTCGGCTGCTTCTGCTGCGAACGCTGCACGTCTCCTTGCATCCACATGGCTGCTTGCCTCCTGACAGAGAAACAGATCGGCGAGAGCGATGAGCGGAAGACGAAAAGGGAGCGAAATATGGAAAGGTGTGGGGGAGTTGAGGAGGGAGAGAGGTTGCATTAGGACGTACTCACCGACCGTGTGACCTTAACTTCTTTGAGATAGGGGGCAGCATTTTCACTTTTGGATTAATAGCGTGCCCAGAGTAAACTGCCTCCTCCTCAGTCCCAGATGCTAATTTATGCATATTATTAGTAGTATTGGATAGAAAACTCTGAAGTTTCTAAAACTGTTTGAATGATGTCTGAGTTTAACAGAACTCATATGGCAGGCAAAAACCTGAGAGAAAATCCAAACAGGAAGTGGGAAATCTGAGGTTTGTAGTATTTGAACTCAGCCCCTATCAAATACACAGTGGGATATGGGTCATTTTGCACTTCCTAAGGCTTCCACTAGATGTCAACAGTCTTTAGAATGTTGTTTCAGGCTTCTACTGTGAAGGGGGGCCAGATGAGAGCGGTTTGACTAAGGGGTCTGGCAGCAGCCTCGTTCTCAGTTACGAGCATTTCACATGAGGTAGCTCTCGTTCCATTGCTTTTCTACAGACAATGGAATTCTCAGGTTGGAACATTATTGAACATTTATGATAAAAACATCCTAAAGACTGATTCTATACTTAATTTGACAAGTTTCTACGACCTGTAATATAACTTCTTGAACTTTTCGTCCGGCGTTCGGTTGGACCTGAATGCGCGTTTGGATTTGTTTACCAAACGCCCTAACAAAAGAAGCTATTTGGACATAATTGATGGACTTTATGGAACAAATCAAACATTCGTTTTACTGGGATTCCTGGGAGTGCATTCTGATGAAGATCAAAGGTAAGTGAATATTTATAATGTTATTTCTGACTAATGTTGACTGCGCAACATGGCGGATATTTCTTTTGGCTGGTTTGGGCTATGAGCGCCATACTCAGATTATGCTTTTTCCGTAAAGTCTTTTTGAAATCTGACACAGCGGTTTCATTAAGGAGAAGTTTCTATATTTCCATGTATAACACATGTATTTTCATCAACATTTATGAGTTTTTCTGTAAATTCGTGTGGCTCTCCGCAAAATCACTGCATGTTTTGACACTACTGAAAATAACACGCCAATGTAAAATGAGATTTTTGGATAGAAATATGAACTTTACCGAACAAAACATACATGCATTGTGTAACATGAAGTCCTATGAGTGCCATCTGTTGAAGATCAAAGGTTAGTAATTAATTTTCTCTATTTGTGCTTTTTGTGACTCCTCTCTTTGGCTGGAAAAATGGCTGGGTTTTTCTGTGACTTGGTGGTGACCTAACATAATCGTTTGTGGAGCTTTCGCTGTAAAGCATTTTTGAAAATCCGACACTGTGGCTGGATTAACGAGAATTGTGTCTTTAAAATGGTGCCTAATACTTTTTTGTTTCAGAAATTTGATTTATGAGATTTCTGTTGATTTGTATTTGGCGCACTGCAATTTCATTGGCGGTTGGCGAGGGGTTCCGCTTCCCAGACAGGTTAAGTCTATAAGACCATGTCACTTGTGGCCTGACAAGAGAGAGACAGTTTATATCCCAGGACAATGGAATTGATGCTAAGAGATAATACTACAACTGCTGTTGAAGGGCTGAATGGGGGGGGGGCACAGATTTATCCAACAATTTACCCCATTTAATCTTTACCCATTTGTTCACCCAGAACATGGCAGACAGCTTTGGAGAGACTAGGACCAACAACAAGCTGTGGATAACCAGGACAGGAATATGTTCAGCTTCATAGATGATGGATGGACTGGGAACAAGTCCCGAGCACGGTTTAACACACACACACACACACACTTCCCACAAAATAGCAGTTGAGCAAGCCTGAAAAGCTGTCCAAAGCATCCTTCTGGTATGTGTGTAAGATCTTTCATCTGTCCTTGCATTTCCTGTTAGACTCTCCCCCATGGAGGAGTATGTTTTCCCAGACTTTCTGGTTTAGTCAGCAAGTTGAAAAAAAAAAGTGGTCAGCCAACACATTTGGATGAACTGGTATAAAGATTAAAAAAAACACTTAAGAAAAACAAATTCTCCCCCGACAAAATCTACAGCAGAGCATGTTATCAGGCCATAACCTGAGGCACAAACGTTTCACAAACTCTGAATGAACAAGACAAATAGCCAATCAAGGGCACAAAGACTACGTCAAGACAGTTGCTTGCTTGAGAAACTGTGGATTATAACTAGAGGTCGACCGATTAATCGGAATGGCCGATTTCAAGTTTTCATAACAATCGGAAATCTGTATTTCTGGGCGCAAATTAGCCGTTTTTTTTAAAACACCTTTATTTAATATTTATTTAACTAGGCACGTCAGTTAAGAACACATTCTTATTTTCAATGACTGCCAAGGAACAGTGGGTTAACTTCTTCGATACAGGGGGAGCTCTTAATTTTTGGATAAAAAAACGTTCCCGTTTTAACTTCTTGCGTCGAGCAATCCCGGATCCGGGATCCTATTTATAGCCTCAAGCTCATTAGCATAATGCAACGTTAACTATTCATGAAAAATCGCAAATGAAATTAAATAAATATATTTGCTCTCAAGCTTAGACTTTTGTTAACAACACTCATCTCAGATTTTCAAAATATGCTTTTCAACCATAGCTAAACAAGCATTTGTGTAAGAGTATTGACAGCTAGCATAGCTATAAGCCTAGAATTCAGCCAGCAACATTTTCACAAAAACAAGAAAAGCATTCAAATAAAATCATTTACCTTTGAAGAACTTCAGATGTCTTCAATGAGGAGACTCAGATAGCAAAAAATATTATTTGTGTAGGACAAATAGCTCCGTTTTGTTCACGTTTGGCTACGGAAAAAAACCTGTATCCAGTTATAGCCTCAAGCTCATTAGCATAACGTAACTTTAACTATTTATGAAAATCGCAAATGAAATTAAATAAATGCTCTCTCAAGCTTAGCCTTTTCTTAACACTCATCTCAGATTTTCAAAATATGCTTTTCAACCATAGCAAAACAAGCATTTTTGTAAGAGTATTGATAGCTAGCGTAGCATTTAGCATAGCATTTAGCGTGTAACATTTTCACAAAAACCAGAAAAACATTCAAATAAAATCATTGACCTTTGACAATGTTGCCTGCTGAATGCTAGGCTAATGCTATGCTAGCTATCAATACCTCTTACACAAATGCTTGTGTAGCGATGGTTGAAAAGTATATTTTGAAAATCTGAGATGACAGTGTTGTTAAGAAAAGGCTAAGCTTGTGAGTGAATATATTTATTTCATTTCAAGGTAAGTTGCTAGCTAGCATTAAACTTACCTTTAAAAAAAACAATCATAATTACTAGTTAACTACACATGGTTGATGATATTACTAGATATTATCTAGCGTGTCCTGCGTTGCATATAATCTGACTGAGCGGTGGTAGGCAGAAGCAGGCGCGTAAACATTAATTCAAACAGCACTTTCGTGCCAGTAGCTCTTCGTTGTGCGTCAAGCATTGCGCTGTTTATGACTTCAAGCCTATCAACTCCCGAGATGAGGCTTGTGTAACCGAAGTGAAATGGCTAGCTAGTTAGCGCGTGCTAATTGTCGATGGTTCTGGTTAGAGCCCAGGGAGGAGCGAGGAGAGGGACGGAAGCTATACTGTTACACTGGAAATACTAAAGTGCCTATAAGAACATCCAATAGTCAAAGGTTAATGAAATACAAATGGTATTGAGGGAAATAGTCGTATAATTCCAATAATAACTACAACCTAAAACTTCTTACCTGGGAATATTGAAGACTCATGTTAAAAGGAACCACCAGCTTTCAAATGTTCTCATGTTCTGAGCAAGGAACTGAAACGTTAGCTTTCTTACATGGCACATATTTTACATGGAACATATTGCACTTTTACTTTCTTCTCCAACACTTTGTTTTTGCATTATTTAAACCAAATTGAACATGTTTCATTATTTACTTGAGGCTAAATTGATTTTATTGATGTATTATTTTAAGTTAAAATAAGTGTTAATTCAGTATTGTTGTAATTGTCATTATTACAAAATTAAAACATTAATACATTTTTTTTTTTTTTTTTTAAGTCTGATTAATCGGTATCGGCTTTTATGGTCCTCCAATAAATCGGTACTGAAAAATCATAATCGGTCGACCTCGAATTCAAACAATTGCTCTTCCAAAGGCTTATAATGTATATGAATGACAAGTAGCTAGAGGAAAATGATCTGGGACCTGCCATAAGGAATACGTACTCGTCCAGGAAGTGCTGCTGAGGGCCGATGACGGAGCCTGGTCGGCAGACTCTGATCCAGGCAATGGTCTCTGCTGCTGTAAAGCGGTAGTGCTTCATCAGGTAACAGCCTATGAGAGTGCCTGTACGCCCAAGGCCAGCTGATTGATAGAGAGCGAGAGAGATAAAAGTAATACATAAAAAGAGAGATGAGAGGAGAGATGAGCTAAGAGAGAAAGAGACAGAGATTACCTTATAATGTCATCATCAGATTTGTTCTATAAATAAGACTTTTAGGAACATAAGCTTCACCACATAAGACATAGGTACAGTATCACTGCAATACTAGAGCACTATGGTAACTCTGGTAAGTAATACACCTGACAAGGGGCATACATTGAACAACACTGCCCCCTAATGTAAGACCTGCAGGCCTGCATTCGTTGGCAAAGAATACAAAAATACAGTTGAGTGTTGCATTACTGATCAACTTGGATCCGCCAACTTGGCAGTCAAATAACATTCCAATGAAGAGTGAACTCTTTAAAATCCCTCTTAACAGACATAAAATACATAAGGTGCGTTTGATTAGGCTTGCCAGCCACACAATGGAAACAGTCCAAATAGTGGCTTGCCTGGCATATGGGGTCTGCACTATCTCAACATATACTGCAGTGTGCGCGCGCATGCACCTTTGCAGTGGACGGCCACTGCGCCGTCGGTGCTCTCGCAGATGTGCAGGAAGCGGCGGGTGATGATGTCGCTTGGCGTGCTGCCGTCTACAAAGAACAGGTCGTAGTGGTCGAAGCCGGCATCCGTGAAGCGCTGGGCATCATAGATCTTCTTGTTGAGCCGGACGACCGAGGTAACGTTGTGCTGTCGGAAGTAGGGGAAGTATGCTTCTGGAGCGTGAAGAGGATAGCCTGGTTTAGGGAGGAGGGGGGGGGGGGTTAAGGACAGTTAAATTGTGTAAAACTTAGGTAAGGACAACTAATTCTAAACCTGCCAGTGAAGACAAAAAGTACAATCTTTGGTTTGTTGTCAAACTTATTACTACTCCAATGACTCTGCTGTTAGAGGAGAACAGACGAGGGAAAACAGATGCATAGGGAAAGTCTACCTAAATCTCCAATCTGAACCCGAACCGTGTCAAGGTTCATTGGTCGAGACAACTATTAAATTACTCTGGAACGGCTATTGATTCTTAAAGAAAAAGGGTCCATAAAAGGTCACTGAGAGAATCCAAAACTCGTCTCACCATTTTCTATTTTACTTTTGGGATGGGGTCCACTGAAGGCCAGAAATTTCCCAGGCACAATCCAGTTGAAGTCTCCATTTTCAACTCGCTATAACAGAGAAAGAGAGAAGAGGACTCAACATATCCAACAGGGGCCCAGAAGACAAGGGATATGGACATTTTGCTCTGACTGAAAATTCTACTTCAACACTAAATGCTTTATTCAGACTTTCCAGGATGGCCAGTTAGTAGCCATCTTCAGTATCAACCTAAACTGATGGCTCCCACTAGCCTGGTCCCAGATCTGTTTGTACCGCCTTGCCAACTCCTATTGTCATTGTTAATCCATGGCACAAACAGCTCTGGGACCAGGCTAGATTACAACATCAACATTATCAAAAAAGTAATTTTGTGACTATGTAGACAACAATATTCTGCCCGATTTTGCCTAGTCGGGTCAAACTAACCGATGTCACTCACACAAGACGTTCTCATTAAACTGAAAAGGTGCACGTCAGCTCATCAGTCAAGCGCAGCGTAACAGAGTGGGATTGTGAACATTGTAGGGGTGCTGCCTTTTGCGATTTACAGACGCTCTGCCATTCAAACTGATGGGCAGACGCTTACTATTGGAGCAGGTTCAAGGTCAACGTGTCATCATTACCTCGTAGTGCTCGTATTCATCCACATCAAACGACTCAAAGTCAAAGAATCCATGCTGCAGGGCCTGAAGAGGAAAGAAAAGAACACACAGTTTAATATATGTATGTGTTTGTGTGGGTCTCAGTTCATTCATGACCAAGCAAAACTGAAGTGATCGAGGCAACCCCAGAATTAGATTCACCTCAAGCCTGCGGTCCACCGGAAAGCCTGACGCACAAAAGCCTTTGCAGGGTCATGATGACCGATTACAATCTGCGTCGCTCAGAACAGATACTGTTACAGCGGAGGACGGCAAAGTGACCCAGACAGTCATTATCAGCTGCATCAAACTAAGCCATGTTGATGATAATGTGGGCTTACAAGGATAGGGATAATAAAGCAACAATAACATAAGAGGGTTACTGGCATGACAAAGTGATGCGTTTGCTTGGTGCAAGGCTAAATTACTAAGGATAATATATGTAGGCACTTTAACCCACCAACTCAATTATAGCCTTGGTGAGGATAGCTGCATAGTGAACAGTCAGCAACCAACCAAAGCCTTGAGGGTCATTGTGAGTAGAGAAAGTGGAACCACCGTGCTCCTTCCCAGTATTCTACCCCACACCACTGTGTCTCCTGTCTAAGGCCTGTAACATTTGCAGCAGTTGTGTTAAATAGGGAGTGTCTGATTAAGCGTGTGCAGTCGGTACTACACCGTACCAGCCATACACTGTAGAACTATCATTGGTAAGCATTAGGGGGTTGTAAATTGTAAAATTAAGTTTAAATTATTTAGTGAATTTTATATAATTCGGCTGAGCCAATAGTTTTTATTTTTAAAGTTTTGCTTCTCCAAGGCAGCGAGCCAAAGGGCTATTCAGCTCCAGTCCTGGTAGTGTCCCAGAAGAGTTGACAAGTTTTCTTTATCCACCAGAAATCAATTCTCAATTGGTTTAAATGATCAGCCACTGAGTTCATAGTTCTGGATTCCCATGTCTAGACCAGTCACAGATTCGTTAGCCAGAAGGATAGCCAAAGGGATATTAAAAACAATTTGATCTATTTTACTTCAACAAAAGGTCAGAGATGGGAGACATCTGGTCTTTACTGTCCAGGCCTTAATTCTTAAATCAAAACTAATTATCGCATTTCATGTGACCAGTTGAGTTCTAAAGAAACCACCCGATCCAGCTCTCCAGCCTGTGAATTAACAGTAAATCAAGGTAACAGCAACTGTCAAACAAACCTCCACGCCCCTCACATAACGCATACAATAATATGATAGTGTCCAAGTAGAATATATTGTGTACACGCTCATTCAAGGATAAGTTCAGGGTCTGTCCTTGGCTCAGAAACATATCCTACAGCATTTTAAAAGAACTATATAGTAAAATAAATCCATGGAAAGGCAGAGAGTAGGAGACTATTCATTTGAGACAGGGAAACTGAGATGCACACAAACATTGGACACTTGAGCGTGCAGTGGGCATGTTCACTGCACGCGCACACTGCGCTGACAGCCTCTTTCCAGCCCCTCTTCTCAGTCAGGTCTATAGTGTTGACAATTGTCTGAGCTGCTCTCCCCCCAGGTCTGTGTTACGCAACTCTTCTCAGTTCTCCTGAGCAGCAGGTTTAATAGACAATTAACCTCTCAGCAAACCAGGGTTAACTATGGCCTCTTTCTGTACCACGCCTAGGTTTATAAAGAAGGAAATCCCTTTGAACTGTTTACACTATGGTGACCATCCGACCCACCTATGTGAGGGTACATACCTACAGTGCATTCGGAAAGTATTCAGACTGACTTTTTCCACATTTTGTTACGTTACAGCCGTATTCTAAAAAGGATTAAATTGTTCCCCCCTCAATCTACACACAATACCCCATAATGACAAAGCAAAAAAAGGTTGAATTTTTGCTAATATAATATTTTGCTGAAAATATCACATTTCATAGGTATTCAGACCCTTTACTCAGTACTTTGTTGAAGAACCTTTAGCAGTGATTACAGCCTCGAGTCTTCTTGGGTATGACGCCAGAAGCTTGGCACACTTCTATTTGGGGAGTTTCTCCCATTCTTCTCTGCACATCATCTCAAGCTCTATCAGGTTGGATGGGGAGCGTCGCTGCACTCCTGCAATGTCTTGGCTGCGTGCTTAGGGCCGTTGTCCTGTTGGAAGGTGAACCTTCGCCCCAGTGAGGTCCTGAGCACTCTGGAACAGGTTTTCATAAAGGATCTCTGTACTTTACTCCGTTAATTTTCCCCTGCTTGATACGGACTCGTCTCCCAGTTTCTGCTGCTGAAAAACATCCCCCACCGTATGATACCACCACCATGCTTCTTGTCCCATCGGGCTCTAGCGTCTCTGTGGCGTGCCAGGTGTACGGTGCTTCCTCCGACACATTGGTGCGGCTGGCTTCCGGGTTAAGTAGGCATTGTGTAAAGAAGCAGTGCAGCTTGGCTGGGTTGTTTTTCGGTGGACGCATGGCTCTCGACCTTTACCTCTCCCGAATCCATATGGGAGTTGCAGCGATGGGACAAGACTAAATACCAATTGGATACCTCAAAATTGGGGAGAAAACAGGATGAACATTTTTTTATAAAAGAATGATGGAGGCCACTGGGGACCTTCAATTCCACAGAAATGTTTTGGCACCCTTCCCCAGACGTGTGCTTCGACAAATCTGTCTCGGAGCTCTATGGACAATTCCTTCAACCTCATGGCTTGGTTTTTGCTCTGACATGCACTGTCAGCTGTGAGATCTTAGACAGGTGTGCGCCTTTCCAAATCAATCAATTGAATTTACCACAGGTGGACTCCAATCAAGTTGTAGAAACATCAGGGATGATCAACGGAAACAGGATGTACCTGAGCTCAATTTCGAGTCTCATAGCAAAGGGTCTGAATATTCATGTAAATAACGTGTTACTTTTAACACATTTGCAAAAATGTCTAAACCTGCTTTAGCTTTGTCATTATGGTGTATTGATGAGGAAAACAATTAATTGAATCAATTTTAGAATAAAGCGGTCAGGTAACAAAATGTGGAAGAAGTCGAGGGGTCTGAATACACTATGTACCTTTGTGTGTGCGCGCCCTGCACACCTGTCACATAAGTGTGTGTCAAGTGATTAATTCATTAGCCCAGTGACATGCTAACGGGGGCACCGGGTCCCTCTACTAGAGCAGAGCAGACAGCCAAACAGTGAATCATGGTACAAATCACAGTGATTAGAACAGAAACAGCCTGTAATTAACACAGTAGGCAGCCACCTTATCCAACACCATACATTACTGAGACTCACTCAGTAGCATTACAGGGCCATAAAAAGATGGGGAAATGGCTGCTTAACACTAGAATGGCCAAGGGGATCCTTTTGACCCAATATGATTATACAATTTAAATAGCGCTGACATTTTTAAAGTTATGCCCCACTCTGTCCTGGACTATTCCTAAATATGTCTGTATTTCACACACGTATGTTGTTAGAATTTCAAATGTGTTAAAAGCACTTAAGAGGACAAAAGGCTACTTTTTCAAATCCTCCTACAGAGAGTCACATGCAGGTAAGAAGTTTTGATTTCTATATCGTATCAAAAAGAGCAAATTCTGAGCTTTCCAAAACACTTACCATTGCCAAGTAGCAACAATTTCTTTCTGCAAAATAATATTTCACAAGAATAACCACTGTTCCATGCACTCCACATGTGACCACATGGCAACAGAGAGCCTACAGTAACAAATTAGCCAAACAAAAATACTAGTGTCTTCGAAATCATGTTTTTTTTTGTATTCTAATGTTACTCAAGACCTCCATAAATTAAACCAAATATATTTCAGATAGCATACATGCAATGTATTTATTAGGCTGTTAGAATGTTGAGTCAAAATGGCTCCTCATTGGCCTGAAGGGGGGTCCAAAGAGGCCAGGTTCTTTCTAGTGTTTAAGAACCGGCAATACAGCAACAGCAGAAGCAAGCAAGTTGTTCTGAGGGCTATATACCAGAATTGGTGCCAATTTCATTCAGGAAGTGGATTTAAAATTACCCCAAACCCTTATTGCAAATATATGGGACTGGAGTCTAAGGTTTCTTGTCTCAGGTTTCTTGTTGTTATTCCCTGCCACTCACACTGGGAAGGGAAATTCCCAGGGTCTTTGGGGGGGTGTGTGTGTGTGTGTGTGTGTGTACTAGGGCCTGTTGTGGAAGTTGACAGAAAATACTGGAATGTGCCAAGGAATCACAGACATTCCTATATGATGGCTGTCTGACCAGTCTTTCCGGAATGACACTGCTGGCACACTAAGTCCCCAGCGTAGGCTGATGTAACTTAAAGAGTGGTTATTGTGGGTGTTGGCCTTTGTCACTGTACCTGCAGTGCCACGTGAGACTGTGCTACCTTCCTACCGCTCACCTACAGGGTTACATTAAACCCCCCCCCCCCCCCGGGCTGTCGGACAAAAAAAAAAAAAAAAAACTCTGCCCTCGGTCTGGGATTGCCGTCTAAATGCTAGGTCAGGATGCCACGGAGAGAGACAACTGCTAACCTTATCCACCATTGTCGAGTGCGCTAGCATCGCAAAAGAAAAATGTACACATACATGTTATTCGATCCTGTCACCCGCACAAGCGTCTGTGTAGTCAAGCGCTAAAATAGAAGTTGGATCTATTTGAGATGCGCCACAATTCCCCTCCTTATTGGATACTAACTAGGTTTCCCTTTTTACCTGTGGATTAAATCGGAGTAGAGAAACACAACTTTGTATGACTATGGATCAAAACTCTACAAAAAAACAGCTAAAAAACAAAAAGGGAACCATATGCATGTCAGGGAAAATAACCTTGTGTTAATCTCCCAGAACAAACTAGCCAGCAAAAGCTAGCTAGCTAAATGTTACTTGTCTGTTTGGACCTGCCCACAAATTAATATAGTTGGTTATGACTGAGGCAAGCGAGTGGCCGGTGTATTCAGCAAGTAAGTGTTGGCTTGGCCTTGGATATAAGAAAGTCTGTAGAATGGTGATAAAGAGGGAGGAAAAGAATCAAGATCAGCTACGCAAAAGATGGCTTTCTATTTAACGTTATGATTTACTGGAAGTCCATAAATACACAAAACTTACCTTCCGGATTCCTTGCAAGCAGTCGAGAATAGTCAGGTTGTATGTGCAGTTTCCAAATGAGGCATCTCTGAAAATCAAAGAAATTAAGGAGTGAGAGATTAATTGAAAAATTATTTAAGTGTCGCAATTACGACATTGTCTTTCCAATCTCTCCAATATGCTGAAGCCCAAACATGGGAACTAAACGGAACAAAAATATAAAACGCAACATGTAAAGTGTAGGTCCCATTTTCATGAGCTAAAAGAACCCAGAAATGTTCAATACACACAAGGTTTTTTCTCACATTTAGTTCATATCTATGTTCATGAGCATTTCTCCTTTGCCAAGATAATCAATCCAATTGACAGGTGTGGCATATCAAGAAGCTGATTAAGCAGATCATTACACAGGTGCACCTTGTGCCGAGGACATTAAAAGGCCACAAATGTACAGTTTTGGTCACACAGCACAATGCAACAGACGTCTCAAGTTAAAGGGGCGTGCAATTGGCATGCTGGCTGCAGGAAAGTCCAACAGAGCTGTTACCAGAAAATGTCATGTTCATTTCTCTACCATAGCTGCCTCCAACATTATTTTTTTAAATTTGGCAGTACATACAACTGGCCTTTCAACTGCAGACCACTTGTAAATCATGCCAGCCCAGGACCTCAACATTTGGCTTCTTCACACGCAGGACTGTCTGAGGGAGGCTGGCTCCCAAGTGGGTGGGCCTATGCCCTCCCAGGCCCACCCATGGCTGTGCCCATTCACAGTCATGCGAAATCCATAGATTAGGGCCTAATTTATTTATTTAAATTGACTGACTTCCTTCTATGAACTGTAACTCAGTAAAATCTTTGAAATTGTTGCATTTATACATTTATTCAGTATGTGATTTCGGTGTTTTGCAGGTACTATTTAATTAAGCTGCCAGTTGAGGACTTGAGGCGTCTTTCTCAAACTAGACACTAATGTACTGGTCTTCTTGCTCAGTTGTGCCCCGGGGCCTCCAACTCTTTCTATTCTTGTTAGAGCTAGTATGACGGGAGTAGTACACAGCGTTGTACGAGATCTTCAGTTTCTTGGCAATCTCTCGCATGGAATAGCCTCCATTTCTCAGAATAATAGATGAGGTTCAGTAGAAAGTAACTTGTTTCTGGCCATTTTGAGCCTGTAATCAAACCCACAAACAGATGCTCCAGATACTCAACTAGTCTAAAGAAGGCCAGTTTTATTGCTTCTTTAAATCAGGACAACAGTTTTCAGCTGTGCTAACATAATTGCAAAAGGGTTTTCTAATGATCAATTAGTCTTAAAATGATCAACTTGGATTAGCTAACACAACGTGCCATTGGAACACAGGAGTGATGGTTGCTGACAATGGGCCTCTGTATGCCTACATAGACATTCCTTTTAAATAATCTGCCATTTCCAGCTGCAATAGTCACTCACACTGTATTTCTGATCAATTTGATGTTATTTTAAATGGACAATACATTGTTTATTTTCAAAAACAAGGGATATTTCTAAGTGACCCCAAACTTTAGCTACGGAACAAGGTGCCCTCTATGTACTCACCCCTATCAAAACACAGCAAACATCCCCATTGCACACACACAAAATCAGAAACCACTGGTCCATATCCGAACATAGAATCCAAACATCTCATCTTTTGTGGGACATGGGCATCAAGAGGAATGCTCCAATTCTATAAGTCCTTGAGCCAGGACAAGTGATGTCACCATCCACTTAGGTGACAGACAGTGACCTTGGACAAAATTGGGATACTAGATAGGCCAACGACAAAGGAGAACAAAAAAACCCATTAGGTTTGGAAAGAACACTTGAAACAGGGCAAGAGAGATCGAAGTATATATATATATATATATTCATGGCGAAAACTGAAAACGTAAGACGTTCGTCACGTCCTTAAGGAGATGTGTGCAGAGAAATTGGCCCTGAGAGAGGAGACCAGCGAATGTGGGAAGACATATCTTTCTAGAGACAGCTTTTCACAAAATCAAAGCACTTGCATTTCAGCCTCAGCTCATTTGGTATTCTCCAATGCTGACAAGAAAAAAAAGTATTAATCTATAAACACAGCTTCCCTGTTTCACAAACACACAATTTGGCACGCACAAAATCTCAAATTGCACATTATGCACGCAATGTACTTAATTCCTCATTTCATAGGCATATTGTAGCTGGCAGAAGAATCTGGGTCAAATTCAGCTGTTTGTTCTCGTTCCTCTCTCTAGGTCGGAGTGTTGCTGCAGGCTGGGAGCGCTCTGTTACTGACAGGAGCATCAAAGGGAATGGCAGAAGTTCAACCAAGAGCCTTCAAGAGGCCACCTACACAAAGTGGTGTGTCAGAGACACGAGGAGTTCAGTTACCGTGACACCACTCACAACACAAAACAAGGTGTTTCAGACACAAAAGGCTGAAACTGTACGTGTGTGAGATTATATGCCGTAATGCAGGGGTCTCCAACAGGTAAATGGAGAGCTACCAGTTTCTCACAGCCCACCAAATTATTCTGAAAGTACATGCATTTTATGGTTTCCATTGCAAACTGTCATCAATAATTCTCACAAGTATTAGACACCTCAAGCTCCTGGCTACTACCCATTCAAAGCCACATTGACATTATCCTGGTTAGCCCCTACTGGCTTAAAAACCTAAACATAATATCTGCCAGCAATATTGCTCCCGTCTGTCTGTTTGGTGCACACATTTGTCTATCACTCTGTGTGTAGCCAATTTGTGATGCTAATGATAACAGCCTTGTTGGTTGAAAAACATTCCCTAAAACCTCCTCAATTAAAAGTGTTAGCTGCAAAGTAGGCTTACCTGACAGAAGTTCAGTTTCAGTCAAAAGTTGGGACACCTACTCATTCGAGGGAGAATGCCAAGAGTTTACAAAGCTTTCATCGAGGCAAAGGGGTGGATACTTTAAAGAACCTAAAATATATTTTTATTTATTTAACACTTTTTTGGTTACAACATATGTATTATTCATAGTTTGTCTTCACTATTATTCTACAATGTAGAAAATAGTAAAAAAAAAAAAAAATGGTTTGACTGGTACTATCATGATTATAGGTATCAATTGGGTGGCGATTTGTTTGCATAACATGTTTGTTCTGCCATAACATGTGCTGCAGCAGTAGGCCTAACAGCAGAAACAATGCTAGACTGACACATTCCACTCTCACTAGATAGGCAATAAAAGGGGAATAACAATTTAAAAGACCTAAAAAACATAAATTTGTTGCTCTATGAAGAATTTAAATCTTGAGTAACAAAATTAAAAAGGGAAAAAAATTCCCAGAACAGAGGAAAGCTAACTGGGGAAAAAAAGAAATCAGCAATTGTGTTACAGCATTATTTTAAAATGGATTACATTTAGATTGTGTCACTGTCCTATACACAATAGACCATAATGTTAAAAGTAGAATTTGTTCTAGACATTTCTACAAATTAAAAAAAAAATTAAAGCTGAAATGTCTTTAGTCAATAAGTATTCAACCCCTTTATTACTGCAAGACTAAATAAGTTCAGGAGTAATACATTTGCTTAACAAGTCACATAATAAGTTGCATGGACTCGCTCTGTGTGCAATAATAGTCAACATTAACTTTGAATAAATAAGTCATCTCTGTACCCTACACATAATTGTAAGGTCCCGCAGTCGAGAAGTGAATTTCAAACAGATTCAATCAAAGAAAGAGGTTTTCCAATGCTTCGCAAAGAGCATTTATTGGTAGATAAAGGTAAAAATAAAAATGCAGACATTCAATATCCCTTTGAACATGGTGAAGTAATTAATTACACTTTGGATGGTGTATCACACAGTCACTACTAACATACAGGCGTCCTTCCTAACTCAGTTGCCGGAGAGGAAGGGAACCACTCAGGAATTTCACCATGAAATTGTGACTTTAAAACAGTTAGAGTTTATTGGATGTGATAGGAGAAAACTGAGGATGGATCAACAACATTGTTGTTACTCCACAATACTAACCTGATTGACAGAGTGAAAAGGAAGCCTGTACAGAACACAAATATTTCAAAACATGCATCCTGTTTGCAACAAGGCACTAAAGTAAGACTAATAAATGTGGCAAAGAAATGTTGTTTTGGGCAAATCCAACACATCATTGAGTACCACTCTTCATACTGTATTTAAGCATGGTGGTGGATGCATCATGTTATGGATATGCTTGTCATCGGCAAGGACTAGGGAGATTCAGGTTAGAAAAAGAAACGGAATGGAGCGGAAAACTTGGTTCAGTCTGCTTTCCAACCAATACTGGAAGACAAATTCACCTTTCAGCAGGACAATAACCTTAAACACAAGGCCAAATACAACACGAGTTGCTTAACAAGACAGTGAATGTTCCTGAGTGGCCCGAGTAAGTTGACTTAAATCTACTTGAAAATCTATGACAAAACTTGAAAATGCCTGTCAAGCAATGATCAACAACCAACCTGAGAGCGTAAAAGAACAAACCTTTAAAAAAAAAAAAAAAAAATTATGGGCAAATATTGTACAATCCAGGTGTGCACAGCTCTTAGAGACATACCCAGAAAGATACAGACGTGATTGCTGCCAAAGTGGTGTGAATACTGATGTTAATTAGATATGTTTTGGGTGGTTAAGTGGTTAAGGGCGCTGTACTGCAGCGCCAGCTGTGCCATCAGAGTCCCTGGGTTCGCGCCCAGGCTCTGTCGTAACCGGCCACGACGTCCGTGGGTCGACGTCCTGGTCTCAACGCGCACCAGCGACTCCTGCAGTACGGCTGGTTGGGTTGTATCGGACGACGCATGACTTTCAACCTTTGTCTCTCCCGAGCCCATATGGGAGTTGTAGCGATGAGACAAGACAGTAGCTACTCCAACAATTGGATACCACGAAATTGGGGAGAAAAAAAGGTAAAATTCAACAAAAAAATACATTTTTTTTTAGATATGTTTTAACTTTGTCATTATGGGGTATTGGTGAGATTTTTTTTTAAATATTTCATCCATTTTGAATTCAGGCTGAAACAACAAAATGTGGAAAAAGTCAAGGGGTATGAATACTTTCTGAAGGCACTGAATACCGACAGAAAACATCTGTTGTACACCAAGGACACGGGGGAAATTTGCAGAGTAGAAGAGAAGAGTGTGCTTATTTGAAAGTTTTAAAAAATGAAGTAGCTCTCATGCTAGAAATGGTTGGAGAACCCTGCCATAATGTGTGTGCCTACAAACCGTAATGCAGGGTTCTCCCAACAGGTTGATTGCAAGCTACCAGTAGCTCGCAGCCCACCTACGAGTAACTCGCCAAACAATTCCAAAAGTATACTACATTTTTCATGTGTTCCATCGCAAACCGTCAAACAAATATCACAGCTATCAAGCTACCGTGTAAATCAACACAATATTGGCTTTATCCCACCCCTGATTAGCCACTATTGGCTGAAAAAGCCAAACCGAACACAATATCTGCACATTCATTTCCAGCCACATTGACCCCGTCTGTCTACACACGGTGCGTGCATTTGTTTATCACTCAGTGTGAAGTCAGTTGATATGGTAACTGTCGTGGGTTGACAGAAATACTTTCCCTAAAACCTTTCAAATTAAATGCTAACTGCAAAGTAGGCTTACCTAGCAGAAGTATATCATGAGTAAGTATATAATTTATATCTATTATTTGCAAACTCTGCCATGAAATGAGCAGCAGCAGTACAGAACCGTCGCTAGACAGGCACATTGCTCACTCGCTAGATTCGCAAAGTAAAAAAAAAAAAAAGAGGGATTACACAAAAAAACATTTGTTCTGTCTTTTTTTTACAAAGAGCCCCCTGAAAAAAAGATTGTGATTTAACAATTGACATGGCCTCAGAACATACAATTTCATTGTTCCTTTACGAACAATTGTAATTGAGAAACATAAAAACCTATTTGAAAGCTAGAAAAAAGACATTTGTAGCTTGCGACTTATTTAATTTCTTTTTAAAGTAACTCATGCTAGAAAATGTTGGAGACCCCTGACGTAATGTGTGTCTATGTACTACTGTGGGTGTGTGTAGGTCAGTCCATTTCCCTCTCATAACATTGTACCAACCCCATCCAAAAACCAAACTCCAGTCGGCACAGTTAAAATAAAGTCAGCTACTAACTACGGGAAGAGAGGATCGGGGAAGCATCTGTGTCCCACTGTTCTCTAAACACACACACACACACGACCCTCTGGAGGGAGCCACTGGGGAGAGGTGGGACGAATAAGGTCAAAGGCCCAGTTAGAAATAGAATTTCTAAAAGTAGCCCAGCGATATCCATCAAATCAAGTTCAAAGGAAACTAAATTGTGCTGGCAACGCAGAGTGGTGGGAGGAGGATTGGTCCAGCCTTCATTACACAAGTATGCAAAAATAGGGCTCGAGCGTAGTTGAGAATGCTCCCACAGCTTAAAGTGCGGGACAAGAGAGCATTAATGATTGAATGAGAACACCGTCTCCCCTCTTCGCCAATCTCTGCTCGTTCATTCTCCACCCAACAAAACAAGTTACATAAGTGCCATCCCTTTAGCTAGGGGCCATTAGAGCTGGTCAAGTAAACTGACAAAGCTGCATTCTTCTCCATTCACAGAGCCCCGTGGCCCCGGCAAGAAGGCCATCTTTGTGGGCCACACAAGGACCCAATTAAACCAGAGAGCGCCAATAGAGGCGTTGCCACAGAGAGGAGACAACAGGGCTAACTGAAAACACTGCAGTGCCTATGATTCTTCTATGACCAGGAAGACTCCAAAGTCATACACATTGTATTCAGATCTGTATTTTCTTTTGGTGGATAGACACAATGCTTCGTGGTAAGTTAGTGAGTAAATAAAGAAAGGAGTGGAAGAGTAGTCGGAGAACATAGGAATGTAGTGACGATAGGCCTAAATTGTAACCAAGCACAGACAAGAGAGAGAAGTCAGCAAAAACAACTGGGTTCAGTGAGATATCCTAATCTCTCACCTGTTTATTACCAACACAGGGAGAGTCCATAGGACTACATGATATTATCCAGCTTCAATTCACCAAACACACTGGCAGGTTAAGGCAAGCCCTAAGGGTGGATATCTGTCACCATCATAACTCGGGCCAACAATGCCAAAAATTGACCGTAGAGCCTGGCTGCTGACCCATGTACAAGACAGGTACAGAACGCAATCACAGGTCAATGTAGGGGCAGAGAGATACAACAGCTCTTGTTGACATGCCTTCACTTTACTTACCCACCAGCTGCCCTGTTCCTGCTCCCACACATCACATCTATATATCCCCAACGCCATCACTAATTCCTCACCTCCATGTGAAATTGAGTTGGAATGCAGATGGGACTGATCATGAGGGTGTGACTCCCTCCACAGTTCAATAGGAAGGAGCTGATAAGGCTATTCGCTATGGAGCACGTACACGCAGGACTATAGCCTTGTTCCTGTTATCTGTGGCCTGTTCAATGCATAGACGATCTAACAATGGACAATTCCATCAACAAACCGTGACAACATCTACACCACGCGACTGAACCCAAATGGCCAGCTTGGATTACAGAAGCCCCACCTGACCCAGTGTGGGGCGGCAGGTAGCCTAGTGGTTAGAGTGTTGGACTTGTAACCGAAAGGTTGCAAGATCGAATCCCTGAGCTGACAAGGTAAAAATCTGCCTTTCTACCCCTGAACAAGGCAGTTAACTCACTGTTCCTAGGCCTTTGAAAATAAGAATTTGTTCTTAACTGACTTGCGTCACCCACGTATGTTCTGGCCCAACCCATCGGTTTCTGGGCCAACCAGACAGCCCCGAATGCGTCGGGGACGTACTCTGATCCAGACTTATTGCGAAGAATTATTGTAGCGTTTGGCCTGAGCTAGGAGTCTGGGTAGCCAGGCAAAATCTAATCCAGCTCTCCATTCTAAACCGTACACTCCCTCCAGATGCATCAAAACTGCTTGTTTGCTTGTGTTATATGACAAGTGAAAGCAACCAGGCTAACAAAGATTAAACCATTTTTCACATCTAACAATGGCGAGTGATGTTCAATTTTTGGCACGCCCACTCTAAAAATGTAGCCCAATCCTTTTAAAGAGTGAGTTCACTGATCCACAACAGCATAGATATGTTATGCCACGAGAAAGCAAATTAACTCCATGTTATGCTGGGGAGAGAGAGGATGTGTGGGTTCATGTAGTGGGTGGAATATGCAGAGTAAAACAAATACAAGTTCTGTTTTGGAGTAAGGCAGGTATAATAACTGACTAAAAACAATTGGAGGCTAAACTTGTAGAATCTAGATTTTTTTGTTGTTGTCAATGCCACAAGCCTGGGACTACCAAAATACCTTACTATGAAGTATTATTACAATCTGAGAACACACCAATTCGTCTGCTTTTTAGGTCTAATAACTGGTTCTGATAAGACACGAGACACGCCGGAAGTTATTTTAGACTCACATGTCATGCGTCATACATATACACACAGGCCCAATCTATTGTAAGACATACACCCTGTTAATAAGAGGATTAAGGGAAAATGACGACAAGGATGACAGAAAGGGAAGCGTCACGGGGGACTAATTGTGCTGTGGAGCTGTGACCCATGTCTGTGTTGTCGGGTTGCATGACAGAGTTATTACAGAGTATCAGATGTCCTAGGGACAGACAGGGCGTCACCGTTTCAGGTGACACAAACAAAAAAAACGGGAACTGGGGAAGCCTCTGGTGTCGGCCTCCTCTGGGAGGTGGAAACCAGACAAGGCAGGGAAACAGACCGATGAACCAGTCCTATGCACTAGGCAGAGCAAGCACAGTACGAAAAGGTACGCGAGCTGCTAAAAGCCCCGCAATATGGACTGCAGAGGCACAATGTAAAACAAAAACACTTCTAAGCTCAACCATGATACAAAGGGAAGGGAATTAGCCAAGATATGCTTGCAAGGCAAATATCCAATGATGGTTTCTGTGGTAAGAAACCATGCTGCTGTGTGATAGTGTGGACATTGCTGGGCTTACCTGAAGGGAAGATATGAAGAATTGGAGCCTGAGATCAGAGCCCTGTAGGCCTCCTCTGGAGTCTTCTTCAGATAGATGACCTGAGAGAGGGGGAGAGATGAGGAAGCAGTTCATAAACCATGACTGAATTTACTAAAATCGTTCCATGATTTTGGTAATCCTCCAGCTTCCCGATTGATTCAGGTTTTGAAAAGATTGGTTCTCAGAGCACTAATATAGCATGATCGGGAGACAAGGACACAGAATGTGTCACAGATGAGATTCCACAGGCAACAGCATAGAGGCCAGTAGGCCACGTTTCAGCACCACGAGCTCTCCAAATGGAAAACATAAAAAGCACACGCTAGTTAAGTCATCCATTCATGAACGCGTTGCTCTCCCAACCTTGTCAGCAAAGCAGGTAGCTCATCTGAACCAACGCTAAAAACGAAACACTGAGTAGCAATGACAGAGTGGAGCAGCACCTCTGCCATTTTACTTCCACTGAATAAGTTAATTTATCAGCTAGAGTAGAAGGTGTGTTCATAACATTTGGATGTAGAGGACCAGATTTAGCTAATTACTACATGTAAAAATAAAAATATATATATATTTTTAAAGGCTTGCAAAAAAATAACTCTGAACAACGTAAATAAAGACAATGTGAACAACCAGTGAAAACTGCCCTGGGACCGGTTGGTTGTAACTCTACGTCCGACGTAAAATGTGTTCTACTGGCAGACATAAAAATGATACCTGTTGCACCACCTGGGCGTTAGCCAATCTACGTGCTACGCCTGGGCCTACATTCTATGTCTAGTAGAGAGAAGGCATAGGGCGTTCAACTGGGACATTCTTTCATGACACACACAAATGAGCTATCTATATTTTCAAAAGGACGGGAGTTTCGTATTCATATATAACAACCTCTGTGGGCTTTTCGAGTTGCTTATACGCGAGTCAATAGCAAAAGTAACACTTGATTAATACACTACATTACAGCACGCTAAATGTGTCTGATCAGAAATCAGCAACTAATTGATCCAATAACCAAATATAAAGACGGAGATTCAGTGAAACAGAATCACGTCGATTGATTATCAGACAAGGGATTTTACTCGGAATATAGCCCAGGCTACTACATGAGTGAGGAGCAAAACGATCCACCTGTTATACTAGGCTAGTGTAGGCTACATTACATGCTAGCAAAATGTTCTGACAACTGATAGACGAGCAAACTAGATTATCATCATGAACATTTTCCCAGCCTTAATTGGAACCAAATACTCAAAACGAAGATTGTGAAAAATCCATCAATGTCAGATTTCTGTTTTCAAGGAGTCCCCCCACGGTTGTCTCAAAGCAGCGCGATAACGCTGTCCCAATCATAACGGTGCTGAAATTACAGTTGACAACACACGGCTGTTGCTTTATAGTATCTAAAACGGTTGGATGACTTTGAGAGTTTCCGTAAGCAACAACACGATAAATGCCTTCAATGGCAGTCTACTTATTTCCGTAATTCAGTGATAGTAATTACTGATTGATCCATACAGTTGTGGTTAAGAAAAGTCATGCATAGTGGTGGGCTTTGCGACACGATGGGACTTGCCTCGCAAAGTTTAGAACTGCCACGGGGATGGTAACAGCCTAGTAAAGGCCGCTGCCTAGCAACCATCAATATGAAGCATTAAATCACATGAAGGCGCATTGCTTAAGCCGGACTTAGCTACAACTCGTCTTATTTTTGGTTGGTGCAACAATGCTTCGCCAACCGACTTAGCGTTTAAGACCAACTTTCTTACACCCAGCTGCTGTAACAGGACCCTGGCTTGAACAATTAGCAAATCTGGCCTAGAGTGCCAATATTCAAAGGTTGACTGGATGATTTGTCTCGACGAGGGGCCATGCATGAGAGAGTGGGCTTGTGAATGCAGCTTTTGTGTCAGTGGGTCTGGTGACACGGAGGACAAACAGTGCATGAAGCCGGCGTCTTCTCAGCAAGTAGAACAGAGCTTTGTTATTCCTGCTCCCGCTTCATGAAATATTCACCAGTCAGACAACTGGATCCATCAAACACGCACCAGATTAAACTATTCCACTGGTGCGGGAGTGTGTTGTCCCACCCTACAGAATGTGGGCCAGCTGTTTGTCCCACATGTAATCCTCTCAGGTTGAAAGCGGTCATTTGTATTAAAGAGCAGCACCACACTTCTGTAATGAGAGCAGGGCCAGAAGAGCTCCTCAGAGCCCACACAACCACGTGACCAGATCAATAGAGACCCACTTGGAAAGAAAACAGGGAGTAGCAGACCTCCCTGCCGTGTTCCCAGTACATTCTCTCCTTATTAAAGTCAACGTAATCCACATCATGTAGCTAGAGGTTATAACAACGCAGACAAACATCCCATCCCATCTAAATTGGTTCAATCGCAGTTCATCAGGCACGATAATGATTTCTGAATGCTATGTCCTCAGTGTGCATTTGAGAGCTAATGACTCATGCAGCTGGGAGACACTATATGGCCTGGTTTTGAAAGAGAACGTGATATTTCAGTGTCAATGAATGAAAAGTTCATCTTGGGCATCGGTCAAGGTTCAGGCAAAATTTAGCTCAGCGCTTCGTTTTGTGCATCTACCCTGGAGAGATGGTCTAGGAAGGAATAAGTGATAGCAGCTTAAAACGAGGGTCACCGAGTGACAGATTAGACACACCATCAGTGCAATACTCTTCCAACAACGTTACCAGTCTCCTATTGGCCACTACAGGAAATGCATTCTGCTGCCGCTCTGCACACACAAAGCTTGTTAGCTATCTCTGGTCCAACGTTAAGCCAACGCTCTGAAGGATGCGAGTCACTGATTGGTGCTCTATATAAAAACAGGTTTAAAAAGGAATGATATAAAATGTTACTTTATCGTTTGAACTGGTTCAGAACTTTTTGCTTGTTGGAAATGTGGAATGGAAGGGAAACAAATGTATTGTTCCATTCAGAACGAAACTATTGAAAAATACTTTGTTCCAACCCCTGTGTTGTTTACAGAGTAAAACAGCTTATATAGTTTGGCTTCTGAAGGTACAACATTTAAACTAAGCTCATGAGGCATTTAGAAGTTATATTCGTCAAGAATCAATGGGTACATATCATTAATTTATAAATCCCTTAAATAGCTATATCCCCTTTAAAAAGGAGTCTATCCAAAATCCAGAAAATCCCAAGTGATTTCATACATCGAAACAAGTTCAGTGGAGTTTAATTCTTGAAGTTGCAGGTGTTCTTACCATTGCACCATATAATGTAAACATAAAGGCTCTACAGGTTAGCATACAGTGCACTCTGAAAGTAGTTAGACCCCATGACTTTTTACACATTTTGTTACGCTACAGCCTTACTCTAAAATGGATTCAATAAAAAAAGTTCCTCAGCAATCTACACAGAACATCCCATAATGACAAAGCAAAAACAGGTGAAAAAATTCTGCACACTTTTTTTAAACTTTTGTTTTTACAGAAGTATTCAGACCCTTTGCTATGAGAGTCGAAATTGAGCTCAGGTGCATCCGGTTTCCATTGATCATCCTTGAGATGTTTCTACAACTTCATTGGAGTCCACCTGTGGTAAATTAAATTGATTGGACATGATTTGTAAAAGCACACCTGTCTATATAAGGTCCCACAGTTGACAGTACAAGTCAGCAAAAACTACGCAATGAGGTCAAAAGGTATTGTCCGTAGAGCTCTGAGACAGGATTGTGTCGAGGCACAGATCTGGGGAAGGGTACCAAATTTTTTTATAGCATTGAAGAGCACACTGGACTCCATCATTCTTAAATGGAATAAGTTTGGAACTACCAAGATTCTTCTTAGAGCTGGCCACCCAGCCAAACTGAGCACTCAGGGGAGAAGGGCCTTGGTCAGGGAGGTGACCAAGAACCTGATGGTCACACTGACAGAGCTCAAGTGTGCCAGACGGAAGCCAGTCCTCAGTAAAAAGGTACATGACAGCCCACTTGGAGTTTGGCAAAATCCACCTAAAGGACTCAGACCATGAGAAACAAGATTCTCTAGTTTAATGAAACCAAGATTGAAATCTTTTGGCCTGAATGCCATGCGTCACATATGGAGGAAACCTGGCACCATCCCTACGGTGAAGCATGGTGGTAGCAGCATCAAGCTGTAGGGATGTTTTTCAGCGGCATGGACTAGTCAGGATTGAGGGAAAGATGAACGAAGCAAAGTACAAAGAAATCCTTGATGAAAACATGCTCCAGAGCACTCAGGACCTCAGACTGTGGTAACGGTTCACCTTCCAACAAGACAATGACCGAAAGCAAAAAAGCCAAAAACGCAGGAGTGGCTTCAGGACAAGTTTCTGAAGTTTCTTGAGTGGCCCAGCCAGGGGCCAGACTTGAACCCGATCTAACATCTCTGGAGAGACCTGAAAATAGCTGTGCAGCGATGCTCCCCATCCAACCGGACAGAGCTTGAGAGGATCTGCAGAGAAGAAATGGGAGAAACTCTCCAAATACAGGTGTGCCAAGCTTGTAGCCTCATACCCAAGAAGACTCGAGGCTGTCATAGCTGCCAAAGTTGTTTCAACAAAGTTCTGCGTAAAGGGTTTGAATACTTACGTAAATAATAAAAATGATACATTAGCAAAAAAAATCTAAATACCTGGGGGGGGTGAGAGAACCGACATTGTGCCACCTTACATTGTGATAAATAGACACAGGCTATTTAATGTTTTGGGCTAATACGAAAACAGAAACCATCTAACGGTCCCGCTCAGATGTTCGTGATAAACAATCATTCATTAAAATAAAGTTAAGCTACTTACTCACTAGATACGGGGAAAAAAACAAAAAAACAAGGACACCAGGGTTTATGGGCATCAAAATCCCTGTGATTGCAAAAGCAAACTAACTTCTTATCATTACGTTCCTCAATTTCTGTAAGAATTGTCGTAACGTATTCAAATTCTCTGTAGCACAAACATTCCTCATTCGAGGTATTGGAGCATAATTGCCAAAACTGCAGCACCAGTCTGTTGATCCTGGGCATGAGTTGGGTCAGTGGTGCAGCTTCTGCTGCGGCAGCGACGGCCAACGGAAGCTCAATTTGCCTCAATTGATGATCCAAGATGGCATAGCAATTCAGACGTCTTTTGTCCTCGTCTTGTCCCACACACACACAACTTTTTTCATACATTTTTTTTTTTTCATAAACTCATCTTCAAAACAGTCTCCTGCAACCCCCCTCACCAATTTATATTTATAAAAAAAGTATTATTTACCTCAAATCTGTAATCCTCCAAGAAACTAGCCCTAAACTCCAAGGAGCTAGGTCAGAAGCTAGGTCAGAAGCTAGGTCAGAAGCTAGGTCAGAAGCTAGGTCAGAAGCTAGGAGTTATCCAGCTGGCTCCTCCGTCGACAATTTAATTATTTTTATTTTTTTCTATTTTTTTTTCTTGGGCCTCTAGCTATATCTATTGTTTTTATTTTTGTTGTTGTTGTTGTGTGATTTGGATTAATCCCCTCTACCACACAGAACCCCACTAATCTACTGACGGAACGCAAGAGGTGGCTAATAACAGACGTCCATCCTATGCTAGCTTGCTACCGATGGCCTGGCTAGCTGTCTAAATCGCCGTGACCCCCAACCAACCTCTCCACTCTCCGGACCCTTTTGATCACTCGACTAAGCATGCCTCTACTGAATATCAATATGCCTTGTCCATTGCTGTTCTGGTTAGTGTTTATTGGCTTATTTCACTGTAGAGCCTCTAGTCCTGCTCACCATACCTTATCCAACCTATTAGTTCCACCACCCACACATGCAATGACATCTCCTGGTTTCAATGATGTTTCTAGAGACAATATCTCTCTCTTCATCACTCAATACCTAGGTTTACCTCCACTGTATTCACATCCTACCATACCTTTGTCTGTACATTATACCTTGATGCTATTTTATCGCCCCCAGAAACCTCATTTTACTCTCTGTTCCAGACATTCTAGACGACCAATTCTTATTGCTTTTAGTCACACCCTTATTCTAATCCTCCTCTGTTCCTCTGGCGATGTAGAGGTGAATCCAGGCCCTACAGTGCCTAGCTCCACTCCTATACCCCAGGCGCTCCCTTTTGACGACTTCTGTAACCGTAATAGCCTTGGTTTCATGCATGTTAACATTAGAAGCCTCCTCCTTAAATTTGTTCTATTCACTGCTTTAGCACACTCTGCCAACCCGGATGTTCTAGCTGTGTCTGAATTCTGGCTTAGGAAGACTACCAAAAATTCTGAAATTTTAATTCCAAACTACAACCTTTTCAGACAAGACAGAACTGCCAAAGGGGGCGGTGTTGCAATCTACTGCAAAGATAGGACAGAATTCTGCAGGCTACTATCCAGGTCTGTACCCAAACAATTTGAACTTCACCTTTTAAAAATCCAACTCTCTAAAAACAAGTCTCTCACCGTTGCAGTCTGCTATAGACCACCCTGTGCCCCCAGCTGTGCTCTGGACACCATATGTGAACTGATTGCCCCCCCATCTATCTTCAGAGCTCGTGCTGCTAGGCGACCTAAACTGGAACATGCTTAACACCCCAGCCATCGTACAATCTAAACTTGATGCCCTCAATCTCACACAAATTATCAATGAACCTACCAGGTACCTCCCCAAAGCCTTAAACACGGGCACCCTCAGATATCATCCTAACCAACTTGCCCTCTAAATACACCTCTGCTGTCTTCAACCAAGATCTCAGCGATCACCTCCTGCATCCGTAATGGGTCAGCGGTCAAACAACCTCCACTCATCACTGTAAAACGCTCCCTGAAACACTTCAGCGAGCAGGCCTTTCTAATCGACCTGGCCGTGGTATCCTGGAAGGATATAGATCTCATCCCGTCAGTAGAGGATGCCTGGATATTTTTTTTTAAATGCCTTCCTAACCATCTTAAATAAACATGCCCCATTCAAGAAATTTAGAAGCAGGAACAGATATAGCCCTTGGTTCTACCCAGACCTGACTGCCCTTAACCAACACAAAAACATCCTATGGCGTTCTGCATTAGCATCGAACAGCCCCCGTGATATGCAGCTGTTCAGGGAAGCTAGAAACCATTATACACAGGCAGTTAGAAAAGCCAAGGCTAGCTTTTTCAAGCAGAAATTTGCTTCCTGCAACACTAACTCAAAAAAGTTCTGGGACACTGTAAAGTCCATGGAGAATAAGAACACCTCCCCCCAGCTGCCCACTGCACTGAAGATAGGAAACACTGTCACCACTGATAAATCCACCATAATTGAGAATTTCAATAATTATTTTTCTACGGCTGGCCATGCTTTCCACCTGGCTAGTCCTACCCCGGTCAACAGCACTGCACCCCCCACAGCAACTCACCCAAGCCTTCCCAATTTCTCCTTCTCCCAAATCCGTTCAGCTGATGTTCTGAAAGAGCTGCAAAATCTGGACCCCTACAAATCAGCCGGGCTAGACAATCTGGACCCTTTCTTTCTAAAATTATCTGCCGAAATTGTTGCCACCCCTATTACTAGCCTGTTCAACCTCTCTTTCGTGTCGTCTGAGATCCCCAAAGATTGGAAAGCAGCTGCGGTCATCCCCCTCTTCAAAGGGGGGGACACTCTTGACCTAAACTGCTACAGACCTATATCTATCCTACCATGCCTTTCTAAGGTCTTCGAAAGCCAAGTCAACAAACAAATTACCGACCATTACCATACCTTCTCTGCTATGCAATCTGGTTTCAGAGCTGGTCATGGGTGCACCTCAGCCACGCTCAAGGTCCTAAACGATATCTTAACCGCCATCGATAAGAAACATTACTGTGCAGCCGTGTCCATTGATCTGGCCAAGGCTTTCGACTGTCAATCACCACGTCCTCATTGGCAGACTTGACAGCCTTGGTTTCTCAAATGATTGCCTCACCTGGTTCACCAACTACTTATCTGAGAGAGTTCAGTGTGTCAAATTGGAGGGTCTGCTGTCCGGACCTCTGGCAGTCTATGGGGGTGCCACAGGGTTCAATTCTTGGACCGACTCTCTTCTCTGTATACATCAATGAGGTCGCTCTTGCTGCTGGTAAGTCTCTGATCCACCTCAACGCAAACGACACCATTCTGTATACTTCCGGCCCTTCTTTGGACACTTAACAACCCTCCAGGCAAGCTTCAATGCCATACAACTCTCCTTCCGTGGCCTCCAATTGCTCTTAAATACAAGTAAAACTAAATGCATGCTCTTCAACCGATCGCTATCCGCACCAGCCCGCCTGTCCAACATCACTACTCTGGACGGCTCTGACTTAAAATACGTGGACAACTACAAATACTTAGGTGTCTGGTTAGACTGTAAACTCTCCTTCCAGACCCATATCAAATATCTCCAATCCAAAGTTAAATCTAGAATGGCCTTCCTATTTTGCAACAAAGCATCCTTCACTCATGCTGCCAAACATACCCTTGTAAAACTGACCATCCTACCAATCCTCGACTTTGTCGATGTCATTTACAAAATAGCCTCCAATACCCTACTCAACAAATTGGATGCAGTCTATCACAGTGCAATCCGTTTTGTCACCAAAGCCCCATATACTACCCACCATTGCGACCTGTACGCTCTCGTTGGCTGGCCCTCGCATCATACTTGTCGCCAAACCCACTGGCTCCATGTCATCTACAAGACCCTGCTAGGTAAAGTCCCCCCTTATCTCAGCTCGCTGGTCACCATAGCATCTCCCACCTGTAGCACACGCTCCAGCAGGTATTTCTCTCTAGTCACCCCCAAACCCAATTCTTTCTTTGGCTGCCTCTCCTTCCAGTTCTCTGCTGCCAATGACTGGAACGAACTACAAAAAGCACTGAAACTGGAAACACTTATCTCCCTCACTAGCTTTAAGCACCAACTGTCAGAGCAGCTCACAGATTACTGCACATAGCCCACCTATAATTTAGCCCAAACAACTACCTCTTTCCCTACTGTATTTAATTTATTTATTTTGCTCCTTTGCACCCCATTATTTTTATTTCTACTTTGCACATTCTTCCATTGCAAATCTACCATTCCAGTGTTTTACTTGCTATATTGTATTTACTTTGCCACCATGGCTTTTTTTTGCCTTTACCTCCCTTATCTCACCTCATTTGCTCACATCGTATATAGACTTGTTTATACTGTATTATTGGCTGTATGTTTGTTTTACTCCATGTGTAACTCTGTGTCGTTGTATGTGTCGAACTACTTTGCTTTATCCTGGCCAGGTCGCAATTGTAAATGAGAACTTGTTCTCAACTTGCCTACCTGGTTAAATAATGGTGAATTTAACTATTTATTTTAATTTTAAAAATTAATCCAAATACTCAGGTTCAAATAAATACGGTTCGACGACACCGGTGACTTTCCAGAGTTCTTCACAGCTTGCGAGTATTTTGTCGTCAGACAGATTTATAGGTTGTTGTTTACCTTGTATAAACTAATGTGTAACACGGTCTACACTTTTCAGAAATAAAACACATCTGGGAATAAGGTCATAATGTGAAGTTTGTTTCTACATAGCAGGGATTCCCCCGAGAGCACACATGCACAGCTGTTATCCATCTCAGCTACTGTGGCAGCCGCCAACATAAAACAATTATATAAATTGTTTCAGGTGTAAAAGTACACATTTCCTTACTCAAAACCACTAATACTTTTGACAAAAATAGCTCATTTGGACATACACAATTTCTGAATCATCAATTCACTGGCACCAGAGCACAGCGAGGCCTGCATCCAGCAACGTCACGAGTCATGTGAACCTTTTTTGCAGCGGTTTCAGTACAGCACTACATGGAGAGAGGGGGAGGTGGGACAAATTCCACTTAACTAGTTTCAATATACGGAATCACTTGGGAGTTTGTGGATTTTGGGTAAACTTATCCTTTAAGGTGAGTGGATCAACTCCTATTTGTTGTTAGAAAGTGCAGTACATCAAATTCTTTCGCGCATGGATAAATATTGAAGAGCATCTGACCATGTGTCAATATGGCTAGTGTGCATCAATATGGCTAGTGTCTAGACATGCTGAGAGGACAAAGCTAGCATGGTACCTTAAGTACAGCTGTGCATAGGACAGTATGTTATACAGGGTTCACTTCAGGGGTGTCTATTGTTTGGGGAGGACCAGGGGGTATTACGGCATGCAACCATGGTCCCGCCACTGTTATCCAGGATAGGAACCCAAATCCAGATTATAATCCAGCATGCCCCCTGCTGCAACGCTGCTTATTAATATCTCCTCCTAGAGCTATGTGGCCTGCCTTACCTGCTAGCTGGACAAAGAGTGCTACAGACAAAAGGCCCTATTCAATCGAACGCAGGCCAGCAATACAATATTACTTGGGGATTTAGATAGGCTAGCTAGTTAAGAAACTGTAAACATGGTTGAGATAAACCACAGTTGCGTATCAACAATGCGTTTAGACATTAAGGGCCAAAACCAGAATGAAGCCTATATTGTGCTTACCTTAGAGGAGGGTCAAGTCCAGGTTTATTAAAGCCTCTAGATGCTGGGCATCACAATGGAAATATTCAGAGAAGGGCCTTAAGTTATATACAAAAGGTTGTCATGACCGATGCTGACCCCACCGTCTGTTCCCTTGGGGTAAAGACCGGGCACAGTCCATTAAGTGAAACACTACTGACCCACATTGCCGGAGATAATCATGTCATCTGTCATAAGCCATGTCATCATCACAGCACAGCAACAGAAGCACTACATAAATCCCCTCGTTTACTGCCACGTGACAGAGCAGCCAGCTGGCAGGGGATGCCGTCACACATTACAGTTAAGGCTGGTATCTGAATGGAAGCGAAAGGACAGCCTTCAACCATGGATTGCAGCAAGGGGCCAAATGAATAGGGCCTAGTGCAACAGGAGCTGCTGGGCATTCAAAAGGGTAGGAAGATAGAACCATTGTGTCAGGACATTGAGGACAACAGGGCTGACTATATATAAAATCAGCAGCTCCCATCCGTTTCTATTCTGACTCCAAGGGAGTCAGAGAGATCTGGCTGACATGGCTAAAACTGCAGGGGTTGTCACCTTGAAGGAATTCAGCACTGGCTGAAAGAAGCACTCAAAAAGGCCTTGATTGACCATACCGGTGAAACCAAATAAAAACAATACGCTAGGGAAAAATGTGCATTGGCCCATCTGGGTATATTGATACTAATGCAAAATGAGTTGAGCTGCATTACTTAGGGAGGTGCAGCATGACATAATGCCCCAAAATACACTATTCCCCTTGCATAACTTCCTTTCCCTGCAGTGAGCGAGAGAGAGGACACTCACAGCATAGGCACCGATTAAAACAGCAGCGTTGGCCCTTTTCCGCTGGTCAAAGCTGGTGTAGTGTACGATTCTCTTTCTGGTCAGTGTGAAGGACTGCAGACAAAAAGGAGAGAACACACATAAGGGGAAAAAAACAACCATTAAAACATCATCACATTAAAGGTATTTAGATTAGAACAATTGATCAAGATATCCACAAACACTGGATGAGTCAAACTCAACCAAACCATGTCTAAACAATGGTTAGGTGACCATAGGTTGTACAGTACTATGCATGATCATGTATTTATGTGGCATAAACATATACTAGGCCTATATAAAAGTTAGTGGCAGAAAATAGAAATCAACAACAAACTCGTCAGCTTCCTATCTTCTACTCAAGAGAAAGATGCAAGAACATGGCAGTGAGATAATTAATAGACCTGAAAGCACATCTAGTTCTGGCTTGTATATGATATTACTCAAATGAAAGGTTTTTTTTCTGCCATTGAAATCCTTGGGCGGGCCGCCTAACTGTTTTCGGGACACCCAGGACAAGCTATGAAAAAAATACATCACTTTTAAATTATTTTCACGATGGAAAAAGGCTTTCAGTGTAAACTTAAAATGACTAAAAAAAGTTAATTATAATATAATCTTTGAGAACAAACAATCACTAGCTAGACAGTCAGGGAGAATTGAAAAAAAAAATCCAAAACCAATTAATTTTGCAGTATTGATTTTGTTATGTTTCAGCAAAATAACAGCATTAGTCATAGCAAAATGCATAGAATTGCAGGTAATTTGCTTTAAAACTGCACAAATCTCTCAGCACCATGGACAAATTTGTAGAATTGCAGGAAATTGGCTTAAAATTTCACTAAATCCTCTACACCGCCAAGATGGGGGCCGAAAAGATGGGCCGACACACCCATTGCCGCGCCCACTACCTAAGCACATTTTTGATTCAGAAAAACCCTGATATGTTCAGCTGCAGACAGGATGTCGTCACCGCTGGCAGGACAGCTGGGCTGCAGGTGTGTGTGACAGTGTGTGCCGTGTTTTCGTTCAGAATCACTGCCAGAGGGGGCCAAAGCACTTGGAAGCAGCAAAGGCAAGCTCGAAGATAGACAAATCCAGTCGCTGCTACATAGGCCTAATCAGAAATGTGAGGTGCAGCATGCTCAAGTCTCTATATTAATTGAAGGTGGTATGGAAATTAAACTGTACAGGCTTGTAAGGATGACCTCAGTCTTTTCCTCCGAGAGGAAAACATAGGCAGCAACTTCCATTGGACGGGTGTGGGAGGAATATTTTACCATAGCAAAAGACATTGGGCCTGGTCATGAATCAATACCATCATCTAGGCCTGAGGGAAGTGACCTACTTGTTGCAATTATGGCACCAATATGTTAGTGTTTATAGAGAAATTAAATTGCTATATCTTAGAGAAATGTAGCCACGAAAACATAGCCTATATTGGATTCTGGGGAAAACAGACTTAGTCTGAATATTTTGCATATAAAGTGAAAACATTACAGCAGATTATCTAACAAGGTTTGCTGGATGATGTAGGTCTAGATCTAAAATAGTAGGCCTAAAACTCCACGATATTGAAGCAATACACGTGGATGGATTTGATTTATGGTTTTGTGATGTTTCTGAAATTATCTTAGAAATGGATTGAATCTGCTCGACTTCACAAATGTAGTGAGCAGTGAACAACAGACGTTTACACTTCCATGATCCTCTCTGGGTAAAGGTCAGGGCAAAAAAAAAAAAAAAGTTGAAATGCATCACTAAACAGGTTAAGTTAAACGAAACCGAGGCCAGGCCAGACACATGCATGAGTGGTGAGAGGATGTGGAAACAGGGTAGATGAGTGGGGGCAAAAACACAAATCAAATGGACTTAAGTCCAACAGGTGTGGGATGGTCAAAGCGTAATTGTCAAAGGGACAACCTGACTCATTTCAGACATTTCAGCTTCCAAACTGTTTCATTTCAGCATTTCTCAAGCAGGGTTGTCCACTTTTCCTTGTATTTTTCTCTCCAGACGATACTCAGCTTGTCATGCAGCAGATTGAAACCAGTGAGGTTCAAAGGAATGCCGTCCCTAAGGCAACAAGCTGTTCATAACACAAACACCGGAGGGCGAAGCGCAGGGGCATGGAAAGAAATGGGGCAGTGGTAAAAACATCATGCTTGCTTGAGACTTTACCTTCAACATTGACCAACATCTACATATGACAGACCTACAGATTGTCTGCATCGACGGAAAATTGACAGGACAAAAAGACAGACGCAGAACCTCTATTAATGACACTGAGGGTTACATTCACAAGGTGGTAGAAGGACATGAGTTAGACAGGTGATTCTCAGCTGGCTTTGCCTCGGGACCCAAATTGTTCCAAGTTGTTTCAGTCGTAACGCAATATTCGTGTGGGGAAAAATAAATCACCAAAAACAATCTGAAAACGGTTTTTAATGCTATATTGATAGTAAATGTAGCAATTATATGTCAACGGAACAACATTCCCACCTCTTTCAATTTCAATAATTAAATGATGCTAATATCCTTGATGAAGAATGTTAATAAACTCTGGTTTGAGACCACAAAATCAACAAAAATATTGAAAATACTGTGAATGAAGGATGAATTTTAAAAAGTCTGAGTTAACATTATTTAAACATTTTAATTCATAATTTCTACACAACTTCTACCTGGTTTATGTAATTTAAGGTCAGACTGGAGTATTTAAAAAAAAATATATATATATATACACACACATTTTTTTTTTTTTACTCAGTCACCCTGCACCCATCCAGTTGAGAATAACCGAGTTACACAAAAGCAATGGGACCTCCCCTTGACTAGGGTCTTGTGAAGGTTTTGGCCTGGTGGGCCTTTTAAAAGGGCAATTGAAAGCTAAAATTGAGGAGACCTAGATAGAACTTCACATCTCCTAGACCCCATTTAGATTTGAAGATAATATAGATGGCTGAACAAGCAACATATCTGGAGAATTTATGTACCCTGAATGTCAACAAGAAGTCATAAATACTCAGGTTAGCCTAACAAACTAACTTCATGTAAAATCATGGCATAAAAGTGAGTTACAAATCGTAAACCGCAACAATGTAATGACTCCTGGATAAAAGCCAGGCCCTGATTGAACTCGAATTCTAATGCACATCAACAAACAATAAAGCTATATCTATAAACAAAATGCCTCTCCTGTCACCAAAAGTGGTAATAATACTCCCGATTTCACTTGAACTAAACATGAAAAACAGTATCATCTAGTCATTATTTTGGGAGGCTGCAAAATAGACAAGAATATAGCTGTAGCTTATACTACAAGTTGGACTAGATTGTGGTGTTGTGACAGGCCAATAAAACTGCTGAGCAACGGGGAGCAATGAAGGCCAGCTTATCCTGGCATCTCCAATGACTCTCTCTGCCCGAGGGACAGTGACAACGCAGCTTAGGGACAGGTGTAAGGTGGCTAAAAACAGAACACCAATAACTTCGCCAAAACCCTAATTTACACGGTCTGAGGACTTTTGTTTTGTCCATTCATTCCATTCCTACCCTTCAAGTTTCACAATGCGAGGCACTGTCAAATAGAAAAATGTTTGGTATGGCCTATGAATTTATTATTGTCCCAAGTAACTATACTCTAGGCGAGGAAAAAAATGTGGGTTATAAATCTAATAACTAACCCCATAAACCACACTACTGTATGTGTTGCCATGTTTTCAAATGTCACAAACTTTGCAGTTGTTGTCAATTAGGGTGTGGGAGGTAGAATTACACAAGTGGTTTTGTTGTCACAGATGCATAATGTACATTCTTACTGAGGGAGGTAAGGCTTGAGATAGAGGCACATGACTTACCTTCAGCTTTTTGTTGAGTTTACAACAATATCTATACAGCATGGCTAGGTGGAGGGGTCCAAAATCTGCATAGAAGCTGAAATATAATTACCATTTGAAAATGTCAGACTACTTATTTAAATTATTGATATTCTAAATAGAAATGTCTAATAGAGATGACTAAGCTATCCTATTCAGTAATTAACCCCATCTGCTGTATGTATTATCAATTAAAATGTGTGTATTGTAACCGCAGCGGGGAGGGTTAACCTTGTGTAAACCATTGGTCAACCCCAAGCAGAGTGGAACACAATGGTTTTATTAATCTGCGTTGGAAAACGTATAATGAAAAGCTGTTGCATAATTCCAATGAAAGCTCCCTCAACAGCCCAAGCGACTTGTTGCCGCTGTCCAATAAAGTGTAGCTAATCAAATGCACTGAAGCGAACGGAAGTGAGAAGAGATTCTGGGAGGGAGAACACACAACAACAAAAAAAAACTTACTTTTCATAGATAAATTCGTCATCCGTGCAGAAGTAGTGTGTGTTTGCAGTGCTTTTTGGTTTGCTTCTTAGGGTAGCAAAATATAATCGATCTGAAAAAAAAACATGGATACATTTAACAACAAACATTGCGGGACCATAAAAACCGCCATCCACCACACACTTTACAAAAGGAAGAATGCGTTTATGGCAACATTGTTTTACTCATGCGTCTGTCTCTCTCGCTTCCCGCAAGCGGTCATTAAAAGGTAGCGTGACTTGCCGTACAAAGCTTGCTACGTTCAAGCAAATGTCAGTTTTAAACTCAAAATGGCAGTTTAATTTACTTTGAAAAGAGTTAATTATGAGTAATCAAGTTAGCAGTTCTCGAACGCATGTGTCAATCACAGACAGAGGAGCCTGACCAGTCCATTGGCTCGCTCGCGCTAACTAGTTAGTAGCCAGGTTGGCGAAATACTAACGTTATTGAGTTGGATAACTTGATAACTGTTAATTAACGTTAGCAAATTCACACAACTACCTCATTTCCACTTACCTTTTATAAATTCAGAAGCTCCTATCAATTCTATGTCGTCTGCCATTTTAAACAAAGTTGAAAGAATAGCAGAATGTTTAAGACTGTCGAGAGGCATCGACACAGACAAGTTGCAAATACCAAATAAACTGGGAAAAAGTTAGTCTGATACCGTTGTCTAGCTATCTATATGTATTTTTAAGTACAGTACTGAAGCTAGCTGGATAGACAGAAGCTATCCTAGTTGCTAGCCACGCACTTTTCTCTACTATGTCTAGGCTGAACGAATAAATTACACGTCATTTGGACATTCCGATTCGAAATCCATGCCGAAGGATAAAGAGAAGCCCTGCAGCAAAAAAATATTTGTATGCCTCTTGGTTTCATTCCGCGCTGCGTTAACAACTGAGGAAAATATCAATGCATTACAAACAACAGACGTCCTCTTCACTTCTTTCCCACACTGCACAAATCTTTTCCCTGCCATGATTGCGGATAGGGCGTCACATGGTATCCATCCAATCACCACACAAAGGCACGTTGCTAGGTCACGTCTACCTCAACCAATCAGCGATCAAAATCACTTGTGCCGATACTCAACAATAGAGTTAAGGGCACAGTAAATAGTATAATAAAAACTCTATAACAGTATGTGGAAGCAACACTGTGTAAACAGGCCTATTTGAGTAAGACACTGTGTATGCTTGTTCAGCACGGCCCAGTGAATTATTGACAAAGTTATATCTGATAGGAATTGCAAAATAACATCATGAGAATGAGATGCTATTAAATCTCCCTTGAGCAAATTCTGTGTGCAACTGACCAAATTACACAATATTTTACTTATGAGTTAACAGAGATGAATTAAGCAACATGGCCCGAGGGGGTGTGGTATATGGCCAATACATCACGGCTAAGTGCTGTGCTGAGGCATGATGGAGTGCTAGAACACAGCCCTTAGCAGTGGTATATTGGCCATATATCACAAACCCCCGATGTGCCTTATTGCTATTTTAAACTGGTTACCAACCGTGGTGGAAAAAGTACTCAATTTTCATACTTGAGTAAAAGTAAAGATACCTTACTAGAAAATGACTCAAGTAAAAGTGAAAGTCACCCAGTAAAATACAACTTGAGTAAAAGTCTAAAAGTATTTGGTTTTAAATGTACTTAAGTATCAAAAGTAAATGTAGTTGCTAAAATATACTTAATTATCAAAAGTAAAAGTACAAATAATAATAGAAAATCCTTATATTAAGCAAACCAAACTGCACATTTATCTGGTTTTGTATTTATTTACGGATAGCCAGGGTCACACTCCAACACTCAGACATCATTTACAAACATGGCATTTGTGTTTAGTTAGTCAGCCATTTCAGAGTCAGTAGGGATGACCAGGGATGTTCTCTTGATAAGTGTGCAAATCAGACATGTTCTGTCCTGCTAAGCATGCAAAATGTTACAAGTACTTTTGGGTGTCAGGGAAAATGTATGGAGTAAAAAGTATAGAATTTTCTTTAGGGATGTAGTGAAGTAAAAGTAAAAAAATTCAAAAATAGAAATAGTAAAGTACAGATACCCCAAAAAACTACTTAAGTAGTGCTTTAAAGTATTTTTACTTAATTAAGTACTTTAGACCACTGGTTACCAACATAATTCATGTTTTGTCATACCCATGGTATACGGTCTGATATACCATGGTTTTCAGCTATCAGCATTCAGAGCTCGAACCACCCAGTTTATAAAATGCTATATAAACCACCCAGAACGATTGGTCCATGTCAAGCAGAAAGATTTGTACACTTTTGGGAAGCAAAGGGTTAATCGTATTAAATTGTTCCCCACAAGCCCCTGACCAAATTGATATGATAACCTCTCCAACAAAGTAGCTTTCTATGTGTATATGTTGTAGCGACAATAGAATGTTTGCTGGCTGATAAAATAATGTTGACATAAATTAGAATGTTCGCATACTAATTGAAAATGACTATTAAACAACAATAGAGCATTCTACATACACTATATGACCAAAAGTAAGTGGACACCTGCTGGTCGAACATCTCATTACAAAATTGTGGGCATTAATATGGAGTTGATCCCCCCCTTTGCTGCTATAACAGCCACCACTCTCCTGGGAAGGCTTTCCACTAGATGCTGGAACATTGCTGCGGGGACTTGCTTCCATTCATCCACAGGAACATTAGTGAGGTCTGGCGATCAGGCCTGGCTCACAGTCGGCATTCCAATTCATCCAAAAAGTGTTCAATGAAGTTGAGGTCAGGGCTTTGTGCAGGCCAGTCAGGTTCTTCCACACCACTCTCTACAAACCATTTCTGTATGGACCTCGCTTTGTGCGGGGAGGCATTGTCATGCTGAAACGAGAAAAGGCCTTCCCCAAACTGTTGCTACAAAGTTGGAAGCACAGAATCGTCTAGAACGTAATTGTATTCTGTAGCGTAAGATTTCCCTTCACTGGAACTAAGCGGCCTAGCCCAAAGCATGAAAAACAGCCCTAAACCATTATTCCTCCTCCACCAAACTTTACAGTGGACACTATGCATTCGGGCAGGTAGCATTCTCCTGGCATCCGCGTTCTCCTCTGTTAGCCTTCTCCTGGATTTGGCCATTGGACTGCCAGATGGTGAATTCATCACTCCAGAGAACGCGTTTCCACTGCTCCAGAGTCCTCCGGAACATGACACGCCTGCCCGCCTACTTCTTATCACACTGCTCTCTTAACCCAAATGTCAGATGCACCAATGTGTCGGAGGAAACACCGCTCGACTGATGACCGGAATCAGCTTGCACAATTTGATGACATAGTACACACAAAAAAAACAGGGACAACTTTTGGCTCCTGAGCACCTCTTTCAAAACTACTGGCTGGAATTATTTCTAAAAAGTTTGAAAGTGCTTCTTTAGCAAAAGGTAAATAAATATGTTTGCTTTACATAACTTTTTGTTGTTGTTTTACAGCTAATTTCCTGCAATTCTACACATTTTGCCACTTATGCCATGTTAATATGATATCTGAATGAGAATGACTAACAAAATTCATTGGGGTTTCCCTGGAGATCAGGGTCTCTGGGCACGTGCCTGGTCGGTAATTCGGCCATGATTACTACAAGTTAAGATCGCTGGTTAGACTTTGTAACCAATTTTAAAAATGTTAACTGACATGGGCTAATTGAGTGACTTGTCAGTGAGTGACATATAACAAGAGGAAAACTGCTGGTGAATAACCAAGTTTCCAAATGGAAAGGTGTGCTCTGCCATCTGTTGAGTTGTCTCAGCGTGATAATGCAAAGATTTAGGTAAAGACAAAAGGAACGTTGCTGATTCATAAGCTCTTCTGTCCCTGACCACCTTAAAACGATGCTCTGTAACCTTCAACCTTACATGTTATTTAATGAAATATGTTACCTAATCATTTTGTAGCCATTAGTTCAGTGGTTCATTAGTTCAAATACACATTTAATTGAAGTTATGCAATTGGTGATAAGAAAAAAAAACTAAAATATACAATTTATCCATAAATAGTGGAACTAGACATCATCTATAAAGGCCAAAGCTTTAATACTTCACTAGCTATGTGAGTTGATGCCCTCATTACCGGCGGTTTGTTAGAATGCAGTGTATATGACAAAAGTGTGCAAAGCTGTCATCAAGGCAAAGGATGGCTACTTTGAAGAATCTCAAATATTAAATATATTTTGATTTGTTTAACACTTTTTTGGATACTACATGATTTCATGTGTTATTTCATAGTTTTGATGTCTTCAATATTATTCTACAATTTAGATTATTTTTAGTTTTTAATTTTTTTTTAAATTAAGAAAAACCCTGGAAGGAGTAGGTGTGTCCAAACTGTTGACTGGTACTGTATATAAACTATTGCCATATCAAAAACAGCATGTTTTCAATATTAATGTTAATATTTATCAATAATAATAAATTAATATAAGAAATTGTTATTGAAATCAAAACACTACTCATATTAGAGCAAGTGGTAAAGCTTCACATGACACCAATATTTGCTCTGTAGCACAACAGATGGAATTATATGGTGTTTTATTAGGAGGCCTGAGTAAGTTATTTCTCAATTATGTTAAGATTCAAATGTCAAATATATGTCAAGAATCCTTCCTCCAAAGGACCCTTCTATGGATACAATTGTGAAAATCCCCAAAATCATGGTCCTGTTTTGTTCTAGTTTCGTGAGGAATCACCCACATATGACATACTTGGGCATTTTGAAAATGGGCCCCCGGGACTGAGTATAGACTAAATCTATATGCCCTGAACAAAAATATAAACTCAAAATGTAAAGTGTTGGTCCCATGTTTCATGAGCTGAAATAAAAGATCCAAGAAATGTTCCATATGCACAAAAAGCTTATTTCATCCCTGTTAGTGAGCATTTCTCCTTTGCCAAGATAATACATCCACGTGACAGATGTGACATATCAAGAAGCTGATTTCACAACATGATCATTACACAGGTACACCTTGTGCTGGGGACAATACAAGGCCACTAAGTTGTGCAGTTTTGTCACACTACAGAATGCCACAGTTTTGAGGGAGCATGCAATAGGCATACTGACAGCAGGAATGTCCACCAGAGTTGTTGACAGATCATTTAATGTTAATTTCTCTCATGGTAGAACAATTAACATTCATTTTGCCTCCAATGTCATTTTAGAGAATTTGGCTGTCCAACCTGCCTCACAACCCCATACCACGTGTAACCACGTCAGCCCAGGACCTCCACATCTGACTTCTTCACCTGCGGGATAGTCTGAGACTAGCCACCCAAACAGCTGATGAAATTGTGGGTTTGGACAACCGAAGAATTTCTGCACAAACTGTCAAAAGCCGTCTCAAGGTAGTTCATCTGCGTGCTTTGAACAATGAACACAATTGCATTTTGTCAATGGAAATTTGAATGCATAGAGATATCGTGACGGGATCCTGAGACCCATTGACGTGTCATACTTCAGCCACCATCACCTCGTGTTGTAACATAAAAATGCACGGTCCCATGTCACAAGGATCGGTACACAATTCCAGGAAGCTGAAAATGTCCCAGTTCTTCCAAGGCCTGCATACTCACCAGACATGTCACCAATTGAGTATGTTTGGGATGCTATGTACGACAGCGTGTTCCAGTTCCCGCCAATATCCAGCAACTTCGCACAGCAATTGAAGAGGAGTGGGACAACATTCCACAGGCCACAATCAACAGCCTGATCAACACTATGCGAAGGAGATGTGGTGCACAAATGGTGGTCACACCAGATACTGACAGATTTTCATGTCCACTCCCATACCTTTTTTTTGTTCAAGGTATCTGTGACCAAAAGATGCATATCTGTATTCCCAGTCATATGAAATCCATAGATCAGGGCATAATGAATTTACTTCAATTGACTGCTTTCCTTATATGAACTGTAACTCAGTAGAATCTTTAAAATTGTTGAATGTTGCGTTTATATTTTTGTTCAGTGTAGCTGTATGACATTTGGTGTAGTTATCAGCTGGGGATCATGTGTTTATAGAACGCCACCCATTACAGCTCATTCTATCTTGATGTACCCCCATGTATGGCCTTTGAACCCCCAAGGTGGGCCAATAGAGATTATACCCTGATGAAAACAGCTTGGCTGTCAAAAAAATGGAAATAAATGATTGCTCCTAGAGTGTGCAGCTTTTCTTTTTTTAAAGGGCCCATAGCCTCTTGAGACCCAGCAATTCATTTTTGTCCTCATTAGTGAACATCAGTTCTTGGTCCGTAATTCTGAGGCCATACAGTCACTGTATTAAGGCGTTTTGTTCTACTGTATTATTGACTATGTTTTGTTTATTCCATGTAACTCTGTGTTGTTTCTGTCACACTGCTTTGCGTTATCTTGGCCAGGTCGCAGTTGCAAATGAGAACTTGTTCTCAATTAGCCTACCTGGTTAAATAAAGGTGAAATGAAAACATTTTAAATGTCCCTTTAAGAGGACATTCTAGGCTTTTCAATGATATCATGTGTGGGGGTGCGACCTTGACAGCTTCATCTTCCTGGTTCTTTAAAAAATGGCTGCGGTCAAAATTAGCACATGCGGTGGACGTTTGAAAAGAAGTGTGTGTAATTATAATTTTTGTGAATTTGATATTCAAATTATTTCTGGTTAGTGAATATCTCAGGAATATTTAAGGGAGTTGTCAGGACTGTGTAATACCTTTTTTCACATTAAATAAGAGCTTATCAAGAAATGTCCTCTGAAGTGGACACCCGGATCCCACAACTGTTTTTCACCTTCTGTCCCCATTGTTTTTAATGTTATATTTTTTTTCATATTTATATTTAGATCCCAATGAACACTACAGAGGACAATTTTGCACTTGCAATAAAAGATAAATAACAATATTTGTTCTAATTTCTTTCTTGGTAACATGTTTTTTTTTCTTCACCCCAAACATTTAATAATAATCATCATCACGGGTCTCAGGAGGATAGAGATGTCATTACCAATCCAATTGTTTCATACCTTAATTTGTGTTGTGTATAATGAGGTAAATTATATATGAATTGCTTTAGTATGAGAAGGATGTTCCCTTATAATACAACATTTAATTTAATTTGCTCAATATCCGGAAAGGGGTCATAACATGTAATGCAGTGAAACTACATTTAGCTACCTCCTATAATTTGTTATCATACCAAAATATAACCCACAGACATGGACATTAATGAAAATCATCATTAGACTTTGTCACCCCAAAGTGGACAATTATGTTAAATTTGTCCCTCTGGCCAATGGACTACAGTATATAGGAATAAATAAATATATAGGTTGAGCAACTGAAACTTAAGATAATATTGTAGCGACTTAGCCAAACACCTACTTTGCAATCTCGTCAAGAATTTCGCACCTCTTGGAGTAATGGCTAAGATGTTGTTTGCTGGACTTGGGATCATCAATTCGGGGAGATGAACCGAATTCGCTCCCTTGGTCTCAGAAGTGAGATGGTGCTTATTTTATCTGATAAACCCAATGCAATACCCAACCAAGCTTGATCTCCGCTTAATCTCACCCTCAACATGTAATTTATCTTTATATAGAAACACAAGTAAGTTAACTGTGACACTAGAATTAGGTATCATCCTCTCGTACCAGCGTTTATGTGGGTCACCCTCAATGAGAGGATGTGAGTGAGAGTGGACTGAAAGTGTAACCGATGTGAAATGGCTAGCTAGTTAGCGGTGGTGCGCGCTAATAGCGTTTCCTTCGGTGACGTCACTCGCTCTGAGACCTTGAAGTAGTGGTTCCTCTTGCTCTGCAAGGGCCATGGCTTTTGTGGAGCGATGGGTAACGATGCTTCGTGGGTGTCAGTTGTTGATGTGTGCAGAGGGTCCCTGGTTCGAGCCCGGGTATGGGCGAGGGGACGAACTAAAGTTATACTGTTACAAAAGCAAACCCGTTTTATTGCCATCATCCACACCCACTGGGCACACCCATCATGCACACCCAATTTAACGTCTATTCCATGTTGGTTCATCGTTGATTCCACGTATTGACCCTATGTACGTACTCCATCAATCATGAAAACGTGTATCTGTGATAGAATGTCATTTGTCATAGTAGCTGTTTGCTTCACTTCATTCAATCATAGACTGCAATAAATACTGTACCTTTTCCCCCTCACAGAATAAAATCTGATAATATGGTTACTGCCAATCAATTGGAGTTTAGAAGAGATACCACATTAAGCAAATCCCAATCCCAGAAGTATAGTACTAATTGATGCTAGTAAAGGTTGATCTGGCAGCAATGATATATATGTTTTCCATCGATCTAGCTCACCTGCTATTAGAGAGATCCAGACCTGCTGAGGTGCTGCTGCTGCGGCTGCAGGTTGGCTCCAGTCACTGTGCTCTTGGGCCCTCCAGGACACGACGTCTGACATGCCTACATTGGAGTACAGCAGAAGGGAAGGTTTGGGGGCCACCCGGGACCTCAGCGACAACTCTGTGGATCACTGTGCCCCTTCCAACCCCAGAATATGATCAAGTCGATGTTTACCAAACGATAGAGGGGCTTTGTGAGTACTGTACCTCTGAGTATGCCGGAGGAACGCAAAGCTAGGGATGGTGGAGTCAGGTAACCGCCTCAGGTTACTGCAACGTGATTGGCCCTCACATGGTGCTCCTGTTCCTGTTACAACGCAGCCACGGTGTGAATTTCAAGTTTCTCTCAGATTTATCAGCTGCTAATTTGTTATTTCCTCTCTGTAGATAGATATCGATCTGCTCTATAAATGCTGGTAATTTTTCATTTAATTGCAGTGCTGTGCTGTGTATTATTTCACACACCATGCACTGAGGATTCTTGTTTGTATTTAGGGTCATGTGGAGACGACCTGATACTCTGCCCATCTGACATCACGGAACAACAGGACAAGTAAACATGCAGGCTTACCTGCACTACTCAACAAGGAATTCAAAAAAGGGAATGGTTGTTCATGCAGTTTCCTCTAATCTGTACAGTATATTCTAAAGAACCACCCAGCCATAGGAATATTAGACCAAGGGAGTTTTCTTGGGAGGGTGTTTTATGTTTTATGATGTACTGTAAATTGGTATACAACTCAGTATGTGAGCTTACAATAACAACGGCATGGTTTTCAATCTTAAACACAAGAGGGTAAAATAAGGGAGTTGGTGACGTCTATAAGCAACAGATGCACATGACTGTTGTGAATAACTAGAGATTGAATAACGCTCAGTGGTCACAACCTTCTCACCAATGAGATCTACATAGTCATTCACATGGGCAAGACCCATTCTTTCCCCTCTATTGTCCCTGCATCTGGGGGTGGTGAGTCAAAGTGGTTAGAACAGGCCACAAAAGGAGCTGAGCAACAAACCTTGCCGTAAACCCTTAAGCCCTCACACATTCACCACTTACTTTCACGACCAATGAGCAAAGCTAAAACATACAATAGTTTACCTTCTCGTTACTCAGAGCTTGTTGAAAAGGTTCTGTCAAGTTGCAGCAGCTGGGAAGGAAAAAAAAAGTCTGCTTTGCCAGGAGTAGTTACATAAGGTTTTCCACAGGTCTACACTTCACTGGAAGTGTAGACTGCATGCTTTCCAGTCAGACAAACCTGCAACTATTTCTGCTAGTTATCTGGAATAAGATCAATATGACTGTGTTTACACAGGCAGCCCAATTTTACCCACTAAGACCCACTGGTCTTTTGACCAATCACATCAGATATTAAAAAAAAAATCTGATGTGATTGGTCAAAAGTTCAAATAGAGAAAGATCAGAATTGGGCTGCCTGCGTAAACGCAGCCTAAGCACCTCAACATGTGTTGTGCCCAAGGGTTCTTCTTGCTGTTAAACCATTAGGTGGCAAGTATAACAAGACCATGCTATCAAGCTGGGTCAGCTAGATAGTTATTAACCTCAGACAGGCAACTCCATGCGATGTCTATGTAATTACTCTCAAGCACATCTAATAAGATTTTTGGAACAAGTTATTTACTGGAGTTAAATTGTTGCCAACCTGTCCTTAAAATATTTGTTTGCATCACAAATATATTTTGCATTATGACAGACTAAGAGTGATGAGTCGCACCTGCCGAGTGGCACAGTGGTCTAAGACACGGCATCGCAGTGCTTGAGGTGTCACTACAGACCCGGGTTGGATCCCAGGCTATGTCACAACCGGCCGTGACCGCGAGTCCCATAGGGTGGTGCACAATTGGCCGTGTGTTGTCCGGGTTAGGGGAGAGTTTGGCCGGGGGAACTTTACTTGGCTCATCATGCGCATGCAGCCTGACTTCGGTCATCAGTTGAACGGGTGTTTCCTCCGACACATTGGTGGGGCTGGCTTCCCAGGTTAAGCGGGCGGGTGTCAAGAAGCACGGTTTGGTGGGTAATTTTTCAGAGGATACATGACTCAACCTCCGCCTCTCCTAAGCCTGTTGGGGAGTTGTAGCAATGAGATAAAATAACAATTGGATATCACAAAATTGAATAGAAAAGGGGGTAAAGAAAAAAATTGTTTTTAACGAGTCATCACCGATGACTAACATCTAGCTACATATTTCTCAATTTATCCAGGTGTGTGAAAAATATTTTTTGCAAAATCAACTCCTGTTCTGGGAAGGAATTTTATTTGTAAAACGCTTACAAAAGTGGCAAATCTCCAAATTTGTATTTTTTATTTTATGACTAATACAGTAGCCAAAAAACCTCTGCAGTCTAGTCTGCATTACCTTAGTGACCATCAACAAATATATAATTAATTGACCTAAAGGACAGCAGCATGGAACTAAAATGATATACTAGGGACAAAGAACATGAAAATACGTTTGTCGTAAAAACCAGTATGCACTAAAAGGCGCTTCAACAAACTACTGAAACATACACCACTTCCACGCAGAAATCGAAGGTTTTATTATAACAGTGTAAGGCATTAATACCCTGAGTTATACAAGCTAAGAGGGTAATGATAGTTAATGCAATAGGGGGAAAAGGACAACGATGACCAACTCATATGGCTGTACGTTTCTAAACCAATAATTAATTTGCTTGAATATCGAGCCACAAGGGCCATAAATCATAATATAAATAGAAGCAGCGTCAGACTATTCAGTGACGTCACAGTAGTGTATCGGCTATGAGTCCTCAAGTCTCTCCAGTGCCTCTTCTATCCACGACTGCAGATGGAGATGTCAACATAAAAGGGGTGGGGAGACAACACATGAGCGTGGCTAGAAATGAGGGTTGGTGACACCCACTCCTTGGCATTCGATGATGTAGGTGTCATTGCTGGCATTCTCATCTTCTGCCTTGGTCACTGTAAACTTAGCCTGGGAATAAGGACAACACTTTCTATTAAAAAGTTGACTGGTTTTATAAAAAAGTTTATAATCCATTGACATTAACAAATGCGCGTCATCTGAAAAAAAATGAAAACATTTTTGGGACCCACCTGGGTGAGCTGCTCTGCCACATGGATGGCAGTCTGTGTGTGTTGGGTGACTGGGCCAGTGCGGATTCTGGAGGTGCCATTCGCCAAGGCCATGAAGAGGATTAGCTGCCAGAAAGTGTAAGACAAAGAGTTCAGTATGACTCTAAATAGAGTAAGTTCAAGTGGCTGCTGTTAGATGGAGAGTAAGCCAAAGACAGGGGTCAAGCACCTATTCAACTTGGAAGTTCACGTTACTTACAATTAGTATAGATCACTTACAGGAGGACACCTAACATTGCGTTGTAAAATACCTGTGTGTGTGTGTCATTGCTAACCTGGTCCTGGAGAAACTCATCCACACAGCCGTTGTGCCTTATATTCCTGAGCAGCATCTCTGCAGCCTCAAAGCCCACTTTGTCTGCATACACACCTGAGGCATAGGAGAAAAGCATTAGTTGTCCATTTTTTTTACTTTATTTTTTAGATCTGGGTCCGTATTTTTGGTGTCTAATAGAGCAGAAGTGGGATCTAGGATCAGGCCCCCCTCTGTAATTATTTTCATTATAATCTAAACGGCAAAACTGATCCCAGATCAGCAGGCCTCTTACGGCGTCTGCATGCTTCCCAGACAAAACCGCCCGGAAGAGATTGCGCATATATTATGACAACATTTTTTGACATTTTTGTTAGCATTGGACTTCGGTAATGGTTGTCTGTCTGTTCGGGCACACATTTTCCCTCAAGGCAAGCCAATGACTACGCCCCCCACTGATTAGTCCACAGCAGGGATTATTCAATAAAGCATTTTTCATTCAACGAGAGAACTCATTTTCATTCACATTTTTTCATTGTGAAATACTGCACCAAACATCTTAGTTTACTGTAAAATTGCACGACTAAGATCTCCTCTGAAAAAAAGTCAAAAATTAACCAACATATGTTTTTCCCGTTAACTTAGATTAATTCTGACTATTTTCAGGAAGGGTATACTGGCTACTGCATCTCAAAACGGACAAACAGTAATATTGCCTAAGGGAGTATGTGAGCACACTCGTTCGGTTCGCCTAGCTGAGCTCAAAGCATGCCAACGCCTTTACTCTAAGCTTTATGAATACTGGCCCAGAGGTTATCAGTGTGTGCCAGAGAGGTTTGAGTCATTTGTTTCCCTTAACAGGTGCACTGCATACACCTCCTAACTCTGCTCCCAAGAGAACAAACTGTGTTGTTGTAGAAACAGACAATCTAAAAATAAAAAATAAAAAACGACCTACGGATGCATCTGCTGATGGCAATTTAAAAATAGTAGCCACTACTGCCAAACAAAATACAATGAGCAAGATTTTCCCTTTTCTCAATATTTTCCAATTTCTCCACCGTTGACAACTTACCCTGTATGGCCTTAGAAATGTTCATGTGGATCCACTACTTCACTCACCATCCAATCAGATTTTACAGTTTCACATTCTAGCATAGACATGCTAGGCATTCTCTGTCGGATGTTGCCGACTAGTGGTACATCGTGTACTGTACAGTTCACAGACCAAGTTGCAAGCAAGCACAAGAACAGTGGATTTCTCACCTTTCTTCCCAAGAGCTGACCCTGCAAATATACAGCCCGTGGAAGACTCTGCGATGATTCTGGTGAGGATAGACAGCATGTCAAAAATGAGGTAGAACTGCAAAGCATTTAAGACGGCAGACCACCCATGGCAGTAAAAAAAAAAATACCCTTCTCTCGTCTATCCACCAAACTAGGGACACAACATTATGCAAGCCACCAGTCTACTTATGAATGATTTTTCAGATGACGCCATCAATACACCCCCTACTAGTGCAAGTGGTTTGACAAGGATCATCTCCAAAAACAATGGCATAGTGACTGATTCAGGTTTACTGAGGTCATACGGGTATTGGCATCTTTTGACAGTGTTTACAGTCGGAGGGTTCACGGAACGGTAAACCGCCAGGTATAAGCTCACATGATGCCGTTGCCGCTCCCACAGGCCATGTCCTTCTCCTGCAGCGTTTGGATGTTTATGTATAGGTCCTTTATCTCTCTCCTGATAACTCTTGTCGCCGTCGTTGCCATGTCCTTGGCGAGCTGGAGGAAAACAAGTACGAGCTCACTCAAAATGTAGTTCATATTTTTCTCCCACGTGCATAGAGGATAGCACATGTATCGGTGGAAAGAACTGCTCCGTGGCATAAATTTAACCTGTCCAGAAACATCTAATTCATTGTAAGTACACAAGTGGAATAAGGATGAAAGCCAATCAACTCCATTACTAGAGTAGTATATTATTACACAGGTAAAACATTAACTTAATGTAAAATTCTAACCCAAAGCCATTCCTTTGTACTGTACCTTATAGGGTAGCACCCCAGCAACAAAGGACCTGCCATATATCTTGGTGATGGTCCCTCGTTCGGTCATGATGACGGGGCTCAACTCACTCACTGGGTTTACCTTGGCCACCACCTCACCTCCACCTTTGGGGTAGTAGCCCCTATTCGAGACAGAAGAACAGTCATTTTTTGGGGGGCCAGGCAGTATTACCCCACCAACAATTCTCCAACATGGGAAGGGATACGAACCTCATTCTCAAATCACAGTCGAAATGTACTCCAAACTTCTCCACGATGGGCTTGAATACCTGGAAGACATTTGTATGTATTAAAGTATTTCCAATGGCATTTAACAACAATAGGAGAATGGCAAATAAGAGGATGTCGAGTGACAGTTATATACCAAGCGGTCATCTGCGGGCTTATCTACAGACACAGGGTATATAACTTGAGAAGTTCAATTCATGATATCCCAGGAACACAAGCCGCCATTACACCCACTGGCACCTCTACAAACACAGGTTAGGTTAACCATACCTTTATGGTGTAGTCAATCTGCGGGGCCATGTCTGCGTTGGTGCCCCCCTTCAGACATAGCTCCGAGGGTCCGTCAGCATAAAGGGCACAGGGTAGAGAGACCTGCAGCAGCAGCCCAACACTCCTGGCACAGAGCGACACAGAAGTACGAGTTCGATGGAGACTAATATAGTACGTTTTTTCCTATTTGTTTGGTTGAAATTAAAGTATTGAATTCTATAGACAGTTCTAGATATTTATTCGGATAGTGTTTCTACGACTATAAAATATGTCAGGTTGATAGTAACTAGGTTTTTAACACAACAAACTGTCTGTCCCATACTCTATTTGAATGTGTAGTTTGGCAGAACGGAGAAGCAGCCTGACATGATTTACCCTGCTGTTTGGGGGTCTGCGGTGTGCTTCCCAGCCTTTATTTTCCCAGGGGTGAGTGTGACTTCAGTAGATCCCACTGTGCCACCCTCTAGATTTCCACAACAAATGTCTCTCACCAACTCCAACCCTGACAGATGTTGTGGTCTTGTGAAAAGGGGAAGGGGGGTGGCGGGTTAACAATGAAAGAAACAAACGTCTTATTTCACTATAAAAAAAATTATATTAGCTTTGATATTATCTGTGCAGAATAACATAGGCGATGAAGGGAAAGTTGAGTAGGCTAGTTCAGTTGTTGATAGGAATAAGTGAACAGCCATGTGCTAGCGCATTAACCAACAAAGGATCACATGAAAAATGTAACGAGGGCATCTGCCGTTCAATATAAAACAAATTAGACAGTTACAAATAAAGGCTGTAAAACCGTTATCAATTGTTTGTCGGAGAAGTACGTTAATGCTACATCTACTTTGAAAAGAAAGGTCCTTTTGACCAACTTTGCTTTGTTTTCTGATTCACTAAACTTCTGTCTGGCGTCGCCGGGAATCGCCCCAGGGCTATAGACTGCGACTAGAGTGAAGCTTTCATTTATTAGTAATGACATGTGGCTTTTGTTGTTATACATACTCTCTATAATAGTATGGCAAATATTTATTAAATGAATTACCTTAATCCTGGTGTACTTCTACCTGCGCGGATTTTGTGTATTCTGATGGATGCGCCGTTGATGCAACTCAGTGCGGCGGTTACTCTCAAAATTTGCCCGCCCTGAAAGAGGACAAAACATGACAATGTACACAGTAAATACATATCCTAAGTTTACTGTCAAACCATTTTTATAAAATATGTAGTAGAAAGTGTATTTTAATCGTGTGAAATACTCACACCCTCCATTATACTTCCGTCCATTTCCACTGCTGCGGCCATTTTTGAAAAAATAAGACAAATATTTATACTTTTCAATGACTTCACCGCTCTAAGAAATGTATTATTGCGGTCTTTAATGATGCGAAAACACGCCAATGTGGATGGTCTGCTCTGAAGTAGCCTTGGACAGCGCTTGTAGAAGACACTCGGCGGTGTCTGGGGCAGACAATACAGCAAGTCCAACCGCGAACTTCCCCCAACAGTCACTGCGCAGTGCGGTAGTACTTAGGCCTAATAAATTAACGCAATTTCTTATCACTGAGAAAAAAGTTACATCCACAATGGTCCCAAAAACGGGTTATATTTGAACTGGGATGTTCACATGTTATTCAAAAATGTCCATGGAATATATTGCTCAGCATAGGCTGCTACCACAGAGCTGCTACTCTTGAGTCTGTTGATAGTTAGCACATGCGCACTCGTGATCACCAACGCAATGAACCCCACTCTCCCTGTTCAAACTTGGTAGTGGGGGGGAAAGGGTGATGGCTAGAAGGATTCCAGTTTTAGTCAAATTAAGGTCAAAAGTTGTTGTTTCGTTCTTGCATTTTAGCTAACCATTTTTCTAGCCTTACCCTAATTATCATAACCTGCTACGTTAAGGCTAGGAAAAGAGTTTGGGTTAGCAAAAGTGCTAAAAAATAATACACTTTTGACCGTAATTTGTCAAAAGCTGGATCCTTTCTAGCCATGGCTGGGAAAAAAAGCCTAGGAAAAAGGAGATTCCCGAAAAACAAGCCACTTCCATACAGCTACGACTTTTTCGTCGCAGGTTCGGATAATTAACGTATCAGGTTAGGAGCTATAGGTTAAGGTTAGGGAAAGGGTTAGTGAAAAGTCACTTGTAATGAAGTGGCGTGTTTTTATGGAGTCCCAGAAAAAAACTGGCACCAAATTATCTAATCGCAAAGTAACATATCGGAATTATCAACGTGCGGTTGTTGTACTGTGTGTGACTATGTTAGGTAGGAAATTTGTTATTAATGTATTGTCAAATAATGCGTAACCAAACGTTCTAGGTGAATCAACAGCCAAGGTAAGTGGCAATTCAAGTTGGTTATTTTGACTCGATTTACGGATTTGTAGCCCAGTCTGAATATACTAGTGGACCACTAGTCCAATAACTCCAATCAAATGAATTTGATTCGCCACTCAGTGCAAGCAAAGATTTTGATAACTAACCCAAGACAGACCACAAGGTGTCATTTCCAATGGGAGCAAATTAAGCAGTGGTCAGAAAAAGTAAGGAGGTGGGCAGGGCTAACACGAGCTAGCGTTCTAGCATGTATTTGCATATTTCCGTTAGGAACGCCTACTGTGAAGCGCTTGTGTGCAATAACACAGTTTGCCCTTGCCCCTCTAAACAAAAATGTAAACTTTTGAAAGAGTAAAGTCTACAAATCTTAGTGCACTATGTTCGTAACATTACAGTTTTGGGAACGGAAAACTGTTTTGAGATCGAATGTTTCATCAATAACAAAATTAGAAGAATGTTGGCCAAGTTTCATCGAGCTCTATCTTCTCCCACTTCCCATCAATGGACTTCCTCTCAAAAAAATACCCCCCCCCCCCCCCCAATGCTAACCTCCTGTTAGTTGTAATGTTGACACTATGTACAAAAAGTGCTTGTACTTTTTATATGGTTCACCCGGTGTGGATGAAAATACCCTCAAATTAAAACTGACATGCACTTTAATGTCAAAGTAAATGTTTAGTTTCAAATCCAAACTTGTGGAGTGGAGAGCCAAGAGAAGAACAAATGCTTCACTGTCCCAATAATTACAGAGGGCACTGTTTTATCTGTGGTGCAAGTATGGGTAGCTGCAGCCCAATATGGCGACAAGAGTATGGGCGAGTCAGTGTGTTGACGGGAGTGGGTGTATGGAAAGAGAATCAGTTAATTCAGCAGATTTGTTGCCACCATCTGCCAGTGCAAATGACTAGTGCACCAGTGTTGTATAGAGCTGCTTGCTGACCTGAGATGCTTCCCACAGGGCAGCTGTATCAGGATGTCGCCGGCTGTAGCTAACATGTTGACCAGTGCACAGGTGTTGTATCAAGGTGCCTGCCAACCTGAGGTGCTTCCCACTGGGCAGCTGTATCACAGGCCGTAGCTAACGTGGAAATTTATTCCATCACAGAATTTTATTTCAAGTGGGATAGCAGCCTACACAAGAAATAACTTATATTGAAAACCAATTTGGATGTCACCTTTTTAAAAATGTTATTCTTTAGATACATACCGTCTACTCAATGTGGAGGGTATGAACGGCAACAACACCGGTGTCCTTCGCTCCTACTTGACAAGCACTACTGTCCTGCAAGGGTCATGGGAAGATAGCAACCTAGTAGCCAATATCAGGGAGACAGACACCGTAAGCCCACACATACAACGCATGCAAGCAACAGTACATCCCATCATCAGTACATTTAATCAAAAATAAACAATTATTTGAGTTTATTTTATTTTTACAGGGACAGTACACATTAATCAACGTTTCAGCAAAAGTGCCGGTTTTAGCCAGCCAGCTAATTTTCAACCGTAGTCCCCGGGCAGGTTATTAAAAACAATTACAATATAGACAATCATTGAGCAGTGAGCACACGCAGAGCAACATAGGACAAGCAAGACATAGCATACAGACAGAGCAACATAGAACAAAAAGCAGCAAGTCAAAATTCATAAAAGCAACAAAGTGTTTCCACACCTCACAAGCTACAGATGACAGACAACATGGAAAGCGACAATACACAGCTAGGGATTATGATCACAAATCTGATTGACCTTTAGCCATGTATTCATAAATTTTGTGAAAGTGTGATAGGTGGAGCAGTTATGTGTGTCTGATGGCAGTGTATTCCAGACATGGGAAGCTCTCACAGAGAAAGCAGATTTACTAAAGTTGCTTTTCCTTAAGGGAACTATAAAGTCACCTCTCATGGCGGACCTTGTGGATCTGCTGCCATATGTTTGGGTTTTCTGTTTAACAAAAATACTGAGTGGAGGGGGAACCAGGCCATTTAGGTTCTTGAATAGAAGACATCGGTGTATTGCACAAGATTTTCCCAACTCAGGAGCTCACGCTTTCTAAGGATGTAACAGTGATGATGACTATTGGGCTTCCTATCAAGCACTTTGAGAGCCTGTTTGTAGACAGACTGAATAGGTTTTAATGTTGTACAGCAAGCTTGGGCCCAACTAGTCAAGCAGTATGTTAAGTGGGTGAGTATCATAGATTTGAAGTACAGTTTTGCTACCTCTGTAGTCAAACAATTTCACAGGCACTGTGGGCACGGGCACTGTGTGCCTGGTCTGTAATTCGGCCATGATTACTACAGTCGTGGCCAAAAGTTTTGAAAATGACACAAATATTAATTTTTACAAAGTTTGCTGCTTCAGTGTCTTTAGATATTTTTGTCAGATGTTACTATGGAATACTGAAGTATAATTACAAGCATTTCATAAGTGTCAAAGGCTTTTATTGACAATTACATGAAGTTGATGCAAAGAGTCAATATTTGCAGTGTTGACCCTTTTTTTTCAAGACCTCTGCAATCTGCCCTGGCATGCTGTCAATTAACTTCTGGTTCACATCCTGATTGATAGCAGCCCATTCTTGCATATTCAATGCTTGGAGTTTGTCATAATTTGGGGGATTTTGTTTGTCCACCCACCTCTTGAGGATTGACCTCAAGTTCTCAATGGGATTAAGGTCTGGGGAGTTTCCTGGCCATGGACCCAAAATATCGATGTTTTGTTCCCCGAGCCACTTAGTTATCACTTTTGCCTTATGGCAAGGTGCTCCATCATGCTGGAAAAGGCATTGTTTGTCATCAAACTGTTCCTGGATGGTTGGGAGAAGTTGCTCTCTGAGCATGTGTTGGTACCATTCTTTATTCATGGCTGTGTTCTTAGGCAAAATTGTGAGTGAGCCCACTCCCTTGGCTGAGAAGCAACCCCACACATGAACGGTCTCAGGATGGTTTACTGTTGGCATGACACAGGACTGATGGTAGAGCTCACCTGGTCTTCTCCGGACAAGATTTTTTCCGGATACCCCAAACAATCGGAAAGGGGATTCATCAGAGAAAAGGACATTACCCCAGTCCTCAGCAGTCCAATCCCTGTACCTTTTGCAGAATATCAGTCTGTCCCTGATGTTTTTCCTGGAGAGAAGTGGCTTCTTTGCTGCCCTTCTTGACACCAGGCCATCCTCCAAAAGTCTTTGCCTCACTATGCGTGCAGATGCACTCACACCTGCCTGCTGCCATTCCTGAGCAAGCTCTGTACTGGTGGTGCCCCGATCCCACAGCTGAATCAACTTTAGGAGACGGTCCTGGCGCTTGCTGCACTTTCTTGGGCGCCCTGAAACCTTCTTCACAACAATTGAACTGCTCTCCTTGAAGTTCTTGATGATCCGATAAATTGTTGATTTAGGTGCAATCTTACTGGCAGCAATATCCTTGCCTGTGAAGCCCTTTTTGTGCAAAGCAATGATGGCAGCACGTGTTTCCTTCTAGGTAACCATGGTTGACAGAGGAAGAACAATAATTCCAAGCACCACGCTTCTTTTGAAGCTTCAAGTCTGTTATTCAAACTCAATCAGCATGACAGAGTGATCTCCAGCCTTGTCCTCATCAACACTCACACCTGTGTTAACGAGAGAATCACTGACATGATGTCAGCTGGTCCTTTTGTAGCAGGGCTGAAATGCAGTGGAAATATTTTGGGGGATTCAGTTAATTTGCATGGCAAAGAGGGACTTTGCAATTAATTGCAATTCACATTAGAAGAGGAAAACTGCTGATGCCCAACCACATTTCGAAATTGCACCTTGTGTATTCTGCTATTCTAACTCAAATTGAATCAAATGTTATTTGTCACATACGCATGAATTCAACTGGTGCAGACTTTACCGTGAAATGATTGCTTATGAGCCTTCCCAACGATGCAGAGTAAAATGAAATAGTAACAATAGAAATAAAATAAAATACACAAGAATGGAGCTATATAAAGCGAGTACCAGTACCAGATCAATGAGCAGAGGTACAAGGTAGTTGAGGTAGATATGTACATGAAGGCAGGGTAAAGAGACGAGGTATCAGGGTATATAGTAATAAGAGTACAATAAAGACCAGAGTAGCAGCAGCAAATTATAAGTGTGAAAGTGTTTTTGTTTGCGTTTGCATGTATGTTTTTTTTGTTTTGTCGGAATGCCTGCGTTATGTGTGTGCGTATGTGGTGTACCTGTATGTGAATGTGTGTAAATGTTGTGTGTGTGAGTGAGTGTGTATATAGTGTGTACTGTTTAGTCTAGTGAGTGTGTGTAGGGTCAGTGCAGATCAGTTGGGTACCATTAATTGATTATTTAGAAGTCTGGCTAAGGCTTGGGGGTAGTAGTCTTGGAGTAGTCTTGGAGCCTGTTGGTCCGAGAGCTGATTCTCCCGTACCATTTGCCGGACTTTAAGCAGAGTGAACAGTTTATGGCTTGGGTGGTTGGAGTTTTTGGCCATTTCTTCGGGCCTTCCTCTGACAGGACCTGGATGGCAGGGAGCTCGGCCCCAGTGATGTACTGGGCTTTCCACACCACCCCCTATAGTGCTTTGCGGTCGAGGGCAGTGCATTTGTCATACCAAGCATTTGCTATACCAAAATGCTCTCAATGGTGCAGCTGTATAACATTTTGAGTATCTGAGGGTCACTGCCAAATCTTTTCAGCCTCCTAAATGGGGAAGAGGTGCCATTTTCACGACTGTGCGGGTGTGTGTGGACCATGTTAGGTCCTTAGTGATGTGGATGCCAAAGAACTCTTGACCCGCTCCACAGCGGCCCAATCGATGTGGATGGGGGTGTGCTCTCCCCTCTTTCTCCTATAGTCCATGATCAGCTCTCTGGTTTTACTGATATTGAGGGAGACGTTGTTGTCCTGGCACCACACTGCTAAGTCTCTGACCTCCTTCCTGTACACGGTCTCATCGCCGTCGGTGATCAGGCCTATCACCTTTGTGTCGCCAGCAAACTTGATGATGGTGTTGGAGTCGTGCATGGCCAAGCAGTCGTGAGTGAACAGGGAGTACAAGATGGACCTAAGCACACATCCCATACCCTCACCACCTGGGACCAGCCTGTCTGGAAGTACAGGATCTAGTTGCTAGTGCTGAGCAATTAACCGAAATGTTGGTTATTTTTCATTTTTTAAATAACTAATTGACCAAAGTTGGTTAAATTATTAATTATTCCAGTTCGTTAATTTTTTTATGTGAGCTCGATGAGCAGTTTCTGTAGAGCCTGAAATGTGCAATGTAGTCGGAAGTTGTAGTTTCCAACAGGCCAATATTCTACATAGTTTAGCTCAGAAAACATGGTAATTAACTACAATGACCATAATCCATTGTGCGCCCACTTAAACTTGTCCGGTCTGTGTGGAGCAGACATCGAGACTGAGAGAAAAGAGCATGCACGATAAAGGGGGTTGGAAAGCCGTTGCTTTGCAAGCCTGAAAATACATGATATAAGTGATTGGTAGTTGGTTCTCAACAGTCATAAATGTATGCCTTATTTACTTTGAAGACATACTAAAATAGTCATTTTGTCAGACAACATAGGCAACAGCTCTATAGAGATGAGATGATGACTTGGAAGGAAATAATAAAGTGATCAAATAAAACACAAATTTTATTAAAGTAAAGTGAATAAATTATAAATAATAAGTGATAAGCAGTAATGGGCAGCCACTACCATCATGGGACTTTTATTCATTGTTTTATTCAGTGTTTGTACAGCATTCAACCCACATAATGCAGAGTGCATTTAATGTTTTAAAGAATAATCAAAAAACGGTGATTATTTTTTAATAATCGAAACTAAACCGAACCAACCTCAAAAGGCACTAAACGCTCAGCCCTACTAGACGGAGAGGGAGGGGTTCAGTCCCAGGGTCCCTTGCTTGGTGATGAGCTTGAAGGAGACTATGGTATTGAACGCTGATCTGTAATCTATGAACAGCATTCTCACAGTAAGTTGAGACCCTGATTGAATTCCGAATGTCCGGACCTCTCCAATAGTGTGTGATTGCGGCCCTCAATTTGGATGTTCCTGCATGTGTGCATTCATGAATCAGCAAGAACGCCCCTCCTCGAGCATCCCATTGGTTCCTGCATGTGGCTTGTGTTTAAGTGACACTTTTTATATTCTGGATTTCCCCTACTTGTCTATAGGGTTAAAATGTGGGTCAAAAGGGAAATAAAAGTATTATGAGTTTTTCATTTAGGCTATGACAGTATAATTAAAGTACAATGTAGTAAACAAAAAAGTATGAAACAAACATTTTACTTAGATTAGATTCTTGAAATTAACCACCCTTTATGACAGCTTTGCACACGCTTGACATTCTCTCAACCAGCTTCACCTGGAATGCTTTTCCAGTCTTGAAGGAGTTCCCACATGCTGAGCATTTGTTGGCTGCTTTTCCTTCACTCTGCAGTCCAACTCATCCCAAACCATCTCAATTGGGTTGAGGTCAAATGATTGTGGAGGCCAGGTCATCTGATGCAGCACTCCACAACTCTTCTTCTTGGTCAAATAGCCCTTAAAATCAAATCAAATCAAATTTTATTTGTCACATACACATGGTTAGCAGATGTTAATGCGAGTGTAGCGAAATGCTTGTGCTTCTAGTTCCGACAATGCAGTAATAACCAACAAGTAATCTAACTAACAATTCCTAATCTACTGTCTTATACACAGTGTAAGGGGATAAAGAATATGTACATAAGGATATATGAGTGAGTGATGGTACAGAGCAGCATAGGCAAGATACAGTAGATGGTATCGAGTACAGTATATACATGTGAGATGAATATGTAAACAAAGTGGCATAGTTAAAGTGGCTAGTGATACATGTATTACATAAGGATGCAGTCGATGATATAGAGTACAGTATATAGGTATGCATATGAGATGAATAATGTAGGGTAAGTAACATTATATAAGGTAGCATTGTTTAAAGTGGCTAGTGATATATTTACAACATTTCCCATCAATTCCCATTATTAAAGTGGCTGGAGTTGAGTCAGTGTTTCAGTCAGTGTGTAGGCAGCAGCCACTCAATGTTAGTGGTGGCTGTTTAACAGTCTGATGGCCTTGAGATAGAAGCTGTTTTTCAGTCTCTCGGTCCCAGCTTTGATGCACCTGTACTGACCTCGCCTTCTGGATGATAACGGGGTGAACAGGCAGTGGCTCGGGTGGTAGATGTCCTTGATGATCTTTATGGCCTTCCTGTAACATCGGGTGGTGTAGGTGTCCTGGAGGGCAGGTAGTTTTCCCCTGATGATGAGACCTCACTACCCTCTGGAGAGCACGGTTGAGGGCGGAGCAGTTGCCGTACCAGGCGGTGATACAGCCCGGGATGCTCTCGGTTGTGCCTCTGTAGAAGTTTGTGAGTGCTTTTGGTGACAAGCCGAATTTCTTCAGCCTCCTGAGGTTGAAGAAACGATGCTGTCTGTGTGAGTGGACCAATTCAGTTTGTCTGTGATGTGTATGCCGAGGAACTTAAAACTTGCTACTCTCTCCACTACTGTTCCATCGATGTGGATATGTTCCCTCTGCTGTTTCCTGAAGTTCTCACATAGGTATTCCTCTTGTCCAGATGGGTTAGGGCAGTGTGCAGTGTGGTTGAGATTGCATCGTCTGTGGACCTATTTGAGTGGTAAGCAAATTGGAGTGGGTCTAGGGAGTCAGGTAGGGTGGAGGTGATATGGTCCTTGACTAGTCTCTCAAAGCACTTCATGATGATGAGTGCTACGGGGCGGTAGTCGTTTAGCTCAGTTACCTTAGCTTTCTTGGGAACAGGAACATGGTGGCCCTCTTGAAGCATGTGGGAACAGCAGACTGGTATAGGGATTGATTGAATATGTCCGTAAACACACCAGCCAGCTGGTCTGCGCATGCTCTGAGGGCGCGGCTGGGGATGCCGTCTGGGCCTGCAGCCTTGCGAGGGTTAACACGTTTAAATGTTTTACTCACCTCGGCTGCAGTGAAGGAGAGACCGCATTTTTCCGTTGCAGGCAGTGTCAGTGGCACTGTATTGTCCTCAAAGCGGGCAAAAAAGTTATTTAGTCTGCCTGGGAGCAAGACATCCTGGTCCGTGACTGGGCTGGATTTCTTCCTGTAGTCCGTGATTGACTGTAGACCCTGCCACATGCCTCTTGTGTCTGAGCCGTTGAATTGGGATTCTACTTTGTCTCTGTACTGACGCTCTTGTTTGATAGCCTTACGGAGGAATAGCTGCATTGTTTGTATTCAGTCATGTTGCATCCATCAATCCAAGGTTTCTGGTTACGTTGCTATGGGAACGAATCTTCAACGCCTCGTAGACCATCCACGTGATGGAAGCAGTCTTGGAGTGTGGAGTTGTCGGACCAGCGTTGGACAGACCTCAGCCTGGGAGCTTCTTTTTTAGCTTTTGTCTGTAGGCAGGTATCAGCAAAATGGAGTTGTGGTCAGCTTTCAATCCAAGGGGTTAGGGAATGTTTTAATCGTTGCTAATATGCGCGTATTCGGAATGTTAGAGTAACAGTGATCCGTGATGGAAGCAGTCTTGGAGTGTTTTGGTCCCAGCGTTGGACAGACCTCAGCCTGGGAGCTTCTTTTTTTAGCTTTTGTCTGTAGGCAATCAGCAAAATGGAGTGCTTTTCCGATAAAATTTAGGAAGTTAGAGTCTGATCCAAGGTTTTCAGATTAGCCTATGCTGATAAAATTTAGGGAGTCTTGTTTTCAGATTAGCCTTGTTAAAATCCCCAACAACGATGAATGCAGCCTCCGGATAAATGGTTTCCAGTTTGCAAAGAGTTAAATAAAGTTCGTTCAGAGCCATCGATGTGTCTGCTTGGGGGGGATATATACGGCTGTGATTATAATCGAAGAGAATTCTCTTGGTAGGTAATGCGGTCTATATTTGATTGTGAGGAATTCTAAATCAGGTGAACAGAAGGATTTGAGTTCCTGTATGTTTCTTTCATCGCACCATGCCCCGTTAGCCATAAGGCATACACCCCCACCCCTCTTCTTACCAGAAAGGTGTTTGTTCTGTCGGCGCGATGCGTGGAGAAACCCGTTGGCTGCACCGCATCGGATAGCGTCTCTCCAGTGAGCCATGTTTCCGTGAAGCACAGAACGTTACAGTCTCTGATGTCCCTCTGGAATGCTACCCTTGCTCGATTTCATCAACCTTGTTGTCAATAGACTGGACATTGGCAAGAAGAATGCTAGGAAGTGGGGCACGATGTGCCCGTCTCCGTAGTCTAACCAGAAGACCGCTACGTTTCCCTCTTTTTCGGAGTCATTTTTTGGGTCGCTGCATGCGATCCATTCCGTTGTCCTGTTTGTAAGGCAGAACACAGGATCCGCGTCGCGAAAAACATATTCTTGGTCGTACTGATGGTGAGTTGACGCTGATCTTATATACAGTAGTTCTTCTCGGCTGTATGTAATGAAACCTAAGATGACCTGAGGTACTAATGTAAGAAATAACACATAAAAAAACAAAAAACTGCATAGTTTCCTAGGAAGCAAGTTGTCTCTGTCGGCGCCGGAAGTCAACAGCCTGGAGGTGTGTTGGGTCATTGTCCTGTTGAAAAACAAATGATAGTCCCACAAAGTGCAAACCAGATGGGATGGCGTATCCCTGCAGAATGCTGTGATAGCCATGCTGGTTAAGTGTGCCTTGAATTGTAAATAAATCACAGAGAGTGTCACCAGCAAAGTACCATCACACCTCCTCCTCCATGCTTCATGGTGGGAACCACACATGGGGAGATCATCCGTTCACCTACTCTGCGTCTCACAAAGACACCAAAACCAAAAATCTCAAATTTGGACTCATCAGACCAAAAAACAGATTTACACCAGTCTAATGTCCATTAATTGTGTTTCTTGGCCCAAGCAAGTCTCTTCTTATTATTGGTGTCCTTTAGTAGTGGTTTCTTTGCCGCAATTCGATCATGAAGGCCTGATTCAAGCAGTCTCCTCTGAACGGTTGATGTTGGGATGTGTCTGTTACTTGAACTCTATGAAGCATATATTTGGGCTGCAATTTCTAATGCTGGTAACTCTAATGAACTTATCCTCTGCAGCAGAGGTAACTCTGGGTCTTCCTTTCCTGTAGCGGTCCTCATGAGAGGAACCAGTTTCGTCATAGGGCTTGATGGTTTTTGCGACTGCACTTGAAGAAACTTTCAATGATCTTGAAATGCTCCAAATTGACTGACCTTCATGTCTTAAAGTAATGATGGACTGTCGTTTCTCTTTGCTTATTTGAACGGTTCTTGCCAAAAGACATGGTATTTTACGAAATAGGGCTATCTTCTGTATACTACCCCTACCTTGTCACAACACAACTGATTGGCTCAAACGCATTAAGAAGGAAAGAAATTCCACAAATGGACTGTTAAGAAGGCAAACCTGCTAATTTAAAAGCATTCCAGGTGAATACCTCATGAAGTTGGTTGAGAGAATGCCAAGAGTGTGCAAAGCTGTAATCAAGGCAAAGGGTGGCTACTTTGAAGAATCTCAAATATATTTAGATTTGTTTAACACTTTTTTTGGTTACTACATGATTCCATATGTGTTATTTCATAGTTTTGATGTCTTCACTATTATTCTACAGTGTAGAAAATGGCAAAATACAGAAAAACCCTTGAATGAGTAGCTCTGTCCAAACTTTTGACTGGTACTGTATTAGATACCATTTCACTGATTCCGCTCCAGTCCTTACCACAAGCCTGGTCTCCCCAAATAAGGTGCCACCAACCTCCAGTGCACCCTTCCTAACTGTCTTACATTCCCTGAGACCAACCAGAAAATGTTCCTAGGCCAAATATTCCCAGATTTTGTGCTCTCCCATTTCTGCATTGCCAAATTTTGCACAGGCAAAGGAGTAGGCTGGGTGCACGTCAATTGCTCATTAGGTGCATAGACTGCAGGGGTGTCGTAGCACCTCCGCCACTTCTTACAATGGTGCTCCTTTAGTAAAGTTTAGATCAAAGCTGAATCAATGTCTTGGACAGTGGCGGCCCATCATTCAGGGCAGGTGGGGCTGTTTTGAGCCCCACTTGTTTAGCTAATATGTATATATACAAGTTTGGACACACCCAGGGTTTTTCTTTGTTTTTACTATAAAAATAAAGAAAAACCCTTGAATGAGTAGGTCTGTCCAAACTTCTGACTGGTACTGTACATCAAACACATGATTTCCAGGTGGACCGTTTAGAAATTACAGCACATTTTGTACATAGTCCCCCCCCCATTTTAGGGGAGAAAAGATATTGGGACAATTGTGCGTCGCCCCACGGACCTCCCCGGTCGCGGCCGGTGACGACAGAGCCTGGGCGCGAACCCAGAGTCTCTGATGGCACAGCTGGCGCTGCAGTACAGCGCCCTTAACCACTGCACCACCCGGGAGGCCCAGCTCAGTGACTTTCAATGTGGCACCGTCATAGGATGCCAGCTTTCCAACAAGCCAGTTTGTCAAAGTTCTGCCCTGCTAGAGCTGCGCCGGTCAACTGTGCTGTTATTGTGAAGAGGAAACTTCTAGGAGCAACAACGGCTCAGCCAGGATGTGATAGACCACACAAGCTCACAGAACTAGACCGCTGAGTGCTGAAGAAGCACGTAAAAAAATTGTCTGTCCTCGGTTGCAACACTCACTACAGAGTTCCAAACTGCCTCTGGAAGCAACTTCAGCACAAGAAATGTTTGTTGGGAGCTTCATGAAATGGGTTTCCATTGCTGAGCAGCCGTACACAAGCCTAAGATCACCATGCGCAATGCCAAGCATCGGCTGGAATGGTGTAAAGCTCACCGCCATTGGACTCCCTGGAGTGATGAATCACGCTTCACCATCTGGCAGTCCGATGGACGAATCTTGGTTTGGCGGATTCCAGGAGAACACTACCTGCCCAATGCATACTGACATGTTTGGTGGAGAAGGAATAATGGTCTGGAGCTATTTTTCATGGTTCTAGCTCGGCACTTTAGTTGCAGTGAAGGGAAATCTTAATGCTACAGCATTCAAGGACATTCTACGCAATTCTGTGCTTCCAACTTTGTGGCAACAGTTTGAGGAAGGTCCTTTACTGTTTCAGCCTGACAATGCCTCCATGAAGAATCTCCACATGAGACCTGGACAGAGCCTGAGGACAAAGTGAGGGAAATTATCTCTGAGAAATTGAAGATGGACCACAGGACGATTTAGGTGGAGAGCGCCCACAGGACTGGAAAACTCACCACCGGCCCAGATGACAAGCACAGGCCGATAGTGGTCATGTTCCTGAGGTTCAAGGACATGATAGATGTTCTGGAACGAGCCACTAACTTGAGAGGAACGTATATCTTCCTCAATGAGGACTATCCGTAAGCTGTGCGCCAGAAGAGGAAATAACTTATCCCAGCCATGAAAGCTGCCAGAGTGTGTGGAGACATTGCCATGACATTGCTTACATCTGCCATGACAGGCTCATTTCCCACCCTTCCTCCCAGAAGACTGGAAGGGACGAGCAAGCCAAGCCTATTGGTTTGTTGCTTCAATCCCGCAGAACACACACACCAATTGATTAATGGACTGCTGAATGTAGATTTTTAAAATCTTGCTTTGTTTGCTCTTCTCTATATTATGTCTATCTCTGATAAGCTACTCAGGAAAGGGCTGAAAATAGCACATATTCATATATGTGTAGCCTTAGAAATAAGGCTCATGAAATTAATAACTTGCTAACATCAGATAACATTCCATTTATTAGCCATTTCTGAGACTCACCTAGATAATTCATTTGATGATACAGCAGTAGCAATACAAGGATATAACATCTATAGGACAGAAATGCTTATGGGGGAGGTGTTGCTGTATATATTTCTGTATATAGCCATATCTCTGTAATGCTTAGAGAAGATCTTATGTCATGTGTTATTGAAGTGTTGTGGTTGCACGTTCACTTGGCACATCTAAAGTGCTAACAATCCGTATCTAAATAATATGTTTGAAATGCTTGATAGTGTATGTGATGTAAACAGAGAGGTCTACTTTCTTGGGGACCTGAATATTGATTGGTATTCATCAAGCTATCCGCTCAAGAGGAAGCTTCTTACTGTAACCAGTGCCTGAAATCTGGTTCAGGTTATTAATCAACCTACCAGGGAGTTTACAAACACTATAGGAGCAAGATCATGCACATGTATCTTTCACATTTTTACTAATACTGTAGAACTTTGTTCTAAAGCTGTTTCCATACCCATCGGATGCAGTGATCACAATATAGTGGCTATATCCAGGAAAGCCAAAGCTCCAACAGCTGGGCCTAAAATAGTGTATAAGAGATCATACAAAAGATTTTGCTGTGACTCATGTGGGTGATGTTAAAAATATTTGTTGGCCTGATGTGATTAATAAGGAACATTGAGATTCTGCACTTTATGAATTTATGAAATTGCTTATTCCAATCATTGATAAACATGCACCTGTTAAGAAACTGACTGTTAGAACTGTTAAGGCTCCATGGACTGATGAGGAATTGAAAAACTGTATGGTTGAAAGATGGGGCAAAATGAGTGGCTAATAAGTCTGGTTACATATCTGACTGGCTGACTTACTGCGAATTGAGAAATTATGCGACTAAACTCAACAAAAAGAAGAAATTGTATTATGAAGACAAGATCAATGATATATTGATGGAAAAAAACATTGGAGTACTTTAAATGAAATTAGGGACAGAAAGACACATTTAACTCCATCTTCCAACAAATCAGATGGCTTACTCATCACAAAAACATTTGATGCTGCCAATTATTTTAATGAGTACTTCATTGGCAAAGTAGGCAAATTTAGGCAGGAAATGCCAACAACGAACCATCGCATTCATGCATTAAAAAAATAATAATGGAATAAAAGCATTACAAGTTTGAATTTTGTAAAGTTCATGTGGGAGAGGTGGAAAGATTATTGTTATCATTGACAACTTAGATGGAGAGCTACTGAGGATGGTAGCTGACTATAGCCACACCTATCTGTCATATATTTAATCTGAATCTAGAGGAAAGTCTTTGTCCTCAGGCCTGGATGGAAGCCAAAGTAATTCCGCTACCCAAGACTGGTAAAGTGGCCTTTACTGGTTCTAACAGCAGACCTATAGGCTTACTGCCAGCTCTATGTCCATGATTTTGTAATGAGATGTTTGACGAGCTGATGTCCACATACTTTTGGTCATGTAGTGCATGTTGAATGAGAAACTAATGAGCATGGAGAGCCCCCTTTGGCGAAAACATTTACAGCACCCCCACCCCAAACTACTCTCAGCGGCTTTGTCACCTGTCGGTTTAGGCTACCACATCCTTATATATATATTTCATAAACTCAACATGACTCCAAGAGATAGGTTGGAATGTCTGACTGAAATACGGAACACATTTTTAAAAAGTATTTTTTTGGTATTAGCGGTGTTTGAATTTGTTGATAAAATGTGGGACTTGATTATTTGGTTGCGGAACAAAAGGCAGAAACACAAGACTGTCCTGCACAATCCGGGAGATGTGGTCACCCTACACAAAAACCAGAGAATATCGGAATTCCATTAGGCAATGAATTGAAGATCGTGTAACGCCTCACACAGCAGATTGTCCACCAATCGCGTTCCCGTTGTCATGCTGCGTCACGCGGTTGCTAAACTAATCGTCACGAAATCCCGTCTCAAAATCAGGGTGAGTCGAGAAACCTGCATATTTTCCTTGAAAGTACGTAGTCACGATTCCCCAGCTATACGATATAACAGATTAATTATCTCGGAAAAGATTTGTAATGTTGACGAAATTCATGCTAATGTTGGGTTTTTGAGCAAGCGCCCAATTGACTCTCATTCACCGCTTGAAGGAAAGCTTTTCTTGTCCCAGAAAAGTCCAGAATGCATCGCGCGGTCCTTTGACGACGCATGGTCAAAGTACACACGTTAATACGAGTTTCCCTCCACATCTGCTCTACTTCTATTGTATCGACGACCAAATAAAATAAACCAAACAACTTTACCATTTTAAAATAAACCGATTTGATCACTACACAGGCGTCTTTCCAGCGCCAGTAAAACGTTTTTACAAGTCCCAACCATTTTTCTGCGCAACCACAATGTCCAGTTTCTTCTGAGGCTTGAGTTGTACAGTTTAGAACTGTGGCAATGAATGCCACAAACCCCACATTTTTAACACACGGGGTATCTTTTGACTTGCAGCAAACAGTTATTTCAGCATGTGGTGCATCCACTTCCATATCTTCACAAGCATCACTTGTTTTCTCAATTATTTTCCCACCCATCACCCTTACCGGGCACTCCAGGAACTCAGGATCATGATCCCCACAACTGCAACACAGTTTTTCTTCTACACACCGTTCTTCAGTATACTCCGTCCGTCTGCCCATACTTGAAACAAATCCTTTACAGTTCTTACACTGCAGTGGTTTGGAGACTAAAGCTCTTACAACGTGTCTTACATAACCAGGGTTCACATGAGTAGCATAGGAGGTTGGTTGCACCTTAATTGGGGAAGACGGCCCATGGTAGCGACATAAGTGGAACAGACTTTATTATTTTTCGCCATTCACCCATTCAATCTTCCTTTGTTCTTCAGAAATACAATGAATCAAAATAAGACCACTCCTGGTCACTGACACACTCCACTTTTCCCAGCGTGTACATCACCATTTGATATCTCGAATGGGTTTCCCAGACATGCATTCTTACTCAACAAGAAGCGATTCATTATCATTCATAGACGTTTCCTCCACTCCAATTTCAGACAATTTCATTTTTGTTACAGTTTTCGAAACTACTGTTGTCCCTTCAGGACATGCATCTTCACCAACTTTGTTCAGCGTGCTGCTTAATTCGAACTCAGCATCCACTTCTACCATTTTACCTGTCTGACCTGGAACAATGTGACACCTTTCCCACCCAACAGGAAATATGATTTATTCTCAGTTAGGGGTACTTGTTCCAATCTCCTCAAAAGTATGTCTGACTCATATAGTGGATTTATGCCGCGTTCACAACCCCGTTGAAACTAGGAAATACGGATATTCTGACTTGCTAATTGTTTGAACATTGCACATGTTTCCTAGTTCCGACTGGCCTACGAACGCGGCAACATCTCTAAAATGACTGATCTCTGATTGGCCATTGAAAGGGGCGTGCGTTGGATCCGGACGAAGAGAAACAAAGATGGCGGCAGTTACCAGAGGCTCATTCACATTTATGAGACGCTTGGTAGGTTTGTTAAACTTTTTTTTCAGATGTGTATACCGACGTAAAAGCTTTACGAGATAGTTGATGCACAAGGATCATACATTTAGAAATACTGCAACATCAATATAGAGACGCTTCCCATGCAGCTGCTAGCCTGACTAGCAAACAAGCTAATTCGAGTCTGTTACAGTCAAGTGGGATTGAAATAGGAAAAATTGTCTAATTGTTTTGTAGTTAGCAATTATTCACAGCAATTATTCATATCTGTTGGTTACTACTACCCAGATAGTCAACTATTTATTTGACTCAAACTGTTGACAATGTGTGTCTGAAAGAATTGAACTTGAATGCCAATACAATGTCATCCCTAACCCATTCATAGACCACTGTAACTAACGTTACCTTTAACGCCTGACGATAGTACTGTAATATTTTGTTAAGATTTTCTACGCTAGTTCTGAACGTTAAAACGCATCGCTTGCGGTATGGTTTTGGAATCAAGTTACGTATTTTTCATATCAGCGACAAATACATTTCTAAAAGCAAAAGGTTAAATTACGACACTTTTTATAGGGTTATAGCGTTTGTGATAGGGTTTCCACACGGCAATCTCTGTTATTTACAACCTTGTTTACGGAAGACAGGCGGTCACCTGTGCTAATTGGCTATTTAGCGTTCTCCGAACACCTGTGTGTAAACTTAACTGGGGAGGAAGTGTAGTTCGTCAACTGGAGGCATACACTGCGTATGGATTTGTGCAACACTTACTGTAGCAGTTTCTTTGTTATCTGAAAGATTCTTTCTCATTGATATTTTTATTTCACCTTTATTTAACCAGGTAAGCTAGTTGAGAACAAGTTCTCATTTACAACTGCGACCTGGCCAAGATAAAGCAAAGCAGTGCTACAGAAACAACACAGTTACATAGAATAAACAATATAGAAATAACACAATAGACACAATAACACAATAGAAAAAAAGAAAGCCTATATACAGTGTGTGCTACTTTGAAGAATCACAAATATAAAATATATTTAGATTTAACACTTCCATTTGGTTACTACATGATTCCATATGTGTTATTTCATAGTTTTGATGTCCTAACTATTATTCTACAATGTAGAAAATAGTAAAAATAAAGAAACTGTTGAATGAGGTGTCAACATCTGATTGGTACTGTGTAACATTAGATTGTTAAACTAAACTTGCTCTGCAGCTAGTCAACTGTTGAAAGCTACGAAGTCATGCTAGCTATATCTTCAGATGCTGAAATGGTATAGATGTATCCATTAACAAAGCCTAGTCCTGAAACGCGACCCCATCTAATGACTGATCATGACATGGATCTATTTCTCATTTATCATCGCAGCTCTTGGCACATCGGTACAAGCGTTGCTGCTCCAGGGTCCAAACTGGCCGACCAGACTACACCCGTCATCCCCACACTGTCTTCATCCCTCAGCTGTGCAGCTCTAGGTTTTTCCACACCAGTTATGGTAAGTAGGCTTCGGAATCGGCGCACAGGGATGTGGAATGAGGAAGATGCTGCTGCTGACAGTGTACACTCTGTACAGACAGTAAACTAAACAATCTTAAATGCACAAAAGGCTATGTGGAAGTTATAGGTTAAAGAATGGATGTTTCATTTTTAATGATCATTTGCTTTCTTTAGTCACATCAGGACCAATTCTGCCATTCAAACTCTCAGATATTGGCGAGGGCATCATGGAGGTGACAGTGAAGGAATGGTATGTTTTCAAAATATAGTACAGCAACATACAAAGCTGTATATGAATTATGTTTTGTTAAGTTGCCACTAGAGGTCATACAAGTTCAATGATTACTAAGCATAGCTACTCCAAGAGAAAGATGTTAAGGTTGTCTTTCTGTTTCCATAGGTATGTGAAGGAAGGAGACAAAGTCTCCCAGTTTGATAGCATCTGTGAGGTACAGAGTGACAAGGCATCTGTCACCATCACAAGTCGCTATGACGGTGTCATTAAAAAGCTCTACTATGAGGTTGATGCCACAGCCTTAGTGGGCACACCCCTGGTGGATATCGAGACAGAGCCCGGTCCGGGTAGGTATGCCGCCAAAGCACCAACAATGGCGTAATGGAAATCTCCCAACTTTTTATGTATCAAATGTTTAGACAATAGAACTGAAACTTGAAGCCAGTTCATATTACCTGGGTCACGTTTATAATAATAATAAATAAAAACATTTTGGAACACCAAATTATCTAAGTTCAAAACAACGTTGGCTTCTGTTGGAAGGTGGGAATAGTGACTTTGGTCGATCTTTCAGAGGTGGTCCATGAGGAGGATGTTGTGGAGACCCCGGCGATGTCAAACGATGAGCACACACACCAGGAAATCAAGGGACACAAGACCCAGGCCACTCCTGCAGTCCGTCGTTTAGCCATGGAGAACAATGTGAGTTGTTATTAAAAGACTGACACGTACACATGCAAGCATGCATTCACTGCAAGATGGCACTACAGCACAAGATTTAGCACCACCCCTTTAAACCTGAAATGGCCAACTACTGGGTCTCCAGGCTTTTGCGATTGTCTATTTACCTCTTTGCCGCCTACTTTCCATTCCTCCTTAGATTAAGCTGAGTGAAGTGGTCGGTACCGGGAGAGACGGACGGATCCTCAAAGAGGACATCCTCAACTTCCTGGCCAAACAGACAGGGGCCATCTTACCCCCGACCCCATTCCATGAGATCCAGCCACCCCCTCCCGCAGCATCCGCCCCCTCCTCGGCCTCCATGCCCAAGATGAAGCCCACACCAAGTGTCCAGCTCCCTGTCGTCTCCAGGCCCGTCTTCACGGGCAAGGACAGCACTGAGCCCCTGAAAGGTAGAGGGAGCTTTACAGAGATGGTTAATGGTTCCAATAAATGTGTTTGCTTTCTGGGATACATTTCTGATTCAGAGAATAACCCATACTATTAGCTAGACAGGTTAAATATAGTCTATTATAATTAGAGTAGCAGTGATGTTTTGAACGTGTTTCAAAAAGCAACTCACTGTATTTCAATTCCCAATCTAGGTTCAGTCCAGGTTCCAAACAACTTCCTTCTGGCTTTGTTTGTAACAGTCTAAAGTGACTTGACCCGGACAGGTGGTAACTTAGCAATATAGTACTGGTTTCATCAAAACATATGCCTTTTTTCCAATATGTTCTTCTGAACGACCAGGTTTCCACAAAGCAATGGTAAAGACCATGACTGCAGCTTTGAAGATCCCCCACTTTGGTTATAAAGATGAAGTGGATTTGACGAGGCTGGTGCAGTTGCGCAAGGAGCTGAAGGGCCTGTCAGAGGCTCGTGGTGTCAAGCTCAGCTACATGCCCTTCTTCATCAAGGTGACCTTTGACTCCTGACATGATGTAATATGAAGTTGTGAGGTGGCATGTCTTGTGTCAAAGGGACGCTATTGCCAAAATGCATGGGGAACACCTAATAAGATGGGTTCGTTATGACGTTGAAATGTCAGCTCATGCCAGATCATGTACTCTTGTTATGACAAAGGTAGCAGCTTGTGTTATGTGACGGAAGTGTTATAATGCCCTGCACAGAAACTTCATTATTACAGGGGTGTCATGAAAGAATCATTGCACGTCATACCTGAAGTACTATGCCGGAGGATTTGGGTAAATAGCCTGCTTGCTGCAGTTTGGATCACACCATAGTCCCTGTGCCCATGAAAGCGAAGGTAATTGACTTAACGGCCCTTATAGCATTCACGTCGGTAGTCATGAAGTGCTTTAAAAGGCTGGTCATGGCTTACATCAGCGCCATCATCCCGGAAACCCTAGACCCACTCCAGTTTGCATATCGCCCCAACAGATCCACAGATGACGCAATCTCAATCACACTCCACACTGTTCTTTCCCACCTGGACAAAAGTAACCTTATGTGAGAATGCTGTTCATTCATACAGCTCAGCGTTCAACATTGTAGTGCCCACAAAGCTCATCACTAAGCTAAGGATCCTGGGACTAAACACCTCCCTCTGCAACTGGATCCTGGGCTTCCTGACGGGCCGTCCCCAGGTGGTAAGGGTAGGCAACAACACATCTGCTACATTGATCTACATCTGCTACACTGATCCTCAACACGTTGGCCCCTCGTGTATTCCCTGTTCTCCCACGACTGTGTGGCCAAGCACGACTCCAACACCAACATTACATTTGCTGACGTCACAACAGTGATCACCGACAATGATGAGACCGCCTATAGGGAGGAGGTCAGAGACCTGGCAGTGTGGTGCCAGGACAACAACTCATTCAACATGCTTAAGACAGGAGCTGAATGTGGACTAGAGGAAAAGGAGGGCCCGAGCATCACATCGACGGGGTTGTGGTGGAGCAGGTTGAGATTTTCAAGTTCCTTGATGTTCACATCACCAACAAACTATCATGGTCCAAACACACCAAGAAAGTTGTGAAAAGGGCACGACAATGCCTTTTCCCCCTCAGAAGAATGAAAAGATTTGGCATCCTCAAAGTTATACAGCTGCACCATTGAGAGCATCCTGACCGGTTGCATCACTGGCTGGTATGGCAACTGTTCTGCATCCGACCGTAAGGTGCTACAGAGGGGAGTGCGTGCGGCCCAGTACATCACTGGGGCCAAGCTTCCTGCATCCAGGACTTATAATACTAGGCGGTGTCAGAGGAAGGCCCAAAAAAATTGTCAACAACTCTAGTCACCCAAGTCATAGACTGTTCTCGGCAAGCAGTACCGGAGTCCCAAATCTAGGTCCAAAAGGCTCCTGAACAGCTTCTACCCCAAAGCCGTAAAACCGCTGAACAATTAATCAAATGGCCAACCGGATTATTTGCGTTGACACCCCCCGTTGTTTTTACACTGCTGCTACTCGCTGTTTATCAATGCATAGTGACTTTACCCCTACTTACATGTACAAATTACCTTGACTAACCTGTTCCCCCACACACTGACTCCATACCAGTACCCCCTGTATATAGCCTCGTTATTGGTATTTTGTGTTATTATTATTTTGACTTTAGTTTATTTAAAAAAAAAAATTGTCTTCACTCTAACTGCATTGTTGGTTAAGGGCTTGTAAGTAAGTGTTACACGGTAAGGCCTACATCTGTTGTATTTGGCGCATGTGACACAAAAAATGTAATTTGAAGATAATTATGATCTTCTCTGTTTGAGCAGGCTGCTTCCCTGGGCCTTCTCCATTTCCCTATGCTCAACGCCTCGGTGGACGAGGCTGTTCAGAACATCACCTACAAGGTAAGGCTGCAGGATGGGGGGATGGTGTTGGGGAGACATTGCTTCCCTTTCAGTCAGTCAACTTTGGTACAACATACTATGGGGAGTCGCACTCTCTCAACTTTGGTTGAAAATCTAAAATCACTCCTGACAAGGCCAATAAAATCCTTTCCTCTCTGGAAGCCCCACTTTCCACAGGTGATAAGTGTGAGGCTAGAATGAATTCTTTCCATTATTCCGCTCTTCATCTCGGTGTAGACAGGAACGATTCACGCTACTAAAACAAACAATTGGAACACAAGACTTTCTCACAGAGGCGCCAACTAAACTGCCCCTTTGTGGTAGAGCGTGCGCACCCCTGGATGTTGTGTGCTGGACTTTGTATGGTTCTTATAGTTTCCTAATCACAAAAAATGTGTTATTCTTCGGATTGTTTGGCCTGGCTATAGCAATGAGTTAAGATTGCTAAAAATGCGACCTAGATGACGACGGCTAAGCCGGGTTTGGGTTCATAACCATGCCCAAATGAATAAAGAGGTACAGGTTTGTTGTCTTTGTTAGTTAGATGTTGACACGGGAACAGGAATGGTAGTGAAGTTCTGGAGTGAGGCCTAATATATAATTTGCTTAATGAAAACAATAAATGGTCATTTCCTCGCTCCAGTTGTAGCCAGTCACTTGACCTCTGATGCAAGTGGAGAAATATACAGTTGCACGTCATGAGTTAATTCGACTGAAAGGTTGCTTGTTCGGCCTCCTTGGTGGCGCATTGTTTAAGGGCGCTGTACTGCAGCGGCAGTTGTGCCACCAGAGACTCTGGGTTCGCGCCCAGACTCTGTCGTAACCGGGAGGTCCGTGGGGCGACGCACAATTGGCCTAGCGTCGTCCGGGTTAGGGAGGGTTATCCTTGTCAGGCCGGGCGCAGTGCACGCTAACCAAGGTTGCCAGGTGCACGGTGTTTCCTCAAACACATTGGTGCGGCTGGCTTCCGGGTTGGATGCGCGCTGTGTTAAGAAGCAGTGCGGCTTGGTTAGGTTGTGTATCGGAGGACGCATGACTTTCAACCTTCGTCTCTCCCGAGCCCGTACGGGAGTTGTAGCGATGAGACAGTAGCTACTAACAATATTTGTCAGATTTGACTTTTTGTAGCAGTTTAGGAGATTTAGGTTAAGCTTCGGAACAGGGTTTGAGTTAGCTAAAATTGAACTTTGATCTTAATTTGACAAAAGCTGGATTCCTTCTAGGCATGGCAGGTCCGGCCCACTCACCATTCTCACTGCGATTCAGCACCACAGCAGTGGAAAGAGGACACTAGGTGGTCACAAAATAAATAACTTATAAAACTGTTGTTGGACAATCAAACTCTATGTAAGTAAACAAAATTGGTTAAGGCTGGTTCATTGAGTTAAGGCACTTAAAAAATAAAAATAAAATGCTCCTGTGAAACGAGGCACGCGTCATGCATTTATGAAAGCACTTGTTTCCAAAACACACATGATATCCCTTTTTTTACAGTTCTTCTAGATTATGTTTATTGAACGCTCCACGTCCTTTCCAACCGCTCTCTTAAACTGCCGCTCAAATTCGCTCCATTCATTAAAATCACCATTTAAACCAACCCCCATCTATTTTTGTGACTACCTGGACCGATATTTGGTTTGAAGTATTGAAACCAAACCCTATGATGATTCCACAAGGGGGCACCCTTCCCATAGGTTTTGCATTACTGGGATTCATTGCTGCTTCCTGTCTGTAGTTCACTAGACCCTAATGAGGTGTCTAGTGATACAGGTTATGGGCCCGTAGGCAGTTGGTGGTTGGAAGCAGAGTTGAGGGAACAATCAGGGTTGGACACAACCATGCTATTGTCCAACACACGGTCTCTGGTTCAAATGAACCCGAAAATGAGCTGTCTTTCCCCAGCTCAACACTTTTCATTCCTAGGAATTAAATTACGGATTCTCAACCTATTGCGCTCACTTGGGATTTGGTTTTGGATGCTCTGTGAGAGGCCTTCTTTTGAATGACTGAGTCTGGATCTGAATATCTTCTCCTGTGACATCTCCTTTCTTGTGGCTTTAGCCTCGGTTAAACATGTTGGGGACCTCCCAAGTTATCCATACACCCTTCTGGTACTTGGTTCGCCCAAGGCCATTCTGAGGTAACGTCGCGTCCAAATGCAGTCTTCGTCCCGAAAGTAATGGCTATGTCCTACAGGTCCTTTAAAAAAAAACAAAAAATGTTTAAGCTATTTTCTATTTTTTGCCTCCATTTGTTTCTGATGAGCAACATAGTTTGCATGCCCTGTGTCTGGGGGCCTTCTTTACGCACGTACATTGAACGGACCCGGGATATCCGACCAACTTTTTGTCTGTTTTGCTAATCCATCTTGTGGCAGGGCGCTCTCTAAGCAGCCTCCACAATCCAGTGGGAAAGACACTTATCTCCCTGGCATGTAGCAGCAAGCTAATGAGGGCGCCTCGCCTCATTCGCCGATTTTAAAACTTTGCAGATTTCGACTTTGTTTTCTAGTGTTTGTTTTTTTTTCTTATTTTTTTTTTTTTTTCACTTGGTCCCCCCACCGCCTCAAGTCTATACTCTGCCTCCACCCTAATAGACATGTATTAATCACTGCTACAGTTATGTGTATATAGTTCTATTGTTTTTTTTTATTAGCATTATCATTTTATTTCCATTTAGTCCTGCATGTCAGAGCTTATGATTTTCACTGTACTCTGCAATCACACCTGCAACCCTGTTCATGTCACTGTTAACCCTTCAGAGATTCAGTGTGTTTATCTAGCTGTGTACGCGCCAACTCAACCAGGGGTCTGGCAACGTCTCGGGTGTTATTTAAAGGGTTGGCCATTTAAAAAAATAATTATAGGATTCATTAATATTCAATAAATTATAGTACCTAACATCCGATTTGGACCAAACGTATTTTTTTCTAACAACGAGTAGGACATGAGGGATCCATAGAAATGGTATAAAGCCATCCACGGATCACCCCAACAATGAGTATATAGTATCAGTTCTATGTAATGTATTCTCTGTGAATTTGGTTGTCCGCTCCCCCACTCCTGTTAAGAAAAATTACTCACTTAAGGTTTAGGTTGGTCCCATCATACAACTTGAATTTCCTTTTTCGTGCTAGGCCCCTTAGTTCCATTGACGAGCAATCTAAACGCTCCAGCATACAATGACATTCTGTGCTTCCAACTTTGTGGAAACAGTCTGGGGAAGGCCCTTCCCTGTATCAGCATGACAATGTACTCGTGTACAAAGCGAGGTCCATTCAAAAATGGTTTGTCGTGATCGGTGTGGAAGACTTTGACTAGCCTGCACAGAGCCCTGACCTCAACCCAATCGAACACCTTTGGGATGAATTGGAACGCCGACTGTGAAGCCAGGTCTAATCGCCCCAACATTAGTGCCCGACCTCACTAATGCTTTTGTGGATGAAGTCCCCGCAGCAATGTTCCAACATCTAGTGGAAAGCCTTCCCAGAAGAGTGGTGGCTGTTATAGCAGTAAAGGGGGGACCAACTCTCTATATTAATGCCCATGGTTTTGGAATGAGATGATTGACGAGCAGGTGTCCACATACATTTGGTCATGTAGTGTATATTCAAATAGATGGGGTACTTGCTCACAGCGAGCAGAATGCTGGACGTAGAACTAGAATGACTCATGAACATGACATTTTGCTCATCCTTTCTTTTAAAGTGATTGAGAACCTGAGCTAGTGCTGAGATGTGCTGATATGTCTCCTCCTCCTCCACCAGGCATCCCACAATATTGGTCTGGCCATGGACACGAGCCAGGGCCTGCTGGTACCCAATGTGAAGAATGTGCAGTTGCTGAGTGTGTTTGAGATCGCAGTGGAGCTCAACCGCATGCAGACCCTGGGCGCCACGGGCCAGCTGGGCACGGCCGACCTCACAGGAGGCACCTTCACCCTCTCCAACATTGGCTCGGTGAGCGGGGGAGGGAGAGGGGGGGGGGGACTAGTGGCTAGGAGGATGAGCTTAAAGTGATACTGATAAGTCAAACAGATTTGTATATTTTTTTTAAACCTTGTGTGATTTTATAATGTTGACGTTTTCATAATTAAAAGCCGTGTTTGCATTTAGTAGCCATATAATGCTTTTTTAGTAGCCATCTAATGCTAACTTGAATAGTAATTGACAGCTAGCGGCTGTATTATTTGGGACCTATGCTTGCTTAAGCCGCTTGTTCAGTCTTTACATGTCATGTATTTGTTTTTTTCCATTGAATCAGATTGGAGGCACTTATGCAAAGCCAGTAATTCTGCCTCCTGAGGTGGCGATTGGCGCTCTTGGAAAGATCCAGGTTTGTGAAAATTATATTACTTTAACATTATCAGTTATGTTGTCAATGCTGGCTATGATGAGTGGCGCAGGGGTACGGACCTCAGCTGATAATGGGAGCTGAGTGTTGGTGCTAGTTCTCAGCTTAGTGGGCATGTGGCCAGCTGACTGGGAGGTGTCAACACGATACAGACGCCTGACTGAGCCTCATGACATTGTCTGGACTTACATTTATATTTATTTGATAGTTATGGATGTCTGGATTGATTTATGAATAATCATTTCCTGACATGTTTATACCCCTTCCAGGTCCTGCCAAGGTTTAACTCGAGGGACGAGGTGGTGAAAGCTCACGTCATGAACGTCAGCTGGTCGGCAGACCACCGGATCATCGACGGGGCCACCATGGCGCGGTTTTCCAACCTGTGGAGGGACTACTTGGAGAACCCGGCCTCTATGGTCCTGGATCTGAAATGAGCATGCGGTACCCTGGCCTGCGTCCCCTGGACGCAAGCCCAGCGACACAAAACCAACCCCCATGATGATGTGAAGTTGGTCTACTGTACTCTGACTCTTTGGGTAGTCACTTTGACTGGGTGTTACTGGTCACCATACTGCTCCTGGCCCCTTAGCCTTCCAAACCTTTCTTCCTCCGAACATGGATGGCTGCACACGCCATGGACACCACAAGTTCCCTTACTACTCAACGTTGTGAAACTAATCTCTAGTTGCTGGCTGTTTTTATCTTTGTGTGTGGCCTTAGTTTGATTGCTCTCTTCTGGTTGCCTTACTGACATAGGATGGGTATGAACAGTAGCGCTTTCTCCTGAAGAGCAGAATGTTGGAAAACAAACCTTTTTTTTTTTTAGTAAACCTGTTGTATTTCTGAAATACTGTATAACCCTGTAAAAATGTCTTTGCACCTTTTTGTTTTCTTACAGTCCCACACATTCCCTCATCAATGCTCGAAAGCTATTTTCAAGAGAATGTGCGGTTTAGTGACTCCCTATGGAAAGCACCATTGTACAACATGCGCTTGTTAGTGTTCATATCAGCTACATTGCCTTCAGAAAGTATTCATACCCCTTCATTTATTCCACATTTTGTTGTGTTACAGCCTGAATTCAAAATGGATTAAATTGATGCAATACCCTACTATGACAAAGTGAAAACAGGTTTTTAGAATGTTTTGTAAATGTATTAAAAAAGAAATACAGATCTAATTTACATAAGTATTCACACCATTGAGTCAATACTTTGTAGCAATCTTTTAGAAGGAATTTCAGCTGTTAATCTTTCTGGGTAAGTCTCTAAGAGCTTTCCACACCAGCATTGTGCAACATTTGCCCATTATACTTGTCAAAATTCTCAAATTGGTTGTTGATTAAAGCTAGACAACCATTTTCAAGTCTGGCCATAGATTTTCAAGTAGTTTTAAGTCAAAACTAACTTGACCACTCAGGAACATTTACGGTCTTCGTGGTAGGCAACTCCAGTGTAGATATTGGCCTTGTGTTTTAGGTTATTATCCTGTGTGTGGTGGAAAGCAGACTGAACCATGTTTTCCTCTAGTATTTTGCCTGTGCTTAGAGCCATTTTATTTTTATCCTGAAAAACTTCTGTCCTTAACAATTACAAGCATAATATGATGCAGCCTCCACTATGCTTGAAAATATGGAGAGTGGTACTCAGTAATGTGTTGCATTGGATTTGCCCCAAACATAACACTTTTGTATTCAGGACAAAAAGTTAAATACTTTGCCACATCTTTTGCAGTCTTACTTTAGTGCCTTGTTGCAAACAGGAGGCATGTTTTGAAAATTATTTATTCGTACAGGCTTCCCTTTCACTCTGTCAATTAGGTTATTACTGTGGAGTAACTACAATGTTGATCCATCTTCAGTTTTCTCTGGTCACAGCCATTAAACTCTGTAACTGTTTTAAAGTCACCGTTGGGTTCAAGATGAAATTCCTGAGCGGTTTCCTTCCTCTCTGGCAACTGAGTTAGGAAGGACACCTGTATCTTTGTAGTGACTGGGTGTATTGATACACCATCAAAAGTGTAATTAATAACTTCATGTTCAAAGGGATATTCAATGTCTGCTTTTTGTTTTTACCCATCCACCAACATGATATTTGCACACAATGAGTCCATGTAACTTATTATGTGAAAAAGGGAGTTGAATACTTAGACTCAAGATATTTCAGCTTTTCAATTTTAATTTGTAAAACACCTTTGACATTATGGGTGTGTATTGTGTGTAGGCCAGTGATAACAATTCTCAATTTTATCAATTTTAAATTCAGGCTGTAACACAAAGAAATGTGGAAAAAGTCCAGGGGTATGAATACTTTCTGAAGGCACTGTATCTTGTCAGCAGCTACTGGATAAAACACTCCAATGGTTCCCCAATTGTTAGTTTGATCAATTTGTGTTACAAAGTAGCTGCTTTTCTTGCTGTTTGATGATGTTTAAAAAATAAATAAATAGGAAAATATTAAGTTATGGGTGGAAGTGAACACTTAAGCTTTGTTCGAATACCCATACTAACATACCGTATACTACCTACTCAATTTATGTCACAAAGAGTGCGGTTAGTATGAGTATTCGAACATAACCTTAGTGTAGGGTTTTGGGAATGCGTACTGTGGTCTCTGTATTTTAGGGAGATTGTACTATTTGAAGGTGTGTGAGAAATGCCTGTCTGACTTAATCACCGTTTCGGATATTGTGTGGATCCTGAAAACAAGTTTTAATAAATTTGAGGTGTAAAGATTTATTGGCTTTGCTGAGTGTTGTGGGTTATGTTCCCCAATAATTCTGACACTCACTAGTTTGGCAAAATAAAGCCTTCAGTCTATAGACGCTAAATAATTGTCTTCGCCTGGAAGTATGGGAGAGATACAGGTTCATGTTGGAAATTCCCAGTCATTTTTCCCATGAGAATTCTTTTAATGGTGAAATATAAGGTCTGTATTATATAGCCCTACAGTTCATTTAAAATATTTTGTTAACTGAGTAACCATCTTTCCATTGAACATTGCTCAATGTTTTTGTCTCCAGGACTTGGAATGAATAGAGCTAGTCCTAAAATGCTTCTAATTTCCCACCCCATTGAACAGAGGACAAACATGTTGCGTGATCATTGGAACAGTTTCCACCCCTATTTCACACAATTCTTTCTACTGTCTTCTGAAGGTATGTGTTGTCAGGGGGACTGTAGTCCATGTGGCAAGTTTAGCTTGTGACCACCACCACTATTTTCAGTGTTCCACCCCTGACTAAAATTAAACCTCTGGAGTCACGTTTCATCTAGGAACACTACTGACAAGCTATGAGCTCTGTTGCTACTCTGTTACAAGATTTTCAAAGCAAATAAGCTATTCCATCAATACAATAACATACACAAAGAGGGATATGTCGAGGGAATTTAGCACATGGGTGTACTTCATGCAAATTAGTGTAATTTAGAAGGAACTATTTAATTTGGCTGCGACCGCCCGGCAACAGGATATGACGGTTTGTTACAGGACTACTGCAGCTGTGCTCCCATCTGTTTTGAACGTATACATTAACCGTGTTGGTGCTTCCATGAACTTTACAGTCTATTTGGAGTGAGATGTATTTAATCCTTTTTGTCAATTATGTGAAAGTTAATTACTACATGCAGTTTGGCTTAATAAGAATTGAGGTCCAAATTGAAAAAAGGCTAATCATGTTGTCAATCATTATGAGGACCAATGCGTTTCCTTCTGCAGTGAAGAAATCTAAGCAGATATGTTCCTGCCTCTGTCCTTGTCAAGCCCTACCTGTCTAATTGAGGAAGCAGTGAGTAGGCAGACTCCAGTCCTGTTTTGAGTTAAGATTGTTTTGGGAGCTGCATTTGATCAGGGTCACCATGACCGGGGTGGCAGTGGCACCGTCATCTCTATCAAGTCCCTTGGGAGACTAGAATTAAGCAAACTAAACAAGATATGCATAAGCAAAAAGGTCAAAGGGCCGGTGTACAGTAGTGGCCAAAAGTTTTGAGAATGACACAAATATTAATGTTCACAAAATCTGCTGCCTCAGTTTGTATGATGGCAATTTGCATATACTCCAGAATGTTATGAAGCGTGATCAGATGAATTACAATTAATTGCAAAGTCCCTCTTTGCCATGCAAATGAACTGAATCCCCCAAAAAACATTTCCACTGCATTTCAGCCCTACCACAAAAGGACCAGCTGACATCATGTCATTGATTATCTCGTTAACACAGGTGTGAGTGTTGACGAGGACAAGGCTGGAGATCACTCTGTCATGCTGATTGAGTTTGAATAACAGACTGGAAGCTTCAAAAGGAGGGTGGTGCTTGGAATCATTGTTCTTCCTCGGTCAACCATGGTTACCTGCAAGGAAACACATGCCGTTATCATTGCTTTGCACAAAAAGGGCTTCACAGGCAAGGATATTGCTGCCAGTAAGATTGCACCTAAATCAACCATTTATTGGATCATCAAGAACTTCAAAGGAGAGCGGTTCAATTGTTGTGAAGAAGGCTTCAGGGCGCCCAAGAAAGTCCAGCAAGCGCCAGGACCGTCTCCTAAAGTTGATTCAGCTGCGGGATTGAGGCACCACCAGTACAGAGCTTTCTCAGGAATGGCAGCAAGCAGGTTGTGAGTGCATCTGCATGCACAGTGAGGCAAAGACTTTTGGAGGATGGCCTGGTGTCAAGAAGGGCAGCAAAGAAGCCACTTCTCTCCAGGAAAAACATCAGGGACCTGACTGATATTCTGCAAAATGTACAGGGATTGGACTGCTGAGGACTGGGGTAAAGTCATTTTCTATGATGAATCCCTTTTCCGATTGTTTGGGACATCCGGAAAAAGGCTTGTCCGGAGAAGACAAGGTGAGCTCTACCATCAGTCCTGTGTCATGCCAACAGTAAAGCATCCTGAGACCATTCATGTGTGGGGTTGCTTCTCAGCCAAGGGAGTGGGCTCACTCACAGTTTTGCCTAAGAACACAGCCATGAATAAAGAATGGTACCAACACATCCTTCGAGAGCAACTCACACCATCCAGGAACAGTTTGGTGACAAACAATGACTTTTCCAGCATGATGGAGCACCTTGCCATAATGCAAAAGAGATAACTAAGTGGCTCGGGGAACAAAACATCAATATTTTGGGTCCATGGCCAGGAAACTCCCCAGACCTTAATCCCATTGAGAACTTGTGGTCAATCCTCAAGAGGTGGGTGGACAAACAAAACCCCACAAATTCTGACAAACTCCAAGCATTGATTATGCAAGAATGGGCTGCCATCAGTCAGGATGTGGTCCAGAAGTTAATTGACAGCATGCCAGGGCGGATTGCAGAGGTCTTGAAAAACAATTGTCAACACTGCAAATATTGACTTTGCATCAACTTCATGTAATTGTCAATAAAAGCCTTTGACACGTATGAAATGCTTGTAATTATACTTCAGTATTCCATGGTAACATCTGACAATATCTAAACACAGTGAAGCAGCAAACCTTGTGGAAATGTATATTTGAGTCATTCTCAAAGCTTTTGGCCATGACTGTAGGTAGGTGAGTGATGTTTATCCTTGATCATTTTATGGAGTATTGAATACCCATAGGTTCAAAACCCAATAGGCTTAAAGGGATACTTCAGGATTTTGGCAATGAAGACCTTTATCTACTTCCTCAGAGTCAGATGAACTTGTAGATAACCTTTTTATGTCTGCGTGCAGCTTGAAGGAAGTTGCTAACTAGCATTAGAGCAAAGACTGGAAGTCTATGGTATCTGCTAGCATGCTAGTAGATACAGTGCCTTTGGAAGGTATTCAGACGTCTTGACTTTTTCCACATTTTGTTATATTACAGCCTTATTCTAAAATGGATTGAAAAATATCCTAGAACAAATGCTGATTTCCAGATCTTTGGAATTTCTTTACATTCCAGGTTTAAATTGAATAGATATGTAAGGGAAAGGGGTATACCTAGTCAGTTGTACAACTGAATGCCTTTGACTGAAATGTGTCTTCTGCATTTAATCCAACCCAGAGTATCGAGTGTAATTGCGAGTAAAACGTGACAAGTGATTTTTTTAAACAACCAACAAACTACATTTTTGGCAAACCAATCAAGTGGCTTGATAATGATCCCTTTTAATAAATACTTGAAAAAAGAGCACAGGTTAAAACATTAACATGGAATGTAAGTACCCTGGAATGTAAGTACCCTGGAATGTAAGATCCTGGAATGTAAGTACCCTGGAATGTAAGATCCTGGAATGTAAGTACCCTGGAATGTAAGATCCTGGAATGTAAGTACCCAATTGTGCCTTGGGAAAGTATTCAGACCCCTTGACTTTTTCCACATTTTGTTACATCACAGCCGTATTTTAAAATGGATTTAAAATATCCTCAGCAATCTACACACAATACCCCATAATGACAAAGCGAAAACATGTTTAGACATTATTGCTAACATTTACGATAGCAAATTTCAATTTACAAAAAAAATTACATTTTCGTCTTTTGAGCTTCTAGTCATGAAATCTATGCAGCCTATCCAGTCACTTTTTATAGCTACTGCTTACAGGCCTCCTGGGCCATATACAGTGTTCCTCACTGAGTTCCCTGAATTCCTATTGGACCTTGTAGTCATAGCAGATAATATTCTAATTTTTAGTGACTTTAATATTCACATGGAAAAGTCCACAGACCCACTCCAAAAGTCTTTCGGAGCCATCATCAACTCAGTGGGTTTTGTCCAACTTGTCTTTGGACCTACTCACTGCCACAGTCATATTCTGGACCTAGTTTTGTCCCATGGAATAAATGTTGTGGATCTTAATGTTTTTCCTCAAAACCCTGAACTATTGGACCACCATTTTATTACGTTTGCAATCGCAACAAATAATCTGCTCAGACCCCAACCAAGGAGCATCAAAAGTTGTGCTATAAATTCTCAGACAACCCAAAGATTCCTTGATGCCCTTCCAGACTCCCTCTGCCTACCCAAGGATGTCAGAGAACAAAAATCAGTTAACCACCTAACTGAGGAACTCAATTTAACCTTGGGCAATATCCTAGATGCAGTCGCACCCCTAAAAACAAAAAACATTTGTCATAAGAAACTAGCTCCCTGGTATACAGAAAATACCGTAGCTCTGAACCAAGCTTCCAAAAAATTGTAATGGAAATGGTGCCACACCAAACTGGAAGTCTTCCGAGTAGCTTGGAAAGACGGTACCGTGCAGTATCGAAGAGCCCTCACTGCTGCTCGATCATCCTATTTTTCCAACTTAATTGAGGAAAATAAGAACAATCCCACATTTATTTTTGATACTGTCGCAAAGCTAACTAAAAAGCAGCATTCCCCAAGAGAGGATGGCTTTCACTTCAGCAGTAATAAATTCATAGACTTCTTTAAGGAACAGATCATGATCATTAAAAAGCAAATTATGGACTCCTCTTTAAATCTGCGTATTCCTCTAAAGCTCAGTTGTCCTGAGTCTGCACAACTCTGCCAGGAACTAGGATCAAGGGAGACACTCAAGTGTTTAGTACTATATCTCTTGACACAATGATGAAAATAATCATGGCCTCTAAACCTTCAAGCTGCATACTGGACCCTATTCCAACTAAACTACTGAAAGAGCTGCTTCCTGTGCTTGGCCCTCCTATGGTGAACATAATAAAGGGCTCTCTATCCACCGGATGTGCACCAAACTCACTAAAAGTGGCAGTAATAAAGCCTCTCTTGAAAAAGCCAAACCTTGACCCAGAAAATATAAAAACTATCGGCCTATATCAAATTTTCCATTCCTCTCTAAAATCATATGACCTACTGAAGAGATGAGTCTTCAGTAAAGACTTAAAGGTTGAGACCTAGTCATGGTCGCTCACATGGGTAGGCAGACCATTCCATAAAAATGGAGCTCTATAGGAGAAAGCCCTGCCTCCAGCTGTTTGTTTAAAAATTCTAGGGACAGTAAGGAGGCCAGCGTCTTGTGACCGTAGCATACGTGTAGGTATGTACGGCAGGACCAAATCGGAAAGATAGGTAGGAGCAAGCCCATGTAATGCTTTGTAGGTTAGCAGTAAAACCTGGAAATCAGCCCTTGCCTTAACAGGAAGCCAGTGTGGAGGCTAGCACTGGAGTAATGTGATATTTTTGTTGTTGTTTCTAGTCAAGATTCTAGCAGCCGTGTTTAGCACTAACTGAAGTTTATTTAGTGCTTTATCTGGGTAGCCGGAAAGTAGATCATTGCAGTAGTCTAACCTAGAAGTAACAAAGCATGGATTAATTTTTCTGCATTTTTGGACAGAAAGTTTCAGATTTTTGCAATGTTACGTAGATGGAAAAAAGCTGTCCTTGAAACAGTCTTGATATGATCGTCAAAAGAGAGATCAGGGTCCAGAGTAACGCCGAGGTCCTTCAGTTTAATTTGAGACAACTGTACAACCATCAAGATTAATTGTCAGATTCAACAGAAGATCTCTTTGTTTCTTGGGACCTAGAACAAGCATCTCTGTTTTGTCCGAGTTTAAAAGTAGAACATTTGCAGCCATCCACTTATGTCTGAAACACAGGCTTCCAGGGTAGGAAATTTTGGGGCTTCACCATGTCTCATCGAAATGAACCACCAAGACTCTTCCTAGGGCTAACCGCCTGGCCCAACTGAGCAATCCGGGGAGAAAGGCTTTGGTCAGGGAAGTGACCAAAACCCGATGGTCATTCTGACAGAGCTCCAGAGTCCTTCTGTGGAGATGGGAGAACCTTCCAGATGGACAACCATCTCTGGGTATTTTGTTCTTCTCCTGTGAATTCTATGTTTTTTTACTAGATTAGCTGTAGTTGTTCATGTATGTCTGTAATTGTGTAATGACTTGGTGTTGCCTATCTTGGCCAGGAATCTCTTGAAAATGAGATTTCAAATCTCAATGAGCCCTTCCTGGTTAAATAATGGTTAAATACAATTTTTAAAATACTCAAGCCCTGGTCCAAATTACACTTGAGCCAGTGTGAAAACATTCTTAATAGTGTTGCCCAGGAAAAGCTGCCATTTGAGAAATTACTCTTTTCAATGGTTAACGAGGAATCACCAGCTCATTGATGAACAGTCTTAACACCTTTACTATGGTTATTGCTCCACTTGAATGTCAGGATATGATTGCTACTGAAGTGTTTTTCTGTGTAAAAACTGTACCCATGAGTATATGAATATATACATATGTATATTAAAACATTTTTTCCAAAAATGTCAGTGGTCAAGCCTCTGATCAACTACAATTAAATCTGTTGGTTTGTCATCTTGAAACAGAAGTTGCATCTTGTGGATCTCCTCAAATAGTTGCATTGCCAAATCAAGCTTACAGAACCATTTGAAGACAAACTAGAAATATAGCGTGACATTGAACTTTTACTTGGTGAAATAACTGCCAGCAATGTGTCCATCTCACCTGTCGTCAATTACAGCCTGCTGCCCAACACAGCAAAACATGCTAAATTATATTGATACGCTTGTACCCTATCAGACAGTGTACAATAAAAGGCTGAGGGTGGAACCCTAAAATGCATTGACTTCAAGATTCATCATACTGGTATCTCATGTTTGGATTTAGCTCAATGTTCCCTTTACCTAAGTTTCCCAACCATAAATCCATCAAAATATTCCACTTTATTGAAATGCATGGTTGTATACTTACTGTATATTTACAAGGTCAGTCAACAAATGTAATATTGAAAATAAAAGGCAGCAAAACAATGACAATACATGGAAAAGAAAAAAACTGCATACAGTATTTCAAGAAATTGCTGTTTTACAGAACACCAACTCATAAATAGCTAGAGCACACTTTCACAACTTTCATGATTCAATATGTACTTTTGGTATTTGGTCAATAAGCAAGTTAAAACGAGAACATATTTTGTTTGTACAAGTGAAAAGGTTTCTAGAAGGCCACGAGATGGATCTACGGATTCCGTAACTATGCAACGTGTTATCTGACATAGGGTGTCCTTCGTGTAAATTAGATATTTTTTAAAGGCAAACCCTTCTTGTATGATCATTTTCTGTAACTGTACGATCCATACATGTCAGGAACTTGGCCGTGTACATGAACAAAATGAGAATAAAAGACAAAATATCAAGCCAATCTGTCACATTCTGTGATGTCAAAGAGTAAGCAGGGGTTGATACGATATCTCCTTGTGGTCCCGCCAAAAAGTATCTCACCCCAATTGAGGCACCAGTCAGTCTGAAGAAGTGGTAGTAGGAATTCGTATAGGCAGCAGTTTGATATAAGCGTCAAAACAAAGGTGCTTTAAAAATTCAGCTGTACCATTCCAAGTCCATCGCGTCTTCACATTCCGTGGTTAGTTTGTGGATTAAGGCTGTTTTATGCAGAGATTTGGGGGAAATTTCAACTGGATTTCCGATTCAGCCCCGCATTGTCATTTTTCTCACACACAGTTCCGTAAAGCTGAAGGCCCAACTCTAGAGGACTAACCAGTCTTTCTGATGCTTCTTTTTCTTTCTAGGTTGTTGTTTTTTGTGCAGAGACTCCCTCTTCTGATTGTGGAACACACTGTGTTCAGAAACAGCCCAACAGGTATGTCCCTGAGTTGAGCATTGCCCTGTCCAATATCATCAAAACAACGGTTGAAGAAAAAGAAAAAGTAAAAGTTTGAGGAAAAACAAAAAAATGAATAAATATAAGCCATTGCAAATAGTGCCTTTGGATAGAACTTTCTTTAAAAAAAAACATACTCCTATGTATACATATATAGTGGTAACTCTTAATATAGCTTTTTGATTGTTTACTACACCTACACATGAGCTCTCTTGCTTTGTGTGGTTTGAAGAGGGGGGAGTCAGGCCCAAGTAGCCAGGTCTGTGTTACACATTTGTGTCCTGCAGTAGGGGCTCTTTGGCCTCCCCGGGTGGCTGTGGGCTGTGGGGGTGCCCGTGGGGCGAGCTGTGCTTCTTCCAGCTGCCAGGCCGGGGGCCCAGGTGGGGGTGCTCTGGTATGAAAAGGGCCACCAAGAGTGCTAGCAGCACTGAGCATGCTCCGAAGAGAAAGGGTGGGCCAGGAATGATGGACGTCTGAGGAGAGGAGGTGGGAATAAAAAGGTACAAGAGAATTTTACTAAATTAGGAAAATGCTTAACAAAATGGGTTACACGTGTACAAAGCACATTCAAAAACAGTCACGTAAATACTTGGTAACTAGTTAACGTTAAATAGTGGCCACAAACCTCTAAGATTGCATAGTGCCTAAATAATGATAGCCACTTTTAAGACAGCGATAGAGCCTTGTTGAACTGCTTGGTCACTTTTGAGTAAGTATGCTGGCTGTTGAACTCCACCCAAATTCAAGCCTCGTCGGGTTCAGGCTGCATATCAAAACTATGAGAAGGAGGAGAAAAGTTTGGGGCTGGGTGCTAACCTGTGGGAGGTGCTGAAGGTGGGGTTGAGTGTGGACCGGCGTGTCCTGGCTGCCATCTGGGGGAGCATCTAGCTCCACGTGGAAGATGTAGAAGATGAAGCCGTAGAGCGCCGGCCCCAGGCCGTTACACAGACCCCGGATCCCCGTCACCATCCCCTGGCCCACCCCTGTGGGATGAGCGCCAAAATAATTTTCATATTAGTTGGATTTTATTAAACTTTTAATTCACAAGGTAAGTTAAAGGGATAGTTCTGCAAAAGTACATATTTATTTTCTTACCTTGAAAAGTCGTCTATGGCTAAGCATTAACTGGTTTCAAGGTAAGGAAAAAAATAAGTAATTTTGATTAACTGCCCCTTTAACAGAACCATTTCTCATTTGCATTTATGACCCTGCCAAAAGACAAATCAAAGAAAGTTGCAAAATAAAGTTATAACTAAGTACAAACCTTGTTGGTCTGGCTCAGCGGTGCGAGAAACCAACGCACTGATTGCTGGGAAAGTGATGCTTGACATGGCTGCTACAGCCCCTGCTGCCCACATCATCCTGTAGAGAGATAGTCACTTTAAAGAGTATCTATCACTGTAAAGAGTATCTATCACTGAACTGAATCATCAGATGCGTTCAATGGTTTGAGTCGCCTTGAAAAAGCTTACCATGGCTCGGAGCCAAACCCATACCAGGCAAGCTGCAGTATCTGGAACCCAAGGCCGAGCAAGATGGTGTTCTTATTCCCGATGGAACGCATGAGTAAACTCAATATTACAGTCTTACAAAGGGAACAAAAAAATAACATAATTAGAAACACTTTATTGGAATGTTCATAATGCCTATAATGAAAGTCCTTGTTATATGGCCAAACCAAAGGTCGTTATAACATGGCAGAGAATGGAATAACTATATAGATATATACAACATGACCAAAAGTATGTGGACACCTGCTTGTCTAACATCTCATTCCAAAATCATGGACATTAATATATTGTAACAGCCTCCACTCTTCTGGGAAGGCTTTCCACTAGATGTTGGAACATTGCTGCAGGGACTTGCTTCCACTCAGCCACAAGAGCCGGCCACTGATGTTGGCCGATTAGGCCTGGCTTCACAGTCGGCGTTCCAATTCATCCCAAAGGTGTTAAATTGAGTTGAGGTCAGGGCTCTGTACAAGCCAATCAAGTTCTGCCACACCGATCTCAACAAACCATTTCTGTATGGACCTCACGTTGTGCATGGGGGGGTATTGTCATGCTGAAACAGCAAAGGGCCTTCACAAAGTTGGAAGCACAGAATCATCTAGTGTGTCATTGTATGCTGTAGCATTAAGATTTCCCTTCACTGGAACTAAGGGGCCTAGCCATGAAAAACAGCCCCAGCCTCATATATATACATATATATACACAAAATTATGTGGACACCCCTTCAAATTAGTAGATTTGGCTATTTCAGCCACACCTGTTGCTGACAGGTGTATAGAATCAAGCACACAGCCATGCAATCGCCATAGATAAACATTGGCAGTAGAATGGCCTTACTGAAGAGCTCAGTGACAATCAACGTGGCACCATCATATGATGCCACCTTTCCTACAAGTCAGTTTGTCAAATTTCTGCCCTGCTAGAGCTGCTGTATCTGCTGTTATTGTGAAGTGGTAACGTCTAGGAGCAACAACGGCTCAGCCGCGAAGTGGTAGGCCACACAAGCTCACAGAACAGGACCACCGAGCACTGTAGCATGTAAACATAGTCTTTCCTCAATTGCAACACTCACTACCGAGTTCCAAACTGCCTCTGGAAGCAACGCAGTACAAGAACTGTTGGTCGGGAGCTTCATGAAGTGGGTTTCCATGACCATGCAGCCGCACACAAGCCTAAGATCACCATGCGCAATGCCAAGCGTTGGCTGGAGTGGTGTAAAGCTCACGGCCATTGTACTCTGGAGCAGTGGAAACTCGTTCTCTGGAGTGATGAATCACGCTTCACCATCTGGCAGTCTGACGGACAAATTTGGGTTTGGCGGGTGCCAGGAGAACACTACCTGCCCCAATAAATAGTTCCAACTGTACAGTTTTGGTGGAGGAGAAATAATGTTCTGGGGCTGTTTTTCATGGGTCGGGTTAGGCCCCTTAGTTCCAGTGAAGGGAAATAGATATAGATATAAACATAAATATAATTAATGTAATGATAGTTAATGACAACTAACCTGTGCAATGATTGAAAGCAGTCCTAGAACAGCTATGAAAGCTGCAACATTTTCAGGTGAAAATCCCATAATCTGAAAAAAGGGAGAGCGAAAATGTGATCGTACTGCCAGTGAAACAAAATGAGTATGCCTATCATCAAGGATATAAATACAGGCCTAGCTGTGAGCAGCAAAGAGCAGGGGTCCAAGCAAAATATGATAACTTGGTTGAATACTTTGAATGAGCTACATAGTCAAAATCCCTCGACAACTCTACCAAATGATATACTGAATATGAAGGGGACTTGACCTCAGTTACATCGATAATGGAAATAGGGGGATGGGCTGACATCTGACGCGCATCTTACACGTCCGTTTATATATATTTGATAGTATACATAGCCGACCTGTCGTAAGTAGAGGAAGAAGCTGGAGTACTGGCCAGCTTCAGGGAGATAGGACAGGAACACTGTTATACAGATGAGCAGCACAGTGGAATCCTGGCCCACTTTCCTTAGAGACTGGAGACAGAAAGAAAAAGGGGTTAGGAGGACGGTAGGTGATAACAAGTGTTAACGATATGATGTGCAAGAACACCCAACCACTCCTCCTGGTCAGAAAGGAGGCCTATTGTGAGAACTGGGTCTCAACCCAAGAGAGCAAACTAGAGAAGTAGAGTTACAAAACAGCTGTGGTCTGCGTCGGAGAGTCAGGAGACCTAGAATTACACCAGCACATAACCACCTACAACAGAGGTTCCCACACCCCCCCACATGGGAAGCTAACGTTTCGTGGCGGTGTGCGGGACCTTCCTTGATTGGGGGGGGGGGTGTACTTTTTGAACAATTTGCGATTTGTTTATACAAATCTAAAACTACGCATAAATCCGTGATGCTTTAGGATATAATCAAGTGGTGAAATGCAAGAGTAAGACGCAATTCTGGTGCACGTTGGAATATCGTTGGTTTGTCTCCATGACATTCATAAGCTGAGCTACGACCTTCTAAAGTGCTTGGGAAGTAATCTTATACAATGCGTGACTGTTGCTATCAACTGATCGAATCACTTTACGGAAAAAATGATATAATGCATAATTACATTGAGGGTTCATATACATTATAATAAACCAATATTTTCCTTATCCATTACTATCATATTTAAATAGTCTTCCTCGTGAGTCTTGTTAAACTATGTAGAAATGCAGGAAAGTAGCTTCAAAACAACACTTCTTAGGTCTCTCAAATAAACAATGTCAAGCTGCTGTTGTATTTAATATAGGCCACCTTAATAAACAATAATAAATAAATAAATAAAAGGGGGGGGGGTTAATGTGAAAAAAGTGGCACTGGGGAACAAAGGTTGGGAACCCTTGACCTACAAACACCCCCATACTCTATTGTTATGCTACAATATCAGTGACTTGGGCCTTCAGCATTATACAGCGCCAATCGTGATGATTGTGTTAAGAGCAAAAAAGAGAGACTTCATCCGGACTCAAAATAAATACTCCTTTAGCTTAAGTTTTGTAGGTCAATCGTGTGATGATGCTTATTTCCCTGGATCGATCATCATAACACACTTATATTTATTAACACAATCTTGATATTATCTTCGCAGTGCCTTGAGAAACTATACATACCCATCGACTTATTCCACATTTTGTTGTGTTACAGCCTGAATTCAAAATTGATTATAATGATGCAATACCCCCACAATGACAAAGTGAAAACATGTTTTTCGAATATGTAGCATTATTTTTGAAAATGAAATACAGACATATCTCATTTACATAATTATTTACACCCCTGAGTCAATACTTTGTAGGAGTACCTTTGGCAGCAATTACAATTACTTTCTGACTGTAAGCTCTTTAAGAGCTTTCCACACCTGGATTGAGCAACATTTGCCCATTCTTCTTTTCAATATTCTTCAAGCTCTGTCAAATTGGTTTTTGATCAACCATTTTAAGGTCTTGCCATAAATCTTCAAGCAGATTTAAGTCATAACTCTAACTCGGCCACCCAGGAACATTCACTGTCTTCTTGGTAAGCACCTCCGGTGTAGATTTGGCCTTGTGTTTTAAGTTATTGTCCTGCTGAAAAGGTGAATTAATCTTCCAGTGTCTGGTGGAAAGCAGACTGAACCAGGTTTTCCTCTGGGATTTTGCCTGTGCTTAGCTCAATTCAATTTATATTATAACCTGAAAAACTCCCCAGTCCGTAATGTTTACAAGCATACCTACAACATGATGAAGCCACAACTATGCCTGCAAATATGGAGAGTTGTACTCAGTAATGAGTTGTATTTATCCCCAAACATAACACTTTCTTTCAGGACAAAAACTAGATTTCTTTGCCACATTTCTTCCCAGTATCACTTCTGTGCATTGTCGAAAACAGGATGCATATTCTGTACAGGCTTCCTTCTTTTCATTCTAATTCGGTTAATATTGTGGAGTAACTACAATGTTGTTGATTCATCCTCAGTTTTCTCCTATCACAGTTGTTAAACTCAAAGTGTTTTTTTTAAGTCACCATTGGCCTCATGGTGAAATCCCTGACGTGACTGGGTGTATTGATACACCATCCAAAGTTGAACAACTTCACCATGCTCAAAGGGATAATCAATGTCTGCTTTTACTGATCTACCAATAGGTGCTCTTCTTTGCGAGGCACTTGAAACTCCCCCTGGTCTTTGTGGTTGAATCTGTGTTTGAAATTCACTGCTCGACTTTTTTTATTTTACCTTTATTTTACTAGGCAAGTCAGTTAAGAACAAATTCTTATTTACAATGACGGTGGGTTAACTGCCTTGTTCAGGGGCAGAACGACAGATTTGTACCTTGTCAGCTCGGGGGTTTGAACTTGCAACCTTCCGGTTACTAGTCCAACGCTCTAGGCTACCCTGCCGCCCCTGAGGGACCTTACAGATAATTGTATGTGTGGGGTACAGAGATGAGGTAGTCATATTAAACACTATCATTGCACACAGAGTCCATGCAACTTATCATTTGACTTAAGCACATTTTTACTCCTTAACCTATATAGGCTTGCCATAAGAAAAGGGGTTGAATAGTTATAGACTCAAGACATTTCAGCTACAATATGTCATTCAAGACATTTCAGCTACAATATGTCATTTTTGGGGCGACCCGACCAAATTCACATAGAAATCTGTGTTATAAATCTGTCATTCGTATTGAAAGCAAGTCCAAGAAGCGGTAGATCTACAATGATTATCTACACAATGACTACTTGTTTTGTCAAACTGAAATTAGACAAACTATTCGAATTTTAACAACCAGGAAATGGTGGAGCAAGTTCTACATATTGCATCTTAGCATTTTTGTTAAAAAAAAACAACATAATTCCACTTTGACATTATGTGTAGGACAAGTGACCAAAAAAAATCTCAATTGAATCCATTTTAAATTCAGGCTGTAATAAGAAAATATGGAAAAAGTCAAGGGGTGTGAAAACTTTGAAGACACTGTAAGTACCCTGCAATCATCATTGCTATATCATGTGATGTTGATGTATTTCAGCGACACGTCAGCCTTCCCCCTCAACATTGCCTGATGAAGACCTGTTTCGCTGTGCCATGAGTAGCTGCTGTACATTGTGCCATGTAGCTTTAACTGTTGTTGTACAGCCCCTCAGCAATATAGAGGATTATGAAAGGTTAATTGTTCCCCTATTTGGCGTCTGTCTAACAGCCTGTTGAACTCCCTCCCCCTTTTACACACACCACCTTGGCTCCTTCAAACAACCCACCTTAGGGGAAGTTCAGGTTTGGCTGACAAAGACCACATCCTGTTCTAAATGCGGCATGAATGTTTGTTCCTTATGCTGGGTAAATCCAATTGTGTTTATCAAATATTATTTTTTGTGTACTATTCCAGCACTGTTTTGGGCACCGTTGGTGCCAATGTGCAATTAGAACCACCACCCCTCGCTGAAAGCCTATTATAGAGGAATTATGAAAACAGTGCGCATAAATTAAAGACGAGGTAACACTAACATGGCCTGTACCAAACAAGTTGGTCCAAATACATGAATCGTTACGTTTACAACTAACCACATTAGAACTTGTCAAGTTTCTCTTCCCAAATGCATACGACATCAGGTGGTCTTGTTCTTCTATGAACTTGAATGAAAACAGTAGCTTAAGTGATAGAGCTATTGTAGGGAAATTGGAAGACTGAAGAGGACCACTTGTAACATGAGTAGCTAGTTGAAAGTGTCAACACAAAAACAGATGCTATAATGTTTCCCTAAGGGGAACCATGGGCGCCAGTCAGGGGGGGGAGGGGGGGGGGGGTCTTGCAGCACAGCCATTCTCACCACATTCTATTCCTAAGCCCTCTTTTAATCATAAACAATACCGGCCTCCGCCACCAATTCCGTTGATACCATTGTCCCTTGAAAACAGACACACATTACCCCTATAACTTTTTTGGATTTCTAAATGACCCCAACGTCAGCAGTCAGGAGGACTGTGATGCAACAGAAATGAAAAATGTCCATATTCCGCCTCGGTCTCTTTGAGACCCACCAAATTTCTAGCTGCTACCACTGATCATAGTGCCAAACTGAAGCACACATTTTCAAGAGGTTTATCATTTTGCGTTCTGGAAGCACACTAATAATGGCTACACAAAATAATAACACCAACTGACTGAGCCTTTAGAGGTGGACAGGTACTCACAGCAAAGGGGTCGGCTTGTTCCCAGGAGATGGGAGCCCCCCAGGACGCTGGCCTCATCTTCTCAGGCAGAGACTCAGGCACGGCCACCAGGATAAAGCAGATGTCCAGCATAGCGATGGCCGAGGCCAGCACCACCACCAGGCCGTCCCCGTACACACGGCCCAAGTAGGCGCCAATGGCCGGGCTCGTCACCAGGCTAGCAGCAAAGGTGGCCGACACCTAACGAACAAGAGTAGACAAGGTTTACTACTGCCAAGCTCTGCTACTACTACTCTTTGAATGAAATTGTAGGTTCACATTTGTTTTTGCGCATAATTTCTGCTTTGTTTAAGAGGAACAAATCTGCAAATAGGTTCTGAATGATGTACTATTTTAGCAATGAACCACAAATCCCTGAATCAAAAAAGGTGCTGTGGTAAACAAGATTAGAAGAAACTGTGTAGGTAATGTTCAATACACACCAGTCCATAGGCCATGCTGCGCTCATGCTCCTGCGTGATGTCAGCCACATAGGCAAAGACCACAGAGAATGTAACAGCGAACACACCGGACACCGAGATAACTGCAAAGTACCACCTGAAACCCGAGGCAGGATATGGCACTCAGTTAATAATACACCTGATTCAGCTTTTAAAATGGTGATCTCAGTAACTATGAACTCTCTCAGGTTGGGACCCATCGTACCACGGGCTTATCTTCATCAGTGGAATGGGAGCGCAGGTGAAGAAAACGGTGAGCAGGAGAAAAGACTTCCGACCCCACACATCAGACAGGGCACCAATCAGCGGAGCACTCAGGAAAGACAGCAGGCCCTGTAATACAGCAAGACACCCCCCCCAAAAAATTGTAACAGAATTGAAAGATAACTGTTCAAAATAATAGCACATGTTCAAACACCTTACCTTTACCCCCTGGATCAAGCCATTCATCAGAAACGTATGCTTCGGGAACGTCTCATGTAGGACCTGGATTGGAAGGGGACAGGGACAGAGTGGATACTGTAAATTGGAGAAGGTCTTCAACATAGTTTCATCAGCAGCCAACAAATCATACTGTATTAAATAATAGGTCATAAACAAGACAACATACCACCAAAGTGGGTGCTGTAAGCAGGCCCCAGGCAAAAAATTCCAAAAAGATGACAATTACAGCATGGTACACGCTGGGAGCTCCAAAACCTTGTGCCTGGTGAACAGAGTGGAATAACTATGTAAGTGTGTAAACAAGAAACAAGTAATACTCAACTGTCTTACTTTCAAATAAGATATATTAAAAGGTCAACTCAGCAATAAGTCACCATAATACACAGTGGGGCATCTTCCTGCTTACACAACATTCATAATTGACACTAGAGCCAGTAGCGGTGTTGCACTCTTGGCAAATTTCACTTTCGTTGTTGTTGATTTCAGTAAGCAACGTTAAGAATTTAGCTAGCTACCATATTGCTGAATAACTATAACATCATCGAACTAAACAAACGGCTAGCTAGAAAGCTTGCCCATGGTTATGGAACTCTATTAGCCTAGCCACCTTTTTAACAATAGTGTTTAAAGTTACTTCCTTAGCTAGTCAGCTAGCTAATACTTGTCCATCTCAGATGGCATCTAGCTAAATTACTGTCAAAGATACTGATATGCTAGCTAACTTAGCTAGCTGGTGCCACACATCTGGTGCTAGCCAGCCAACTAGCTAACGTTAGCTATGTTGTTTTTGAGAGGACTATGAAGAGGCATATGATGAACTTCCCGGACGCTAGCAAGCAGGCGCTAGCTAGCTCGCGAAATGTGACATATTGTAGACATACCACATGCTGCTAGTTAATCTCAAGAAATACGATGGCAAATACTGTCATTTAGGTGGAAACTCACCGTTCCTCCATCCTTGATAATAATTTTTTTCGCCAGCAGGAGACTGCGATTCGCCCGTTTCTTCTTTTTGCTCTGTGTCATATTACCATTCTAGTTCTTCGTTTATTAAGAATCTATTTATTAAGGAATTTCTGAAAATAAACTATTTAAATCAGATTGTCGGAAAAGAAACTGAAATACCTTAGAATAAATCTATTTTTCAAACTAAAGGGGCTGTTTCGTCCCATTCACTCAACCACCGCCATCTTTGCAAAAACATTGTTAAAACGTAATGACGTCACATCATACGATATTCTTTCTGACATCCGTGTACCTGCTTGGACGGGTACTGGTATGACTTCTTTTTAGAACAGTTACAACATCTCAGTATACATTGAATTAGAGAATAGTAGAAAAATCTGCGGACCGTGTCTGCATTACATTTCTACTTTACTCTCACGTATTAAGCACTACAGTATTCCCCCTCACTCTAGAACCGTCAACGAACAAAGACCCCATAGGTATCACAGGATCCTCCTGAAAGGCCCTGAATGCATCCTATACTACATCCTATACATCCTATCCTAGTATCAAGCTGCAGCTCTGGAGTCGAGCCTCCTGTCCCTAAAACCCGCCTGTCAAATCAAATGTTATTAGTCACATACACATCTTTAGCCGACATTATTGCGGATGTAGCGAAATGCTTAGTGTTCCTAGCTCCAACAGTGCAGTAGTATCTGCCACTAAATATATTATTCTGTTCGTAAATCCATGCCACGCCATTTAGTATGATATGCTACCTTATGTTAGGTTACATTACATTAGGCTATTGATGGAATAGCTGTCGTACAATATAATACAAATTGTAAGACGTATAGTATCCAAAGTCTTGATTGTACCAGCTTTGGCCCATTTATAATATATTAAGTTTGACTGCTTTAGTATGATATGATACCTTAAGCTAGATTACATTGGGCTACCAATTGAGCTGCGGTCATACAATAAAATATGAATTGTAGGATGTACAGTATCCTACATCTTGATTTCACACATACAAATACTTTGAACAAATTGAATAAAGCAATGCATGATGTGTATACTAGTTACACGACAATCAAGAGTCATTTCTGCCTAGAGTGATAGGACAGAATCCATAGTATGATACAACAAGTGACAGAAATGACATCACCACCTTCCGGAGACACCTGAAACCCCACCTCTTCAAGGAATACCTAGGATAGGATAAGTAATCCTTCTCACCCCCCCCTTAAATGATTTAGATGCACTATTGTAAAGTGGCTGTTCCACTGGATGTCAGAAGGTGAATTCACCAATTTGTAAGTCGCTCTGGATAAGAGCGTCTGCTAAATGACTTAAATGTAATGTAATGTAAATGATAATAAGTCAATAGTTGTGTTTGGGTTATATTTGAACAGGATGTATACCGTACCTGAGAGCAATCTCAACTGTGCATACTGATGAGACTGAATAGGCAATTTGAAATTATTCAGCATAAACAAAAATGTGATATACAAAGTTAACTGTGTATGAAAAATGTAAGGGTTGGAGCATTAACAAAATTCAGAAAGATAATCAGGTTCTTATTGTCACGTTCACAAGGAAGAAAGGCATTTCACTGTACTTGTGCAATCCCAACAATGCAATGATCAATATCAGTAGTACAATAAAATAAAAAATTACAAAGTCAAGTAAAACAAAAACACACGAGAAAGTAAGTAAACTATATACAGGGTCAGTTGCAGGATCAGTGCCAATAAACATATTTACAATGTGCATGGATAGTAGAGTGGTAGGGCTAGATATGTATAGGGGTAAGGTCACTAGGCATCAGGATATATATATCCTGATGCCGCACATATATATATATATATATATGATGAACAGAGTAGGGATCTACAGGGAGGGATCTATAGGGGGGTGTAAATGGGATGGGGGACTGTCATCCAACGGGATTGGGGCCACCTCTTGACAAAACTATTGATATAGCACTGGGAATAACAAAGAAAAATTACAATGTTATTAAGTTGGAAAATTAAAAGTACAGTCTAAAAATCATGGATAACGCTCCCTTGATCAGACATTTAGATTGCTGGCCTAAGCCTCTTAAAACATTGGCATGGGGTGGCCAGATGCATGCTACTACTTTGAGCTGCATACTACTACTGATGTCAGAGGAGAAGAGGAGACAGAAGGAGAGATGATGAGTATCAGGAGGTAGAGATAGAAAGACAGGAACAGAAAAACAGAGGAAAAATACATTAGACAGACCGTGAAAGAGAATGTGTGCGTTTGGGAGAGGCCATGAAAGAGACTATGAGATAGATACAAGATGCAGTAAGGGTGTGTATGTGTTAGAGAATGATGTGTCCACGTGTGTGACAGCTGTACTAACCAGCAGAGCTGGAGATGGGCTCCTTGTTGGTAGAGGATGGACTGTCCATGGACGCCTCACCACTGGCACCCGGGAGAGAGAACAGTCTGTGAGCACACACACACACACACATGCAAAAAGTCACATAGTAAAAATGCACACCTTTTAGCCAGCTACCTGGAGAGCTGGAAAATAATGATCCAATTGAAGGCTGCCATTATCAAAAAAAATCAACATTCAAAAAAGTTTTCACACTAAGTTATCTAAATCCTCTTTGCTCGTATCATCATTGGTTATGAGCCCAAAAATAATGAAATGACGAAAGGTAGCGAAGTGTGGACAAGTTTTGGCCAACACAACGTAACATACTCTATAATGCTCAATGGAGTGGCATGGATTTACGTCCAGAATAATACGTTTAGTGACAGGCAGGTTTTAGTGACTGACGGCTTGCCTCCGAGACTGCAGGTGGATGCATCTCAAGGCATCTGATGATCCAGCGGTCCAGAAACGAGAGATGTACCACCTATCCCAAAAGCCCAGACCTCTGACAGATGCAGTATTAAAAAAAGTCTGATTGCAGTAAAACAGAGCCGTTTTGTGGAAAAAGCAGCAAGTAACTGTTTCAGTGACCTGCCAATGCACTTCAGCCTGAGCTGCGTTCAGTATGAAAAAAAACAGTGTTTAACCTTCAATTAAACAAAATCGGTGCTGTTCTGAACGACCAGTTAAAAAACAGAGAGGGGTTGGGGAACACTGTCAGTATGGCTGCTGCCCTTTAAATGGGAGATTCTCAAATGGTATGCTCAACTTCATCTTCCGTCCTCTCCTCGCCTCCTATTGAAAAAGGTCAAAGATAACCCGGGGAGGGGAGGAGAGGAAATGTGGAAACAAATGTATGAAATGAGACTCACTCATGCAAATTACATTTACAGCGGTGGAATCCCAAATTAAATGTGTAAAGTTGTAAAAAAAATACATTCAGCCAGTTGTGACATTTATAGATAAAAGGATAAGTAGCATAATGTTTTTAAATATGTGTATGCTTTTCTCCTCTGAGTAAACAACAGCTGATTCAAAGGGGGTGTGGCGTATCTCAAAACTCTTCCACAAAGGACTTAGATAGGATACTCTTGTGCTTCCTCGCTGGGAGAAGGCTATTGAGGAGGCGAGGACACTCTTCCATTCACCTACTAACTAATTTACACTTCTCAGAGATACTGTATATAATGATGAGATTATATAAAGGCCATCCAGAACATCTACTCGAAACGGTGCCTGGGAAGGCACGCAGCATCATAAAGGACCCCACACACCCCAGCCACGAGTTGTTCTCTCCCTTACCGTCAGTTAGACGTATCGGAGCATGAGGTCTGATACCAACAGGCTCAGAGACAGTTTCTATCTAAAATCCATCAGACTGCTGAACACTTGAACTGGACTGACCACCTGCTCTGATTCACCGCACCTTAGCACACATGCACTCACTCATGTCCATACCTACACAGACATAGATATACTGAGTGTACAAAAAAAGCTCTTTCCATGACATAAACTGGCCAGGTGAATCCAGGTGAATGCTATGATCCCTTGATGTCACCTGTTAAATCCACTCCAATCAGTTTAGATGAATGGGAGGAGACAGGTTAAAGAAGGATTTTTAAGCCTTGAGACAATTGGGGCCTCAGATCCTTAAAAAGTTCTACAGCTGCACCATTGAGATCATCTTGACTGCCTGCATCACCGTTTGCTAAGGCAACTGCTTGGCATCGGACCACAAGTCGCTACAGAAATCAGTGCGTATGGCCCAGTACATCACTGGGCTACGCTCCCTGCCATTCAGGACCTCTATATCAGGTGGTGTCAGTGGAAGGCACTAAATATTGTCAAAGACTCCAGCCAACCGAGCCAGACTGTTCCATCTGATACCGCACAGCAAGCGGTACCAATGCACCAAGTCTGGACCCAACAGGACCCTGAACAGCTTCTACCCCTAAGCCATAAGATTTCTAAACAAGATTGCTAAGTAGCTAATCAAATGGCTACCCGGACTATAAACATTGACCCTTTTTTGCTGCTGCTACGGTCTATTATCTATTATGTTGACTTGTCACTTTATCCCTACCTATATGTACAGTACATAGTTACCTCAATTACCTCGTACCCCTGCACATGACTCCCTGCACATTAACTCCCTATAATTTGATTTGATATAAAGCCATGTTATTTTCTACTCCCTGTGTATAGATAGCCATGTTATTTTTACTTTTTATTTCTATTCATTATTTACTGTGTATTTAATCCTTGTGTCAACTATTTCTGTTGAATTTTTATATTATTGTTGGAAAATCACCCATAAGTAAGCTTTTCACTCATAGTCTACACGGCTTGTCTACAAGGCATGTGAAAAATATTTTTTTTTTTATTCTGTTAGGGAACACCTACTTGTACTCCTTTGAAACAATGCCATTTTTATCAACTTTGGCAAAGGTTCAAGTCTACCCCAAAATGTGTCCAGTCTGTTCGTAACAGATTCAAGATTTGGGAAAAGTTGCATTGAGATCAAATGTTTCATTGATTAGAAAATGTGCAGAGTCTGGTCCAAAATCCATCTCGCTCTAGCTTCTCCAACTGCTGGCCACTGGGCTTCCACTCATCACCATATTTGGTGTCTTGTTGTTTGGAGCCAAATGGCGTCTGTGTGCTAGCTTGCATACTCCCGCTTACACTGTGTAGATGCACTACATATACACAAAATTATGTGGACAACCTTTCAAATTTGTGGATTTTGCTATTTCAGCCACATGTAGAAAATTGAGCACACAGCCATACAATCTCCAAAGACAAACATTAGCCTTACTGAAGAGTTCCGTGACTTTCAAGGGGGCACGGTCATAGGATACCACCTTTCTAACAAGTCAGTTTGTCAAATATCTGCCCTGCTAGAGGTGCCCCGGTCAGCTGTAAGTGCTGATATTGTGAAGCGGAAACGTCTAGGAGCAACAACGGCTAAGCCGCAAAGTGGTAGGACGCCACACAAGAACACAAAACATGACTGGCGAGTGCTGAGGCGCGTAGCACGTAGGTATTGTCTGTCCTCGGTTGCAACACTCACTACCGAGTTCCAAACAACCTCTGGAAGCAACGTCAGCACAATAACCGTTCTTCAGGAGCTTCATGAAATGGGTTTCCATGGCCGAACAGCGTTGGCTGGAGTATTGCAAAGCTCTCTGTCTTTGGACTCTGCAGTGGAAACGCGTTCTCTGGCGTGATGAATCACGCTTCACCATCTGGCAGTCTGACAGACAAATCTGGTTTTCATGGATGCCAGGAGAACACTACATGCCCCAATGCATAGGGACAACTGTAAAGTTTGGTGGAGGAGGAATAATAGTCTTGGGCTGATTTCATGGTTCATGCTAGGCCCCTTAGTTCCAATGAAGGGAAATCTTTATACAATGACATTCTAGATGATTCTGTGCCTCCAACTTTGTGGCAACAGTTTGGGGAAGGCCTTTTGCTGTTTCAGCATGACAATGCCCACGTGCACAAAGCGAGGTCCATACAGAAATGGTTTGTAAAGATTGGTTTGGAAGAACTTGACTGGCCTGCACAGAACCCTGACCTCAACCCCATCGAACAGCTTTGGTTGAATTGGAACACCGACTGTGACCCAAGCCATGTCTGGTGAGTATACAGGCGATAGAAGAACTGGGACATTTTCAGCTTCCAGGAATTGTGTACAGATCGTTGCAACATGGGGCCATGCATTCTATTGCTGAAACACGAGTTGATGACGGTGGATGTATGGCACGACAATGAGCCTCAGGATCTTGTCACGGTATCTCTGTGCAAACAAATTGCCATCAATAAAATGCAATTGTGTTCGTTGTCCATAGCTTATGGTCTTTGTATGTAGCTTAACCCCACCGCCATCATGGAGCACCCTGTTCACAAGTTTCGAATCCCCACAAGTTTCGAATCCCCGAATCCCCAAATCTGTCGTTTTGCCCCTGAACAAGGCAGTTAACCCACTGTTCCCCCGTAGAACCGTCATTCAAAATAAGAATTTGTTCTTCACTGACTTGTCTAGTTAAATAAAGGCAAAAACAAATACGAGCTTTCTAAACGGTTCACCAAACATGAATGAAAATACCCTCAAATTGTAGCTGACAGTCTGCACTTCAAACTCAGTCATTGTATAATTTCAAATCCAAAATGGTGGAGTGCAGAGCCAAAAGAACAACAAAAAAATTCTGTACCTAGGTTTCCAACCAATTAGGGGGAGATTTTCATACGAATATTCTAAAATCCATGTAAAGAAAACATGTGCCTTTCCCCACCAGCGGTGTGTTTCCACAGAGCTGTCTTGTTGCAGATAGAAATCAGCGCGTGACAACGTAGTCCTGAAAATGCAACTTTTCCCTTAAGTTTTCATGCACTGAATAAAAATCTAAAATTCCATCGCAATTTCAACTCTACCTATAGTTTTGTCATAAATTCTGTTGCGGTAAATAGCAAATGTGCCTACTCTGGACTTGGCATGTGCACTCTAGGCAACAGACCGCAGAGACAGTGCAGATAGGCTAGTCTACACGATGAGATTATTATAGATAAGAATATGTGTATTTGTCAAACTGAATTCAAGCATCAATCATCATGTCACCAGAATAAGACCCTTGAATAGGCATCAAGATCACTTGCACTTTCACCACCCTGTGAAGTTCATCATAATTTATTTAATCTGTAGACTAATGAGCGGCATGGCTCCCGGAGTCTGTAGTGGGAGGACCACACACCATGTCTTCCAGTGACTCCAAGTTTACTTTGATATGATGGTTGTTCAATATTTGCGCATAAAGGTGTTTCCAACCCCATTTCTCACTTAATTAATTTTACCCACACAACAAGATTCCACCATGTCAAAGTGATCTGTCTGCATTTCTACAATTGTATTGAATCTTCCAGTTTCCATTACAGGGGCGGCAGGTAGCCTAGTGGTTAGAGTGTAACCGAAAGGTTACAAAATCGAATCCCCGACCTGACAAGGTAAAACATCTGTCCTTCTGCCCCTAAACAAGGCAGTTAACCCACAGTTCCCCGGTAGGCCGTCATTGAAAATAAGAATTTGTTCTTAACTGATTTGCCTAGTTAAATAAAGGTTAAAAAAACAACTGTCATAGTTGTTTTTTTTATACTGCATGACTACTCACATAAAAACTGTGTATGGAAGCGTGGTTAGTATCCCAATACTTTTGGAGCTGGTGGTTGAGAGTGGTTGTATGAAACCAATCTGTGCATAAAGTTAAGCTCTCAACCATGCCAGCCCGCTCTTATTTTCTATTCAGTTCAACTAACCATCAAAGTTAGATTCCCAGCTATCCATCAGACACATTTTCGGTGTGCTCAGGTCAATAGATCTTTGACTTCTAGGGTACATACTGTATCAGAATTACCAGTATAAATTGCTTTAGAAAGGAAACACTGTTACATTTGAAAGTTTGTTTGCCAAGTGGTTCTGAACAGTCATGACATTACCTTTCAAATGATATATAATATAACCAACTTTGAAAGCACCAGCTACAACTAGTGGCTCCCGAGTGGCGCACTGATCTAAGGCACTGCATCTCAGGGCTCGAGGTATCACTAGAAATCCTGGTTCAGTTCCAGGCTGTATAACAACCAGCTGTGATAGGGAGTCCCATAGGACGGTGCACAATTGGTATGTGTTGTTAGGGTTTGGCCGTCATTGTAAATAAGAATGTGTTCTTAACTGACTTACCTAGTTAAGTAAACAACTGTTCATTGTAAATCACCCATATTGACATTAGAATGTTGGAAGCGATAGAATTCCATGTTGTGGGGCAGATATGTTTTTGGATTGTAACTTTGGTGATAGAATCACCAATTTATAAAGCGATTTATACAGCATTGCTTGCTGTTTGGGGTTTTAGGCTGGGTTTCTGTACGGTACAGCACTTTGTGACATCAGCTGATGTAAGAAGGGCTTTATGAATACATTTGATTGTACACACACAGCTAGAACAGGTTTTTAAAAAGATTTGTAGCTGGGCCAATGGGGAATCTCCAAGTGAGCCCGACCACTCCCCATTGGTGGTTTCATTGAGGACAGGCTTGAATTGAAAGGATGGCAGTATCCTTTATTTTCATCATGCACAAAAGCTATTGGGCTTTCTACTCAGTTGCAAAAGGGTCATTTAATAAACACAGGACACCAGCAATGTGGATAACACTCATTTATAGAAGAAAATGCAAGTGACTTCAAAGACTAACTTCTCTGAACAGGGGAACAAAAACATCCCCAAATTCACTGAGAATACATGAGATAGTATGAATAAACAATACTCAGAACCGCAGCTTCATACCACTTGTAAAACATAGAGAACTGATACTGTATACTGACCTTTGGGGTAAGTTTGGTGTGGGGTATGGGGAGTCCATGGGTGGCTTTTCACCATTTACACATCTGAACCATTGTTATGTTGTTAGGTTCAAATCAAACTTTATTAATCACATGCGCCAAATACAACAGGTGTAGACTTTACTGTGAAATGCTTGCTTACGAGCCCTAATCAACGGTAAAATAATACTAAAAAGACAAATAATAACACGAGGAATAAAGTACACAAGAATGGAGGTACAATCAGGGAGTACCAGTACAATGCACAGGGGTATGAGGTATTTGGGTATGTTGGGTATGAATATTATATGAATCATATCGATTCAAAATGGCAAATTTGGGTGCAATCAATTAGATTATTTCAATTGCTTTTCAACAAAATAATTTTGAAGAAATGCTTATCTGTTTCTAACTACAGAAAAAAAATCAGAACGATCTGAGATGGTGAGTGTCATGGCTTGCTGAAATGAAATGGAATGACCCAGAGTTTCATTTGCACACACTGCATACAGATTTTCCATTGTGTTATTGACTGTATGTTTGTTTATCCCATGTGTTGTTGTTTTTGTTGCACTGCTTTGCTTTATCTTGGCCAGGTCGCAGTTGTAAATGAGAACTTGTTCTCAACTGGCCTACCTGGTTAAATAAAGGGGTGTTACGTCCTGACCTTAGTTCCTTTTTTATGTCTCTATTTTAGTTTGGTCAGGGCGTGAGTTGGGGTGGGCATTCTATGTTTTTGTTCTATGTTTTATATTTTTGCATTTGGCATAGTATGGTTCCCAATCAGAGGCATCTGTCAATCGTTGTCTCTGATTGAGAACCATACTTAGGTAGCCTGTGTTCCCACTATGATTTGTGAGTAGTTGTTTTCTGTTTCATATCTGTACCAGACAGAACTGTTTCAGTTTCGTTCGTTCACGTTGTTGTTTTAGTATTTTTCAGTGTTCTATTAAAGTAATTATGAACACGGACCACGCTGCATATTGGTCCGATACTTCCTACTCCTCCTCAGAAGAGGAAGACGACCACCGTTACAAGGGGAAATAAAATAAAACAAATAAAAAAGTAGGAGGGAAGGTTTTATGCCTACATGATAGGTCAATCTGAGACAGTTTTAGGCAACCCTCAGCCTTATTAGATAACCAAACAAGATTTGCAAACCGGTCAAAAGCATGCCATTTACAACAAGTTAATCTTCCATACCCAAATGGCTAGTAGGTCAGTAATGTCCTTGTGGATGACAAAGGCACTGTAAACTCAAGCACTGTAATCTCAAGCACTTAAAGCCAAAAGACCCTCCCTCGTAATCCTTCTTCTTTGTCCAAGTCTTCACCGTGACTTAATCTCTCACTAACACCGGAGGCACATGCGTGTGCCTGCCGTCCAAAGGGCTTCATACTCATGGCTTCCTCATGTCCTAACTAACTGGATTAATCACTGAAAGGAACTCGCATCCATGACGTTGCATTTGATTACAACATATAGATACACCAGAAATCAAGCAATTTAAAACAAAAAAAATATTTTTCAAATAACTACAATAAATGAATCGGAAGAAACAACGTACTTCCGTGAGTACTATGTTGCTATGGTTGAGGGAAGAATGGTATGGTAGTTTGTCTGTGTGCCTTGGAAAACAAAATGGTTTCTTGTCTGTGTAGATAAATGACTTAATCTTGCGGACAAGTGACATTTTTTATTTAAGGCAACATTACATTTAGGTTTTTGAATACAAGAAAAGCAGGGTCACATACAAAAAAAGATCATCAGACGACGTGTTTTGAATTAAACAACATTTCCCCTCCTGTACTTTCCCTTTAGATTGTTGAAACTGCCAATAAATGTTAGGCGCATTAAATAGAAGACGAAGTTGAGTGAAATGAGTTTATTGCCATTGACCCAGAATGTCCAGTATGACCCGACAGTAGACCTACTTCCTTTGCATGCAAAAAAATAAAATCAAGCCAAACAAGTTGTTCAAAATGCATACCTGCATGCTGTTATTATGACTGTCACATGGACCATAGAGACCATGGAGAGGGACAGTGAGAAAAAAACATCCAGTGAATCCACAGCACGTTGGACGACTCGAGTTAATAGCAAGAGCCAATACCACATAGACAAGGTCGTAGTAGTACATTTGGGCGATTCCTAACTCATCACTGTTTAACTTTTAATTATTTATTTTTTAAATAAAAGGTCTTTGTGGAAAACACTGATTTGTCCATTACAGTGTCACCGACAAAGCGATAAGTGCACCAAAGCAGGAGCAGGTTCTTTCAGTACTGTTTCATGGCACGAGTAGGGGAAAAGTGCACCAAAGTTGTCCATCATTTGAGGTTAATGTATTTCCAGGAGTTAAACTTGACAGATGTTGTAGTAGATGGTAGGCCTCTCATTGACTGTGGCCCCCATCACATCATAGCAGCAGTCCTGCTTGTGCAGAGGCAGCTCGGTCATAGGCACACCATTCTGCATGTTGTGAGAGTTCTGTGTGCCATATGAAGGTTGTGACTAGGGAGGAACACACACACACACACACACACACACACACACACACACACACACACACACACACACACCACACCCACACCCACACCCACACCCACACACACACCCACACACACACACACACACACTTATCAGTATCTCTGTCATAAGTGACAAACTGTGCAGACATTGAGGTCTAGATTCACATGACGTATTGATTTCAGATTGATAAATGTTTAACCCTGGTTGGCAGACACATTTGATCAATTAAAGACAATCATTATTATGTGCAGGGCCTCTGATACCTCACAAGACAGGAGCTTAGGACTATAACTCAATTGTTATGATGTGGTTGCGGCTAGACAGTGACAGCTGCCTACCTTGCCAGTAGGTCTGCGAGGAAAGTCTTTCCGACATAAGTGGCCGATGATTCCTACTGCCAGGGCGTCTCCCAGCACGTTGATCATGGTTCGGAATCTGTCCCTGAGAGGACAGGGAATACAAAAGCTCCAGAGGTCAGCCTCTCACTCCAACCAAAAAACGTTTGCTTCTTGAATGCAGAAACAATTTAAGATTTCCTTTGACATATGAATGAATTCACTTTTTATCCATAAAATGTTCTGTCGTTTCAGTCACTATTAACATGTGGTATGGTATATGTTCCATTATGTAGATATTGAATATGACTAATTGTTGTCATAGTGAACTTACAGTACCCAGTCGATGGACACAATGAGAGTGATGTCATCAGGTGGCAGACCCACTGATGTCAGCACAATCACCATGGTGACGAGGCCAGCCTGGGGGATCCCAGCAGCACCTATGCTGGCAGCTGTAGCTGTTATACTTTGAACAGAGACCAACACAATCAATTACTCCGCTAAGAAGGTGCATTACAATATTGTCCTGCCATGGTTAATATGATATGAGCTATACCCTTTAAAAAGTTCAAAAACAGTGACCAAATCTCATCATGAAAAACATCACATTAATGTTGTACAGTGACATTCCCATGTAGTTGTGTGAAACTGGTCATATCAGGATGTTACTTTTTGTGAAATGGTTATAGTCCTGGCACCCAGAAACCAAGACTGTCATGGCAGACTACACAGACCGGTTACTGCTTTTGAGTTAGGACTCAAAGTTCCCCCCCGTATATGGACTGGGTAGCTTTATGAGAAGGTTTACATGAGAATTGGAGTGATTTGAAACCCCATACATACCTAATGGTGACCAGCTGGCTAAAGTCCAGCTCATAATCGTTGACCTGGGCGATAAAGATGGCCGCCACGGCTTCGTAAAGAGCTGTTCCGTCCATGTTAATGGTGGCGCCCACAGGCAGCACGAAGCGTGCTATCTGGCGATCCACATTGCAGTTCTCCAGCAAACACTTCATAGTAATGGGCAGAGTGGCAGAACTTAAGAGAGAGAGAGAGTTGAGTTAAGGGATTATTCTAACTGATATCCTCTGGATATATTATTGTTTGTTTTCCTCCATTTGGAATAGTTTCATTTACACTACTTAATTACAGCAATCAGCTTTCATGCTTTTTTGTTGTTGTTGTACATTTAGGCTATTATTCTCTTAATACATTTCTGTGCTTGACTGTTCACCTCTAAACACCATAGTGTGGATCAATAGCAACATGATGCAGATGCATTTGAGTAAGTTTTACGAGTTTCAAAGAAAGTGTTTGAAACTGGAGATGATCAATCAAACATTACAATGTTTATAAGGATCCCTCTGGGACAGTGTTCTTCACACCTGGTCCTGGAGGGCAACAGTGTTTGCAAGCTTTTGTCCCAACCCTGCACTAACACACCTGAATCAAATGAATCAGGTGTTATATGACTCAGCTGAATGAAGGGGGGGGGGGGTTACTTTAATTTCAAATTAGGGGGTGAACTGAAATTCGATTCACAAATTGAATAAAGTACATTTGCGATTCAACATGAATTTAATGTCAATTCACTTCCTGCTGAACTGACATAATTAAGAAAGGAATTGACCCCAACCCAGGTTGTTGGTTGCACACTGCAGCCCTGCACACTGCAGCAACCTCCAGGACAGTGAAAAATATCATTGTTTAATGAGAAAATAGGACACAGACAGACCTTGAGGAGGTGGCCAGTGCTATGACCAAGGCTTGAAGCAGGCCTCTGATGAAAGTGAAAGGGTTTTTCCGAGTCAGGATGAGGTAGAAGAAGGGGAGGAGGATGAGGCCGTGGACAAAGAGCCCAGCCAGAACAGTGATAGTGTACCAGCCCAGCTTCTTCCCAAGAGTAGATGGGTCCTGCATGTCCAGGATTTTTCCAGCTACGAGAAATATGATCCCAAATGGAAAATACCTGTCCGGAAATTAAAAAAGGAAGAACTGTGTTTCATTGTTGTTCAAGAAACACCTCCAAAGACTTTCTATACAACCTACATGTAACTGCCAAAATAAAGAAAATCCCAACATAAAGTGTCTTAATAGGGCGTTGGGCCACCATGAGCCAGAATAGCTTCAATGCACCTAAGCATAGATTCTATTGGACGGATGTAACATCATTCTTCCACAAGAAATTCCATCATTTGGTGTTTTGTTGATGGTGGTGGAAAAGGATATCTCAGGCACTATTAAAGAATCTCCCATAAGGGTTCAATTGGGTTAAGAGCTGGTGACGGAGGTGGCCATGGCATATGGTTAATGTCGTTTAAATGCTCATCAAACCATTCAGTGACCACTCGTGGCCTGGGGATGGGGGCACTGTCATCCTATGGGGTCATAGCCATGATAGACAAAACAGCATTTTTATACTTTTTATACACCCTAAACATGAAGGGATGTTAACTGGTTAATTAACTCAGAAACCACACCTGTGTGGAAGCACCTGCTTTCAATATACTTTGTATCCCTCATTTACTCAAGTGTTTCCATTATTTTGGCAGTTACCTATAGGTCAAATGTGTTTTTCCTAATGAGCCGTTTCCACACAGTAAAACAGAATAAAAATAAATACATTGTAATTGAAATAATGCTATGTATTGACCAAATCTCAAAACTGTATTCACAAAAAAAAGAAAACTAAAATTGCCCTGTTGTGTCACGTGAGTTTATTCCTGCCGCTAAAAACATGTCAGAGCCAAGAGCCATTCAAGTCTTTGAGGTCGGTCCTATATCAGCAGAACCTGTGTGGTAAGTGACATCGTACAATATGGCCGGGCCAGTTTCAGGTAAACCTGAGCTGCATGCAATGTGCCTAATGACTGTATATATATATATATAAATTGACAAAGCCATCGATCACATGACACCATTCACTCTTATGTGAAGACTCAATAGCGCATTTAAGCCAAATGAAATTGGTTAAGATGGCGTCTCATGGAGACATAATATTGTTGTCTCTAGTTACCACAACCACAAAGTAAAAACTGGCTATTTCATAAAAGTCATGATTTATTTTGTTGCTTAATAGTTCTAATTTAAGCTTAGGGTTAAACATTGTGGTTAAGGTTAGGTTTAAAATCAGATTTTAAGAAGATACATTTTAGAAATAGGCAGGATTTAGCCATAATTCCGACTTTGTGGCTGTGGCAACTAGTGACGAAACAGTTTGAAATACTCCAGGAAGTGACGTTGCAGGCTAGCTTTAGTGCTTTTTCCCTCTCATTGAGTTACTCAAGTTGAAGGCCGACTGGGGTACTGCAAGCTGCCATTAGCAACTAAATGATCAATTATTGGTACCATGGTTGTATTCGATTTTACCCAAAGATTGTCATTTTTTCTAGTCACTATAATGGGGGATCCTGTTTTCTGCAAACAATGCCTGCAGTACCACGGTCGGCCTTGAACCGCTGTGGCTTCAATGAGAGGGGGCAGTCATTCTGCCCTGGTGGTGCCAGAGGCCCCTGGGATAAGTCACTGTTGACCCTGAGCACAGGGTGAGCTACTCCTGCTTGACTAATCCTTGGCATGTGCAGTTCGCTGCTGGGTGGAACGAAGCAAGATCGTCGCCTGACTTCTCCACCAAAGCTTGACCACAAGACAATGACCCCATTCTCACCACATGCCCGTGTACAGGTCGTAACCTCAGAAAGTCACACTGAATGGACATCACATCCACAAACCTGGTGTTGCCATTCTCTAAACCACTGAGCCAGTGGAACCATGATAATGTAAACTATTGATAAAGCTCGACTTCCACTTACCAAACAGCAGTGTTGATGATTTTCATGACACATTCGTTGATACACTGACACAAGTTAACTAGTGGTGCTCCTCTCTCGCCTATTTTCCCCAGTAACAGCCCTAAAAAAAGCAAAATTAAAATGATTTAGATAGAGATGGATACATATACAGTTGAAGTCGGAAGTTTACATAGACTTAGGTTGGAGTCATTAAAACTAGTTTTTCAACCACTCCACAAATTTCTTGTTAACAAACTATAGCTTTGGCAAGTCGGCTAGGATATCTACTTTGTGCATGACACAAGTCATTTTTCCAACAATTGTTTACAGACAGATTATTTCACTTATAAATTCACTGTATCACAATTCCAGTGGGTCAGAAGTTCACATACACTAAGTTGACTGTGCCTTTAAACAACTTGTAAAATTCCAGAAAATGATGTCATGGCTTTAGAAGCTTCTGATAGGCTAATTGACACAATTTGTATCAATTGGAGGTGTACCTGTGGATGTATTTCAAGGCCTACCTTCAAACTCAGTGCCTCTTTGCTTCATGGGGAAATCAAAAGAAATCAGCCAAGACCTCAGAAAAACATTTGTAGACCTCCACAAGTTTGGTTCATCCTTGGGAGCAATTTCCAAAGGCCTGAAGGTACCACGTTCATCTGTACAAACAATAGTACGCAAGTATAAACACCATGGGACCACGCAGCCGTCATACCGCTCAGGGAGGAGACGCGTTCTGTCTCCTGTAGATGAACGTACTTTCGTGAGAAAAGTGCAAATCAATCCCAGGACAACAGCAAAGGACCTTGTGAAGATGCTGGAGGAAACAGGTACAAAAGTATCTATATCCACAGTAAAACTAGTCCTAATTTGACACAACCTGAAAGACCACTCAGCAAGGAAGAAGCCACTGCTCCAAAACCGCCATAAAAAAAGCCAGACTACGGTTTGCACATGGGGACAAAGATCATACTTTTTGGAGAAATGTCCTCTGGTCTGATGAAACAGAAATAGAACTATTTGGTCATAATGACCATCATTATGGTTGGAGGAAAAAGGGGGAGGCTTGCAAGCTGAAGAACACCATCCCAACCGTGAAGCATGGGGGTGGCAGCATCATGTTGTGGGGGTGCTTTGCTGCAGGAGGGACTGGTGAACTTCACAAAATAGATGAGGAAGTAATGTGGATATATGTGGATATATTGAAGCAACATCTCAAGACATCAATCATGAAGTTAAAGCTTGGTCGCAAATGGGTCTTCCAAATGGACAATAACGCCAAGCATACTTCCAAAGTTGTGGTAAAATGGCTTAAGGACAACAAAGTCAAGGTACTGGAGTGGCCATCACAAAGCCCTGATCTCAATCCTATAGAAGATTCTTGTGCAAAACTGAAAAAGCGTGTGCGAGCAAGGAGGCCTACAAACCTGACTCAGTTACACCAGCTCTGTCAGGAGGAATGGGTCAAAATTCACCCAACTTATTGTGGGAAGCTTGTGGAATGGCTACCCAAAACATTTGATCCAAGTTAAACAATTTAAAGGCAATGCTACCAAATACTAATTGAGTGTATGTAACTTCTGACCCACTGGGAATGTGATGAAAGAAATAAAAGCTGAAATAAATAATTCTCTCTACTATTATTCTGACATGTTCACATTCTTAAAATAAAGTGGTGATCCTAACTGACCTATAACAGGGAATTTCTAATAGGATTAAATGTCAGAAATGGTGAAAAACCGAGTTTAAATGTAATTGGCTAAGGTGTATGTAAACTTCTGACTTCAACTGTAGCATTGATACAGAAAATAAGAAAAAAGATAAAAGAAAATAGAAGATAAACTGTCTTTACCCATGGTGGCAGAGAAGATGACAATCCCCAGCACGTTCATCTGTTGGCTGCTGCCAGCTCTGGTCTTGTAGTGAATCTCAGGAGGTGGAGTGAGCTCCAGGAACACCGTCCTACCAGTGGGGCCACTATCGTCAGGCATGATGTACACAAAGTTGGGCTGCACTGTGACTCTGGGGACTTTCAGGATACGGACCATATCTGTTTTGTACTGGATCAATAAGAACATTGCAGATGAGGAAGGTGATTTAAAGTACAATACCCATAAGCTGTAGGGATTTGTCTTGACTTGTTAATCACTACCAATGGAAGGTCTTCTATGTCTGGCATATTATTAAATAAACAATGGTACAGTGCCTATAGAAAGTATTCATACCCCTTGACGTGTTGCACATTTTCTTGTGTTACAACTTGAATTCAAAATGGATTAAATAAATAAAACATCTCACCCATCTACACAATACCCCATAACAAAGTGAAAACCAGTTTTTAGAAATGTTTGCAAATTTATTGAAAATGAAATACAGAAATATCTCATTTACATAAGTATTCACACCCCTGAGTCAATACATGTTAGAATCACCTTTTGCAGCGATTACAGCTTTTAGTCTTTGAGAGGTAAGTCTCTAAGAGCTTTGCACACCTAAATTGTACAATATTTGCAAATTATTCTTTAAAAGATTGTTCAAGCTCTGTCAAGTTGGTTGTTGATCATTGCTAGACTGCCATTTTCAAGTCTTGCCATAGGCTTTCAAGCCGATTTAAGTCAAAACTGTGACTAGGCCACTCAAGAACATTCAATGACGTCTTGGTAAGCAACTCCTATGTATATTTGACCTTGTATTTTAGGTTATTGTCCTGCTGAAAGGTGAATTTGTCTATCAGTGTCTGTTGGAAAGCACACTGAAAAAGCTTTTCCTCTAGAATTTTGCCTGCGCTTAGCTCTATTCGGTTTATTTTTATCTTAAAAATCTCCCTAGTCCTTGCCGATTACAAGCATATCCATAACATGATGCAGCCACCACCATGCTTGAAAATATGAAGAGTGGCACTCAGTGATGTGTTGTGTTGGATTTTCCCAAAACATAACGCTTTATATTCAGGATATAAAGTTAATTTCTTTGCCACATTTTTTGCAGTTTTACTTTAGTGCCTTATTACAAATAGGATGCATGTTTTGGAATATTTGTTATTCTGTGGAGGTGTCCTTCTTTTCACACTGTCATTTGGGTTAGCATTGTGGAGTAACTACAATGTTGTTGACCCATCCTCAGTTTTCTCCTATCACAGCCATTAAAAGTTTCCTTCCTTACCGGCAACTGAGTTAGGAAAAGCACCTGTATCTTTGTAGTGACTGGGTTTATTGATGCAAGTGTAATTAACAACTTCACCATACTCAAAGTGATATTCAATGGCTGCTTTTTATTTTAACCTATCTACCTATAAGCTATCGATATCTTTAAGCTATCGATATCTGGCATGGGCTCAATTCATCGCATCTACCGATATCACCCTTCCGCATCTCCGGTGTTTGTCAGACCATGATACTTCCCGAAAACCTGTCTTCTCACGAAAAGTCTGTAGCGTCCGAACTGTTTGGCCTACAAACTCTCACGAACATGGTGGTGGGTGTTCTCTGTTTTGCTCTACGACCCCCACAAGTGTCACGGGACTCATCTAAAGTCGGTCCAGCCTCTTCTGCCTACTTCTGTGTGCAGTGTACGAACAGTTTGGGATACACACTAACACACTCTTTTGAAAGGTGAGACTCTTCACAATCATGTACATGTCGGTTGTATTGCTCTATCAACAAAGGGATTGAATTACTTATTGACTAAAGACATTTCAACTTTTCATTTTTAATGAATTTGTAAAAATGTCTAAAAACATAATTCCACTTTGACATTATGGGGTTAAGGTGACACAAAATCTTAATTTCATATATTTAAAATTCAGGCTGTAGCACAACAAAATGTGGAAAAAGTCAAGGGGTGTGAATACTTTCTGAAGTCACTCTCTAATGTGTCATACTGTACATTAGCATTGGACTGGTGTTACCTGTTGAAATGTCGCCTCAATAAGATTGGAAGGAACCATATTCCTGTAAAAAGAGGATGTTATAATTTAGCTTAGCATGTTGATATGTTGGTGCATACAGTCAGGGTAAAACGCATGGCTATTCATTCCTGATCAGTATTTGTAAGGTCACGTGTAATTATTACCGTATAAGAGGGAATCATAATAATTCCAACTTGATAAGTATGATCATGTCGAACAAGCTTTTTCAACCTTTTGAATCAAATCTGTTTATTTGTCATGTGCGCCGAATAGAACAGGTGTGGTAGACCTTACAGTAAAATGCATACTTACATGCTCTAACCAATAGTGCAAAAAAAAGGTGTAGGTAAAGAAATAAAACAACAGTAAAAGGACAGGCTATATACAGTAGCGAGGCTATTGTCACAGTAATTTGTGAGCCATTTGTCATTTGTGAGCCATGCAAAGGAAAGTGGTCCCCTGCAGTCTAATCATTGATGTGTATTCCACAGAATGTATAGAAGTGATGAATACACCTTTTGATGTATGTCTGCATAAAGTGAAGCTTTTTGACAATACAAAACATATTTTATGAATTGAAGTATTTTAAGGTTTAAAGTATTTGCATGGGCCAAACAATGACTATGCCTCTGCAAAGAAATGAAGAACTTGTGAAGTGTCTTCGTTTTACATCAGTGAACACTAGAGGCAATTTGCCCCCTACGTTATCAGTTTTTACTCTGGCTCTCCTCTATTCCTCTCTTTACTCTGCAGTGTCAGAGGTCGAGTTAATAAGTGGATGAAGAGGGCAGGCGACTCCTGCGAGGGCCCTTAAAAGAGGGAAGTACTTTCAGACAGGCACGAGCCAGAAGCCCTCCTGACGTGTGCCGGTGAAGCAATCCTCCACGAAGATCATTTGTATCCTCGCTGTTCATGACTGGGTTCATCTGTAAATCATCCCTTTTGGACAACTAAAATTTTTTTCATCACCCCTGTCAGTTAACTGGATTGTGTGTATGTGTGTGTGCGTCCCAACCTCCTGAGATAGTTGTTGCTACTGTGTAGGACTACCAAGCATAGACAACAATAGGTCGAAGCATGCATATCAGGCCTATGGTACTGTACTTAACAGGACTGGAGTCAATATATCCCCCCCAAAAATTTAAACAGGGAAAAAAACGCTTTGAATTTACATGACCAAGTTACATGTCTTTATCATATTTATTTATTTGTATTCATTTACATTTTTTTAAATTGAATAATTACCAGAAGTAGGTATTTGGACTGGAATGTCTACTGAAGTTCTTAATTTTAGTGAGGAAAATAAACATTTTGATTAACACCCAAACAATAGATCTCACTTTAAGATATAGCCTTGGACTTCAGCATGTCTTGTATTACAGTGAAAGCCAATAACGCAGCTCCCAGTTTTTTTGGTGACATTTTCATCATTATCAGGTGAACAGTTTAGAAATTACGGCACTTTTTGTACATACCCGTTTTAGAGTACCAAATTCACTTATATGTGTATTAAATTAGTCAAAAGTTTAGTATTTGGTCCCATAATCCTAGCATGCAATGACTACATCAAGCTTGTGACCCTACCAACTTGGATCCATTTGCTATTTGTTTTGATTGTGTTTCAGATAATTTTGTTGCTAATAAGAATGAACGGCATTTATGCCTCTAACTTTTGCACTCATCATTATTCATGATTCATTCTGGATTATCAGTAATCGTGGTAGCATCCACATGAATGTAGAAGTGTTTAAGAAACATATGAAATTATTATTTACAATAAAAGTGACTCCAAAATGACACAATACATTATTGACAATTAATTTCTATTGGGCACAAAATAATCTGAAACACAACCAAAACAAACGGAAAATGCATCTAACAAATTTGCAGAGTCACAAGCTTGACGTAGTCATTGCGTGCTATGAATATGGGACCAAATACTTAAGTTTTTACTACTCTAATATACATATAAGTGAATTTGTCCCAATACTTTTGGCACAGTAAAATGGACTATGTAGTTTCTAAACGGTTTACCCGATATGGATGAAAATAAGATGAAATTAAAGCTGACAGTCTTCTCTTTAACCTTGTAGTCATTATATCACTTCAAATGCTGGAGTACAGAGCCAAAACAACATACACACAATTGTCACTGTCCCAATACAGTGGAGCTCACTGTAGAAACTGGCAGTCTGGTTGTGGGTGCTAGATTTGCCGCCAGCACCGAATGGGGCCATGCCACAGGATTGCCGGCTTCTAAATCTAGTCTCAACTCCCTTCATCCAAGACACACTGCTGTAACAAATCCAACTTACTCCTGAAAGCACTTTCTGGAAATCAATATCTGGAGTCTGACTGAGGAGTGCCTTCCATCTGGCCACTCAACGATGTTTTGGGTTGAGGGTGCTGTGACTTTTGCCCGCGCTACATAGGGATACATTGGTCCGCTAATGCAGGACTATGTTACAGCCTTATTCTAAAATTGATTAAATTGTTTTCCTCATCAATCTACACACAGTACTCCATAATGAGAAAGCAAAAACAGGTTTTCAGAACTGTTTGCAAATGTATAAAATAAAAAATAAAAATATCACATTTACATAAGTAAACTCTACAAGCTTGGCGCACCTGTATTTGGGGAGTTTCTCCCATTCTTCTCTGCAGATCCTCTCAAGCTCGATCAGGTTGGAGGAGAGCTTTGCTGCAAAGCTATTTTCAGGTCTCTCCAGAGATGTTCGATTGGGTTCAAGTCTGGGCTCTGGCTGGGCCACTCAAGGACATTCAGAGACTTATCTCGAAGCCACTCCTGTGTGGTCTTGGCTGTGTACTTAGGGTCATTGTCCTGTTAGAAGGTGAACCTTCACCCCAGTTTGAGGTCCTGTGTGCTCTGGTGCAGGTTTTCATCAAGGATCTCTCTGTCCTTTGCTCCGTCCATCTTTCCCTCGATCCTGACTAGTCTACCAGTCCCTGGTTGGTGGAGCGCTGCTGAGGTGGTTGTCCTTCTGGAAGGTTCTCCCATCTCCACAGAGGAACTCTGGAGCATTGTCAGAGTGACCATCGGGTTCTTGGTCACCTCCCTAACCAATGCCCTTCTCCCGCGATTGCTTGATTTGGCCGAGTGGCCAGCTCTAGGAAGAGTCTTGGTGGTTCCAAACTTCTCCCATCTAGGAATGATGGAGGCACTGTGTTCTTGGGGACCTTCAATGCTGCAGAAATGTTTTGTTACCCTTCACCAGATCTGTGCCTCGACACAATCCTGTCTCGGAGCTCTACGGACAATTCCTTCGACCTCATGGCTTGATTTTTGCACTGACATGCACTGTCAACAGTGGGACCTTATATACAGGTGTGTGCCTTTCCAAATTATGTCCAATCAATTGATATTACCACAGGTGTACTCCCATCAAGTTGTAGAAACATCTCAAGGATGATCAATGGGAACAGGATGCTACTGAGCTCAATTTCGAGTCTCATAGCAAAAGGTCTGAATACATTTCTATTTTTTATTTTTATGAATTGGAAAAAATGTCTTAAAACCTGTTTTTGCTTTGTCATTATGGGGTATGGTGTGTAGATGGATGAGAATTGTATTCTTATTTAATCAATTTTAGAATAAGGCTGTAATGTAACAAAATGTATAAAAATAGAAGGGGTCTGAATACTTTCCAAATGCATTGTAGCAGGGCCATTCCACGAATGAGTGCCTTTTACATCCCTTTGATATTTTAAGTAGAAATCACACTTCAGTTTTGCTTCTGGTTTTTCGTTATTGGTCACTCACCTAATGAGATCTAGCAAGGCATCAGCAGAAGTCATGACGGGCCCTCCTCCTAGCCTGTTGCTGTCCATCTCAGTGCCCACCCCGGGCTTGATGATGATCACCAGTAGGATACCCACCACCACCGCAATGAAGGTGGTCCACAGGTAGTAGGTCACAGTGAGAACACCCACACGACAACAGGCTTTGGACTCCATAGACGACAGGCCTGACATTAAACTGTAGAGAGAGAAAAAAAGAGAGAGGATTGGTTAGGATGAAATAAGGAAAACATGCAATAAAAATGGCCCAATAATTGCTCAGGTGCCTAAATTGGTACCCACATATGGATCCATTCTAGTGAGTGATTAAAGGAAACTAAGGAGAATGTGGATCTAAGTGAGATCTAATGAACATTTCTATTGAAGTGGCAGAAGGACACCTTTTCAAGTGTTTGTTGTCAGCACTACTTCCTATACTACCTAACCAAACATAGCAGGCATAAAATAAATGCCTGAAACTAGATCCCTTACATACTGGTATTGACAAGAACATAAAATAAAACTGTGGGGGGAGGTTCTCTTCTGCACTGTGCAACCAATCCAGTAAATGTGGAGGAGGAGTTAAAATGGAGCGTCGCCTTGTTTCCATGTCCTCTGAAAACCGGAATATCTGGTTTTTGGGGAATTGGCAGAGGCTATATACTATCTGACAGTTGTAATATAACTGGAACCTGTCATGTTATGTCGACCATATGGAATATACTGAAATCTGGTTTCTAAAGTCTTGTTTAGTGGTAATGTTTTAATCCCCATTCAACTTGAATGAAGATGTGATGTCATTACCTGTCTATAGGGGGTAGCGACTATCATTGGGTGCGGTGTGATAACATCAAAAGTCATCCTGCAGTCAGCATTCTCTCCAAGTCATTTAACACCTCGTCCAGTTATGCACTTTTCTCAAAAGTCACTTTTGAGGCTGGTTCTTTTTTGTGGTGTGTGAAATATATTCAATCAACAATAGAGGAATTCTCAGTGAAGATTAAATTATACTTTTATTACTCTATTGCTGGTTGAATATGCAACCATATTACTGGAAAGAAGTTGACATTAAAGATGTTTACCTGGACGTGATGAGGGGGAGGATCAGCATTTTGAGCACTCTCATGAGAAGTTCTCCAGGGAATGAAAAATAAATCTTAGCCTGGAAGGGGAAATCAGAAGAAACATTCATGTTAATTAATGTAAGTAGGGATGAAGCACTCACTCCAAAGCAGTGGCAGCTGGTGACTTAACAGATTTGAGGAGGTTGATTGTTGAAAAAAAGGCCACCTTGAAACACATTCCAAAACTTTGTCTCTTTCCACAGGAGACCCGTTACAATAGTTGGACAGATATTTTTGTTTCAAGTATTCCTGTCTTCTAGAAAAAAAGTGCCCATCAGCACACACTTGGGTGAATGTCAAAAGCCTTTTGCTTGATTCTTCGTGTCCTCTCTCCTAGATTCCTTCTCAAACCACCAAAAGGAGGTCAGAGAAGGTTCCTTCACCTCCAATGCTCCTTCTCCTTCAATGTTTTGAGAAGGGAAATTGAGGAAAAGGCTTTTCAGAGTCACCCCTTGTGAAAAGGCGAAAGGATGTTCTTGGTTTTCAAAATCGTAAAGAAATAACCGTGAATAATATTGGTTGATTCAATCTGGTTCAGATTGGGGGGGGGGGGGGGGGGCGACAGGCCCATCCACTTAACAGCCAGGCTCAGCCAATCAGAATCGGTTTTCCCCTACAAAAGAGCTTTATTACAGACAGAAATACTGCCCCTCCCCCCTCTGACGATCCCGCAGGTGAAGAAGCTGAATGTGGAGGTCCTGAGCTGGCGTGGTTACACGTGGTCTTCAGTTTTAAGGCCGGTTGGACATTCTTTAAAATGGCGTTCTCTGGCAACAGCTCTGGTGGACATTCCTGCAGTCAGCATACCAATTGCACACTCCCTCAAAACTTGAGACATCTGTGGTATTGTGTTGTGTGACAAAACTGCACATTTTAGTGGCCTTTTATTGTCCCCAGCACAAAGTGCATCTGTGTAATGATCAGCTTTAATCAGCTTCTTGATATACCACACCTGTCAGGTGGATGGATTATCTTGACAAAGGATAAAATGCTCACTAACAGAGATGTACCGTAAACAAATTTGTCCACAAAATGTGAAAGAAATAAGCTTTTTGTGCGTATGGAACATTTCTGGGATACTTTATTCAGCACATGGGAACAGCACTTTACATGTTGTGTTTACATTTTTGTTAAGTGTAGTTCTTGGTAGTAACTCCCACAGTCATTTCCTCAGGATAAACCTCCGCTCACTTACAAACATCATCTTTGGGTCATGCGTCACCTCACACACCTGTGATTATCGAGCACACTTTAGGCCATGTTTGCTTTGGCAAGCCAAGTCTCAGTCTGAGATCAAATAATCCCCTTCTCCTGACAGGACTGAGCTTGGATTGACCTCAACTCTCTACTGTTCTGAACATCACATTCCTTTTGTTTTCATGTAAAAGTGGACAGGAAGGGCGTGATAATGTGGGCATACGATACCTATCCTTCTTTACCTTATGAGCACCATAGATGGCCTATAACTCTCTAGGTGTCTACTGTTGTACTCCAACAATATGCTGCATTTCTTTTTCTGAAGCCAGTAATTGGTTCACCATCAATGGCCTAGATTAGAATTTATTCCACAAAATGCGTTGAAAGTGCTACATTTGCATTAGCGGAGAACTTTCCTTTCAGGGACTGAAACACGTTGCTGAGTAGAGGTCATTAACTCCTTCCCTAACAACCACGTATTCAATCAAGGGGATGAATGCATGCTACGAGGGCTGCTCTTCTAGCTGTGCACAGGCTCTCTGTTGCTATAACAATTAACGCAGACCACTTTTCAGGTTCCAGTCCCATCATTTGCTGATGGTGTCGTGCACTAGAAGCCTCTCACAATGGTCCATTACGTCTGCCGGTTGATGTTCTCCAATGCAAACAGGAGCTCTATCGGGCGTTTTAAGTGGAACACTTTCACGGATCCGCCTCATCCGAAAAGAGTGAGAGATGGTCAAACACAGAAATGTACACACTGCCAAGGGAGACACATGGACCTGGCAGACTGGCACTAGAAGCTTCTCTCAATGGTCCATTACGTCTGCCGGTTGATGTTCTCCAATGCAAACACTTCAAATAATCAAGCAGCATTTGCACATGCGTCCGACTTTGTGATAAAGAACCACGTACCTGGGTAGAGAGATGGCTCCCTCTCAACATGAACCCCAGGAGACAGCCGGCCAACACGGCAAAAACCGAGAGTGTCAGCAAGCCGTTGAGCTTCAGATACTCCCTCAGCCACTGTTTCAAGTCAACGACGAAAGTCCTGTGTAAAAATGTCTTGACGCGTTCGTACATGGGTTTCCCCCCAGAGTCTCCTCTTGGAGAATACGTACTATTGTTGTATCGTGTTTCCTTGCCATCTGTGGGCAGTAGTAGCTCCTCCATAGTGCCAAGTCCTTCACTGGGAAGACAGTCAACTTCTTCTGGAGGGTGCAATTAATTTAGCTTACATGGGGATTAAGCCATCGTGGGCTTGTGCAGAGTGAATGCCAGCCAGCCAAAGCCCACAATTAGGGAGAATGTGGAACTAAGAGGCTTACAAACGTGTAACAACATCTAACAAGTATTTGTTGTTAGGTAGCAGGCTGCCATGTTTTTGAACTTCATTGTTTATATCTTGTCATCTCAATCAATCATCAGATTTATTTATAAAGCCCCTTTTACATCAGCAGTTGTCACAAAGTGCTCCCACGTCAACACAGCCTAGACCGCAAAGAGCAAGCAGCGGTGGAAGCAGAAGCACAGTGGAAAAACTAGGCTAAGAACCGAGGATTCATACTGTTCTGGGTAGTCCACCGGGTCAACTGCTTCAACCTTGCTTTTCGCAAAACCTTTAACTTTCTTGGACGAGTTATAGGCTACTGAGGGAAAAGGTTTGATATCCCCATGAATCATGGATTTCATGTAGTAATAGTGTAAAAGGATTCAAGGATGACATGAAGCCCGTCCCAACTTATCCAGAACATTACCTGGTGGAAAGCAGCATAGAGCTGAGATTGGTCCATGGTTCTCACAACCCTTTCACCACCATCTGGCCTCTTTTTTTGCTGTTTGAACAGCCTTTATGCTGATGTCTCTCTAATGAACCTGCTATTCTTAGATTGCCGAAGGCTCCCTTGCCGCGCTAACTTCACAGCTTAATAGGATTTCCCTTGTTTGCAAATGGCTCCTGGTCGTCGTCATGGCTAGATTTACTTCAATACAGGCTCCATGTCCTCTATTGTCATTGGTCAAACGTAATACTACTAGCCACCTAGCCACCAATTTTAGGAAGTTGGCTTTAGCTAGCCCAGATAGGTTCCCAACCTCATAACTAACTACTAAGAAGCCATTTAAGGCTATCAATCAAGTTAGAGTAGCTAGCTTGTCTAACTATCTTAGCTGGGATGCCTTATTGCGAGGTTGGTCGACTTCAGAAAAGCAAGCAATAACTAAATGTACTGAATAAGACTCAAGTTCCTTTCAATATTTGACCCAGATTTGAGCAAAGATTCAGAGAAGCATATTTAGTTTCTTTAAAAAACGAACCCGAATGGCGCAGCAGTCGAAGGCACCTCATCGCATGCAGTGCTAGAGGTGTTACCACAGACCTGGGTTCATTTCCCGGGCTGTGCCACAACCAGCCGTGGCCAGGAGTGCCATAGGACAGTGCACAATTGGCCCAGTGTCGTCCGGGATAGGGCTCATTGCGCTCTACTGACTCCTTGTGGTGGGCCAGGTGCCTGCGGGCTGACCCCGGTCGCCAGTTGTACGGTGGTTCCTACGACACATTGGTGCTGGGTTAAACTGACGGGTGTTAAGGAGCGCGGTTAGGTGGGTCATGTTTCGGGGGACGCATGACTCCACCTTCACCTCTCCCGAGCCCGTTGGGGAGTTGCAGCGATGAGACAAGATTGAAAATTGGGGAGAAAAGGAGGTCAAATACAACAAAAAACTATGAGAAGAACCATTAGTCAGGAGGATACAGGCAGTTCAAGATCTTAGATATGCAGAAAAAGAAAATACATTGGCTTAATGGCTCTAGATTGTAGGAAAAAACTGATTCAGGTGTTCGGGTTAGTATGTTAAAATGCTAAATCCTACAATCTACAGTCGAGTGGCCGAGCCACCCTCCAGCCATCTTCACGTACTTTGTGCCCCCTCCGATATTTGGGGTGCATGACGCCCCCGCTATTGTATGAGGTCCCTCATGGTTCCAGCCCTGCCAGCTTCGCCCCAAATTTGCTCAAATTCGAAGTTGTCATTGTAGTAGCCTCTTATCAAAGAAAACTACATCTTACATACACTGCCAAACTGAACAATTCTGTACCAGGGCCATATTTTATCCAAATTGTGAATAAAATTGAATTTATCAACTGAGATGAAATGGATCCCAATTGAACTGACCCCTTCTCGAACTTTTAAGGATCAGTAGATTAATATTTCTTAAGGTCAATCTCATAAGGTTTGATTGTAATTTTGTTCTAGTTAACAAAACAAATGCACGGCTGCAATCCAGTCAAATCCTATTAGAAGCTGGTTGCATTTGAGTATTGAGCCCAAATGTCAAAGGTGAGGGAGAGAAGGGAACGGAAATGACTGTGAGGAACATATATTTGGTGTGTCAATAAGAGGAAAGGTCAGCCAACAGGTAAGTGATGGAAAACGCAACTGAAAACGGGTTTGAGACGCCTGGAAGGTGGCTGTTCCTTCTTTTCACCTTGATGTGTGGCAAAAGGTATTTAATTCAAGATCTTAATGTGTCCCTGAATGTTGTCTGTGGATTTACAGTTACAGTCGCTAGTGAATGTCTACACAGCCCTTGCAGTCTTCACATTCTGCTACCTTAAATTTAAATCTGAAAAAAGATTACATTTGATTTTTTCCCCTTACCGATCTACACAGAACCGGCTTAGCTCCTTTTATGTTTATTTTTAACCTGACAAACTCCCCAGTCCATTCCGGTGACAAGCATTCCCATGACATGATGCTGCCATAACAATACTTGAAAAAACAGAGGATCAACAACATTGCATAAACTCCACATTACTGGCCTGTATGACAAAGTCAAAAGAAGGAAGCCTGTTTTATGAAATCCACTCCAAATCAACCATTCTGTTTGCAACAAGGCCGTTAAGTAATACTGCAAGACAACACAGCAAAGAAATGAACTTTTTTGCCTAAATTAAAAACTACAGGTTTGGGTCAAATCCAATACAACACAGAGTGAAACCCTCTGTATTTTAAGTATTGCAGTGGCATCATGTTGTGGGTATGCTTGTCACCGGCAAGGACTGGGGAGTTTGTCAAGATCAAAAGAAATATGAAAGGAGCAAAGCCAAAAACAATGGATATAAAAATGTTGCCCTAAGAGTTGTGCAAAATTGGAAGAACCTTTTTCACAACTGAAATGGCTTCCAAAGGTGTTTCCACCAAGTAATAACTCTGGGGTGTGAAGACATACGCAATCAAGACAACTTCATTTTTTGTGTATGAAACTATAATTTTCTTTCACTTTAAAAATATGGAGTAGGTTGTGTCGATTAGGAAAAAAATGTAATCCTTTTTAGGTTTAATTTTAAGGCAGAAACCGTGAAGACTGTGCAAGGGGAGTGTAGACTTACACTAGGCACTGTATCTTTATTATCTACAAATGTTACATAATAATTAACCTATTATAACATTTGATTAACATATTATAACACCCTAATGTTAAAACATTTCATATCCTGTTGGCATTGTCCTATACTGACAGAATCAAGCAATATTAAGTTTAAAAAGGGATGCTTTATCCAATTTAGCTATACATTTACCTAATCTCATGGACCCCTAGAATGTAGTCTACATGGGCTCTATCTTCAGCTGAGTGCAACTAAGTGACAGTATTTATTGTCAAATGCAAGCATATTGGTATACTTTGGTCCAGCACAGGACAGCAGTAATATTTCCTGTTGCCGATCTATATAGCCACATTTGCATTAAGTTATGAGGAGTGGAGTAAACAATATCTCATGGATAGAATGTATGGACCTGGAGAATCAGTGACTGATGATGATTTGCAGTATTAATATGATGAGGTGAATTTGTAATTTGGTTGAATTCCCCATAAAGGTCAACAGCATCATGAACTTTCCCCTGTACCAGGACATTTTAGCTAAAAAACAGGTTGCTGAAAATTGGCCGCAAGGTTATATTCCAAGCAAGACAACAACCCCAAGCACACATCAAAACCCACAAAGAAATGGTTAATTGGCCACAAAATGGCCATCTCTGTCTCCGCACTTGAAATCTATTGAAAAAGGAGCTGCAGGTAGTCTAGCGGTTAAGAGCGTTGGGCCAGTAACTGAAAGGTTGCCGGTTCGAATCCCAGAGCAGAATATGTGAAAAAGCTGCCAATGTGCACTTGAGCAAGGCACCTAACTGTAATTGCTTCTGTAAATCACTCTGGATAAAATAGTCTGCTAAATTACAAATGTAAATACTGTGGTTTGAATTGAAAAGAGCAGTCCATAAGGACCTGGAAGAAGTCTGTATGTAGGAATCGTCTAAGATCCCTCCCAATGTGTTCTCCAACCCATAAAACATTTTTGAAAAAGGCTCAGTGCGGTTATTCTCACAAGGTAAGGTATTGAACACAGGGGTGTCAATAATTCTGACCCCTGCCTTTGAGAAAATAATTATTACTTGTTTAACAAAATCGCTTTCTCTGATCAATTGCATTAGTGTAAGAGAATCTAATTTCCCAATTGTTTTGAGCTTACAATACAGCTCAGCATTTGAATAATTTATTTTAGTCAATTTCGCTCATTGTTATCAAGGCTGTCAATAATTTCAGACCCCACTGTATCTGTTACATTAGTATATTTGAATCAGTGTTTACTGTTCCCATGGTTTACTTAGGAACCATTTACCTAGGGGAATACTCAGAACCTTCGGTAAGACCAAAGATTAACTTTTGACATGCTGAACAGGGCGTTGTCTCAAACCCAGACCTCTGACCCTGTAGACATATTTAACAGAGGGCTCAAACTATCTTTGTAAATTATCCTACTGTAGAACTGTCAATTCGAGTTATCACAGAGCTGTTCTTGCCTAGTTCTGTAATGTCATGTTTCATGAGGCCCACAAGGAAGAGCAGCTGCTGCTTTTAAAACAGCCTATGGGCAACCTAATAAAATACCAAATACACCGGCTACATCCTGACATCTCCTTACTTGGAAGAGAGCCATTTGGAATATGTTATTGAAGGTGTGAACGTAAATAGTTAGGTTGCACTACAGGTTAGACGCAATGGTTTGGCCAATTGCTAGTTCACCAACTGGAATGGAGGAAATCACATCTAAATATACATTTGAGTTCACAAAACAGTAAGAACAAGTGCTCTTTCCATTACATAGACTAACCATATGAATCCAGGTCAAATCTTATGATCCATTATGTCATTTAAATCGACTTCAATCAATGTAGATGAAAAGGGAGGAGACAGGTTAAACAAGGATTTTTAAGCCAAGAGACGTGGTTTGTATATGTGTGCCATTCAAAGGGCAAATGGGCAAAACAAAATATTCAAGTGCCTTTGAACGGCACACTGGTTTGTGTCAAGAACTGCACCGCTGCTGTTTTTTTTTACACAACAGTTTCTTGTGTGTATCATCAAGGATGGTCCACCACCGTAGGACATCAAGCAAACTTGACACAACTGTGGGACACAATGACTAGCATCCCCATGGAAGGCTTTCAACACCTTGTCGATTCTATGCCCCGACGAATTGAGGCTCTGTGGGCAAAGGGGGGAGGGGAAGGTGTTCTTTATGTTTTGTACACTAAGTGTATGTATTTGGGCATTTCCTTTCGAAAAACAGAGCTAAAATTTAGAAATCACACCTATGCCATCCAAGGTCAAAACAGTTTGTGGTACTGTTCATCTGACTGCGACATGTTTCTAAATCATGAACCAAATATGATAAAGGAAAAGATGTCCGGCCATGGTGTGAGTAAAGGTTTTCTTTAATGCTCAATTCAATCAAATTAAAATGGAAAACCTCACCGCCGAAACATGTAATACACGGTGTGTATATATATATATATATATATATATATATATATAGTTTAAGAGTTAAACGTTTGTCACAACATTGCAAACAGTTTTCATTGAAGGGCTGCTATTATCTAATATAAATAAAGTATTTAACCATCACCAACCCCATGTTGTAATAGAAGTCATAACTTATTTGCATTTCACTGTTCATTATATAAAGGAAAGCTGGTTGCCAATGAATATATATATTTTTTGCATTAAAACTATTTTCACAATAATGAAAATGTCCTTTTGTTTTAAGACCCTAAAAGCACAAATTGATATGGACACATTCAATGTATAACTGCCCTACTATACATTTGAACAACTGATCTTATGTAGATTTTAGGGAGCACAATAAGGTTTGAACTTTACAAATGTACCTTTTACAGTAGGCTTCCTCCAGTAAGTGTCTTCTGCAAAACACGTTAAGTTCTACACATTCAAATTACGAGCCAAACATTTTTCACAAGTAAAAAAACAAAACAAAAAAACATATTTAGGTGAAAATGGAATTCCTCTAAGCAATGTAAAATGATCTGTCAAAACTAACTGTGGAAAAGACATAAAAAACAGACAGCCTCTACTGATGATATCATATCTGTACCCCATAATTTATAAAGAGAGACATGGGTCTCAATGTGACTCCCCGTTACCATAAACCTAAAAATAACATCTTGAAAAGGAAACCATTGATATAATCTCAATGTGACAAATATCAGGACCATGCACCAGGCTACACAAACAGTTTCCAGTGAATTGATTCTTATTTGATTAGGGAGTTAGAGTAATAATTGTAAAAAGGCTAAAGTATCCAACTAAAATCACACAATTAGGAAGGTATTCTGACTTGAATTCAATGAACAATTTGCACACATTTTTTCTCAACTCCTTATTGGGCTATTCATTCTAGGAAACACTTACCCCAACAGACAAAAACAAATTGAAACTGTTTACATTTGACAACGGTACATTGAAATATGCACATATTTTAACACATAGCTTACGGATCATGGAAACAGCAGGTACATAGACCAGACAGGAGACAATATGAACCACTTCATACTAACCACCATTATATCCTTCAACCACAAACTTCAATATGTTAATATCAGTTACATATCACTGCACGTAGCACATTTTCTTCAGTAAAGGTTACCTTCATGTTACAAGTCGTTCACTTCACTACCAAAATGAGTCGTTACTATAAATGCTATAAATTTGTTTTCTGGATCTCTCGACATCAGTTTTCATCCGGTCTCTGGAAACATATACTATCAAAGTGACTAGCTTTACCATTACTAATCAATGTCAGGAGCATGTATTCACTATGGCAGAAACTAACACAGTAACAGCCTGACTTGGTAAGCAAACATGTTCCAGTGCAAAGAAAAAAAAATACGATACTTGATTTACTGTTCCCCTTTACCAAATAAAAAACATTTACTTTGGTAGTGCCTATGTGCACACAATACAAATTGTGGTCAGTGTGATAATCAGACAACTGATTGCATTAAAAGGCTTCTTCCTTCAATCACCATTTGATGAACATTAGGCCTGCTAGAACTCCATAGCCCAGTATGAGAAAGAGCACCTTCAGCAGTCGGTCATGTTTATCCTCCAGCTCCCGAGACAGGATCTCAAAGAAGGTGACAAAGAGGAAAGTACCAGCAGCCAGGCCTTGGAGCACCACCGATGCAATACTGCCTGCCAGGTTCTGGGCACTATTGATGCACATGCCCAGTCCGATGCCAATGGGTATCATGAGGCTGACCGTCACACCCAGTTTGATGGCATCCCTCATGGGCAAAGAAGCTTTGGCAACACTCACCCCCAGAGCCACGGCAGCCAGGGTCTCGTGGATGCCCACACCCAGGAAGAGGCTTCCAAGCTTGGCCCCGTCCTCCTGGAGGCCCAGCGCCAGTCCCTCAAAGACAGAATGGGCAGAGAGAGCCAGGACCAGGCTGGCCAGCCGTAGAGGCCCAGCTCTGGCCAGCTCGGTGGGGCTGAGGTGTCCATGGTGATGCCCATGGTGGTGGTGGCGGCTCACAGGGGAGCCCCGGGTGGGGGAGATGAATGGAGCGTCGTACTCAGAGTCGCTACCAGCCTCTGAACCCCTTGCGTTGAAAGTTTCTAGGTCAATGAAAGATGGCTTCTCCTTCTTGAAGGTGAGCACTGCCTGCTCCACGAAGACCGTGAGGAAGAAGCCCAGCATCATCATGGTCTCTGCCAGTGGGTAGTCTGTGGTGATATTCACCAGTTTCAGGACCTCATCCACCTAAGGCAGAGACACCCAGTAAATGAACATCAGCATAAACATTCTACTTCTATTCTACAACAGCAGAAAAGTTGAGGCTTTCACATATTGTCAGAATGCATTTTTGGGGGCTTCTCAACACGGCTTCAGTCTTCCAAACTACTTCTGAGATGACATGATTATGGGAGGTTTTATAAACCAATCAACCTTTTCCTCTACAAAATCTAATATTTTCAAGACATAGCTACTAACCTTGTCTCGTACGGCAGGCAAAAGAGCATTGAAGCAAGTGGCCAGAAATACACCCCCTCCAAAAGAATTGCAGAGTGCAAGAGCCTTCCTGTACCTTGGGGCTTTTTCATAGTCCACCTGAATCATGAGTCGCACTGGGAGAAGAATCCCAGCCAACATGAGGGAAAACACTCCCAGAAGGCAAAGGACCTTGGCCACTACAAGCTCCATAATGTCCAGATATGGTATCGCTCAGTAATATGAGTGGCACATAACCCTCAAAGCCTCTTCTCCTATGTTCTGTCAGAAACAGAGATGTGTCCTGTCATGCTGGTCCTGGTCCGAGAGGCTGTGACATCAACTACAAATGATAAAATAAACAGTTAAATATGTGCAAAACAAACTAACTAGGTCAACTGTGAGATGTATCTATAGTGACAGTCCGTTACAAACTAGAACAGATAGCTAAGCTATGACCACCTTGACTGGTTTGAATTGATTACATCTCATCACAGCTGCGAGTACTAGCTAGATGTGCAATCTTGAATGATGCAAAGCACAATCCTTAATACTGCACAAGTATAGATATGTACATATCCGACAGCATGTAACGTTACCATGATACAATCAACATGTACGATTGTTGCTAATTTAGCTAGCTAACATTGCACTCACGGCAACATAACGTTTAGTCAATTATCTGAGCAACCCGTTGATAAAACACAACTTTTTAAGTGGATGCTACAGTCGGTATAATTAATAATAATTTGGATCACGTTGCAATCTTTGTCAGCAGGTAAATTGTACACGAGTAAATAATAATACAATGACTATAGCTAGTTTCTATCGAGCTTTTGATGAGAAATATGAAATACCTCTGTAGTACACCTTCCCTTCACAGCTTCATTCCTTGTTCTGGTGACACTTCGTGTTCACACGACGTAAACGTTTGATTGGTGGAGAACATATCATTATGCGATGACGTTTCGTTGAACGCTTTTGTAAACATAAGTCTCCATTTGAGCGAGTTCCTGAAAATTAATGCTAAGCTCCTGAAAATACATTTTTTTGCTAAATATAATCAATGGAAAACAGAAATCCGCACACTGCTGCTCAGGAGGCAAAACATTTTTTTATAGTTTCAAAATGTCCAAATTGAATATATGTATATTACTGTACATGTTTATCACATTTCTGGTGTATGATCATATATTTTGATACAGTGATACATGCTTTCCCCCTGGATTCAGGAAGTGATGTCACTGAGTACTGCCTCTATATATAGGACCCTCCACCCCCATCTGGGATATGAAGACCTAAGGGTCAAAATATTGTTATAAATATCACATGGAAGCATGAGCAGTGTTTTTCATGAGATGCCTACAACTCCAGCACTTGTGGAAATTACCTGGATGTGCATATGTCCTTCAGCTTTCCTAAATGTATCAATCTCACCATGCAATGCAGTTTTTTAAATTTATGTTTCAGTGCACATTTGGTACTTGGCATCAATTCAATCTTCAGTCAACTCAAAGAAAGAATTGATCTTCAATTGATGAATTCAATTCCATTTAGAAAATATATTCATGTATTGAATTTCAACTCACTTCCTGAGTTGAAATAAACAATAGGTTTACAATCAAGTAAACATGTTAGGCTAAGTTGCCAGTGCAATTTAATCAAAGATTGTGAACGAAAACAGACAGCCACCCATGTTGTTAGAAAAAACACATTTCTCATGACAAAATAAGAACAAAGTGGACTGTAGGTGTTATCGTGCAACTCAAGAAAAATGCTGAAACAACTCCTGGATTACACTAAACAAGTCAACAACCATAAAGGTCCTGTTTGAAATGGTCCATTTAATTCCCATAATGTTGACAGTACTCTACATGCCATCTCTGACTACCAGTATATCTCTGTACAAATAGATGCTTCTCAAATTAAGGTGGCTGCTGAAATATATCACATAATAATCTGTTGTTGTGCACCTGAAATGACAAAGTTCAAGTGATGCAACTGCATTTAGTCCACTGGGGGTGTAGTGATTCAGTTCACTGGCAAGGATTAGTAACATTAAACAGTTAAACCAAGTGCTATACTGGCATGACATTGCAGATTGGAGTATAACAGATCCACTCAATCCATACTAGATATCTGTTGACAGTGGGTTTATCAAATTTGATCAAAGTTTCACTGACTGGTTTCCTTGGAGGGGAGGGGCTGCACATGCAATAAGTACTCAGTGAAGAAAAGCTTTTTGTCCCCGGAGTTGCGAGAATAATACAAACGACAAAAAAAGGACACAGGCCGTCTTCACTTTTCCACACACAAATCTCCCTCTGTAAAAAAACAAAGAGCAGACCGTTTTAGGATTAGCTACATGAGCAGTTTGTACAAAAGAAAAACAACTCTACAATACATGGACCAACCCATCAAATGTCATTTTAAAATGTTCATCTTACCCGTCTGAGGGTCAAGGTTGCTCATCGTTGCTAGCGCTAGACGGCCGGCTGCGAATTTGACTCCTCAGCTGTTCAATTAACTCTGGGTTCTGCTGTTGCATCTGCTGCGCAAATTGTTGGCCCCTAAATGGACATGGTTACAGCGAGGTGATGGAATGGCAGTTGCCAAGTACAAGTCACAAAAAGGTCATACATTAATGGATTTTATTAATACTCTCACATTTCAAATGCTTTCATGTCTATCACTGATGTCATTGGTATAACAATAATACAATACAATAATATAGCCTAATGTAATAACAAATAATACAATACACAAGTCATATTTGGCACAGACTGAGTAGAGCTAGTAGTCGACTTACGCTTGGATGAGACCAGAGATGTCACCTGGACCCGCTCCCCCTACTCCAACTCCTGCTGCCGGTCCGGCTCCCAACCCTAACCCTGGTACAGGCCCTGGTCCTGCACCTAAGCCAGGCCCTGGCCCTACTCCAGACGATGCTGGAGGTCCCATTGGCCCGTAAGCCCCTGACATCATCCCTGACATCCTATACAACACAGACAAGCAAGGTGGTATATTCTACATGCATTAAACTCAAAGCTAGTTCCCAAGTATGGAATCTCAGAGTGCATTTACAAAGTCCTTGTGCTACATCTAAAAAGAGAGTGTATGTTATAGAAAATAAATGGATAACTTACAGTTGCTGTACTTGTGGGTTGTTCATCAAACCAGATGCCTAGGATAAAGCAGCCGTAACAATTAATATAAATACTAGTTCTACTCTTTGGTAAACCAAGGCACTTGCATGCACACAACTCGTTGCTTACAGTTTACAAGTAGTATTTTCAAGGTTTCCCATTTGTCAAGCACACAGCATTATAGTAGTATAGTGGATCAGCCTGGTTGTTCCTAGTATCTTTCATTTGAAAAGGGCCAGTTTTAGTTAATTGGAACTCACCATGTTCATGAAACCAGGGTTACTGAGCAACCCAGCCAGATCAACTCCTCCCACTCCCCCTGTCTGGAGGAGATAATTTAAGAACAACATGATCAACAATGATTCATTCCACATGCTTCCAGATGTTACGCATTTCCATAGTGGCTGAGATGTTATCAACTTACTGGGCTTGGTGTCTCCATTTTCTGCTCTGCTATTTTCAGGTTGGATTTGTAGGTGTCGTTCTCTGGGTCCAACTCCAGGGCTTTTTTGTAATAACTTACAGCTTCTGTGTGTTTGTTTAAACTGGCTAGAGCCAAACTGGAAGCATGGGACGTTGAAGTCAATGTAAGTCAACCATCAGTCAATAACAAATCAGCAACACACTGGCCCATGTCCACTGTAATATTGAACACTAGTGTCTAACATACCCCATTCTTCCATACGCTTTGCTGTAGTTTGGGTCAATGCCAATGGCAAGTTCACAGTCCTGCACTGCTCCAGCGTAGTTGCCTAGTTTGCTGTATGCAGCAGCCCTAGCAAAAGCAAACCATACAATTAGCAGTACCTCACAAAAACAAATGTGAATTAATATTCACTGCTTGACAAACTCCATACACGCTTGAAAATTGACAATGTACACTTGGATATACCTAATGTGTAAATAATTGTCAAATTATCCTCCAAGTTCAGGAGTTTGTTGGTCAATACCTGTTGCAGTAGTAAACTCCATTCTGGGGATTTATGGCAATAGCCTTCGAGTAGAATTCCACAGCTGCCTCATAGTTCTCAACCCTCATTTGATCATTCCCTACCGTGAAAAACACATACAATTATTTGCCAGAAGAATGTATAGACTGTATAGAATGTAACAGCTTAACCATAGACCCATTTGAAGAGAGCTGATATTGAAGACTGAGTAATGTACAAACTATTTACATGGAAGGTCCTACCATCAGTTTTGAGTCGCTCAGCCTCTGCCTCTTCCTCCTCAGTGGGGGAATCTGTGGCTGTGTTTATATTCACGTGGAGAGTGTTTGGATGCTGCAACAGACAGTCAACACATTTGAGACAAACTATTGACCACATATTCACCTTCATATAAAGCAGATGTCTTAAATTTACCTTCAGTGTCGCAGAGGCAAAAATCTCTGGTAGCGTTTGAGTGACAGCTAGGGTCTGGTCGTCGGTCGAGACATTGAAGGCGGTCTCCAGGCATTGGACTGCAACTGGGAAAGCATCAGATGTTGAGAAATGGCAATGACTGGACACAGTGGAGTCCCTGACCATCTTCCAACATGGGCTAGGAGTCCATCTCCTTTTACTGAATCTTGGCTTCCCAACTCAAGCTTACCTTCTAAACTTTCCTGAGCATCTGATGATAGACTCCCAGAGCCCAGTTGATCATGAAGAAAGTGAATGATGGAGAAGGCAAGACGCTTTGTGTCAGTCATTTTGGATTGAGGTCCAAACCCCTTAGTAGAACGTGTATTGTGAGGGACCCTGAAGAAGAAAAGAAGAGAATATAGTGTTGTTGGTACACCAGGGAGGCAGGGTAGCCTAGTGGTTAGAGCGTTGGACTAGTAACCTAAAGGTTGCAAGTTCAAATCCCCGAGCTGACAAGGTACAAATCTGTCTTTCTGCCCCTGAACAGGTAGTTAAGATGTTTTTCTTGACTGACTTGCTTAGTTAAATAAAGGTAAAATAAAATAAATCTCCATTGTAAACTGATTGGAATAGATTGTAGGTAGCTAAAACAGTGACATTTACACATACCGGTATTATAACAAATAAACCTATATGTTACCATGTCATCTGATTTGATAGCTTCTTAATCCTAGGCTAAGAACTAGCTAGCAAGTTTGATAACTTGACAAGACGTCGCGAGCTAGCTAGAATGTTCTAGCAAGTTGCTTACGGTCGGCTGCTGTTAGCTAATAAGGCTAACAGAGCTAACAGTTGGCCTACCATGTGAAAATACTCCGACCGTGTATTCGTTCACGTTAGGTGTCTAGTTTTGCATGAGAAATGATTAAGCTTAACTACGTGGATATCTTAGCTAGGGCTATCTAGCTGCTAGTAGCTAAATAATGTTAGTTATCTAGCCTACTTAGCACATTAGCTTTACTGACATGACGCCAATAACAAAATGCTTGGAGCACTTTACCTCGATTTACTCGACTTTCGTTGACATTGACGTGTGGTTTAAAAAACGATACGTTATGGCACACAACAGATGTTAGCCAGCAAAAATGATCCTTACCAGTTGCCTTTACTTCAGGTGCTTCTTGCAGTAGCTAGTGGTGCCAGAGATATTAAAAAGGTATGTCTGGTGATGATAGCAAAAAAAGGTGTTGACTTCGTCGCAAGTGTTTAGACGTCATCACTACGTAGCTGAAGCATGCCCGCACTACAGTCGCTTTATCTGCAAACACAGACTGCAAAGCGCTCTGAAAACGTTGGTACTTGGTTTTCTGGAAGATGGCACCGACAGGTGAGTACGAAATGAATCCATGTTAGTCTTTCCTAACACTTCATTGCCAAATGAATACAAACTCAAAGTTATGCATATTAATACGTCTGTGCTTGGCTTTCTGGATGCTACCTAGCTATTAACGTTAGCTACCTGCTTTGTAGCAACGTTAGCTAGTATTTAACGTTACACACTAGTTTTACTAGGAATTAGTTGACAAAATAACGGAATAGTCCGCCGGAAGGCAGATGTCAAATATAAGTAAAGTTCAACTTTGTCGATTGTCTATAGGGTTGGTTCTTATGCTGGGCCGGGGGGTATTGACATAAACGTATAATAAAACATAAATCAGACTTTCCAAACGTGGGTCTGTTGTAGACTCACTTCCTTTCCCGCTCACTGTCAAAATAAAAGTCCTGAACGTGCGTTATACCTGCACAAAAAAGCAAGCACTTGTGCTGTGGGGGACTTCTATTTTGACATGGGGTAAGCAGAGAGGAACTGCGTGAGTCTTCAAACGACTCACATTTGAACATTATGTTTAATTATATGTGCCATTAGAAGGCAGGGCAAACCCTTTTTGGTGATTTCTGGTATATCATCAAAATAAACCAATCCGCAGCACGTTTTTGGAGTTGCAGTTACCATTGGAAATTAAGGTTGAAAGTTCAATTTTATATGACTAAAACAGAAAGAACCCAAATTATTCCGTTGCTGCTTCCTGTTGACGCTTCCTGTTGACAAGACATTTTGATAAATAGTCCAATGTCAAAACAGTTAACGGCGTCCTAACCAATATGCTGAAACATTTCGTGATTATAATGAAAACATAGCAAATGTTATGTTTATCTGCTCATACATGTGCAACAATAGTATTACTTGTAAAAAAAAAACATTTTTTGAGGAGACCCTTATAATCGGCACAAGCACTAAAACTCGTTTTAACAAGTGGCAATGAATCACTTACAGTGCCTTCAGAAAGTATTCCGACCCCTTGACTTATTCCATATTTTGTTACCTTAGCCTTATTCTAAAATGTATTTAATTGTATTGATTTTGTTTTTACCTCAATCTACACACAATACCCCAGAATTAAAAAAATAAACTGTTTTTTTTTCGAAATGTTTGCTAATTTATAATTTAAAACCCCCTGAAATATCCAATTTACATAAGTATTAAGACCCTTTAATCAGTACTTTCTTAAAGAACCTTTGGGAGTGATTACAGCCTCAAGTATTCTTGGGTATGACGCTACAAGCTTGGCACACCTGTATTTGGGGAGTTTCTCCCATCCTTCTCTGCAGATCCTCTCAAGCTCCATCAGGTTGAATGGGAAGCGTTTTTGCACAGCTATTTTCAGGTCTTTCCAGAGATGTTTGATCAGGTTCAAGTCAGGCTCTGGCTGGGCCACTCAAGGACATTCAAAAACTTGTCCAGAAGCCACTCCTACATTGTCTTGGCTGTGTGCTTATGGTCGTTGTCCTGTTGGAAGATGAAGTTTCGCCCCAGTCTGAGGTCCTGAGCAGGTTTTCATCAAGAATCTCTCTGTACTTTGCTTCGTTCATCTTTCCCTCAATCCTGACTGGTCTCCTAGTCCCTGCCGCTGAAAAACATCCCCACAGGATGATGCTGCCACCACCTTGCTTCACCGTAGGGATGGTGCCAGGTTTCCTCCAGACGTGACGCTTGGCATTGAGGCCAAAAAGTTCAATCTTGGTTTCATCAGACCAGAGAATCTTGTTTCTCATGGTCTGATAGTCAGGTCCCTTTTGACAAACTCCAAGCGGGTTGTCATGTGCCTTTTTACTGAGGAGTGGCTACCATAAATACCTGATTGGTGGAGTGCTGCAGAGATAGTTGTACTTCTGGAAGATTCTCCCATCTCCACAGAGGGACTCTGGAGCTCTGTCAGAGTGACCATCGGGTTCTTGGTCACCTCTGACCAAGGCCCTTCTCCCACGATTGTTCAGTTTGGCCGGGTGGCCTGCTCTAAGAATAACTTTGTCTGTTAGTAAACTTAAACCAATCATGACGTGGCATAGTATATCAACAGTGACAATGGTTGGCTGCTATTTGAAGCTGCAATATGAAGCTTTTTGGGTGACCCTACCAAATTCACATAGAAATGTATTAGAGGTCGACCGATTTTAATTAGGGCCAATTTCAATTTTCAATTTTTGGACACCGATTTGGCCGTTTAAATTTTTTTTTACACACACCTTTATTTATCCTTTATTCAACTAGGCAAGTCAGTTAAGAACACATTCTTATTTTCAATGACGGCCTAGGAATGGTGGGTTAACTGCCTTGTTCAGGGACAGAATTACAGATTTTTACCTTGTTGGCTCGGGGATTCAATCTTGCATCCTTACAGTTAAACAGTCCAACGCTCTAACCACCTGATTACATTGCACTCCATGAGGAGACTGGCTGTTACGCAAATGCAGTAAGAAGCCAAGGTAAGTTGCTAGCTAGCATTAAACTTATCTTATAAAAAAACAATCAATAATAATCACTAGTTAACTGAACATGGTTGATGATATTACTAGTTTATCTAGTGTCCTGCGTTGCATATAATCGATGCGGTGCGTATTCACGAAAAATGGCTGTCTTACTCCAATATGTACCTAACCATAAAACATCAATGCCTTTCTTAAAATTAATACACAAGTATATATTTTTAAACATGCATATTTTGATAAAATAAATCCAGGTTAGCAGGCAATATTAACCAGGTGAAATTGTGTCACTTCTCTTGCGTTCATTGCACGCAGAGTCAGTGTATATGGAACAGTTTGGGCCACCTAATTTGCCAGAATTTTATGTAATTATGACTTATGGATGCCACCCGTTTGATAAAATACAGAATTCATTCAAACAGCACTTTCGTGCGTTTTGCCAGCAGCTCTTCGTTGTGCTTCAAGCATTGAGCTGTTTATGACTTCAAATCTATCAACTCCCGAGATTAGGCTGGTGTAACCGATGTTAAATGGCTAGCTAGTTAGCGGGGTGCGCACTAATAGCGTTTTAAACGTCACTCGCTCTGAGACTTGGAGTGGTTGTTCCCCTTGCTCTGCAAGGGCCGCAGCTTTTGTGGAGCGATGGGTAACGCTGCTTCGAGGGTGGCTGTTGTCGATGTGTTCCTGGTTCGAGCCCAGGTAGGGGCGAGGAGAGGGACAGAAGCTATACTGTTACACTGGCAATACTAAAGTGCCTATATGAACATCCAATAGTCAAAGGTATATGAAATACAAATCGTATAGAGAGAAATTGTCCTATAATTCCTACAACCTAAAAATTCTTTCCTGGGAATATTGAAGACTCCTGTTAAAAGTTTTCATATGTTCTCATGTTCTGAGCAAGGAACTTAAACGTTAGCTTTTTTACATGGCACATAATGCACTTTTACTTTCTTCTCCAACACTTTTTGTTTTTGCATTATTTAAACCAAATTGGACATGTTTCATTTTATTTGAGGCTAAATACATTTTATTGATGTATTATATTAAGGTACAACAATACTGAATGAGCTTATTTTAATTGTCATTATTACAAATCTTTTTTTTTATTTAAATCGGCCGATTAATCGGCATCAGCTTTTTTGGTCCTCAAATAATCGGTATCGGCGTTGAAAAATCATAATCGGTCAACCTCTAAAATGTATGTTTAGGTTTCCTTCTCATTTAAAGCAAGTCTAAGAAGAGGTAGATCTGTTTCTATGTGCACTATTCCTATCTTAAGTTTTGTTTTTGCTTCTTTTACTTAAGGTTTTGTTCACCAGCTTCAAACAGCTGAATATATTATATTTTTGGTTATTGAAAATATATTTTACAGTGGTTTAGATGGTACATTGATTCTCTACACTAGCTTGATTTGTCACAATCTGAAATCAGGCGAACTATTAGAATTTGAACAACCAGGAAATGGCAGAGCAATTACTGCATAGTGCATCTTTAAGTGATAGTTTGACTGTCAAATCCATTTATTGTTGTGTGGCCAGCAACCTTTATAGAGACTGCCTCAAATTTTCCTGTGCCATTTCATTAACTCTACATTTTAAGTCCTGCACATCTCAGCCACTTGTGACAAAATCATTGGTACAAAACTTTGGGTTAAAGATGTAACCTTGGTTCTCTGAGTAGAGTAACGGGTCGCCTGACGACCTATGGGAACTCCTTCCCATTCACGCGATGTGTTTGAGATGCTTAATATCAAAGATGTTTACAGTCACGCCACACCCTTACTGTACCCACGTGACCTGTTACTATAAAAGGCGTGGTGTGACACACTGTCCATTACTTCACTCAAACCCCACAGAGGTGGAGGAGCAACATGAAAGATTGGCGACCTGTTATTCTTCTGAGGGAACCAAGGTTACATTCATAACCCAACGTTCCCTTCTGTTTTCGTAATGGGTAGCCAAACGAACTATGGGAGAGGCTGTACCAAAGAGGTCTTTCGAACAACAGAGTGAGAACTCACCATTTAACTTAGTCCAGATGAGTCCCTGGGACGTCCTTGAATCCACCACAGGATGCAACAGAATATAATTACCCAACAGGTAACACAGAATTTCAACTGTACACGAGCAAGCTGAAAGCTATAACTGGCAAGACGAGGTTTCAATTGGGTGCAACAGCACCACGAGTGGAATGGCTCTGTACAGTCGTGGCCAAAAGTTTTCAGAATGACACAAATATTCATTTTTTACAAAGTCTGCTGCCTCAGTTTGTATGATGGCAATTTGCATATACTCCAGAATGTTATGAAGAGTGATCAGATGAATTGCAATTAATTGCAAATGAACTGAATCCCCCAAAAATATTTCCCCTGCATTTCAGCCCTGACACCAAAGGACCAGCTGACATCATGTCAGTGATTCTCTCGGTAACACCGGTGTGAGTGTTGACGAGGACAAGGCTGGAGATCACTCTGTCATGCTGATTGAGTTCGAATAACAGACTGGAAGCCTCAAAAGGAGGGTGATGCTTGAAATCATTGTTCTTCCTCTGTCAACCATGGTTACCTGCAAGGAAACACGTGCCGTCATCATTGCGTTGCACAAAAAGAGCTTCACAGGCAAGGATATTGCTGCCAGTAAGATTGCACCTAAATCAACAATTTATCAGATCATCAAGAACTTCAAGGAGAGCGGTTCAATTGTTGTGAAGAAGGCTTCAAGGTGCCCAAGAAAGTGCAGCAAGTGCCAGGACCGTCTCCTAAAGTTGATTCAGCTGCGAGCTCGGGGCACCACCAGTACAGAGCTTTCTCAGGAATGGCAGTAGGCAGGTGTGAGTGCATCTGCACTCACAGTGAGGCAAAGACTTTTGGAGGATGGACTGGTGTCAAGAAGGGCAGCAAAGAAGCCACTTCTCTCCAGGAAAAACATCAGGGACAGACTGATATTCTGCAAAATGTACAGGGATTGGACTGCTGAGGACTGAGGTAAAGTCATTTTCTATGATGAATCCCCTTTCCGATTGTTTGGGGCATCCGGAAAAAAGGCTTGTCCGGAGAAGACAAGGTGAGCTCTACCATCAGTCCTGTGTCATTCCAACAGTAAAGCATCCTGAGACCGTTCATGTGTGGGGTTGCTTCTCAGCCAAGGGAGTGGGCTCACTCACAATTTTGCCTAAGAACACAGCCACATCCTCAGAGAGAAACTTCTCCCAACCATCCAGGAACAGTTTGGTGACAAACAATGCCTTTTCCAGCATGATGGAGCTCCTTGCTACATGGCAAAAGTGATATCTAAGTGGCTCGGGGAACAAAACATTGATACTTTGGGTCGATGGCCAGGAAACTCCCCAGACCTTAATCCCATTGAGAACATATGGTCAATCCTCAAGAGGCAGGTGGACAAACAAAAAACCACACATTCTGACAAACTCCAAGCATTAATTATGCAGATGGTGGATGCCATGGTGGATTCCAGAGGTCTTGAAAAAGAAGGGTCAACTGAAAAATATTGACTTTGCATCAACTTCATGTAATTGTCAATAAAAGCCTTTGACACTTATGAAATGCTTGTAATTATACTTCACTATTCTATAGTAACATCTAATATCTAAAGACACTGAAGCAGCAAACTTTGTGAAAATGTATTATTTGTGTCATTCTCAAAACTTTCTGCCACGACTGTACTTCTGATAGTACACCTGCCGCAGTATCTTCGAATCACATGAACAATACTGAAACTCTACCTAGTTCATACCACATGCCATTGAATAACATGACTCATCCCCTGCATAGTGAAACAAAACATTTCCTCATACGCTTTAGAAGTAGGCCTTTTCCAAGACGAACCATCCAACTCATGTCCAACCTTTCTTTCACCCAACAGAAGAGTTGGCATCTGGCACTGGTGCGCCAGTCTGTGCTGACAACCGCCTGCGCTGGGAACTGACCCCAGAGCAAATCAATCAGCTCTCGGATGAGGTTATTGCCAAGACCAAAAAGGTATATGACTGTGTCGGGGCTCTGGACCTGGCCAGTGTTTCCTATGAGAACACCCTGAAGGCTCTCGCTGATGTGGAGGTGGAGTACACAGGTGGGTGTGACTCCAAAATGGCATTATTTCTTCAAACCCTTTCCTGTATGACCACAGTGGATTGAAATGAATAGGTTATGATGTGTAGCGGGTTCAGTCCATAGCAACCACAACTAGCATCTACTCCACTGGCCTTGAAAGCAATTGGGAAAATGTCTGAGTTGGCACGAAAAAGGTATGCAATGGTATAGACAAATCAGCACTTTTTACATAAAAACTAGCTGACAAGCCAATGCTCCCTACAATAGGCAGTGGACACTGGACTCTACATGTTAAATCAGTCAGTTGTAGCCTTTTATAGACTCAAGGCACCAAATGACCTAATCCAAAAGAACTTGTTTTTATCATCGCTTTACTGCTTTTCATAAGGCCTTTTGTTAAGACTGTGCGTAGTGATGAAATAATCTACAAAACCGAAGCCTATGTTTCAAGCTGACAATGGTCAGTTTAGACTGGTTTTATAAACTGTTGGTGCGTGCTACACATTGGTAATGGATTGAGTCCCCCCCCCCCATTTCAGTATGAAAGCACTTTGACCACTGAAAAAGCATGACATATAATCCTCATGATACATAGCATCACGTACAATGAAAATGACACTCATAATAACTGCTCACTTTTACATTTTGACGTGTTATTCCAGTTGACCGCAACATGCTGGACTTCCCCAGCATGTGTCCTCCTCCAAGGAGGTGCGCACGGCCAGCACCGACGCCGACAAGAAGCTGTCGGAGTTTGATGTGGAGATGAGCATGAGGGAGGACGTCTACCAGAGGATCGTGGCACTGGAGGTGAGGAGGGCTGTGTGAGATCAATATGGAAGGTCCCAATAGTCCGTAGATAAGATGTCAATAGTCTGTAGTTGCTTCATCCTCATCTCCTTATTCTTCATCTACACTGATCTGAAAATGCACGCAGTGGATGTGCTTTCATCTTCCCACTTCATTATATCAGTATTAATAAAGGAGAGGAAAAGGTGATCCACTTTGACCTATTGAGCTGTACCTAGGAAGATCTCTATAGCCTGTATGTTTTTACATTTGTTCTTAACGGACTTGCCTAGTTAAATAAAGGTAAAATAAACATGCTCTTGCCTCATGTTGTCTACAGAATTATCCCATGGCTATGTAAAGGTTGCGTGGAGTATCATTCTCATTGACTGAGTTCTGCTTTTAACCTCTCACAGCGCAAGGTTGACGGTGACACGCTTACTCGGGAATCCAAGAGGTACATGGAGAGGCTGATCAAGCTGGGCCAAAGGAATGGTCTCCACCTGCCCAAAGAAACACAGGATGTAAGAGACTTGACCGTTTTCAAAGGAAGTGACCTTGATGGATTTTACGGCCACGCTCATTTCCAAGTGGATCGTTCCATTTAATTTCAAATGGTATCTCTGAGAAATGAACCCAAATTGGCCTTTTCAATTCATAGGGTCATTTAGCTGTTTGATTTAGAATTTTAAGACTCTTTGAAGTATCCACAAAAATATTTAAAATAATTGTTTGTGTTTAACTCATTTTTGGCCCTAAAAAGTCTCCATATATACTTCCACATTTTTTTGCAACTGGTACCGGCTGACCTTCAGATAAGACTTGTGACTTGTGTTCAGACGCTACAGACAGAAGTAGGCAGATCGGCTGTACTGACTTGTGGAGGTCATAGAGCAAAACAGAGAACACCCCCGTCCATAGAGGGGTCATAATAGTTTTCAGGCCAAACCGTTCAGACGATTTTGTGATGGCCGATTTTCGGGATGTCTCATGGACTGACAAGCACTGCTCTAGCTCTGTCACCTTTCACTGCAGATGCGGAAGTGCGATATAGGTGGATGCTGTGGATTGAGACGCATCCAATGCAAAACAACCTGATAGCTCTTAAACTGACAGACAATTATGGGGATTTCTGTAGTATGCTATTTAGATTACCTTGGGGCGTGGACTTCGACCTCGGGGATTAACAGTGATGCGAGGAATCCAAATAAATGGTCAAAAGCCACCCACGGAACACCCCCGCCCCCCCAATGGCCAGTATACAGTATCAGTTCTCTATGTTTGACAGGTAGTATGAAACTGCAGCTTGGTGTATTGTTTATTCATACTATGTAATGTATTCTCAGTGAAGTCGGTGACGTTTTTCCCCCCTGGTCAGAGAAATGAGCCATTTTGAAGTCGTATTTTTTCCCCCATAAATGAATGTGAAAGTACCACTTTTGACCATGGATGCAGCTGTTCCTGCTGTTACTGCCACACCCTTTTATCCATATAGCTGATTTCTTGTGTTTATTAAATGGACCCTTTTGCAAATTTGGGTCGAAAACTAATAGCTTTTGCACATGATGAAAAAAAGGTTTGGTCATCCATACAATTCAAGCCAGTCCTCAATGAAAGCATCTCAAACACACACCTCTTAGGCTTAACCTGTGTCCAGGAAACAGCCAATGTATGTTTAGTTTATTCCCTTCCAAAAATGTCTGGATTCAACATTCCTGGTGAACAAGCAAACTAACAGCAGTTCTTATGCTTTCAATGTTATAGTTTCTAATGGGAAAAGTCCCAAATACACACTGTATATTGTTTTGTAATGGTATTGGGTTGGGTTTAATGTTAAATGTCACTAGTCAAACAACATAGAAATGTTTTCTAACCATTTTTATTGAAAAACAAAAGACTGCTATGTAATGGTTTATAATTTTATTAGGGATGTCACAACATTTTAGTCACGAGCCCATTTCTCCATCACATTTTTGGATTTGTAGGAAAAATCTTCATATGAGAATTACACCATAGGGATAACCCTCTCAGAGAGCTGCCATTTGTTGGATTATTTGTGAGGAGTTGGGTTGCTAAGAGACGAACTGAATTGCTTTCATTGAGGACTGCCTTGGTTTGTGAGGATGACCACACTATTTATTTTCACCATGAGCAAAAACGATTGATTGTCTACCCAAAGTTGCACGAGCATTTTTGTGATCCATTTAAGAAACACAAGAGACCAGCAACATGGATAAAAGTGTGTGGCAGTAACAGCAGGAACAGCGGCATCTAGTGAGAAATATCTGGTATTTTCACTCTAATTTATGGGGGGGATGCAAGTGACTTCAATGGCTAATTTTTCTGAACAGTGGGGGAAAATCCACCAAATTCACTGAATACATTACATAGAATGAATAAAGAATAATGTAAGCCGCAGCTTCATACTACTTGTCAAACATACAAAATGAATACTGTATACTTGCCTTTGGGGTGGTCCGTAGGTTTTGGATGACATCTTAACCATTAAGAGGTTTCATATACTATATTTATTGAATAGTATATGAATCCTATAAATTGAAATGGCCAATTTTGGGTGCAGTCGATTAAGCTTGATTTCTCACAGTTCAAATCATCTTGAAACAATGTTTCAGGAATGCTAATCTTATCTGTTCCCAACAAATGATTTCAGAACAATCTGAGATGGTGGGTGTCAATCTTCTTTCTTGTGCTTTTTGAGGTGGAATGACTCGTGTTATACTCTACAGTAGGATCTACAGTAGGTTCATTGTTGTCAACTTATTGACTTTATCTATCTAATCCAAACAGGAAGTCAAGAGGATCAAGAAGAAACTGAGCAACCTGTGCATTGACTTCAACAAGCACCTGAACGAAGACACCACTAGTCTGACTTTCACCAGAGAGGAGCTGGGTGAGACCATGTTCACGTGGCCTGTTCTGAGACCCCATTTCTGTTGTTGGACCTTTGCTCATAGAAATAATGGGTACTATCCACTAATGGCAGTAACGTGTACTATCCATTAATAGTAACTAAATATTACTTAATAGTATTGGTATCAATTCCAATTTGTTAAAATATCTTCATTAAAAATAGATGGCCCTCTGAATTTGAATTTCAGTATATTATCTACTGAATTGAGTCAGTGTCCTGAAGTGAAATTCATCCCAACCTGGCTCTTTACAAGCTATAAGCTCCCAGGCTCCTATCGAACCCGTCCCTGTTCTCTTGTAGTAGTCACCATCAAAAGGATGCAAAAAAACTAACTTCCTACAACAGTTGCTGTGTTGTTCGACCTTAACTGATTCCGCAACATTAAGGGGAAGGACACTTATGGAAACTGTTGTAGAATTTCAACGTTTCATTCTTAGCTATATGAAATATCTAATGTGTTTTCAGGTTTCTAATTTGATTGCTTAAAAAAAAAGAAGAACCAAAAATCACTAACATTGAAAGTAAATCCATAAGTAGGACTTGTGACATGTCTGACGATGCACTTTAGGCGGTCTCCCTGAGGACTTCCTGAGCTCGCTGGAGAAGGACGGGGACAAGCTGAAAATCACCCTCAAGTACCCCCACTACTTCCCCACCATGAAGAAGTGCTTCATCCCCGAGACCCGCAAGAAGCTGGAGGAGGCCTTCAACTCTCGGTGCAAAGAGGTGAGCCGTTGTCTGTTTTGTGTGAGACCAAGATACTATCCTGTACTGGGAGAGCGTTGACTAGAGAAAATCGCTGAGCCCCTGAGAAACTCAAAGAAAGTCTTAACTGCTGCCCGAAATGAACGTTTATGTCGGCCAAAATTGATAATAGTCAACAGTTGTGTTTTTTTTCTCTGAGCACCAAGGATGATAACCTGTAAAGTTACTTAAAATGGTCCCCTGGAATGAATTTCAGCCCTCACCCTCTGTCTTTTACCCTGGTGTAGAAGAACTCTGCCATCCTGAAGGAGTTAGTGCAGTTGAGAGCCCAGAAGAGCTCCCTGCTGGGTTTCACCACCCACGCTGACTTTGTCCTGGAGATGAACATGGCCAAGTCTGGCAAGAAGGTGGCCGGCTTCCTAGGTGGGTGTTACTGATCGAGATGGGGTACAACTATCTGAAACTAACAATCAGCAAAATGGTACATTCAGGGGTATTTTTGTCATGGCATGGGGCCCCCATTTTTTTTGTTATGTTTGAGTCACTCCGATAGCATAAGAACACAGCCTAAGCCATGACAAAAAGTGTAGAATTGCAGGAAATTAGCTTTAAAACGGCAATATATTCTATCATCCCCATGGCAAAATGTGTAGAATTGCAGGGAATTAGCTTTAAAGAGCAACTGAGCTTCCTGATTTGGACTCATTTTGAAGCTTGGTCATTAAGAAATGCTTAGCGGCCATGACTGAAGCCAATCAAGAGTTGCCTTGGGGGCGTGGTTTGATGTGTGTGTTTCATGTCTTTGCCATTTCATTTGAAGATGAGGACTTCTCTCCTCCTGACTGACTCGCCATCTCAAGATGTTCTGCTAATTCAGTTCTATGTGTTGACTAAAGCCTTCACTGACCTTGTGTTTAGCTAAGCTGACAGCAGCTGGCTAGCTGATTTCTCTGTCAAATCAGTTATGGCGTTGATAGCAAGAGCCAGTGCCTGGAATGTGTTTCATAAGGCACTAGTTCTACAACACCTTGCAACAAAAGTAGCTTGCAACTTAGTTTCAAAATTTCATTGTGTCATGTAAAGACTTGTTACCATGGAAATAGTATCAACTGCGAGTTGAATGACCTGTCCGGAGTCAGCTCAGCTGTCCTACAACACAGTAATCTATAACTGGCTAGTTTTGTCTCGCCTCTATTCTCCTTATGTCCGCTGTTAGATCTTTCCCGGGGGACAATTCCCAGAATGACTAATATCCCTAGGCTGCATGTGTGGACACGTGGAAACATCACCCAGCTTGAGTGTAGATACATTATAAAAACTTTTTATGCTGTAAATATCATATTGATGTGCTTATGAAGACGGTATGCCTACACATACACTATGTGGACACGTGCACGTCAAACATCTCATTCCAAAATCATGGACATTATTATGGAGTTGTTCCCCCCCTTTGCTGCTATAACAGCCACCACTCTTCTGGGAAGGCGGTGACATTGCTGCGGTGACTTGCTTCTATTCAGCCATAAGAGCATTAGTGAGGTCGGGCACTAATGTTGGGCAATTAGACCTGGCTCGTAGTCGGCGTTCCAATTCATCTCAAAGGTGTTCGGTAGAGTTGAGGTCAGGGCTCTGTGCAGGCAAGTCAAGTTCTTTCGGACCGATCTTGAACAACCATTTCTGTATGGACCTCGCTTTGTGTACGTGAGCATTGTCATGCTGGAACAGGAAAGGGCCTTCCCTAAACTTTTGCCACAAAGTTGGAAGCGCAGTATGGTCTAGAATGTCATTGTATGCTGTAGCTTTAAGATTTCCCTTCATTGGAATTAAGGGACCTAGCCTGAACCATAAAAAAACAGCCCCAGACCATTATTCCTTCTCCACCAAACTTTACAGTTGGCACTATGCATTGGTGCAGGTAGCGTTCTTCTGGCATCCGTCAAACTCATATTAGTCCATCAGACTGTCAGATGGTGAAGCATGATTCATCACTCCAGAGAACCCATTTCCAGAGTCCAATGGCGGCAAGCTTAACATCACTCCAGCCGACGCTTGGCATTGCGCATGTTGATCTTAGGCTTGTGTGCGGCTGTTCGGCCATGGAAACCCATTTCATGGAGCTCCCGACTAACAGTTATTGTGTTGACGTTGCTTCCAAAGGCAGTTTGGAACTCTGTAGAGAGTGTTGCAATCGAGGAGATACTATTTTTACATGCTTCAGCACTCTCTGGTCCCGTTCTTTTAGTTTGTGTGGCCTACCACTTAGCAGCTGAGCTGTTGTTGCTCCTAGACGTTTCCACTTCACAATAACAGCACTTACAGTTGACCTTGGGCAGCTCTAGCAGGGCAGGCATTTGATGAATGGACTGGTTGGAAAGGTGGAATCCTATGACTGCTATGTTGCAAGTCACTCAGCTCTTCAGTAAGGCCATTCTACTGCCAATGTTTGTCTACGGAGATTGCATGGTTGTGTGCTCGATTTTACACACCTGTCAGCAACAGGTGTAGCTGAAATAGCCGAATCCTCTAATTTGAAGGGATGTCCACATACTTTTGTGTATATATAGTGTACCTAGCAAATAAAAATAAATTGTGTGTGGAGTATAACTCTACACTCATGTTATGGGTATGTGTATATACAGTGTGTACAAATGGTGTGAGGAGGTAAAGCAATAAATAGGCCATAGTAGCGAAGTAATTTAGCAAATGAACCCTGGCTCGCTAGCATTATGTTGTACAGCCAAAGGTAGCTACGAGCCAGGTAGTACCAGCTATCTTGTACTTAGCTAGCAAACTTCCAAAGCATTTCAACAGATATAATCCATTCCTGGCCGTATTGTTTAAATGCATTGGTAGTTTGCACCAATTTAATGGGAGCCAATTTTCACTTCTTTTTGGTGACTGAAATGTGCGTGCGTTGCACCCATATACAGACTTGACAACGTTGTCCAGTAATTCCACATGGCAGCTGGGTGCTGACCACAACGCATTGTCTCAATTGGGCATCATTGGCAAAAGTGGACATCTAAGTAATTAATACCCAACCCTCAAGTAAGTTGTGACGAACGCACTTACAAAACTCTGTTTTGGAGGAGACTTACTTTATGACCAGTTATCCTACTTCCAGTTTGTATTCCATTTTGACACTAGAATAAATGTTTGACTCATATCAATGCCACAAACTGCATGCAGAGACATAAACATGGTGTCTACGTGTTCATCTGACTCGGGAAATAGATAAAGGGCCTCATTGCCAAAATCTCTGAAGTATTCCAGCAACATTTTGTCTCTGCGGCCAATAGGCCTCTAAAATATTCAGTCGGTGACTGCCATTGACCACACACTGCTATGCCCTCCGCATGCAACCTAATGTCCATTTTGATCCAGACAAAAAACCTTACACACACACACAGTTTCCACCCCTCACGTCTCTGCTCCAATGTGTGTGTGTTTGTGTCTCTCTGTGTTTGGGAGGGATTGGCATAAAGCAGAAGACACATTTCCTTTGGGTACATTTGACAATAAGGTCATCTTCCTTTTCTCCAGAGGAACTGGCCCGTAAGCTGAAGCCCCTGGGGGAGGAGGAGCGCCATGTCATCCTCAAGCTGAAGAAGGAGGAGTGCCAGAAGAGGGGCCTGCCCTTCAAAGGCGAGTTATACGCCTGGGACACACGTTACTTCATGACCCAGGTAGGCCATAGGTAAAAACGACAAATGTCTGCAGCTCTGTTTTTCTGGGGACCCAACAGTATTATTTTTTTTAACACCCATAAATACATTGGCTTGGGGGGATGTCAGAGTTGCAGATTGCAAAGGTTATTATGCTGTTGTATTACATAATTGCTATACCAGTATGTGCAAAGCCTATATTTATTAAAAACACAAAACAGTTTAATGTGAGAAGCAGGGATTGGTCTGAAGCCCAAAAAAGAAAGGAAGTTCACAAGCACCACAATGCCTACTCCACCAATGCACTACCAAGGTTTTCCATCACGCAGCTTTGACGCCTACTTCAGTGCCTTGCGAAAGTATTCGGCCCCCTTGAACTTTGCGACCTTTTGCCACATTTCAGGCTTCAAACATAAAGATATAAAACTGTATTTTTTTTGTGAAGAATCAACAACAAGTGGGACACAATCATGAAGTGGAACGACATTTATTGGATATTTCAAACTTTTTTAACAAATCAAAAACTGAAAAATTGGGCGTGCAAAATTAGTCAGCCCCCTTAAGTTAATACTTTGTAGCGCCACCTTTTGCTGCGATTACAGCTGTAAGTCGCTTGGGGTATGTCTATCATTTTTACACATCGAGAGACTGAAGTGTTTTCCCATTCCTCCTTGCAAAACAGCTCGAGCTCAGTGAGGTTGGATGGAGAGCATTTGTGAACAGCAGTTTTCAGTTCTTTCCACAGATTCTCGATTGAATTCAGGTCTGGACTTTGACTTGGCCATTCTAACACCTGGATATGTTTATTTTTGAACCATTCCATTGTAGATTTTGCTTTATGTTTTGGATCATTGTCTTGTTGGAAGACAAATCTCCGTCCCAGTCTCAGGTCTTTTGCAGACTCCATCAGGTTTTATTCCAGAATGGTCCTGTATTTGGCTCCATCCATCTTCCCATCAATTTTAACCATATTCCCTGTCCCTGCTGAAGAAAAGCAGGCCCAAACCATGATGCTGCCACCACCATATTTGACAGTGGGTATGATGTGTTCAGGGTGATGAGCTGTGTTGCTTTTATGCCAAACATAACGTTTTGCATTGTTGCCAAAAAGTTCAATTTTGGTTTCATCTGACCAGAGCACTTTCTTCCACATGTTTGGTGTGTCTCCCAGGTGGCTTGTGGCAAACTTTAAACAACACTTTTTATGGATATCTTTAAGAAATGGCTTTCTTCTTGCCACTCTTCCATAAAGGCAGATTTGTGCAATATACGACTGATTGTTGTCCTATGGACAGAGTCTCCCACCTCAGCTGTAGATCTCTGCAGTTCATCCAGAGTGATCATGGGCCTCTTGGCTGCATCTCTGATCAGTCTTCTCCTTGTATGAGCTGAAAGTTTAGAGGGACGGCCAGGTCTTGGTAGATTTGCAGTGGTCTGATACTCCTTCCATTTCAATATTATCGCTTGCACAGTGCTCCTTGGGATGTTTAAAGCTTGGGAAATATTTTTGTATCCAAATCCGACTTTAAACTTCTTCACAACAGTATCTCGGACCTGCCTGGTGTGTTCCTTGTTCTTCATGATGCTCTCTGCGCTTTTAACGGACCTCTGAGACTATCACATTGCAGGTGCATTTATACGGAGACTTGATTACACACAGGTGGATTGTATTTATCATCATTAGTCATTTAGGTCAACATTGGATCATTCAGAGATCCTCACTGAACTTCTGGAGAGAGTTTGCTGCACTGAAAGTAAAGGGGCTGAATAATTTTGCACGCCCAATTTTTCAGTTTTTGATTTGTTAAAAAAGTTTGAAATATCCAATAAATGTCGTTCCACTTCATGATTGTGTCCCACTTGTTGTTGATTCTTCACAAAAAAATACAGTTTTATATCTTTATGTTTGAAGCCTGAAATGTGGCAAAAGGTCGCAAAGTTCCAGGGGGCCGAATACTTTCGCAAGGCACTGTATGTCCAATCAATTGACTTCACCACAGGTGTACTCTAATCAAGTTGTAGAAACATCTCAAGGATGATCAATGGAAACTGGATGCACCTGAGCTCAATTTCGAGTCTCTTAGCAAAGGGTCTGAATACTTATGTAAATAAGGTTAAAAAAAAAAAAACTTTAAAATATTGCTTTGTCATTATAGGGTATGGTGTGTAGATTGATGAGGGGGAAAAAGCAATTTAATCAGTTTGGAGTAAGGCTGTAACAAAATATGGAAAAGGGGTCTGAATAATTTCCGAATGGACTGTATGTCATTGAGGGGGCAATCGGATCCTTTTCTTTTCTCCGTAGGTGCTTAACATAACAACAGGTTGTGTTGGACAGTGTCATTCATATAGATATAGAGGCCTTTAGAGCCTTTCTGCCTTCCTGATTTCTCTAACCATTATCTTATCTGTGCAATATTGACATAAATAAAATATGGTCCTGTTTTATCATTTGCTGTTCTGATCAATGGCCAGTTCATTACCTCTTGTCATATTTAATATGCAGCTTATATTATGTTTGTATTTATAAAAAAAAAAAAATTGTAGTAAGATGGTCACGCTACAATAAAACAAAATTACAATATGCCTATATCTAAAAAAAACAGCCATGATATTTACAGTGCCTTCAGAAAGTATTCATACCCCTTAATCCAGATTTTGTTGCTTTGCAGCCTGAATTCAAAATGGATTACAGAAATATCTAATTTACATAAGCATTCACACCCTTGAGTAGGGGGTCACATGTTAGAATCACCGTTTGGCAGTGATTTACAGCTTTGAGTCTTCCTGGGTAAGTCACTTTGCACACCTGGATTGTACAAAATTTGCACTTTTATTTATTCTTCAAGCGCTGTAACTTTGGTTGGTGATTATTGTTAGACAGCCATTTTCAGGTCTTACCATAGATTTTCAAGTACATTTAAGTCAAAACTGTAACTAGACCACTCAGGAACACTCAATGTCGTCTTGGTAAGCGACTCGGCAGTGTATATTTGTCTTGTATTTTAGGTTATTGTACTGCTGAAAGGTGAATTTGTCTCCCAGTGTGTGTTGGAAATGCTTCAAAAAGGTGTCACATCGTTGGTTCTAATTGGACATGTGAGAGTGATAAATTGTACGATGTACAAGCGGGTTGCATCTCAATTTATTCCGTCCAAATAAAACCAAGTCTGATGGTCATTTTATGGATGCTGTAGTCTTGTTTTAATCCGACGTCTAGAATTTGAGCTAGGTTTGGGCAATTATGCTAATGCTAACGACTTTGTGAAATGTCCGGCATGTGTTTCTCCGTAACGGCTGAACGGGTCGTGTGTGTGTGTGTGTGTGTGTGTGTGTGTGTGTCAAGAGTGTGTTGTGTACTTTCAAGTTTATTTGCAAAGTTTCATCGACGTTGGTGTCATATTAGCTTAGATATGATGGTAGGAAGATTGCAACTTAACGTTGAGCATCAATCAATCCCTACTCAAAATATATAACACTTAAAATAAAAATCATAGCTCTGTGTTTTTCACTGCGGTGTTAGAGATGACCCAGTGGGCTGTGTGGTCTATATTTGCCCCTGAAGGGATAATGTTTTGAAGTGATGAATTGAATCTGTCCTTTGCTCTTCCTCCTGTAGGTGGAGGAGACCCAATACGCGGTGGACCAGAACCAGCTGAAGGAGTACTTCCCCATGGAGGTTGTGACCCGGGGCCTGCTGGACATCTACCAGGAGTTGCTGAACCTCACCTTTGACCTGGTGGAGGGGGGCGCCCCCGTGTGGCACGACGACGTCACCCTCTACTCCGTCAAGGATCGCACCACGGGCACGGTGGTGGGCCAGTTCTACCTGGACCTCTTCCCACGGTGAGTCGGAGGAAAACGGAAGAGATTGAAAAGGGCAGAGGATTTTAAAGATGGCCGCATACAATTAGTTATGTATGATGATTGTTTTGATATAACCATCTTTTTTTAATGAGGATTTTAATATTTTTTGGGGGGGAAAGTCTTTATTTCATTGCTCTGAATTTGTCTACAGCAATAGAAACAGAGAAGAGTCCACCTTTTCCTCCTCCACATTATGGGGGAGACACTGAAATAAAAATGTTTAGCCAGTCACGGTGGTTGTGTGTAACCCTTCCCAGCGAGGGGAAGTACGGCCACGCGGCCTGCTTTGGCCTGCAGCCCGGCTGTCTGCTGTCGGACGGGACCCGGCAGATGGCGGTGGCGGCCATGGTGGCCAACTTCAGCAAGCCCACGGCCGACGCCCCCTCCCTGCTGCAGCACGACGAGGTGGAGACCTACTTCCACGAGTTTGGCCACGTCATGCACCAGCTCTGCGCTCAGGTGTGTATGTATACGTGTGTGTGGTGTCATTGCTACTATAGAGTATACATTGCTGTGTAATTCCTAAGCACTGAAATTAATGTTTGACTGAGTAAAGGCATTTTAGTGTGATGGGTAATATATTTCCTGCTCTCAATACATCATTGGCTATTTAATACCTGTAAAATCAACCTAAAACACGTTTGTAAGCAGTGACTTTTTTCCAGTTTTAATACCTGAGAGCAGAGTGTACTCCTTCAATGACCATTCACTACAAAATCTATATTTAATATGGTATAGGAAATGTAATCAAACCTACAGTGCCTTGCGAAAGTATTCGGCCCCTTGAACTTTGCGACCTTTTGCCACATTTCAGGCTTCAAACATAAAGATATAAAACTGTATTTTTTTGTGAAGAATCAACAACAAGTGGGACACAATCATGAAGTGGAACGACATTTATTGGATATTTCAAACTTTTTTAACAAATCAAAAACTGAAACATTGGGCGTGCAAAATTATTCAGCCTCCTTAAGTTAATACTTTGTAGCGCCACCTTTTGCTGCGATTACAGATGTAAGTCGCTTGGGGTATGTCTCTGTCAGATTTGCACCTCGAGAGACTGAATTTTTTTCCCATTTCTCCTTGCAAAACAGCTCGAGCTCAGTGAGGTTGGATGGAGAGCATTTGAACAGCAGTTTTCAGTTCTTTCCACAGATTCTCGATTGGATTCAGGTCTGGGCTTTGACTTGGCCAGTCTAACACTTGGATATGTTTATTTTTGAACCATTCCATTGTAGATTTTGCTTTATGTTTTGGATCATTGTCTTGTTGGAAGACAAATCTCCGTTCCAGTCTCAGGCCTTTTGCAGACTCCATCAGGTTTTCTTCCAGAATGGTCCTATATTTGGCTCCATCCATCTTCCCATCAATTTTAACCATCTTCCCTGTCCCTGCTGAAGAAAAGCAGGCCCAAACCATGATGCTGCCACCACCATGTTTGACAGTGGGTATGGTGTGTTCAGGGTGATGAGCTGTGTTGCTTTTACGCCAAACATAACGTTTTGCATTGTTGCCAAAAAGTTCAATTTTGGTTTCATCTGACCAGAGCACCTTCTTCCACATGTTTGGTGTGTCTCCCAGGTGGCTTGTGGCAAACTTTAAATGACACTTTTTATGGATATCTTTAAGAAATGGCTTTCTTCTTGCCACTCTTCCATAAAGGCCAGATTTGTGCAATATACGACTGATTGTTGTCCTATGGACAGAGTCTCCCACCTCAGCTGTAGATCTCTGCAGTTCATCCAGAGTGATCATGGGCCTCTTGGCCGCATCTCTGATCAGTCCTCTCCTTGTATGAGCTGAAAGTTTAGAGGGACGGCCAGGTCTTGGTAGATTTGCAGTGGTCTGATACCCCTTCCATTTCAATATTATCGCTTGCACAGTGCTCCTTGGGATGTTTAAAGCTTGGGAAATATTTTTGTATCCAAATCCGGCTTTAAACTTCTTCACAACAGTATGTCGGACCTGCCTGGTGTGTTCCTTGTTCTTCATGATGCTCTCTGCGCTTTTAACGGACCTTTGAGACTATCACAGTGCAGGTGCATTTATACGGAGACTTGATTACACACAGGTGGATTGTATTTATCATCATTAATCATTTAGGTCAAGATTGGATCATTCAGAGATCCTCACTGAACTTCTGGAGAGAGTTTGCTGCACTGAAAGTAAAGGGGCCGAATACTTTCGCAAGGCACTGTATATGAACACCAAAATAATATATCCCTCCCCTTTCCTGTCCAGTTTGATGTCTAACAGTAGTTCTACCACAGGATGCGGGGATTAACAGATGCATGTGTCTCTCCTCCTCTGCTGCTCCCAGGCGGACTTTGCCATGTTCAGCGGGACACACGTGGAGCGGGACTTTGTGGAGGCGCCGTCCCAGATGCTGGAGAACTGGGTGTGGGAGAAGGAGCCCCTGCAGCGCATGTCCAAACACTACAAGACGGGTGCCCCAATCCCTGACGACCTGCTGGACAAACTCATGAAGTCCCGCTTGGCCAACACGGGTGGGTCACCATGAAACAACACCCTGGCTCTTTCATAGAACACCCAGCTTAATAACGCCTTTTACACCAGTGCTGGTGTTTAGGTTATTGGGCAGTGGTCACCAACACGACTCCTGAAGAGCTACTGGGTTTAAATGCTTCAGTGTGTTATTGTGTTAACCCTCTCCCTCCCATGCAGGTCTGTTTAACCTGCGTCAGATCGTCCTTGCCAAAGTGGACCAGGCCTTACACACCAAGAATGGGCTGGACCCGGCTGAGGAGTACGCCCGGCTGAGCCAGGAGATACTGGGCGTGCCTGCATCCTCAGGTCAGAGACAACCTCAACTAATGGTCCATAGCACTATCACAACTGTAGTTTGGTAGCCTGTTCCCAGATCTGTTTGTGCAGTCTTGCCAACTCCTTAAGTTATTGTCTGTTTTTTAAAAACAAATCCTTTTTTTCTTCGCCATTGTGCCCATAGGAACCAACATGCCAGCCACATTTGGCCACCTGGCGGGTGGTTACGATGCCCAGTACTACGGTTACCTCTGGAGCGAGGTCTACTCCATGGACATGTTCTACGCCCGCTTCAAGCAGGAGGGCATCATGAACCCCAAGGTTGGCACAGCTAGTTATTTACAATGCTGTTTTTACACCTGACCTTCCGCTCTTATCGAGTAGTTGGTATCAGGCGTCGTTGGTTCTTGATGCTAGTGAGCAGTGACCGCCTGCAGCCCTCCAGAACTGGTGCCATGTAGTCTGACTGGCCTTTTTGAACTCCAAATGATTTCACTATGGCAGAAATGTCAATGTTGTCAGCTTCAATGGTCATCTGCTTGATGCTGATGAAGTACATTTCCATCTCTTCTAGGTGGGGCTGGGCTACAGAAACTGTATCCTAAAGCCCGGAGGCTCGGAGGACGCTGAAATTATGCTCAAGAACTTCCTAGGGAGGGAGCCAAAGCAAGAAGCTTTTCTCCTGAGCAAAGGATTAACGGTAGAGCTGGAGGCAGACACTCCATGTGCCTGTTGACCAATCACAACCAGCTCAGTGTAAACGCCCACCCTAACCAATCATAATCTTAGGACACGGGCACAAGGGACATACATGTTCTAGAAAAAAACAATGAAAACAAGAATTGATGCATGCTATTTCACCCTTTTGTGCTGTGTTGTTTTTTTTAGTTTGGAGATGTTTTAAACTATTGTATGCAAGTAAGGTTGAACAAAATACATTAAGAATTGACTTGACCCATTTGTCACCTTCTGTCAGTTTTCTCAAAATAAGTAGCTCTTAAGGGGTTTTAAACTTATTTTGTTAATGATATACTAAGACGTTCACGGGCCGCATTAAAACAGCTCTTAGGCCGCATTTGGGTCTTAGGCCGCATGTTTGAGGCCCTGATATGCAGCCAGTATCATATAGATTCAGTATCCTTTCTGGTGAAACAAGGCATAATACTGTGTCTCATTAGTATTACATAAGACTAACTCCCCTGAGAATGAGTCTGTAGCCTTGAAGTACACTCGCTGCCATTAAGCTGTTTACAACGGCAGTCCTCATGGTTGTATAGCAGTAGTACATTCCAAATGAAGTATAACCTCGTATTACAAAGATTTTGTTAGGTGTTTTGTTAGGGTGTTTTTTAACTTGCACTACCAGGAATATTGTCGCAGATGTTGTTGCCAGTCCTAGCCAGAGGCAAACTCAGGCTTGACTCACTTTATTACCTCTGTAGTTAAATACCCTGATGATCAAATGAACTCCAGGGATATTCCTGTCGTGTTCTGAGGATTTCGTTTGGTAAAATGGAGCCTGTGTCAAAACAGCTTAAAGGGTAGTACAGTACTGGGGAACAAACATCATGATGTATGGTCAGGGTAAAGAGCTGGAATGCCTAGTCATTCTGAAAATTAAGTACATTAATACAATATCTCAGATCTCTAACTTATTTGAGAGGCAAGCAACTATAACCAGGTTATACTTCTGTATGAAGCTTTTCTGAAATATCTTATTTCTATTTAGTATAAATAATGGGATATTTCAGAAAAGCTTCATGAAGCATTAAATAAATGTTATGCTTCAGTATAATCCAAAGCTACCTTTGTGTTGCAGAATATTCTTAAGTGTTCCCACGATAAAATAAAAGCTCCGTTTCGGAGATTTCTGATAATTGATTTGTTTAGTGGCATCAAGCCCGTCAGCTCCTAAAAGTGCTTGGTGAATGCTACAGTCTAAGTTGAAACCAATGACTGTATATTAAAACACTATTAGTCTTGCCCCTTCTCCCCCATGTCATTAAAGGTGAGCCTCAGCTGCGAGGCAACAGCCAACTCCCTCTTCTCCTTTCCTTACCCTAAGGGACCTCCAGTCCCAGGAAGACACCATTCGTAAACAAAGGCCCTGCTCCAATACTTTGAAAGGGCATCCTACCTTCCTCCCCTCAATGCAATCACTGACTGGGTGGGGGAGAGCTATTTTAGAGAAACCTTGGCTTTCACCTACCCTCTAGTGTTACACCAGTGATTATCTCAAGGAAAAGAGGAACGAAGGGTGCAATTTGAAAATATTTGAACAGGGCCCAAGGTTGTCTTGGAGAGCTTGATCTCCAAGGATATGACAAATAGGATTCAACGGGAGAGGGGGAAAAAACATTCAGGTATGTATCTTGCATCTAATTTCACTATGCAACATGAAGCACAAGGAACAAGGGGCAATTGGATTGGATGCTTAAATAATGATCTAAAAACTGTAACACAAGTACATGCTTACAGTCAGAATAGATAAGTCTGCTCACATGCTTCTCTGATGACTTTTGGAAGCTGAGCACTTATTGTGGGTCATTGTGAGATGAGAGGGAGGTTTTAGCCTGGGACAGTGCTTGGTGAGGAGGACCATGGCATCGCCAAGAGGAGCTCTCATGGAGGTTCTCAGAGGCCAGGCAACTGAAGGACTGAAGCTCAGGTCCAACGTGGTCCGAGTCTTTGTCAGCTCCACATTTACAGGTGGGTGTATTTTCATGATGACACATTGGGCTCAGTATTTTCATAATGGTATGGGTTCAGTATTTTCATTGTAACATGGGCTCAGCCAAGGCATATACAGTTGCGGCCAAATATATTGGCACCCTTGAACATAAATAATTTCCTATTTCATCTAAAATAAGTTGAAATTGAAGAAAACCTTTGGTCCCCACACCTTATTGGATTTTCAACATTGCATAACCAGTTTTATTTTTGTAAACTTAAAATAGAAAATGAAGACACACGGCATTGACAAAATGATTGGCACACTGGAGCTTGTATTTGGTTGCACAGCCTTTGGCCAAGATAACTTCAGACAAACTCTTCTTGTAGCCATCAATGAGCTTGCTGCACCTTTCCACGGATTCTTCCATATTTGAGGGGTACCCTCCACCAACTGCTGTGTTCAGCTCTTGCTATAATTTATGGGATGTGTTTCAGATCTGGCCACACCAGAACAGTCCAGCATCTCTCTTTGAACCATTTTTGATGTGTGCACCCTGGAGATGGTTCATTATGAAACACGGGACTGCTCCGGAGAGACCATCGAAGAGTCCGGATGATGATTATTATTTTATTATTTTGACCTTTTATTTATACTGTTTTTTTTCCTCATTGAGATAACATCTCTTTTTCAAGAGAGACCTGATCCAATAGTAGCAGGGGGAACAAAGCATACACTGTCACAACATGAAACGAAACTATAGACACACATACAGTACAACAATTACATGTTAGGCTAAAAAAAACACGTCTCGACTAAAAAACTGTTGTCCTAAAGACAATTACACTCTTCTATGATATTTACATATAAACTCCACCAACAAGACTAGATAATCATATGTTTTAATGTTCAGGAGAGAGTGCCAGGACCTGAGTAACTATTTCTACCAAAACCTGTTCTAATTCTTGGTACTGATAAAAGCAAATGAGAATGGGACCGTAATTTATATTTATCTACCGACCTGATTAAAAAGAACAGAGAAAATAGTATCTTACCCAACATGACCTTATAAATCAGTGTATACCAATGTTTAAGCCTACGCAAGGTCAATGACGACGAACCAACAGCGCTGTAGAGATCACAATGATGTGTAAGACATTGTTGATTTGTAATGAACCTGAGGACCGCATGATATACTGAATCAAGTGCTCTCAGGGTGGTGGTTGAGGCCTGCATATATATACAGTGGGGCAAAAAAGTATTTAGTCAGCCACCAATTGTGCAAGTTCTCCCACTTAAAAGGATGAGAGAGGCCTGTATTTTTCATCATAGGTACACTTCAACTATGACAGACAAAATGAGAGAAAAAATTCCAGAAAATCACATTGTTGGATTTTTAATGATTTTATTTGCAAATTATGGTGGAAAATAAGTATTTGGTCAATAACAAAAGTTAATCTCAATACTTTGTTATATACCCTTTGTTGGCAATGACAGAGGTCAAACGTTTTCTGTAAGTCTTCACAAGGTTTTCACACATTGTTGCTGGTATTTTGGCCCATTCCTCCATGCAGATCTCCTTTAGAGCAGTGACGTTTTGGGGCTGTTGCTGGGCAACACGGACTTTCAACTCCCTCCAAAGATTTTCTATGGGGTTGAGATCTGGAGACTGGCTAGGCCACTCCAGGACCTTGAAATGCTTTTTACGAAGCCACTCCTTCGTTGCCTGGGCGGTGTGTTTGGGATCATTGTCATGCTGAAAGACCCAGCCACGTTTCATCTTCACTGCCCTTGCTGATGGAAGGAGGTTTTCACTCAAAATCTCATGATACATGGCCCCATTCATTCTTTCCTTTACACGGATCAGTCGTCCTGGTCCCTTTGAAGAAAAACAGCCCCAAAGCATGATGTTTCCACCCCCATGCTTCACAGTAGGTATGGTGTTCTTTGGATGCAACTCAGCATTCTTTGTCCTCCAAACACAACGAGTTGAGTTTTTACCAAAAAGTTATATTTTGGTTTCATCTGACCATATGACATTCTCCCAATCTTCTTCTGGATCATCCAAATGATCTCTAGCAAACTTCAGACGGGCCTGGACATGTCCTGGATAAAGCAGGGGGACACGTCTGGCACTGCAGGATTTGAGTCCCTGGCGGCGTAGTGTGTTACTGATGGTAGGCTTTGTTACTTTGGTCCCAGCTCTCTGCAGGTCATTCACTAGGTCCTCCTGTGTGGTTCTGGGATTTTTGCTCACCGTTCTTGTGATCATTTTGACCCCACGGGGTGAGATCTTGTGTGGAGCCCCAGATCGAGGGAGATTATCAGTGGTCTTGTATGTCTTCCATTTCCTAATAATTGCTCCCACAGTTGATTTCTTCAAACCAAGCTGCTTACCTATTGCAGATTCAGTCTTCCCAGCCTGGTGCAGGTCTACAATTTTGTTTCTGGTGTCCTTTGACAGCTCTTTGGTCTTGGCCATAGTGGAGTGACTGTTTGAGGTTGTGGTTAGGTGTCTTTTATACTGATAACAAGTTCAAACAGGTGCCATTAATACAGGTAACGAGTGGAGGACAGAGGAGCCTCTTAAAGAAATAGTTACAGGTCTGTGAGAGCCAGAAATCTTGCTTGTTTGTAGGTGACCAAATACTTATTTTCCACCATAACTTGCAAATAAATTCATTAAAATTCCTACAATGTGATTTTCTGGATTTTTTTTCTCTCATTTTGTCTGTCATAGTTGAAGTGTACCTATGATGAAAATTACAGGCCTCTCTCATCCTTTTAAGTGGGAGAAAATGCACAATTGGTGGCTGACTAAATACTTTTTTGCCCCACTAATAAATAAATAAATAAATATATATATATATATTTAGATTTTAATGTTTTTTATATATATATTTAGATTTTAATGTTTTTTATATATATATATATATATATAACATTAAAATCTAAATCTGTGTGTAATGTACATAGTACCAGCTCCTTCTTGGCCTCCAGAGAAAAACAACCCTTATGCCGGTAAAAAAAAAAAACTATTCTCAGCTTGAGCTTCCTTATCAAGTTCTCCACATGAACAGTGAAGCTCAGCTTGTCATCAGCCCACACACCCAAATGTTTGTACACTTTGACTTGCTCTATAGTATTCCCAGCCAATATAGCAATGACATTTGTAAACATGCCCGGCATTTGAAAATACCAGGCATTTTGTTTTACCTGAATTCAGAACCAGCTTTAAATCATACAGATAAATCATACATGATGATAAATGCTCTTTGGGCATTTTCAAAAGCTTAAGGTAAACTACTACCACTTGAATAAAGAACAGTAGCATCTGCATAAAAATGAACATCTGCTGTTTCAATATAATCCCCAATGTTGTTGATATACAAAATGAACAACAGTGGGCCAAAAATAGAACCTTGTAGAACACCTGAGCGCAACTCTTTGGACTCTTTGGATTTACAACCATCCACCATTACACATTGGTTTATAAATTCCCTATCAAATCGTACACAATCTAGACCATGACCAGTAATTCCACAACATTTTAACCTTTGCACTAACACAGTATGGTCCACAGTGTCAAATGCCTTCGACAAATTAATAAAGACACACAATGTAACTTGTCAAGAGCACAGTGGATGTCATTTAAAACCTTCAATGTTGCTGAATCAGTGCTGTGGCCAGATCTAAGCCTGATTGCATTCCATTTAAGATGTTATTTTCTTGGAGGTAGGCCTTCAGCTGCCTACTAAAGACGCCAGTACCTTAGACAGTGCAGACAATTTTTATATGGGTCGATAGTTATCAAGTAGCGAATGATCTCCACCTTTCAGGAGAGGCAGTACAAAAGCCAGATTTCCTTAACATCAAGCGTAAGGTTAAAAATACATGCTAAGGGGGAGCAATGATGCCTGCAGCTAGGTGTAGGAAACTGGGGTCTAGATCATCAGGGCCAGGGGATTTTTTTTCTATCAATTTATTTCCAGGGCTTTACACACTTCTGAAACAGAAGGATGAAAAGGGAACCTGGCGATGGAGAGCACAGGGATGTCAGGTAAATTCATAGGGGGCTCAATTATACCTTGATCTTCTCAAATAAACTGCCTGCATCTAGAAAATGCTGTCAGAGTGGAGATTCTCTCAGTTACAATCTGTGTGTCTTCCAACAATTGTTTTGGAAGCTTGTGTATCTTTTTTGCACTCCGAACCATTCACTACTTGCCAAAATTTGGATGGATTATTTAAATTACCTGATGTAGATTTCAGGTAGTGGTCTGCTTTCAATTTACGAATCATAGCCACACCCTTATTTCGAAGACGTATCACATCCATAACTTATGGTGAGAGCTGAAAACAGTAGTTGGAGGGTGTCCCTCAAACATTGAAGAATTAAAGAACTTTGCTGCTGAAAGTGGGGAAATATGTCAGTAGAATGTTGCAGCAAGCTCATTAGTAGCTCCATAAAAGCATTTGGTTGGCAGTTATCTAGGCCAAAGGCTGTGCAACCAAGCTCCGGAGTGCCAATAACTTTGTCCATGCATTTGTCTTTATTTTCTAAATTAAAACTTAAGTTTACAAAAATACAATTGGTTCTGCAATGTTGAAAATCCAATAACAAGATGTGGAGACAGTTTTTTTCGATGGCAACTTATTTTAAAAGAAATAGTGAATTATTTAAGAAAAGTGCAAGGGTGACAATATATTTGGCTGCAACTGAATTTATCAGAGATGTGATTATTCCTTATTTAGCAGATGCTACATCATCACTACAACGGCCCAGCCATTGTATCTGTTTTGAAAGAATCATATCCCGAATTTGTAGGGGCGCAACTTTGGTTTTAGAAGTTGGGAGGACGTAACAACCTACCCGACCGCTCAGAGGTGTCTGCATGGTCCTGAAGCACACCGTTGCCTCGTTTTGTATCACATTCCAAGTAAACTGGGGGGGGGGGGGCGACAAAAATGCAATTTCAGAATGTGGGGTCCTGTCCCCAGTGAAAGTTGGGCCCCTGCTAATTTGTAATCTTTCGGCGAATAGCCTTGTGTTTAAGTTTTGGGTAACACTGTGTGTTTTCTGACCTGATGTGACCGTTGGCAGATATGAGCAGTGAAAGGAATGCCTTATTGGACAAAACCTATCCTGAACTTCAAGCTTTTTGTCAGAGTCTGGGCTTAGTGTTTGAGGTGAGTAGCAGTACATTATGGGCCGCCATCAGACACATGTCAATTAATTCTAATTTCATATGAATTCGGAGATCATTATTCGGAGAAGTGTGATGTTAGTGTTGTTGGAGGAACTTCTGTATTTAGTTCTTTATCCCTGAAGGTTGTGGATATGAGATGGGGTCTCCAGGATGCAATTGCTGTGGACCACATGACCACAGAACTGTGTCTTCAGGAAATCGAGGCTTGCAGGAAAATATCCGTAGGACCAAGTTTCATTGTAAGTGTTGTTCATACTGTTCCTCTAGCACAGGGGTCCAACTCCAAACCTGGAGAGCTACAGGCTTTTCTTCTAACCCATGACATGAAATAACTGTGGCTCAGACTGAAGATGGATCATTTGATACCTGTATCCCAACGTTTGTTCCACGTTGGTTGAATGTAATTCCATTGAAATGATGCGCAAACAATGTTGATTCAACCAGTGTACCCAGTGGGATGTAAGTGCTGTCTGCTGTGCTGGATCAAAAACCTGCACACCTACTAGCTTGCCAGGACAGGAGTTGGAGAACCCTGCACAAATGTTAATTAGCTCTTCTTTTCCTTGAATTCAATGGTTCTTGAAATATATAATTCCAGCGAGGTGTTATGTGTTTTAATTTAATTTGATTTGATATGTCTCCCTTGTTCTCAAGGCTCTACTGGGGAACCGGTATGGCCACCGCCCTATCCCCCGTGTACTCCCAGGAAAACAATTTGAGGTGCTGCTGTCCAAGCTACCACAGGACCAGGTTGGGCTTCTCCACCAATGGTTCAGGAAAGACAACAATGCTGTTCCGCCTGTCTACGTTCTTCAGCCAATCACAACTCTGTTGCCCCACTACAATGACCTTCAGCCTGAGAGAAGGTTGCTGCAGGATGACAGTGTCATTTCCTGGCGCTACACAGAGGCTCGATTATTGCAGCTCCTACGCACTGCGGCCGTGCAGGCTGAAAAAGACGGGGATATAACGGTTGAACAAAAACACCAGTTCTTCAAATCTGGTCAGAGCTTGCCAATGTCTTGGACCAGTCATGTTAGAATAGGATCAAGCTAAAAACCTGTTATGTTCTGCATTGTGATGTGTAGACAAGTGTCGCTAGATTCAGTCTTGGTGGCTTTCTAGTTACATTTCCACTTAAACTATTATTTATTCGCAATGACTTGGTAGCTTATTTGCTCATTAGCTGTAACTTATTGTAGAAAATCCACATTTTGTAGAACCAATCAACCCATTTTCTGGTGTTCTCCCTCCTCCATAGTGGCGGAGCATGAGATAGAGGAGGGTCTGCGAATTCCAGATGGGGACGAGAGCGAGCCCTCCGCCATCCTCTTCGTGCGGGAGCTACCTCACTTGCGTAAGAAGGACGGCCCGAAGCGGCTGGCCCAGTACATGGATGTGACGGCTGATGGCCTGCTGGATACCGAGGCTCAGGAACTCCTCTCGGGCCTCAAGTCGCGTCTCTTCTCTGCCTCACCGGGCATGCTCAACCTGCACAGTGTGGAGTTGTGCAAGGGAGCCATCGAGCCCAGCTGCAAGGAGCATGCCCAGTACCTGGAGAGCCTCTGCGAGCAGCTCGTGTCCCAGACGAAGGCCTGCATTGCCAGGAGAGTTGGTGCTGGTTCGTCAGTGGAGGCTGGTGAAGTGAGGACGAATGGGGCAAGAGGAGGAGATGCAAGTCAGAGGAAGGGGGAAGAGGACAAAGGTTGGCTGCTCCAGGAGCTTAGTCACCACATGGCTTTGAGTGCCGGGAAGTGTTCAGGCGTATTTTGCGGCAGGGAGGGGCTCCTTGGGAAGATCTGCCTGGCCATGTGGGAGCACACCAACACCCGCCACACGCCCCTGGTGGTGCATGGGCCACCAGGTGTGGGCAAGACAACGCTGCTCTGCAAGCTGGCACAGGAGATGCGTGGCCTCCTGGACCCCAGGGCTGTGGTGGTGCTCAGGTTGCTGGGGACATCGGCAGAGAGCTCCGACCTGGGCCGTGTCCTCCAGAGTGTCTGTTTCCAGATCTGCTCTGTGTTCAGTTTGTCACCTCCCACCCCAATAACAGCACACACGAGTGAGGACCTGGTAAGGTTCTTCCATGGCCTTCTAGCTGAGGTGTCGGAGCGAGGAGACACACTTCTTCTGATACTAGACTCCTTGGACCAATTGTCCTCAGCCACCCAGGGCCAGAACCTCCACTGGCTACCCAAAGACATCCCCCCCAATGTCCATTTGGTGGTGTCCACTGCAGATACAGGCTCTCCAGTTTTGGCTAACCTTCGGAGAACAGTCGAGGTGCCGGGACATTTCTTTGAAGTAGAACCCCTATCATGTGACCAGGGTAGAGAGATCATGAATGCCTACATGAGGGAAGCGCAACGAAGCCTGACTCCAGAACAGTGTGAAGTGGTACTGTGTAGCTTTCAGCTGAGTGGAAATCCTCTGCATCTGAAGCTACTGCTGGACATGGCCAGGCGATGGGCGTCCTATACACCCGTGACTGACCTGGCCCTGAGCAGTAGTGCACAGGAAGTGATGTCACAGCTACTCCAGGCCCTTGAGGAGAGGCATGGGAAGCAACTGGTTGGCGCAGCTTTGGGATATATCGTTTCTGCTAGGTGAGGTGTTCGTGTACACACACAGATACACAGTCCACAGGAGGCTTGTGAGGGGAGGACGGCTCATAATAGCTGGAATGGAGTGAATGGAATGGTATCAAACACATGTGTTTGATGTGTTTGATTCCATTTTTTTCCATTCTAGACATTATTATGAGCACATCCTCCACAATTAAGGGGCCACCAGCCACCTGTGACACACATCCACACGCCCACACACATCTGGTGCATTTACCGACAATACAACATTGATATTTCAATCAATAGACCACTGGAATATCAAGCCAGAGTCATACTTTAACCTACAGACAATCCACATGACAAATTCCCAGATCGAAAGCTGCCGTATTCCTCCCCCCTTATCATACATTGGGGTTAGAAATGGAAAAATCCATCCTTCTATTTATAATGATTTCTTTTCCAAATGATTATTACTCATTCTGTTCTCCAGGGGTAGTCTATCAGAGGCAGAGCTGCGTGATATCTTGTCCCTTGATGACAATGTCCTGGCTGAAGTCTACCAGTACTGGCTTCCCCCCAACCACTCCCTCATCCGCCTCCCCCCTCTACTGTGGGTGCGACTCAGGCACGACTTGGGAGAACTACTCGTGGAGGGACAGGCCAATGGCGTCACGGTGCTCGACTTCCACCACAAGTAAGGATCCTCTCTATATATCTCAGCCAAATAGGTTTAGGGGCTGGGGTTCCAAACCCAGATTAAGTCAATTGTTTTTGCTAAAAATCTATTTTAATAATGTAGATTTTCCATTGAGCATGCTTCCAGTCCAGTAGTAGTCAATACTTCTTGTGTTGTTCTGCTTATGGCAGAACTTCCAATCCTGTACTTTGTCTGTGCAATTTAATATGGTAATAGGCTGTTGACTGAAACTGTGCGAGAGAGGTACCAGAGGTCAGAGCAGCAGGCTGACAGACACAGGATCCTTGCTGAGTACTTCTTGGGTAGCTGGAGCCAAGGCCGAGTCAAAGCTGTCCTCCTACCCCCACTGACGACCACATTGGACGCTGACCGCAAGGTAACAGAATGATGGGATTTCAGTTCAGTTTCCTATGATGACATAGAATGGCACCTCCAAAGAACCCTTAGATGTGTTTTCAATAATAATCGGTGTACTCCTCTAGTCATTACAGTGTAAAATACAAGGGTCAACTTAGATAGTCCTTGTAGCCATTTTGTTAGCTATTTAGCAGCCTTATTGCTTGGGGGACAGAAGCTGTTCAGGAGCCTGTTGGTGTCAGACTTGATGCACCGGTACCGCTTGCCGTGCGGAAGCAGAGAAAACAGTCGATGGCTTGAGTGGCTGGAATCATTAACAATTTTCCTGGCCTTCTTTTTACACCGCCTGATGTAGAGGTCCAGGATGGCAGGGAGCTCGGCCCCAGTGATGTACTGAGCTGTCCGCACTGCCCTCTGTAGCGCCACGCAAACAAGGCCTTAGCACCTCAAAAGAGTGACGGCCATGATTTGCAAACCAAGTGCAAACGGATTTTACAGGTTGAATCACGCGAACATGTCTGCAGTCAGACGTCCACCAGGGTGGTCAACTAAAACAGACTTCCACGAACAAATGGCAGATGAATAGTAGTTCAACGTTCTGTGCTGTGTGTGTGTGGTCCATTTGAGCTGGATAAAGGTCTCTGACCCTCAGAGCCTTTTTTTAGAGGGAGCACAATACACAAAAAAATATCACAGTAAATAAGAACTGAAACTAAGGAAGAACAATTGATAGAGATGCACAAGAGGACATGTTTTTCATTTAATGAAATGGACGGTTGCTTTTGATACTACCTTGAAGCTAACCGGACGTGTTTCCATAGTGAAAATGTTTCCGCGGGTTAGTTGTGTCGTGTTAAATCATTAACGTACACCTGTCCTCTCTCTCCCCTGGCATGTTGCCAAGGTGCCCCCTCAGCCTCTGTGGTTCGCTGAAGGAGTGGCAAATGTCAAAAAGCTGCAGGAGCTGCCCTACCACCTCCTCCACGCAGGCCTCTGGGAGGAGCTGCGCCAGGAGGTTATAGGTAAGGCCACAGTGCAAAAGTCAATGGTGGGAAGAGCCAATACTGGCAGACAGGCTTGGCTGATTTGAATTCTCTTATTGTTGATGTCAGGAAGTTGTCTTACTGTGTATGATGATGTCATATTACGAAGTCTAACCTTTAAGCTGTGACTCTTTGCCCCACAGGCAGTAGTGAGTGGCTGTACTGTAAGACCCTGACCTGTGGCGTGGCCAGTGTCATTGAGGACCTGACCCTCTGCACCAAGCTCATGGACTGCCCCGAGACTCAACTGATCCGAGAAACTTTCATTCTCCTCAAGCCCACCCTGGACTTTCTAGATGGACAGATGGGTCAGATGGGTCAGGGGGGTCAGATGGGTCAGGGGGGTGGTATCGTAGTTGAGTGTTACATGTTCAATTAATGCACGTTCTGTTGGGTTTAAATCTGCCCGGTTTCAGGTAAAGTAGCTGGATCACTATTTCACATATTTACGAGCGATGCAACAACAAACAAAAAAAATCATTGATCAAAAGAGAATGAGTGCTAACAGTAGGGTAGGTTATTGTTGACTCTCGTCCCTCTGGCTTGGAATCAGAAACATTGACATTATACTTGGATGGGTGGGTGGTTGGGTGATACTGTATCAGGAGAGCCTTCTCTTCACACTGTCTCACTCCGTTCTAATACTATGTTTCCTCTCCAAAGACCCCCCCCTCTTCTACACAGAGGTCTTGGCCAGGCTCCACACCTTCGCTGAGATGTACCCTTCACTGATAGGACGACTCTGCTGCCAGTGTCACGACTGGCTCTCGTGCTGTCCCGACCCCATCCTTGTCCCCAAGTGCACCTTCCTCCAGCCTCCAGGGGGAGCGCTAAAGACAACGCTTGCTGGTTTCCAGAAAGGTTTGTACACATAGTGCAGGATTTGCCTGTTCATTGCAAATTGAGCCCAGGAGTAGGATGAAGTAGCCACCAGATGCTGATCTAATGTCAGTCTGTATTTCACATCTCCAATGGTTAAAGTTAGGATATGGCATGGGTAAGCTGATCTTACATCTGTGCTTAAGGACAGCTTCTTGTCTTGTCTGTCTGAAGGGGTCACAGCTCTGGATATTTGCCCAGAGAGAGGGATCCTGCTGGCAGGCTCAGAGGACGGGAAGGTGATTGCCTGGGACCTCAATGATCTAGAGGTCATCCAAACCTTAGTGGGACACACAGGTGAGGGTGTGTGTGTGCGTGTATTTCTAAGGAAAGGTATTTGAGTTTGTAATTAATCACTGTCAAGCGTATCCACATTCTGGTTATTCTAGCAAATTCTTTCTCTGTGTGTCTACTTATTTATGCTCTTCAGCTAAGGTGCTATCAGTGAGAGTGATTGACAGCGGCGCTCACTGTCTCTCATTGGCTGCTGACGGGAGTCTGAGGAAGTGGAGCCTGCTGAGTGGAAGGCAGCTGTACTGTACCCAGGAGGCGGTGTCCATTAACTCCTTACCTTCCACCACACACATCCATGTGTCTGAGGAGAGGGCGCTTGTCTTCACCCACTCTGGAGGCCAGGTATGACATACATGTGAAGGGCTTAATTGTCATCTATCAAATACATTTTCTTTGAGGAGTTTTCCTTCAAATGCACCTTTTCAATCATTCTGTTAACCAACCTTGTTTATATTTACAGTATGTACTCCCCAAGAATATTATCATCTGTAACGCTTCTGCTTTACCTGCAGGTGAAAGTATGGCATCTTAACACAACAGAACTACTATTCCAAGTCAAAGATACCGGTGTCTCCATTATTCTGGGATTTTTGAATGGAATGGTCGTCTCCCTCTCAGACGGAGGACTTGTCACATTTTCCCACCCATCCGCCGAGGACAAGACAGCGCAGATACATTTGGAAAAATCTTCACATAGTTTGACGCTGACGGCAACCCTTACACTGCAAAGAAATGGCCGACTACTTATAGCATCCAAGGAGGGCTTCCTCTATCAGGTACAGATTGTCGAAACATGTCCTGGAGGAGGATGATTCAATTTCCTATGAGATAGACTGTATTTCTGATTTTAATGGCATAATTGGTTTCTCATTGCATTCTGTTCGACCATCTGTCATTTGTAGGTTTCCAGCACGGTACAGGGCAGAGAGTCACAGTGGACTCTGAGACAGACAGTCACAGAGCTTCCAGTCTGTGCAACCTTCCTCTCCGCCTCAGATGACGAAAGGATACTTTTGGCAGGTAGCAGTACTACAGTACAGGAGGACCTTAGGAGGAACCCCATGAATGGCATTGACACTATGTAGCCTACCTCTGTGTCTCTATGGTTCAGGGGGTTGGAGTAGAGTTTCATTCCCATATGGGCCACATACAGTGCATTCGGTAAGTATTCAGACCCCTTTACTTATTCCACATTTTGATACAATACAGCCTTATTCTAAAATTGATTTAAATAGTTTTTTCCCCCTCATCGATCTACACACAATACACCATAATGACAAAACAAAAACAGTTTTTTGTAAATGTGTGGCTGTGTGCTTAGGGTCGTTGTCCTGTTGGAAGGTTGGAGCAGGTTTCCATCGAGGATCTCTCTGTACTTTGCTCCATTCATCTTTCCCTTGATCGTAACTAGTCTCCCAGTCCCTGCTGCTGAAAAACATCCCCACAACATGATGCTGCCACCACCATGCTTCACCGTAGGGATGGTGCCAGGTTTCCTCCAGACATGACACTGGGTATTCAGGCCGAAGAGTTCAATCTTGGTTTCATCAGACCAGAGAATATTGTTTCTCATGGTCAGTGTCCTTTAGGTGCTTTTTGGCAAACGTGCCTTTTACTGAGGAGTGGCTTCTGTCTGGCCAATCTACCATAGCCAATCTACCATAAAGGCCTGAATGTTGCAGAGATGGTTGTCCTTCTGAAAGGTTCTCCCATTTCCACAGAGGAACTCTGGAGCTCTTTCAGATTGATCATCAGGTTCTTGGTCATCTCACTGACCAAGGCCCTTCTCCCCCGATTGCTCAGTTTGGCTGGGCAGACAGCTCTAGGAAGAGTCTTGGTGGTTCCAAGCTTCTTCCAATTAAGAATGATGGAGGTCGCTGTGTTCCTGGGGACCCTTCAAAGCTGCAGACATGTTTGGGTACCCTTCCAAGACCTGCGCCTTGACACAATCCTGTCTCGGAGCTCTACGGACAATTCCTTCGACCTCATGGCCTGGTTTTTGCTCTGACATGCACTGTCAGCTGTGGGATCTGATATAGACAGGTGTGTGCCTTTCCAAGTCATGTCCAATTAATTTAATTTACCACAGGTGGACTCCAATCAAGTTGTAGAAACTTCTCAAGGATGATCAATGGAAACAGGATGCACTTGAGCTCAATTTCGAGTCTCATAGCAAAGGGTCTGAATACTTATGTAAATAAGTTATTTCTGTTTTTTTTATAAATCAGCAAAAATTTCTAAAAAAAACCGTTTTTGCTTTGTCATTATGGGGTGTTGTGTGTAGATTGATGAGGAAAAAAACATATTTAATCCATTTTAGAATAAGGCTGTAACATAACAAAATGTGGAAAAAATCAATTGGTTTGAATACTCTCCGAGTGCACTGTATAGCCTGGTCCTAAATCAGTTCATGTTGTCTTGCTGACTTCTTGACTATAGGAATTAGCAAGACCGCACAAACATATCTGGGACCAGGCTAGGCCACATATACTGAATGTGCTAACTGGAAAAGTGTCTGGCAAATGACTATTATATACAGTATACAGTAATATTATATACAGTCATATCATTACAGGCTGTGAGAGGACACTGGTCCTTTTCCATAGAGAGTCAGACTGTGTCCAGAGCTTCCTGGATCTGCACCACGAGGACACGGTGTTGTGTGCCTGTGTGTCAAGCGACAACAGAGTGGTCGTCTCGGGCTCTGAGGACCAGACTATACGGGTCAGTATTGGTTAATTGGTACCCATGAAAATGATGCACTTGTATACAACTTGTTTCTAGACTGTACTTTAGTTATTGATTATTACTGATAATAGATGGCATTGATATAGATGGCAATATAGAGGATATAGATGACAAGTCACATACTGGGCTTATTCAAAGAAGTCACTTGTTCCCAATGACGAACTTTGATCCAAATGTCTTGTCTTGATCCCAGATCTGTTTGTGTGTTTTTGCCAACTGCCATTGTTATTGGTATAGCTACAACTTTGATGAAACATCCCTAGATAATGTGGCCTTCTGATATCCTACGTTTCTAAATTGTGCCCCAAATATACACTGAGTGTATTGAGTTGCACTGCCAATGCTTCCCACAGTTGTGTGAAGTTGGCTGGATGTCTTTGGGTGGTGGATCATTCGTGATACACACGGGAAACTGTTGAACTTGAAAAACACAGTAGCGTTGCAGTTCTTGACACGAACCGATGCTCCCGGCACTTACTAGTTGGCAAGACAGCACAAACAGATCTGGGACCAGGCTAACATTGATCCGCTCTGCTTTTTACAGGTGTGGTCTATGACCACGGGAAACCTCCTTGACTGTTTCCTTGGCATGGATGCCCCTGTCACCACTCTGGCTCTGTATGAGGGCACTGTCATCTCCGCCTCCTCCTCAGCCTACTACCTGAAGCTGTGGCATCTGCCCTCACCCAACAACCCTCAGCAGAGACACAATTGCTGTATTCCAGCCGGGTGCCCTCAGGTTGCCCTCACTAAAGATGGTGACACGGTGTACTATGTTAGAAACGTAGGCCAGAAAGAAGTGATTACATGGAATTGTCACACAGGTAAAAATACATATGTGCACCTTATGTTTGGGTGAAAAATATGACCTACTTGAAAATTGTCAAGTAAAAGTTCATAGGGATATACAGTGGAGAGAACAAGTATTTGATACACTGATGATTTTTGTAGGTTTTCCCACTTACAAAGCATGTAGAGGTCTGTAATTTTTATCATAGGTACACTTCAACTGTGAGACAATCTAAAACAAAAAACAAAAATCCGGAAATCACATTGTATGATTTTTAAGTAATTAATTTGCATTTTATTGCATGACATAAGTATTTGATACATCAGAAAAGCAGGACTTAATATTTGGCACAGAAACCTTTGTTTGCAATTACAGAGATCATATGTTTCCTGAAGTTCTTGACCAGGTTTGCACACACTGCAGTAGGGATTTTGGCCCACTCCTCCATACAGACCTTCTCCAGATCCTTCAGGTTTCGGGGCTGTCACTGGGCAATACGGACTTTCAGCTCCCTCCAAAGATTTTCTATTGGGTTCAGGTCTGGAGACTGGCTAGGCTACTCCAGGACCTTGAGATGCTTCTTACGGAGCCACTCCTTAGTTGTGTGGCTGTGTGTTTTGGGTCGTTGTCATGCTGGAAGACCCAGCCACGACCCATCTTCAAGGCTCTTACTGAGGGAAGGAGGTTGTTGGCCAAGATCTCGCAATACATGGCCCCATCCATCCTCCTCTCAATACGGTGCAGTCGTCCTGTCCCCTTTGCAGAAAAGCATCCCCAAAGAACGATGTTTCCACCTCCATGCTTCACGGTTGGGATAGTGTTCTGGGGTTGTACTCATCCTTCTTCTTCCTCCAAACACGGCGTGTGGAGTTTAGTCCAAAAAGCTATTTTTGTCTCATCAGACCACATGACCTTCTCCCATTCCTCCTCTGGATCATCCAGATGGTCATTGGCAAACTTCAGACGGGCCTGGACATGAGCTGGCTTGAGCAGGGGGACTTTGCGTGCGTTGCAGGATTTTAATCCATGACGGCGTAGTGTGTTACTAATGGTTTTCTTCGAGACTGTGGTCCCAGCTCTGTTGAGGTCATTGACCAGGTCCTGCCGTGTAGTTCTGGGCTGATCCCTCACCTTCCTTATGACCATTGATGCCCCAAGAGATGAGATCTTGCATGGAGCCCCAGACCGAGGGTGATTGACCGTCATCTTGAACTTCTTCCATCTTCTAATAATTGCGCAAACAGTTGTTGCCTTCTCACCAAGCTGCTTGCCTATTGTCCTGTAGCCCATCCCATCCTTGTGCAGGTCTACAATTTTATCCCTGATGTCCTTACACAGCTCTCTGGTCTTGGCCATTGTGGAGAGGTTGGAGTCTGTTTGATTGAGTGTGTGGACAGATGTCTTTTATACAGGTAACGAGTTCAAACAGGTGCAGTTAATACAGGTAATGAGTGGAGAACAGGAGGGCTTCTTAAAGAAAAACTAACAGGTCTGTGAGAGCCGGAATTCTTACTGGTTGGGAGGTGATCAAATATTTATTTCATGCAATAAAATACAAATTAATTACTTAAAAATCATACAATGTGATTTTTTTTGATTTTTGTTTTAGATTCCGTCTCTCACAGTTGAAGTGTACCTATGATAGGCCTCCCGGGTGGCGCAGTGGTTAAGGGCGCTGTACTGCAGCGCCAGCTGTGCCACCAGAGACTCTGGGTTCGCACCCAGACTATCGTAACCAGCCGCGACCGGGAGGTCCGTGGGGCGACGCACAATTGGCCTAGCGTCGTCCGGGTTAAGGAGGGTTTGGCCGGTAGGGATGTCCTTGTCTCATCGCGCACCAGCGACTCCTGTGGCGGGCCTGGTGCAGTGCACGCTAACCAAGGTTGCCAGGGGCACAGTGTTTCCTCTGACACATTGGTGCGGCTGGCTTCCGGGTTGGATGCGCGCTGTGTTAAGAAGCAGTGCGGCTTGGTTGGTTTGTGTATCGGAGGACGCATGACTTTCAACCTTCGTCTCTCCCGAGCCCGTACGGGAGTTGTAGCGATGAGAAAAGATAGTAGCTACTAACAATTGGATACCACGAAATTGGGGAGAAAAAGGGGTAAAAAAAGAAAAGAAAAGCAAGAAGTGTACCTATGATAAAAATTACAGACGTCTACATGCTTTATTAGTAGGAAAACCTGTAGAATCGGCAGTGTATCAAATACTTGTTCTCCCCACTGTATTTATCATAGAGAAAGAATAAGAAGTAATGTTACAAATGTGAATGTATAATGTGGACCTAGAGGGGCTAACGGACATGTCTCATTGTATGTTTTCAATATCCACATGCAACATGGAGAATATTTGCTTGTATTTGACAATGGGGGCCTGTTAAAGAGAATCTCTCTCCTGTTTGTCTCAGGCTCTTCCACTGACACCATGGCCGTCTCTGCTGAGGTGTGTTGCCTAGAGCTGGCCCAGAACAAGAAACTCCTCTTCTGTGGCCTCACGACTGGCACGGTCCTCATCTACCCCCTAGCCTTCCCCAAAGAGACCCTGTGCATCCCACCTCCTGAGACCCTGCCCACGGTGCGCTGCATGGCCATTGGCGGCCAGGAGAAGCACATGGCCGTGGCCTACGAGGACTCAGTATGTCTGTTCGAGATCACGGCCAGGGACAGTTTCCCCAGCGTGGAGGGGCCCTCCGCGAAGTTTGCCCTCTCCCTGCTCCACTCGCCCGTCTCCTCCATGGCCCTGCTCCCAGACTGTAGGCTGCTGTACGGAACGGCCTGCGGGGAGGTCTGTAGCATCATTGGCCAACGTTACCCATAATGCTCTGTAGGCCTACAAGATATTTTGTTTTAACTTAGTAAAGATGTTGCTGAAGCTAGCATTGTGTCCTGTCTCCTTATTAATATAAGGTCACCATGTACGACTTCAAGTCCGCCTCAACCGCCACCCTGGATGGCCACCGCAGCAGGGTCAACTGCGTGACGACCAGCAACTGGGGGACGCACGCCCTAGTGGGCTCAGAGGACGCCGTGCAGAGGTTGTGGGGGCTGACCCCCCTGGTGCTGGATCACACCATGGAGTACAAGGTCAAGTTAAAGGTCAACGGTCTAGTCAGGGAGAATCTATTTTTCAGACACACCTCAGATTGACTCATTGACATAAATGTGTTTGTACCTTTTGAAATACAGGGGTTCTTGTTTGAAGGGGTTCTTTGTGCAGCGTTCTCTGAGAGTGACAAGCACGTCTTCACTGGCTCACAGGATAGAACTATTAAAGTCTGGGATGTTGCTAGTGGTATGTGCTCACTACATTTGAGGTTTTTTTTGAGAATTTTACATTGTTTGTTTAATACTATTAGAAATAAATGTTGCTCGCTACTATTTCAAACCATATATCAAACCCATATTGGTATACACAAATGAACACTACATATTGTGTATCATTTTTTTTGTCCCAGGGAGTCTGTTATTCGTCCAGTACGTCTACGCTCCTGTCACCAAAATGTTGACCTACAGGAATGGCTTTGTGGCAATCTCTCAGCTGGGCTACGTCATCAAGGAAGGATTCCGCTGTCCGGATGGCGTCTGTCCGGAATACAACCCACTCCGGAACGTCAACGCACACTACAGGGTCACGTCCCGGCAGAAGAGTGCAGACAGCCCTCACAGCGTCATCACAGAGATCCCTGAGTACAATCCTGCTCAGTTTAACTTCATGGCCCTGATGCTCAAGAGCAAACCCTCTCACTCATGCCAACTGTTGTAAGGAAACTGACATAACATAACAGACATAGTGTCAATTGTAGAGATCTAGTGTCATATACGGTTCTAAGGTGTGCTGCTTCTGTATACAGTAAGTTGACTTCAGTTTCCCTCACTGAATTATATGAAAATAGGGGCTGTCTGTCAGCTCAGTTCACTTGCTTTAAATCAGCTATCCATATTACTTATTATAAAACATTCTGTGAAATGTAGGAATTTGTGTTCGCACATGTTCATCACATGACACGTAGAGATGACAAATATACAAACTGTTACAAAATGCTGTGATTATGTATAAAAGCATCAATATGCAGAACATTTAAGGGCTAGTAGCTGTACAAAGCACACATGTACACTTAGTGTACAAAACATTAGGAACACCTGCTCCTTCCATGACATAGACTGACCAGGTTAATCCAGGTGAAAGTTATGATTCCTTATTGATGTCACTTGCTAAATCCACTTATCATGGAAATTACCACCAGGGACTCAGTCAAACATTTAATTACTCATTCTTTATTATCAGTAAGCTGGAGAGGTTCCAACCAACTTAATGCACAATAGTACATGTTGGTCGGGAGATCTGCCGGGGCAATCCCGTTAGTTCTCTTATAGTTGTATTTGCATGATTTAGCTTATTCATAATTAATTCATCATTAACGTTTGGTTCATGCATGCGACCAACCAATACCTCACAAGGCTTCTTCTCGCCAAGCTAAGACCTTAAAACCGAGATACCCCTATCAGTTCTCAAAGCAATGTTCTGGGCATACTGCCAAATTGCTTATACTGATTGTGAGGATACCTCCCAGGCACGATCAATCTGTCACATTGGTTCTTAGAAAAGCACAAACCATAAAATGTTCCTTCAAACACTTAAATCAGTGTAGATGAAGGGGAGGAGAGCGGTTATATAAGGATTTTTAAGCCTTGAGACAATTGAGACATGGATTGTGTATGTGTGCCATTGAGGGTGAATGGGCAAAACAAAAGATTGTCTTGCCTTTGAACGGGGTATGGAAGTAGGTGCCAAGCTCACTTGTGTGAGGGGGTCAAGAACTGCAACGTTTCCTGTGTGTATCGAGAATGGTCCACCACCCAAAGGACATCCAGCCAACTTTGACACAACTGTGGGAAGCATTGGAGTCAACATGGGCCATTCCCTGTGGAATGATTTCGACACCTTGTGGAGTCCATGCCTCGACAAATTGAGGCTGTTCTGAGGCAAAAGGGGGTGTGTCTCAATATTAGGAAGGTGTTCCTGATGTTTTGTACACTCTGTTCTTATTTTGTAGAATGCTAAAATAAAATAATCTGACATTTCCTGTTGTTGGAAATCATATATTAAATAGTTAATGTCTTTGCCCTCCGGCGCTCTCTTGAACAATCTTTTGACATTAAAGTACAGAGATTCGCTGTGCGTACAGACTACTTCTGTTCAAAGTTGTTGCTAAACAACTCCAGTGGATCAAAAGGAGGGCTCTCTCATTTATTATTGAAGTCCCAGGAAACACGCACCAAACATTGCTGTCTAGTCTTTCTCTAGTGAAGGAAGGCTCTCTTCCACCATCTTGTTTTCCCCTCTTTTGGACCTTCTTTATACACGGCTTGCAAGAAAAAGACACAAAAACTTGGTACATGATGAGAAATAAGGTTGGGCATTCTACAAACATGCTGTACAATCACTCATATTTTCAAGTCAGTTTGAAAGCACGTCTTTCTGTTTATTTAGAGAGCATTGCCTTTCTTTTTTTGTAGCGACAATTTCCCCCCAAAAATTCATCTTTAACATAACCAACATATTACATAAAAAACACACACATGCAAAACACAAATACATATTTAAATGATATGCTTTTTCATGGTCATGATTATTTTAAGTGTCCTTAAAGAAACACAAGACTTGTTCCCATGTCTTTTTAGAGTCTGTATTATTTTTCTCCAGGCTCTTTGCTAACACGATTTCATGCAACGTTTTAATCAACATGTTCATCCACTCCGTGAACACTAGCTCGTTAGAGCTTTTCCAATGTCAAGCATTGCCTTCCTGTTCTCTGTGACTTGTGTAGCTTCCTATGGGTTTCTGCTTGTTCTCAACTGAACTTATATCTTGAAATGTGATTAAATATATTATTGGAGAGCTAATCTAATTGTGTTTTTTTATGGCCCCTCTGCAGCTGACAATTCACTAAAAATCTACATGGTATAATTGTATATTTGTATGTGCCATCTTCTTACTGGTCCTGCATACACTTGATTCCTAATGACTTGAAAATGACATTGTTGCCTTAACTGGGGCATAAAGACATCCAGAGCAAGTAAAAACAAATATATTTAAATTGGGACTTCTATTTCACTGAAAAGGGATTTGCACTTGTCTGATCTGCACTTCTCCGGGATCGACTATGTTTAGGATATCCAGCCAAGCAAACTAAACATGTTTTTCCCCAATCGAATTCAAATGTGAACTACTGAGCCATGTCTTACCTCTAAGCAGAGCAGACCCACAGTAATCCCCCCCCCCCATTAAGAAGAGGTTCTGTCTCCCCCACCACACAACCTTATCCAGGCAGCCAGCGGTGTACACGCTTGCCCCCTGTCGAACTCCGCTCCATACTCTGGGCCTCATAGCCACACATTGTGTTGAACGCTGTCTGTGGAAATACCGTGGATATAACATTTGTGAGCATGACTGTTGGGTGTGCAGGATTTTGTTCCGGCCTTGTTCTAAAACCCCTGATTCTGATACAAAGCCAACTCATGAATTATAGTGAATAAACTTGATTTAAACATTTCCAGGTTTAGATTGAGTTGCTTCACTGCAGTTCTGTCATTCTGTTCTATGATAGTAGGTTGTGCTAAATTGCTCTTGGATTCTGCTAATACAGGAAGTAATTCAGCAGTCCGCTGTCCACTGTTCTGTCAGTATGCAGTGCGTAGTGTTGTGGTCTATTTCTTCTCATTTCATTTTCATAGCAAAGGTTGTTCCCAAAGGTCATTTATATACTGTAATTTTTTAGTAATTAGTACATTATTAATGATTCATGTGATGCCCTTCTCCCCATTTAATGATCATGTTATAATATAGTCATATTTTAATTTAGCAGACTCTCATCCGAACACACCAATACACAAATACTCTGTATATGAGGCCCATAACAAAATCAAATCCACAATTCTAGTAATTCTATTTATATGGCCAGCACCATGTTCCAACCGACTGAACCAGTGTAATTAACCTGTTTCAGAACAAAGTCAATAACATGTTTCAAGTTCAAATCATCCCAATTTGCCTTTCCATCAACTTTTCAGTCCTCTCCAAAACCTGAAAGAACACCAGAAAACATCTCAGTGATCTCTGATACCTACAAGCTAATTCGTTTAATTTTGGTGAAACTTTTATTCTAAAATGGTGGCATGCAGAGAATTCAATTGTGCTTTGGCTTTGCAGGGGATGCAATTCTCAGCAAAATACCGGCTTTCAGGGTCCTAACATTACCTTGTCAGTGAATAGGAAACCAAGCCCTGCAGCTGCAGTCTGCAGGAGGATTGCCAGCCAATATCCCTAAAAACTGACAACAGAAATGATATTTCAACCTTGTAGTAGGCTAGGACAGTTGCAAGACATGATGGTATTACTTACTTTCTGCAATCACCATAAAGACAACTACAGTGTTGAGATAATTACAGGTACTACTATTTACCATAATCTATCTATGGCTTTCCAATATACAGAAAACAATATTGTACGTATGGCTAAGTCACAGGGATATTGTAAACAATGGTAACAAGCAAGGAGCTCAGCTACTGTCTTCAGTAGCAGCTTCGATTGTGTCATGCCCTGACCGTAGAGATCCTTTTTATTCTCTATTTTGGTTAGGTCAGGGTGTGATAAGGGTGGGTAGTCTAGTTTTTTCATTTCTATGTTGGCCTGGTATGGTTCCCAAGCAGCTGTCTATTGTTGTCTCTGATTGGGGATCATATTTTGGCAGCCTTTTCCCACTGTTTTTTTGTGGGATCTTGTTTTTGTGTAGCTGCCTGTGAGCAGCCCAGAACGTCCCGTTTCATTTTCTTCTGTATTGATTTTGGTGAGTTTCACATTTATTAAACATGTGGAACTCTAAGTACGCTGTGCCTTGGTCCATTCAGATGAACGTGACAGATTGTGCAATGATCCAAAACACCCAAAGAAGGTGAATCTAAACATTGAGGCAATGATGATCAGCAAGATTGCTGGGTCAGTCGTCAGTGTCCACATCTTTGGCAAAACACACACACCTAATTAATAGTCGCCCATCATTGAGTTTATTTTGCCAATGGAAATATACATTTCACTACCTATTATATAGATTGATGCCTGACTTTTCTCTTTGGCAACCTTGGCATAGATTCCTACTGCTAGAAGAACAGCACTGGATGCCTGGGGAAAGGAATGTTAAAATTATTGTCATATGTACAGCATGCAGTTATGTTTACAAACTTGTATTACAGTATGTCCATTATTGCCCCACTAGGGGCATGTGACTGATGAAAGTAATCATTTAGAATAGCCAATCATTTTGAATTCCGTGTAGGTGGGCTGTCATTCACATAATAATCAATAAACACATCAGGCTTGTTGTTATATGTTGTCATCATATGTTAATGCGGTGGTCACCAACCGGCCGATCGCAATCGACTGGTAGATGTTCTAGGCATTCCTTGTGGATCATCAAACATTTCTGTACAAAAGCCAATGATAAAAGCCTGCGCTCCTTTTTTTGTATTTGTGTTGAGCTCTTGACAGTAAGTGCACTTGATTCAGAAGCCCTACGCACCGGGTAAGTGTTCCCTTTTTTAACCATTTCACTTATCTGAAATCTGAAATGACAAACTCCGCCTCCCCTGCGGATCGGGAGATCTGTGGCTAAATCGAGTGCGCATACTGCCCTGGCCAATCGGATAGCTCAAATCACCGTGCCTACTGTGCTTTCAAGACCCCGGCCAAAGCAAAGTTTGATACTAGTCTGTGTAAAACCATTTAAAGTTACCATTAGGCATTGGATTTTATTTGATTAACTAGGCAAGTTCAATGACCGCCTACTTGTAAAGCCCCCCCGGGCAAACCCTCCCCTAACTGACGACGTATAATTGTATTCCTCCTATTTGTTTCCTAACCCGGACTACGCTGGGCCAATTGTGTGCCGCCCTATGGGACTCCCGATCACGGCCGGTTGTAAACACAGCCCGGGATCGAACCTGGGTCTGTAGTGACGCCTCTGGTAGACCGCTGCGCTACTCGGGAGGCGCAAGTCTACCGTCCCCTAAACGTAACAATTTGTGTGAATGCAAAACTGACCTTAGATCATTGTCTAAGGGCAACTTCATTACACTCATGGAGGGATCACTAAGAATGCCCGTACACTGACACCTGCTGGGTATCCTAATACATTCCACACAGCAACACATTATTCCCGTTAGAAATATAGACAAATAATAGGCACACACCCATATAGGCTGTTTTACCTGTTGAAATTAATACAGTGTAGCAGATAAACACCTGTTGGAATTTGGCACTGTACAACTTCAGATAATTATAATCTGTATTCCTATTGGTTTCCTTCTAGCCAGTCGTGATCCTTAACCATTCCCTCTCCACCGCCAAATGACGCACAGAGGGACTCTCCAGCAAAGCGGATTAAGGAGACGAAACCTGTCCCGTCAGCTGATTTGAACTGCACGAGGACTCAGATTTCCACAGGGAAAATATAGTTTATTTACATGTTTATTTTTAGAATTTGGCCTTAAGAAACTCCGAACTCTGTAAACCCGTCACCATGGGTATCTCAGAAGTACTTAACAAACTTCGAGATCGCGCAGATAAATTTCTAAATGAGAAAAACATGGTTACAGATTTCCTTGGAAAACTGGAGGAGAAAACGGGAATCAAGAAAAAAATTATTGCCCTAGGTATGTAACTTTTGTGTAGCCTATTCGGAGGACAAATTTGTTGTCATGTTAATTTGATGTAGATGTTTAAATACCATTATGTCAAAGATGGATTCCTGTAGGCTATTGATTCATTGGAAGCCTACATTGGTCGAATGCGCAGCACACTTGTAGTCCTTGCTGTGAACACGAACTGCAGCCAATTGGAAGGTCTAGAAGTAGGTTATGCTATGGCGCACAGTTTGGTATTGACCAACAGGTGTGTTTCTTTAGGACGCACACTCTTCAGATGTACCTCTACCTACATTGTATACACTATAAATATTAGATCTACCTAATAATATTGTAATGAAAGATTATTTCCATTAGATTTTTAGGAACATACATATTTGAATGGTGCAGTATTATAATTGCAAATACTACTGCTATTACTGTATGTAAACAAAAAAACAACCAATCTTCCTTCAGATACTTCACTGTCACAAATCCAACCACAGTGCCATGTCTTGGTGGTTTCAGACTGTCCGTTATGTTGAATAATTCATTGTCACCCTCCAGAGGACTTTGGCAAGGCACGGGCCAGGAGTACGTCCATGCCAGTGGGTTGCACTTACTGTAATACTGTTCCATGTCACATGTTGGTATTAGCCCTAGACAGCACCACCATAGGGAGCCATGTGCACTTGTGCCATGAGTTCAGTTGTGATGATGTAATTACCCGTGCCTGGTGCCCAATGATACCCACATACTTCCATGAACCCACAATTTATTCCAGCAAATTCTCAATACTGCTTTATCCAACAAGGAATGAATAGCTACAAGCATGCACGAGACTAGAGAGTTGTCTCTGGGTGTAGAGCTTAACAAGGAATCAACAATGCAATACAACAACTGTAGTTACCTGTAGACCTAAATATGAGAGTAGGCCGATGTAAGTATATCATCACTGGCAAACACATCCTTTTGTAGATTGGACAATTTTCAAGTTCTAATTTCTTAACTGTTTCTTCTGCAGCTGTTACCAGACATTCTCTCTCTCTCTCTCAGTCTCTCTCTCTCTCTCTCTCTCTCTATTTTTTAAAAATGTATTTAAAAATGTATTTTGCATGACATTCTAAAGTTCAGTAAATCCTTCACTATCAGTCAATAACAGCATTTGAGACTCCTCACACAATTTCCCTAAGACTACTTACATTCTCATGAAGTAGCAGTGCACTGCTTGATTAGCATCTTTGTTCAGTATAACGCTTCACCTCTCGTCATGTGTCTTGTGTTATCGACAGGTGCAGTGTCTCTGACGGGACTGTATTTGGTATATGGCTATGGCGCCTCCCTCCTCTGTAACATGATTGGATTTGTGTATCCTGCATATTACTCGTAAGAACAGTAGCAAACTAGCTTTAAAGTTAAGTTACATGTTTTAAGCTAGACCGTTTATGTGTTGCCATTTTATGTTATGTAGTACCTTACCTCAATTATTGCTATGTAATGTCGGGTACTGTTTCCACTCTTCCATGTAGAATCAAAGCCATCGAGAGCACAAACAAAGAAGATGACACAAAATGGCTGACCTATTGGGTCGTCTACGGAATCTTCAGTTTGGCGGAATTCTTCTCTGACATCTTCCTCTACTGGTTTCCTTTCTACTATGCTTTCAAGGTAAGGTGATAATCAGATGTGTATCACACAGACAGACTGTGTGCCTTACATTCTAAGCAAACTGAAAACTGCTTCAACTCACTCATTGTGACCAACCACTGACCTTACAGTTACAATATAATTCAAAATCACTATAGGCTACTGAATATAGCTGCATATAACACTTAACAAGCAATTAACAAGCTATTATAAGCTTGCTATACATAAACATTCATAAGTACATGTCAATAAATTTGTGGTATGCCGTGAACTACCTGTGATCAAACACCTGTATTTATGCTTTATTTTGGCTCATGGACGTGTCATGCTTTGCTTATGTGGTTACGGCAGTATGTGCTGCCCTTCAACATGTGTCAATCATGTTCTTGTTTTTTTTCGCACCCTCTTTGCCAGTGCCTGTTCTTGTTGTGGTGCATGGCCCCCGTCACGTGGAACGGCTCTCAGATTCTGTACAACCGGGTGGTGCGGCCCTTCTTCCTCAAGCACGAGGCCACCGTGGACAGCATGGTCAATGACCTCAGCGGGAAGGCCATGAATGCAGCCGAGTCCGTCACCAGAGAAGGTACAGAGGCCCCTGACGGCCCAGTCCAGAAACAGCTAGCTCTTAGCCCCAATGCATTTCATGTACACCTTAAAGTGAAGTATTTTCTTATTTTAGACTTCCCTAGGTTGTTGTCATTTCCTCCAAACTGTTTTAAAATATGTTAGTAGGTTATTTACCAGTGTCCAAAATCTCCTTGTAAGCATGTTTGGAGAATGTAACGGTGCATTCAGAAAGTATTCAAACCCCTTCCCCTTTTCCACATTATGTTACATCTCACCCTTATTCTAAAATTGATTAAGTAAATACAAATCCTAATCGATCTACACACAATACCCTATAATGACAAATTGAAAACAGGTTTTTGCAAATTATCTTTTCAATTTTTTTTTACATAAGTATTCAGACCCTTTGCTATGAGACTTGAAATTAAACTCAGGTGCATCCTGTTTTCATTGATCATCCTTGAGATGTTTCTACAACTTGTTTGGAGTCCACCTGTGGTAAATTCAATTGATTGGACATGATTTGGAAAGCCACACACCTGTCTATATAAGGTCTCACAGCTGACAGTGCATGTCAGATCAAAAACCAAGCCATGAGGTCGAAGGAATTGTCCGTAGAGCTCCGAGACAGGATTGTGTTGAGGCACAGCTCTGGGGAAGGGTACCAAATAATGTCTGCAGCATTGAAGGGTCCCTAAGAACACAGTGGCCTCCATCATTCTTAAATGGAAGAAGTTTGCAATCACCAAGACTATTCCTAGAGCTGGCCACCCGGCCAAACTGAGCAATCAGGCGAGAACGGCCTTGGTCAGGGAGGTGACCAAGAACCCAATGTTTATTCTGACAGAACTCCAGAGTTCCTCTGTGGAGATGGGAGAACCTTCCAGAAGGACAGCCATTTATGCAGCACTCCACTAATCAGGCCTTTATGGTAGAGTGGCCAGACAGAAGCCACTCCTCAGTAAAAGGCACATGACAGCCCACTCGGAGTTTGCCAAAAGGCACCTAAAGAACTTTCAGAACATGAGAAACAAGATTCTCTTGTCTGATGAAACCAAGATTGAACTCCTGACACCATCCCTACAGTGAAGCGTGCTGGTGGCAGCATCATTCTATGGGGATGTTTTTCAGCGGCAGGGAGTGGGAGATTAGTCAGGATCGAGGGAAAGATTAATGGAGCAAAGAGATGCTTAATGCTTAGCGTCATACCCAAGAAGACTCGCGGCTGTAATCGCTGCAAAAGGTGCTTCAACAAAGTACTGAGTAAAGGGTCTGAATACTTATGTAAATGTGATATTTCAGTTTCTTATTTTTAATACATTTGCAAACAATTCTAAAAACCTGTTTTTGCTTTGTCATTATGGTGTATTTATTGTGTGTAGATTTATGAGGGAAAAAAACTATTGTATACATTTCTGAATAAGACTAACGTAACAAATGTGGAAGAATTCAAGTGGTCTGAATACTTTTCAAATGCACTGTAGCAATCGATGGCAGTGGAAACGGATTATATAATTTTGCAGTCAGTACATTCAAAAGCATGCCCAATAAATGTTGTACCTGATTTAGCTACATAGCTAATTTCCCTCTGAAGTCCCTAAATGGCTTGGTATTTCACAGTATAAATCCTATTAGAGAGCTGTGTGTAACACTGCACCCATATAGATGCGGTAAAGAGGTCAATGGAGTGCAGGCCGTGGGGGATAGAAGAAGGACACCGTGTTGGTGCAGATTCAGCCAATCTGATCTAACAAAGTGGATATTGGTCAAATCTGTCATGATTGATGTATTGTAACAGGCACACAATGTGATTACTAAAGTTCGATTAGGATATATTTCTCTGTTTTCGCTGCATACCATTTAGAAGTTGTCCCTTTTCAGGTTTAGAAGAAGTGACTGCTAAATGCTAACGCCTGTTCGTATAAGCTGGTAGCATAGCTAGCATACAGATATGGGTGGTGATATTCAGTCGTTTTTAACTAATGCAGTTGATTGGTGACGATGACATGGACATGTATTGGGGTTGACATCCATACAAACAATATACTCCGATTTTTATCTCAACGTAGTGTGAAATGTACATATAATCAATAGCCTAATTGTAGGCTAATTTTGCTGGGGCAATGAGGATATTCAGGATCTTTCCCCCACACGTTTCCATGTCATTTCCATTGTTTTGGTTGAGTTCCTTTGAACTCTTTACTGTATCTATTGAGAAAACAATGAGGATATATTTAATGTGCTGTTGGCTATGAGGTCACACCAGTGATGGATTTCATAAACTGGCAAATGGTCGAGCAGGGATTAATGATGTCAACTGAGGTCATAGACAGCTTACAAAAGGTAGACAGAAGGATGGCAAGAACCAGGTCAGCTGATATAGAGGTAGCTATTTTCAACCTGTGAAAGAATGCATTCTTACTGTGAAGATAATGCAAAGTATACAGAATAAACAAATTAGCCTAAATATTGCTATCCATTTAAGTTTCAGGAAAAACTGAGATACACTTTTGTGTGTGTGTGTCTGTTTGTGTGTGTACATGCATGTGTGTTTCAGCCTTGATTGTTTGTATACATCCTTTCCAACTGCTTTTGCAATTTCATGTGTACAGATCGCTTACTTGTTTCTGAAGCAAACTTCCTATACCTTTGTTTGCATGGGGCCTGTCTCTTATTATCTTTCCTGTCTGCCCTCAGTCCTTCAATCACTGGTGAAAAACAAGACTATAGTACCACAAGCATCAGGGGCCAAAGGCTTACCCAGCGCATCAGGGGCCAAAGGCTTACCCAGCACATCAGATGCATCAGGGGCCAAAGCCTTACTCAGCACATCAGAATCAGCTGTATGTAAAACGAACTCTTTATTTCTGTAACAAACTCTTTATCACTTGATTTCCTTTGCCATTAGTTAGTGCCTAACACTGCTCCAGCTAAGCTAATATAGTCTCACTATTAGCTTGTTTGCATGTTAGCTGTGTGTTGTTTCCCTAGAGTATGTGTTGTCTATATAGTGCCTCCCGAAATTATTCATACCCCTTGACTTATTCCACATTTTGTTGTGTAACAGCCTGGATTTTAAAATGGATTAAATAGATTTTTCTTTCTAACCCATCTACACACACCCCATAATGACAAAGTGAAGACATATTTTTAGAATTCTTTGCAAATGTATAGAAAATGAAATACACCTATATCTCATTTAATATACATTTAACATTTTAAACATTTAACAGAGTGACTTACAAAAGCAATTAGGGTTAAGTGCCTTGCTCAAGGGCACTTCGACAGATGTTTTACCAAGTCGGCTCAGGAATTTGAATCAGTGACCTTTCGTTTACTGGCCCAAAGCTCTTAACCTCTAGGCTACCTGCCGCCCCAATTCTTTATAGAAGCACCTTTGGCAGCGATTACAGCTGTGAGTCTTTCTGGGTATGTCTCCATAGCAGTGGGAAGATGTTTGGGAGTGCTGCACTTTTTTTTTACCCGCGCTACAGACATCTATATCGGTCTGCTAACACAGGTCTAGTAAAGGCCCAGAGCACTACTAATATATATATTTGTATTTTTTTTATTCCTTTAAAAAATATATTTTTCAGTAGGTGCTGCAAAAAACAACTTGGATGAGTAGGTGTGTCCAAAATTTTGACTGGTACTGCATGTCTCTAAGAGCTTTCCATACCTGGATTTTGCAACATTTGCCCATTATTCTTTTAAAAAAATCATTCAAGCTCTGTCAGATTGGTTGTTGACCATTGCTAAATAACCATTTTCAGGTCTTGCCGTAGATTTTCAAGTAGATTTAAGTCAAAACTGTAACTCGGCCACTCAGAAACATTCATTGATTTCATATGATTTGATTCCCTGTCTTATTGGTAAGAAATTCCAGTGTAGATTTGGCCTTGTGTTTTAGGTTATTGTCCTTTCCTTTCCCAGTGTCTGTTGGAAAGCAGACTGAACCAGGTTGTCCTCTAGGATTTTGCCACAACTATGCTTGAAAATGTGGAGAGTGCCCCAAACATAATACTTTGTATTCAGGACAAAAAGTTAATTGCTTTGCCACATCTTTTGCAGCATTACTTTAGTGCCTTGTTGCAAACAGGATACATGCTTTGGAATATTTTTATTCTGTACAGGCTTCCTTCTTTTCACTCTGTCAATTAGGTTAGTATTGTTGAAGAACTACAATGTTGTTGATCCATCCTCATGATGAAATCCCTGAGCTGTTTCCTTCTTCTCCGGCAACTGAGTTAGGAAGGACGCCTGTATCTTTGTTGTGACTGGGTGTATTGATACACCATCCAAAGTGTAATTAATAACTTCACCATGCTCAAAGGGATATTCAACAAAGGGGTTGAATACTTATTGACTCAAGACATTTCAGCTTTTCATTTTTTCTTATTTGTAAACATTTTGAGAAATATAATTCCATTTTGACATTATGGGGTATTGTGTGTAGGCCAGTGATGACAAAATCTAAATTTAATCCATTTTAAATTCAGGCTGTAACACAACATGTGGAACAAGTCAAGAGGTGTGAATCATTTCCGAAGGCACTGTAAACCCTGTTGTAGCCTCTAAGAAACCACTCCTTCATTCTAGTAGCTAGTATCAACTCTTAGTTTTAATATCTCATTTGATTGCTATTATTTGTCAGAAATAATTTAATGGTTTAATTGAACAACAGAAGACGACAACACAGTGTGATTGAAAGTGCCAACACTATTGAAATGCATGTCATCAAAATAGAATACATATATATATTTTATGGAGCATGTGTCAAGCCTCCAGTCCACACCGTGGATCACTATTTTCTCTCCTCTGGCTGGTAAATGTTGTTGGTGGGATCATTCCTAAACTGATACTCTGTACAGTCATGTGGAAGTTAATGGGTGCTAACTAACTAATCCCACTCCACTGCAATCTGTAGACAATGGATACTGATAAAGCTGCCATTAGTTATTTTTCACGTAGTCACTTTCTGCAAGCTTGGAATCTGGGTCTATTGTTTAATTTTGGGAGTGTCTTGTTGGAGGAAATGCAGTAGAAAGCACAGCCTCAACACAAAATAAGCTTTCAAAATGTTTTGTCAGAGATTTTAGCACAGCAACAGATGGCAAAGTCTGTTTTCTCAAGAATGAAAACGAGGATGTAAATCAGCAAATCCGACTTGTGAGAAGAACACATGGCTGGATTAAAGATTCTGCTAGGCTTCCCTCCTCAGGTTTAAAAACAAATCAAGGCCCACTACAGCAGGCATTACCTGAACTGTGAAAAGAGGTAGTCGACCATCAGCCAATTAGCCAATATTTCAATGATTATAAATGTATGCTTCCCGCTGCTTTGTGCTTCCCTTTCGTAATATGGTTGTGAAGCTCTTTTGAAAGTAATTATTCCTCACTGTCTTGTCTGTTCCTATTCCATGTCTATTCAGAAGATTATCAATGAGTTGATCTACACTGAACCCACTGTAGACTAAATGGTAAGTGTCACACAGTCATACTGTGTGTGTATACAGTATCACTCACTGTATTCACCCGGTCAACCACAAGGTTTTGTGGGCAGTGGCTGAATCTGGTGGCACAGATTGCTATTTGCATTAACCAAGTGCTCTAACCTCCTAAAGGAATAGTTAATTACTAAAGTTTGTCAGATGGTTTTAGGACTTCCAAATTCGTCTCGCATCGTATGAGTCCATGCCCCATGCCATTTGTTTTGTAGATCCAGCTATGCCGTTTTCCCAAAGGAATGAGAAAGATATGGGCACCATCTACTTCCTGTACACTCCCCTCCATAGGGATTTGGACAGGGATGCAAACGTTGTACATTTCATCAAGAATCAATGGGATCATATTCATTTATAAGTCCAAAAATGTATGGAGCAACTGCAGATTGCCTCTTTATGTGAATTTGTCCAAATACTTATGACTTCCTCAACTGGGGAGTCATGTGAAACATTTGATCTCAAATCCAAAATGGTGGAGTATAAAACCAAATTTGAAACGGTATCTTCACTGTCCAAAAACATATGAAGGGGAGTGTATACTGTGCCCATATTTCCTTCATTTGCCTATATTTCTCATGTCATTTTGACATAACTACTTTGAGTGTTTTACATTTTATTTGGTGAACTATGAGCAACTATGAGTGAACTTTGAGCAAGTGTATTGCATTATCTTTACAGACCAACAGGTAGAGGCATCCAACCAAGACAAGTCTCAGTGATGGTATTGATGACAGCAAACCCAACCATGCCAGATTCACAGGAAAGACTTCGGGTTTCCATGTTGAATTGCAAACTGCTGAACCACTAATACTTATGATTGGAAAACAATGACACAAGTCTGACAGAGATTGGGATACCATTACACAGACAGATAACGGGACATGAAAAAAACAAAACCAAGGTAAAATTCTGCTTTATATCGACCAAAACCATTGCAACTGAAAAACACTTCACATCCGCAAGGTTGTGGGTGGTTCGTTGAATGGTATGCAATGTCTGATATTTTGACCTTATCATCACCTGATTAGAGTAACTGAATTTAAACTGGTCTTTGGTTTACAATCAATGCAGTGTCCTTGTCTGCAGGAGTGTGTGGGCTCAATGCTTCAACAATAGCCCACAGTGTTCTGGTCTTGGACTTCATTGCTTTAGTTTTCACCGTTGTTCTTTGTTTCTTTTTGGACATGTTTTTCTCTCTTTGTGACTTGTAACAGTTTTGTATAGTCGGATCTGGGTCATATGAAAATGAAATTGACACATACCTCTACTGTAAGTTAGAAATGCATTGGGTCTTGGAATCCTAGTGATATTGTCCAATGGTAAATACTAGTACTGTGTATTTAACCAATCATTTAAGTTGAAGGAGAAAGGGTAATAAATGGTACGTCATGAGTTAGGCAATTACGTTATTTAAAAAACAGTCCTTTATTCCTTTTATTATACATGTACATATGTTGTACTCTCAAAAGGACGTAAAGTAAGTTGTACCTTGTGTATCAATAAAAGTGTCCTCTTCTTATTCAGTGTTTTGCTTGTCATTATGATGATCACTGATTATTTGGCATGGATCATAGGAACTAATGCTGCATTCAAAGCAACTGGGAACTCGGAAAAATACGAGACAAATCATGACATCAGTGATCTTCCAGTCGATGAGTCAGAGCTCTAAAAATAATTGTGCGAATTGTTTGCTGTTTAAGACTGTGTGATAACCTCTATATGCAATATTCCAGTCAAGGGAAAAGTAACATACCTTGGGATTACCATATCTAAGGATCAACAGAAAAGATGCTCATTAGATTGTATACCTATTATTGAAAAAAACAAAAATAAGTTTAATCATTGGTTTCAGAGGGATTTATCCTTGAAAAGGTCGAGTATTATTTTCTGAAGGTATCTCCACACTTACTTATGCAGCCCAGTCCCTATATCTTGACAACAAAATAGGTAAAGCGGTTGACCAGGTGCTTTTCAACTTCATCTGGAAAAATCGTACACATATTAGGAAATCTGTCATTATGAACTCGTATGAATATGGTGGTCTCAATTTTTCAGATTTTCATACTTTGAATAATACTTAAGATAAAATGGGCTACATTTTTTTCAAAGAATCCAACTTCAAATTGGAATTTCATCCTTCATCATATCTTCTCCCATTTTGGTGGCCTCAATTTTATGTTACTTTGTAACTGTAACATTGATAAGACTCCTGCAAATGTAACAGTTTTGCTTCCGTCCCTCTCCTCGCCCCAAACTGGGCTCGAACCAGGGACCCAAATCAACAACAGCCACCCCCAAAGCATTGTTACCCATCGCTCCACAAAAGCCACGGCCCTTGCAGAGCAAGGGGAACAACTACTTCAGGTTAACTAGCTAGCCATTTCACATCAGTTACACAAAATTATTTGCTTTTCATAGAGAAGTATTCTTAGCGTGGTCATTAATATATAAACATAATTGTTCCCCGCATAGGTATTTCATTTGGATCAATAAGGACATTTTGTATAGAAACAAGTCTTTATTTTTTAAAGAACTGGTTCAATTATCATATCCTGCTGGTGAGTCAGCTTTTTAATGCAGAAGGATTGTCACTCAATTATGAGGATTTTTTTTATCTCGTTACAATATCCCTGTAACACCTAGAGTTCGCCATAGTCGTTGATGCTATTCCATCTGGAACGCTCATGTCATATAGAGGTGTAGCCAGACCTCACCTTCTTGACCTACCCTCGCTTAATCCAGTTCTCTCCAATAGGGAAAATATGTTTCTCCTTCCTCCCTCAGAACAACAGATCTATACGTGCTTTATTTCAAAGGGATATTGTCTTCATTCCTTATGTCACAAGTTACTGGAATACATTGGTCACTAATATCTGTTGGAAAAAAGTCTGGTTATTACCACACAAATACTTGCTCGTTAACAAGGTCAAAGAGGTCTCTTTCAGAATGATCCATAAGTATTAAACAAAAAAAAAAGACATTAACATTGATTGTACTTTTGTTTTGAGCATCCAGAAACAGTTTCACATTTACTTTGGCATTGTCTACATGTAAAACAATTATGGAAAGATATTCACAGTTTTATAATTGACTTTTGTTTGTTATGGGAGAATGTGCTGCTCGGTTTCCTTAACCATAATAAAGATAAAAACAATTTTACCTCAATTATAATTGTGCTAATGGAAAAATGTCATATTCATAAATGTAAATTCACTAATAAAAAAAAAAACACTTCCGTGTTTTCTATAAGGAATTCGAGCAGTACAATTAAGACCATTCCACATTATTCTAATAAGAAAGTTGTTAAAAGAAGCACACATATTGATTGTTTTAAGGTCTTTGTATAATCTGTAATTTGTTGTACCCCCTAGCATGTTATCATTGTCTGTGTGTGTACTTGTATGTATACAGAGTATTCTACATTATATAAAATAAAATGAGCTCTAGAAAGAGCCCGAGTTCCCGAGTTGAAAGACCGTTAAAATCGATGTTTTCCAGTCGGAGCTTGTTTCTTTCTGAGTTCCCAGTTGTTTTGACCGCATTGAAGTCGGCAGTACAAGAGTTTTGAACGTGGCATCTGCTTGTCAGAACTAGAAATTCGGAAATGTCCGACATTTCCTAGTTCCGACTGGCGCCTGAACTCGGCAAAAGCATTTTAGAGGAAAGTGCTCTCGTCGTCAACATTGGTTCAACCCCAATAAAAAATGGCTTCTAAATTGCACGAGGGCAATATATATAATTGAATGTATTATTATTATGAATTAAACATTTTCTTGATAAAAACATAGGATTAAAAAATACAGCGAAAAAATTAAATTAATTATATATATGAGCAATGACGTGTCCGTCTCACACGAATGACGTGTCAACTTCAGCTCCACGCACAATCCGTTGTTTAGCCTCTACCTTTGTAGCTAGCTATGAATATTGTTTCAAGTTATGCTGTATGTAGAGTTAGCGACGTTTGCCCGACAGCTTTGTGAAATTTCACCGTAGAAAGTATTCAGTTAGCTACCAACAGAGAAGTGGTACGTTTAGAAGACCCCGCAACACCATTGGCTTGCTTAGGAAATCAGACAACAGGACTCTGATGCAAACTGTTTCGTAGCTACATGTATAGACATAATATTCCACGGTATCATTATTCCATATAGTACGCTCTGCAGAATGAATATCAGCATGGGTGCTAAAAATAAGAAGCGAGTGGTACTTCCAAGTCGACCAGATCCGCCCACTGTGGAGCAAATTCTTGAGGACATCAACAGAGCCTTTTCGAATGATCCAGTCTTCAACGTCCTGGAAGATGGCAACCAAGGTACGCACTATGCGCCTATGAATCTGGGTTGTATTCATTCGTCTGATTCCGTTGCAAAATATTTTACAATGGAAACAGTTTACTCCAGACGTAAATCGTTTTGCAACAAAAACGAGTTTCTATAGGACAAATTCGGTTAGGTCACTTCCCGTTTTGTTTGCTCTGTTTGCTTCCGGTTAGTTCCTAAACGGTAAAGAATCCTACTAATGAAAACACTCCAGTTCATCAGTCAAACAGATGGCAAGTCATTAAAGGTAGGCTCAGCGAAATTACGTTGCCAGGAGTAGCACCAAAACCGCGAGGAAAGGTTGAACCTCGTGCTTCAGTTGTTTCGGAAATTTACCGACTGTTTACTTTCTGCATCTATATCATATCGCTGAGTCTACCTTTAAGTATCCTGTTCATTGCCATGGTAGCCTGCCTTATTACTGTGAATTCAAACAGAGTTCTTTATTTCACCAAATGTAATGTTGAGCTTTCAGCAAATGGTCTTCTTGATTAGATAGCATATATGTTAACAAACCTGTAGAACTAAACTGGATGTTGTCGCTTTCCACAGATACCAAGAGGGGGTCCTCAGACAATGAAGCAGAGACAAAGTACCTTCAGAGCCGCAGGTACTTGGAGATGAACGAGCGGCTTCAGGAGGTTAGAGGTGAACTTGTGCAGCAGAGGGAGGAACTGTGGGTGGCCAAAGAGCAGTTGGAGAAGAGTGTGGCCGAGGTCAAAGGGAGAGCCCTCTGACCAGTCTTCCCTCACACCTCAGGGCTGGGGGAGCACATTACCTCAGCTTAAACAGATTCATCAGGAATTAACTTGGCTTCCTTGAGTCATGCCACCTCAATCTCGCAGAGGAGGGTCTCATAGCAGAAAATAGAAATTGGACACAACAGATTGTTGTTCTGACTCATTGGAGTTTAAATGTGTTTCATTAATTGGTGTGACTTTTCACGGAATGTTAAAGCAAATTAGTTGTCTACATGTTCTGTAATGACAATGAATAAAATAATTATTTGTGAACAAATATAACTTGGGTTATGTTCAATAACACTGACATGTGCAGGAGTCAGGCTACGGCTCATATGAATGTTATATTTTAACTTAAGGTCATTATGTAGTTAATGCAATGATCAAGTACATGTCAGTGTAGAGTATATCATTTTCTTAATTAGCTCAACTCAGTCTATGTCCACGTTTCATTGGCATGAATGCATGTTTAGTCGATTATAATTGAAAGCTCATATTATATTGCTTTGATATATTCAAGAAAAAGTCAAATGAAGCTTTACGTCAGCCAGGAAAATGATACACGTCCACAATTTATTTGATGAGAAAATGTATTATGATGACTTTCATTCCTTGGCCTATATCACATGGTACCATTTGCCTGTGGCCCTGTTTATACATGGCATGAGATTTCTTTTACCCCATATCTGATCTGCTATAATCCTTCTTTCCTTTCACCCCATGGTCCAACTTAATTTAGCCTATCCTAGTTGAAGCAAAGTGAGTAATATATAAATGACACTGATCTCACAGGACACCTAATTGCTAATACAGTATTCCAGTTCCCGAGTCATGGCTGATCTAAATCGGCTTTCTATTCCACCTTGGGAGGGAATTTCACTAGACTCGTTCACAAATCTTTCCGGTGCTTTCAAGCATTGAATCTAACTTTACGTAATTTAATGCCAGGTATAAACGAGGTCTATGACGTTCATGGTGTACAACCTTGGATCTTCTAATCTGATTCGTAACATACATTATACAACATTGCCGTTGTAAGAACCTTTACAAAAGATTAAGAATACTGTCTTGATCTTTGACAACTTTCCTATGTACTCCATTGTCACTACTAGTCTTTAAGGGCTGTTTATACATTATCAATGGCAATTGTGACAAAGGGGCTTGGTTAATTGCATTACTCAAATGCTTTGGAAATGTTACCTGACTCAATTTAACATTGTACATTAAATGAGAATAAACAGCTCTTAAATTCCATGGAAATCACGCCAGATTAGTTTCATTTCTGTCAAGCACTTCTCTCAATCGAATTGTCTTGGTTACATCTCTTAAGAGAACATATGAACAGGTGATGTTACAACTACAGAGAATATGCATTTTATTTCTAAGGTCTTTATGCTTGAGTTCGTTGACCTATCACTACTGACAGCAAGACGTTTAAGCGGATATTAACACCTTTCTGTAAATATTTCTACAGAATAATTTCTGTATGTGTACTCTTGTGTAGAACCCAACAGTTGTTTCTTAACGACCATCATCCACCATCACACCATATTGTACAGTGCCTGCTCTCTGATTACTTTAAGTGATTCTAGAGGCGTACACATATGTCATAGCATTCAATAGACAAAGGCATTTACAGCTATTATGTTGAAATAAAGTCATTCAGACTGTTCATCTACAATTAGAATCAATGAGCATGGCATATTCTCACTGCCACTTGATCCAGAATGGAGATGGACAAGAAATGCATGTTTGTTTCCATGGCTGGTTATTTTACTGTTGGTCTTTTTAAATAAGGAAGAATGCCACTGAGGAGAAGTTAATTTTAGTTCAACATCTACAATATTAACAGGTGTAATACAGGTGTATTTAGCATGCTGTAAGGAGCAACACAGAGTTGGTTTTGCTCGCTGGGAAGCTTATAGAGTTCTACTGCATGTCTGCACCAATGTTCCCTCAATTGTTTTGGTGCGCTGCGCAAATCAAATTTGAGGTCTTGTGAACGGAAACTCAAATGTTGTGGGAATTTTGTCCAACGCCCCGGCGTGTGTTTACAGTTTTAGACAGTAACGAATAGGCTATTGTGGCTATTTGAGCATAATGTAGGCCTACCAAGAAAACGAATGGAGCAAATCCCATAACATTCACATAGAAATAGCTTTTGATTTCTATGAAATAGTCTACAGTAGCCTATATGTGGTGTTCAATGCAGGCCTACATTGCATGAGTCTTTTAAAAACGTTTTTTCATTATGAAAGAATTGACATAAAACATTTTTTTTTACTTATTCTGTAACACCATGGGTAAAACAGGTGACTGTAAATTACATTGTATAGTATTATATGATGCAAGAAACCACTTTACAAAAATTCAATTAATTATTATTACCATACAGCGAATTAGACAATGAAGGCTACCCCTCTTCCTATTGGTTTATGTGTATATTCACGCCTGTCTCAAAATACAACACTGCCCCTTTAATTAAGACACAAGCTTTTTACTGGCTTTTCAACGAGCTTGAAATGTAGCTTACACGTTTTGTGCTATTGTATGAAGCAGTAACTCTCCATTGCTGATCTATACTTATCTATAACTGGGCTAATAACTCGCTATCTAGCAAAGAATATCAACAAATGTCTACACGCGCGGCTCTGATCTGAAAAGCGCATTCACTTGCACTCAGATCGTGGGCTACACCCGCAAATATAATTCTTCTCCGTTGCGCTCTGGCACTGCCTACAACAAAATAATAGACTAAATCTTGCAAAGATGGATTTGTTTTGTTGCATTAAAAATGGCCTGATATAATGTTGATTCGATCACAGAAAATGTTGCTATATATAATGTGAACTCAGTGAAGTTCAAACTCTTGAATCTCTGAGCCATCTGGCTTTTTTTCTGCGTGGCAGTTCTGGAGGAGGTTCACGGCTGCGCATGCGCTCAGTTTAGAGGGAACATTGGTCTGCATGCATTTACAATACCGCTTCTAAAACAGAATACAGTTGACATAGTGTTCCAGCAGTGCTGATTATTTAACGTTAACTATTGGCAATAATAATTCCTGCAGTGGTTCTAAAGTGAAGGCTAACAGTGTGGTATCCTCAGTAAATAGTGTGGCGAAGGCAAAGCAGTAACATGTGGGTACATAGTAAATACTTTACATAATATTATGTCCATATTTTGATGTATTTCAACAGTCTTTTTCAAATGAGTTTGGAGCCACAGTAGTACCCTTTCAAAAACACACAAGTCTTCCAGCTGGGTTTTCACTCAATGATTTGCATATTGTTTTTCAATAATGGTTGTTCCTTCATTTTGATGATGGTGCTGTATGTCTTGAAATCCACAGACAATTGTATTTTTTTCCTATGTTGTCATGTCTACACTAATCTTCTAACAAGCAATGGTTTATATACAAATACAAAAAGTACAAAAATGTGCATTTTGTACGAGATTAGGCTACTCCCCGTAACTCCTCTCTAAATATAGGATAGTGTTATTCTATCCAATGAAGTCCTGTCTTAATGCATACATCCAACTTGTATGAATGACATGTGGGATCAGATGATTTGAAATGACGAGTGTTCTTTTTTGAAGACATGTTTCTGATGCAGTGAGGAAAAAGAAGGTTCAATACCCGAGGTAAAAGGATTGATATACACAAGTATGTGTGTTAGTTTCAATCAGGAACACAGTAGGATTTTTATCATCTCAATTGTACAGAATTACATACGGTACTACGTAGTAGGTACTAGGCTTCAGATTTTTCACATGACTTCTCATTGATTGTTGTTGCTTGGCTCTGTGCATCTTGCAGGCAGCAGGCCATGGGGCTGGGTATGTAGTTGAATGGGGTGACCCGAACTGCCTTGCTGGGGGAGCTCTGACGGAAATGGCCGACGCCGCCTGTGTGAGTTTCCACAGAGTGAGCGTTTCCAGAGGATGCTGTGCTGTAACTCTTTAGGGATCCATCAGAGTCTCCATCTTGGCCAGAGCCAATGCTGATCTTTCTAAGGAGGGCTAGTCTCGTTGCCTCCTCTGAGATGATTGGAGCTGTCTCAACAGTTGGAGAGGTGCTTGAGTTGGTCTTGTTGGACGAGAAATCCTCTGTTTGGACTGTAGCGTCGCTCGTCTTTCTTGACTTTAGTAAAATGGTCGGCAGTTTCCTTGGCAGTGCCGGTGGTTTTGGTTTTGGCCCTTCAGGAACAGGCAACAGAGGCAATGCAGTAGATGGCAGAGTGCTCTTCAAGATTTGAGGCACATCCTCATCCCGAATCCTCCTCCAGGTGACTCTGTCATTGAGGTGTGATCCAGTTCTCTGCTGCTTCTTCTTTGTATCGTCCTCACTCTTGGCTCGCCCACTTGAGTCGGAGGACGAGGAGCGGAGGGAGGAGCGGCTGGTTACTCTGCTTAGTATGTTTATGCTGGGTGATGAGGAATGGCGCTTGATGTTGTCTCTTGCCTGTTGCTTGGTTGCGGAGACGTTTCTTGGAGGCACCCTGCAGGGACTCTCTGAGCTGGTTCTCCTGGCTGGACACCTCGTTGAGAGGTCTCGGTCACTAGAGCATGCTCTGGACAGAGTCACAGTCTGCCTTTGAAGCCCCTGCTCCTGCCTTGGCTCTTGCCTTTGCCCGGGGCCCTTTCCTTGCATTCTTCTTGGTCCCTGAGCAACTGCCTTTAGCTCTTGGCATCGAGATGAGCATAGGAAGACTGCAGGAGCACCTGGAATTGCTTTTCTGGGCGATGCGTGCTGCGAGGTAGGCACAGAGCGTGAAGACGAAATGTCACGTCTCATCCTTGTCTTTGATTCCTTGATAAAGGTCAATTGCCTCAGGAACCCATTACGGTCAGACTCGCTGCTGCTTGAATGGGTAGATGTCATGCGGACTAAGTCAAAACGATTTGCTGGAGGGATTATTTTTCCAGCCACCTGACTGTTTTGTCTGCTAATACTTGTAGGTTGGTTGGTTACCAATGGCGATAGAGTTCTGGACTGTCTTGCTGCATTCTGCATGAAGGGTATTCGGACGGGTGACTTCTGTGTTTTGTGTCCTGGAGGTATTGGGCTCTGATTTGAAGGAACAGTGGAACGTCCCTTCCTTTCAGGTGGACTACTTGCTGGTGTGTTATCTTTTTGGGGAACAGATTTACTTGTTTGTGAGGGGGAGATTATTTTCTTCTGTGACTGTCTCGATGGAGTAGAGCTTTGAGATGATCCAGAGGATGAGCTCTTTGGTATCCTCGGAGGTGGGGTTGAGCTTCTTTTCGGCAAACACCACTGTGTGGAGTCCAGGGGTTGTCCCAAACGGTGGAGACTCTTTGACCTCTGTTGAGCAAGGTTTGGATTCTTTGGAGCATCTGTTTTGGGGGATTCTTTATTAGGAGGCGGCCTTTGCGAAAGGTTTGTCTCTTTCTTAGGCGTGTATGTCACTGTTCTACCTCTGAAGACCACTGGTAGATTTGGAACTGGTTTACGTTGGTTAAAGTCCAGTGGTTTGTTTGCTTTTTTGTCTTTAAAGATCTTCTTTTCTTTAGGCGTAAAGCTAGATCCAGACATGAATGAGAGGACCGATTCAGTCTCTTCAGAGGAATGTTCTTGAGACTTTGACGCTTGTAACCTTGTGACAACAGAATTAGCTCCTTCTTGTATTACTCTCCATTCAACACTGTTGAGGTCTGAGTCTTTATCAGATGCTATATCGTCACTGTCAAAGTTTTGTTCGTTGTTCCATCCACCGGACACTTTCTGCATGTCGTTTCTTTGTTTCTGCTTCTTCTCTGCTTTCTTTCTTGCAGATAGCTTCTTCCTCTGCTTGGGCATTGCAGATGTTATGCATTTTTGCAGAAGATCATCCTCTGAATCCATACTGACTGAGCTTGGTGAGCTTTGTTCCTCATACTGATTGTGGATGTGCATTGGTCTTGTTTGTTGGATCTGGTTAGATATCTTGTTGTGTTTGTTTTTCACCCATACTTGCTGGGATTTTGATTGGTGTTCCTCAAATTCTGCATCACTCAAAGAGCTAAGAGATGAACTAAGAGAGTAACATGGGGGTGTTTCCTCCATGATTAGTTTGTGCTTGATCCTATTAAAGCCTTTGGGTCTTGTCTGGGAATTGTCAATCCGACCAATATTAGTCATACTTCGGGAGAGAGTGTTTCTGCTGGACTCTCTCATCTGTTTTCTCCCTGTCCTTTTCATCACTCCCTCCTCTTTGTCTGTCTGGTCATCATTCAAGCAATAAATGGCTTCCCCTGTAGGTGTTGGATGGGGCATGGACTGAAAAGCCTTATTTCTCTCTAGTGCTCTCTGAATTTGGTTCCCTTCTGTGTTTTGCTTTATGATAGGTAGATCCAGTTTCCTTGTCAGGACCTGTCCCTGCTTTTGTCTTTGTTGATTGGGTGATTGATCACGGTTTCTCTGATTAGCCACTCTATCAGCAACTTCTTTGCTCTGCATCAGTACTCTTTGAGTGGGAATGACATGTTTGATTGACCTGCTCATTTGATTGACTGGTATGTCAGGCTGACTGGTAATTTTAGTGGGTTTGTGGAAGTGCGAGAAAACCCGAAGGTCTTCAATTCTCTTTGCCTCTTGATCCAACAATTCCTGTTTGTTTATACTTCTAACCCTCCAATCTTTTGCCCCCTTGTCCCTCACTGGGTAATGAAGTGTTTCGTCACTTAACGATGTCGTGCTGGAAAAGTTGACAGGGGTGCCCTCAGCAGAATCAGTGTATGATGAATCATCAAGATATAAGTCCTTTTGTTGCAACACAATCCTTCTCCCTGAGCACATTTGATTGGCATTGCTAGGAACCATCATATAAACAGGTATAGGTTTTCGGGTTTGTGAGTTTAGAACATGGGTGGGTAAGGTGGAGAGCAAGGAGGGCATTACTTTCCTGAACTTGGTGGGCATTGCTGAATTGATGCATTCTTTGAGAATTTCTATATCATCATCTGAATTGCCCTCACTATATCTCTCCCCTTGGTCCATAAAAGAAGGATGCTCATTGTCATCTCTATCTCCATGAGCCCTTGGGAATGATGGATTGTTGTCCTTTTGCTGGAGTAAGGGAGTCAATTTCAGTTCCACATCCTTCTGAATGTAGTGCTCATGAAGAGGTAGAGCACTCAAGCTGGAGGCACATGAAAAGTTCTCTGTGGGTTTTTCTACTGTAAAATAGATCATGGTCTCCAAATCTGGAGGTAAGTTGATCCTTTCCTTAAAGTCTGCAACTTCCATGAACTTGCGCAAGCTGCTTTCCCACTGCCCTGCTGTCCCAGCATTTTGGGTTTCTGGTCCATTTGATTCAGTAAAGCATGGGGTTTTGCTTCGACTGGGGGGCATGGTTTGCCCTGGACTGTCAGGAAGATCACTTGGACTTATGGTTCCACTGATCATTCCGCTGCATGGATCACTAAGTATGGAGCTGGCAATTGAATGAGACTCAAAGCTACCCAGTGAGCTGACCGAGCTACAACGGCTCATCACAAGTGGGGTCTCATGGATGTAATTCTCTGATGAACTTGAAGGTGATCTGTCCTCAAGTATGCCTGGTGATACACCCCTGAGGAACACCTTTTCACGTTTGGTGGGGCAGGGAATTTCAATAGGATCAGACCCAATGCTCAGACAGGTTTTTGAATCAGTGACTAGCAGTTGGCTATCACTTAAATCCTCCAGGGTCTCATTCTCCTCCTCCCTATTGACCAGATCCCCATCTTCCATTTCAATGATCTCAAGTGATGAGTCACTCTCCAACTCATTTTCACTTTGACTCTGTCCGTCAAGAGCTCCATCACCAGAGGAGAGGGAGGACAGGGAGCTGCAACGGGAGAAACAGATTGGGGTGTTCTCCACTGAATACTTCTGCAGTGTCTCCATTGGGCCAATGGTTGGACTTCTAGCAGAGCTCATTGGAGAAAACTTGCCTAAACTCCCTCCAGTCATCACAGTTGGGACCCAGGCTTGTCTCCTCATTGCTTGAGCTGCCTGCACATTGATGGCACTTTTTGCAACACCAAACTTGGAGACACTTTGAATTAGAGGGACATGTTGGTAGGAAGGGGACAGCTTTATGGAAGTCATGCTGACATCAGAAGAGAGTTTAGTTGATGCACTAGCTGGTGTTTGTGGGGGCAGCTCTTGGCTCTTCTCTGTTTCTGTGCTATTTAGTTCAAGCAATTGAACCTCTTTGTTGTCCACAGAATCTCTCTCTGGCACATCGATCGGACTTGTCGCATTGAGAACATGAGCTCTGATGTTAAGATATTCTTGATGGGCCACCTTAAGATCAAGCTTGTTTGGTCGTCTTTGAGCTATTGCTGATCTCGCTGAGGGCCTAATCTGGTCCTTGCTACCACAATAGCCATCACTGGTACTGCCACTGTTGAGACTGTCAGTGGACAAACTTGCATGGGTGGTTTTGAGACGTAAGAGAGCATAGGCTCTGTTTAGACGTTCCCTGTTTGCAAAGTTGCTGGTATCAGAGAGGCGGCAGGGGGAGCATGACTTGGCCCGGGCCTCATGGAGTTCATCTGATCCATAAGGCCAGTCTGCAAAATGGTCCTCTGAGCTAAGGCTGAAGCTGTCCTCCGAAGATGTATGCATGGTAATGTCCTCCACAAGCTTATCAATCTTGGCCACAGTGTTGGTGATCTTTTTTGCTAATTTTCCTGCTGCAACAGACACCTCGTCTTCTGGAGGTGCGGGCCTCTTATCCTCTGTCTGTGGTGGCTCCACGTCTCTCTCCGGTTCACTGTCCTTCTTGCGAGGCTGGTTTTGAAGAAAGTTGGAATTGGTCAGGAACATGGAGAGCATGGAGAAACTCCCTGTATCCAGACTACTGGAGACATTAGGGGCCTCATCATCGTCAAAGCAGCCTGAGTCAGATGCATAATCCTTTGCCAGGCTCTCGATATGCCGCAGCGGCTTGTTAATGCTTGGATGCTTGGGGCTGCTTTGTTTTTCAATGGAATCAAATGTTTCAGCAAGGTGCTTTGCATCTAGCTCAGCCTCCAGTGCTTTCTGCTTCCTCATGTAGAGCGAGGGCATGCAGGAACCAGGGGATATGACCGCAGCATCCTTATACTTGAGGGGCCGATTTGTGAGCAGGTTCCGTAAAGCTGCGGCACTTCCCATGGCTATCATTTTGTGCTTGGAGTGGATGAGGTTGCGCAGCATGCTGACTGCTCCCAGGTCCCACAGCAGCTCCTGGTCCTTGGGACTGCGGGCAGAGAGGTTCCAGAGGGTCCCACAAGCATTACTCACAATCGTCAGGCTGTGAGAGCGCAGGTGCTGAAGCAGTGTTTGGAGGCAGTTGTGGTCCCTGAGGATTTGCCTGAATTGAAAGAGAGAAAAAACGTATTAGAATTAATTTTGTGGTTATTTACAGTTGAAGTCGGAAGTTTACATACACTCAGGTTGGAGTCATTAAAACTCATTTTCCAACCACTCCACAAATGTCTTGTTAACAAATTATAGTTTTGGCAAGTCGGTTAGGACATCTACTTTGTGCATGACACAAGTAAATTTTCTAACAATTGTTTACAGACAGATTATTTCACTTATAATTCACTGTATCACAATTCCAGTGGGTCAGAAGTTTACATACACTAAGTAGAATGTGCCTTTAAGCAGCTTGGAAAATTCCAGAAAAAGATGTCATGGCTTTAGAAGCTTCTGATAGGCTAATTGACATAATTTGAGTCAATTGGAGGTGTACCTGTGGATGTATTTCAAGGCCTACCTTCAAACTCAGTGCCTCTTTGCTTGACATCATGGGAAAATCAAAAGAAATCAGCCAAGACCTCAACATTTTTTTAGGAGAACTCCACAAGTCTGGTTCATCCTTGGGAGAAATTTCCAAACGCCTGAAGGTACCACGTTCATCTGTACAAACAACAGTACGCAAGTATAAACACCATGGGACCATGCAGCCGTCATACCGCTCAGGAAGGAGACGTGTTCAGTGTCCTAGAGATGAACGTACTTTGGTACGAAAAGTGCAAATCAATCCCAGAACAACAGCAAAGGACCTTGTGAAGATGCTGGAGGAAACGGGTAAAAAAGTATCTACATCCACAGTAAAACAAGTCCTATATTGACGTAACCTGAAAAGCCGCTCAGCATGGCAGAAGCCACTGCCATTAAAAAAGCCAGACTACGGTTTGCAACTGCACGTGGGGACAAAGATCGTACTTTTTGGAGAAATGTCCTCTGGTCTGATGAAACAAAAATAGAACTGTTTGGCCATAATGACCATCATTATCTTTGGAGGAAAAAGGGGGAGGCTTGCAAGCCGAAGAACACCATCCAAACCGTGAAGCACGGGGGTGGCAGCATCATGTTGTGGGGGTGCTTTGCTGCAGGAGGGACTGATGCACTTCACAAAATAGATGGCATCATGAAGAAGGGAAATTATGTGGGTATATTGAAGCAACATCTCAAGACATCAGTCATGAAGTTAAAGCTTGGTCGCAAATGGGTCTTCCAAATGGACAACGACCCCAAGCATACTTCCAAAGTTATAGCTTAAGGACAACAAAGTCAAGGTATTGGAGTGGCCATCACAAAGCCCTGACCTCAATCCCATAGAAAATGTTTGGGCAGAACTGAAAAAGCGTGTGCGAGCAAGGAGGCCTTACAATCCTGACTCAGTTACACCAGCTCTGTCAGGAGGAATGGGCCAAAATTCACCCAACTTATTGTGGGAAGCTTTTGGAAGGCTACCCGAAACATTTGACCCAAGTTTTTAAACAATTTTAAGGCAATGCAATACTGATTGAATGTATGTCAACTTCTGACCCACTGGGAATGTGATGAAAGAAATAAAAGCTCAAATAAATCACTCTACTATTATTCTGACATTTCACATTCTTAAAATAAAGTGGTGATCCTAACGGACCTAAAACAGGGAATTTTTACTGGGATTAAATGTCAGGAATTGTGAAAAACTGAGTTTAAATGTATTTGGCTAAGGTGTATGTAAACTTCCGACTTCAACTGTATGGCAATAATTATTAAACTGTTGCACTGATATACAGTAGAATTCAATTCAAGTAAATACCTGTAATCATCCCGTGTGGCCACAAGACTGGAAACATTGCGCAGGATGCCACCTCCACTCTCGATGATTGCCAGTGAGTTGGTCTGACATCTGTAGGTGAGGGTGCTGACCAAGAAGCCCAGAGCCCCATCTACTGAGCAAATGGCTACCTTATTCTCAGGACTGTGTGCTGACAGGTTCCACAGAGCACTGAGGAGGCTTTTCAATGTGGATTCCTAAAATGGGATTTTACATTTACATTACATTCGAGATTAGAATTGTGCAGATATTTTGCCATTGTTTCCTTTGGTTATTGCTTTGGTTACAATTGCCACCATGCATCGATGACATTATCTCAGTGTGATCTTACTTTTGTGGCTTGAAGAGCACAGGTTATCAATCCTGTTACACTCCCTATGTCCCTAAGGACCCTCTTGCTGTTGATGTCTGCACGCCATGACAGATTTCTCAGAATACTAGACACTACCTGTGAGGGGAAAAATAGATCTCTTTAGCCATGTGGTACTGGAAACATTGACTTAAACCACTGAAACTGAAAAGAGTAATGTCTCGTGGTTCTGAAATGTTGACAAAACATAAAACACTCAAGTAGTTAGGATAGTAGTAACCATGTTGTACCTGATGTAGTTCCTCACTATCAGATGCAAGTTGGGCAACAATGGCCTGCAGGCAGCTTTTCTTTGTGCAGAGAGTGGCCTGTGTAAAAGAGAGGTCAGACAGGAGTCATTTATCTTGAATAAAAAAATATTCTTAACAATTGGGATAAATATGTATCCCTCTCAGTTTTTTTAATGCTTTTCTCATGATACATTACCTTGTTGACGACATCTCCGAACGTGAGGTTTGTCAGCGCCATGCCTGCGTAGCGTCGAAGCGCCATATTGATGGGATCGTTCTTCATTCCGTACAGCTCCTGGTCCAAGTGCATTAGCTCTGCGACTACCTGCAACCCCCCTAAACAGAGACACACCATGCACATCACAAACTGAACAATCACTTCATTCACATATAATATTATGTCAGTAAGGTTATGCTTTATCATCTTTGCTGGAAGTATATTTCCCATTGACATGTTGTTCACTAACCTAGTTCATTCATGGCTTGTCGGTATTCCTCCTCAAAGGAGAGCTTCATGACAGCACACATAGCCTGGCAGATCTGGGGCTCCAATGTCTCAGGGATGTCTGAATACAACACAGACAAGTACAGATGGAATTACTTTCACATTCACAGTATAATCCACAGTGTGCTATAGAGATGGCATTAATCGCCTAAAATAATCCTGCTTCCCTCCACTACTAACCTGTGGTTGTAGTACCTCCGGGGGAGGGCCTCCCCACATGGCCCTCGATCCAGTCCCAGCCGCTGTCACAGTGCGAGCGGATCTGCTCCAGCACGTGCAGCACCCTCATCTCCCGCCGGGCTTGGCCTTCGTCTGGCTGGGAGTACACTATGTTGTGCAGGGCAGCGCTGGCTCTGGATCGGGCCTCCCGGCTGCACCCTGTACTTCCATCCGCCTCTCCGGCGCCCCCTGGGCCGTCGTGAAGGATCTGCACCAGCAGGGGTACACAGCCTGACTTGCGCATGGCGATGCAGCTGTCTTGGGAGCTGGACATGGTCAGCAGAGTGCGGGACATCTCCTCCCTGTCCCGGTTGGCCAACATGGAGAGCAGCCAGAACACCATCTCCACCTAATCCAGATAAAATACAAAATGGCCGTGGTGAGTACGTATTTAATTCACCCTCATTTTGACTTTTGTATTTTAAATACTTGTATTTTACTACAATATTTTACAACAACGACTTGAGAAGAATGTTGGATGTTATAATATTGGCATGCATGACCAACGAATCGGAAAATGGTGGATGGATAGTATCATATGCATGGAAGCTCCACTTTTGCTACACATGGCAGGGCAATGGGACCATTATTGTCCACCTAAACAAATATTCATCTAGATAATGCAAAGCCAGTAATGTAAACTGCATTGTAGATCTGAACTGGCATTCATCATACTAAATATGTAATGGTGCCCTTACTTTGCTTCCATCTCCTTGTGCATCAATCGCAGAAGAAGACGACACATTTTCTGTTTCACAGCTTGAGATCTGCAAATACAGAAAGGGATAGGAAATGGCATGGTTTTAAAATGCTTCATGTCAATGAGGGTCAAGTAATGTGCATTATTTCTTGTTTTGCAGCATGAGAGTCATGTTTGCTTTGAACTTTCAAAACAGTCTTCACGATCAAGCCGGTCCCCAAGTGCCCTCGAGAAAATGTATTCGGTCATTAATTGCAGACTAAATCTCTAAATTACGTAGAGATGTATGGATCAATCCTAAAGGTTATGTAAATGAGAACAAAATTGTTATATATAAATTATTCTATAATTTCCATTTGTGTATGTTTCTTTGATCTAACAGACTTAATTTTGAAATAATGCCATTTGAATGGAAAGATTGATGCATTATTTATTCACAGTATGTTAGCTAGTATCTCATGAATTATTGTACAAATATAATTATACCTGATAGGTAGGCCTAAATAAATAAGAAATGTATGCAGCTGCTGGCATTGGTAGATCATTGGAATTTCATACAAGTTAATAAACAAATGTTCTAAATTTTCTGTTCAATCCTAAGTATTTAGGAGTCAGCGTCAAAAAGCAGAGTGAGATGGTATTGTCAATAGACCACTAACAGCTACAGTGCCTTCTGAAATTATTCATACCCCTTGACTTATTCCACATTTTGATGTTACAACTTGAATTTAAAATTGATTAAATTCTCACCCATCTACACACAATACTCCATAATTAAACATTTATTTTAAATTATTTACATAAGGATTCACACCCTGAGTTAATACTTTGTAGAAGTACATTTGGCAGGGATTACAGCTGTTATTCTTTCTGGGTAAGTCTCTAAAATTCTTCAAACTTTGTCAAATTGGTTGTTGAGCATTACTAGACAACCATTTGCAGGTCTTGCCATAGATTTTCAAATAGACCTTTTGTGACTAGGGGGGCAGTATTTTCATTTTTGGAAAAATAACGTTCCAGTAGTAAACGGGATATTTTGTCAGGACAAGATGCTAGAATATGCATATAATTGACAGCTTAGGATAGAAAACACTCTAAAGTTTCTAAAACTGTAAAAATATTGTCTTTGAGTATAACAGAACTGATATTGCAGGCGAAAGCCTGAGAAAACTCCAATCCGGAAGTGCCTCATGTTTTGAAAGCGCTGCGTTCCAATGCGTCCCTATTGAGCAGTGAATGGGCTATCAACCAGATTACTTTTTCTCCGTATTCACCAAGGTGTCTACAGCATTGTGACGTAGTTTTACGCATTTATGTTGAAGAATACCCGTAAACGGCTACATTGCGCAACTGGTCACCTGATGGCTCCCAGAGTGATTGTCGTGTAAAATACAGAGGTAGCCATTATTCCAATCGGTCCTACTGAAAAAACAATTGTCCTGGTGGATATATTATCGAATAGATATTTGAAAAACACCTTGAGTATGGATTATAAACAACTTTTTCCATGTTTCTGTCGATATTATGGAGCTAATTTGGAATATTTTTCTGCGTTTTCGTGACTGCAATTTCCGGGAGATTTCTCAGCCAAACGTGAAGAACAAACGGAGCTATTTCGCCTACAAAAATAATATTTTTGGAAAAAAGGAACATTGGCTATCTAACTGGGAGTCTCGGAGTGAAAACATCCGAAGCTCATCAAAGGTAAACGATTTAATTTGATTGCTTTTCTGATTTCCGTGACCAAGTTACCTGCTGCTAGCTGGACTAAATGCTATGCTAGGTTATCGATAAACTTACACAAATGCTTGTCTAGCTTTGGTTGTAAAGCATATTTTGAAATCTGAGATGACAGGGTGATTAACAAAAGGCTAAGCTGCGTCTCAATATATTTCACTTGTGATTTTCATGAATAGGAATATTTTCTAGGAATATTTATGTCCGCTGCATTATGCTAATTAGTGTCAGTCGATGATTACAATGGGGCCACTCAGGAACAGTCACTGTCTTCTTAGTAAGACACTCCAGTGTAGATTTGGCCTTATGTTTTTGGTTATTGTCCTACTGAAAGGTGAATTAATCTCCCAGTGTCTGGTGGAAAGCAGACTGCACCAGATTTTCTATTTAATTTATTTTTTATCCTGAAAAACATTCTAGTACTTAACAATTACAAGTCTGTGAAATGCTGCTTTAGTGCCTTGTTGCAAACAGAATGTATTTTTTTGAATATGTTTTATTCTGTACAGGCTTCATTCTTGTCAGTTAGTTACTCCACAATAAAAACCTACAATATTAAACTCTATAACTGTTTTAAAATCCCTGATCTGTTTCCTTCCTCTCTGGTAACGGAGTTAGGAAAGACACCTGTAACTTTGTAGTGACGGGAAGTATTGATACACCATCCAAAGAGTAATTAATAACTTCACCATGCTCAAATGGATATTCAATGTCTGCTTTTTCTAGGTGCCTTTCTTTGCGACCATTGAAAAACCTCACTGGTCTTTGTGGTTGAATCTGTGTTTAAAATTCACTGCTCGTGTCACGACTTCCGCAGAGGTCAGTCCCTCTCCTTGTTCGGGCGGTGTTCAGTGGTCGACGTCACCGGTCTTCTAGCCATTGCCAATCCACCTTTCATTTTCCATTTGTTTTGTCTTGTTTTGTTTCCCCGCACACCTGGTTTGCATTCCCTCATTACTCGTATTGCATATAACCCTCTGTTTCCCCCCATGTCTGTGTGTGGAATTGTTATATGTAAATGTATGTGTACTCCAGGCTGGTTTGCGCCCCGTGTTATTGTAACCCGTGTGTGTTTTGTTTTGTGTTTTGTTCGCCTCAATAAAGGGCTCCATTTGCTTCCCATTTCTGCTCTCCTGCACATGACTTCCCTGCAGCCAGTTACACACACCTTTACAGCTCGACTAATGAACCTTACAGAGAATTGTATGCGTGGGGTACATAGAGGAGGTAATGATTTAAAAAAATCATGTTAAACACTTATTGCACAAAGTCCATGCAACGTATTGTGACTTGTTAAACATATTTTTACTCCTGAACTTAAGGCTTGCCATAAATAAGGGGTTGAATACTTATTGACTCAATTTCAGCTTTTAATTTTTAATTTGTAAAAATGTCAAAAACATTGTGTGTAGGCCAGAGACAAAAAATCTCAATGTAATCCATTTTATATTCAGGCTGTAAAACAACAAAATGTGGACAAAGGGGTGTGAATACTTTCTGAAGGCACTGTATAAATACATTTAATTTCAGCTAATTTAATTTCAACTCTATAATATCTTGGCCCTGCAGACAGACATACTCTTCATCAGGTACCAGCTGCACACTCCAAGCATACAGACACACTCCATTTACATTCGACATACCAATTGGCTACATCACAAATCATCAGAGAATATCTATCCACTCTTTTATCCTCCCAACCCATCACCATGGTAACCATTGGTGCTGCAGGGTGTGTGTGCGTGTGTGTGTTTGTGAGAGAGCCTGTGCCTGATCACACCAAAGACTCACTCTCAGACAAAGGGGGAGGGCTATAGACATATGCTTGTCTGAATAGCTCCATGTTGTAAGCAATAAAGTGTTATCTTGCCAATAACAAGACAACCATGCTAAATGTGTCTGTGTTTTGATGGATTGAATCTGCAGTAGCTTTTACCCCATTAATTGTCGCAGTTCAAATACATAATCAATAGCTTACAATGTATTGACCAGGAACCTGCTGTCTGCTACAAGATGGATGACAATAGCCCTGAAAAGCATGGAACAATGTGTCTATTGTATAAAAATTAAATAAACTAGGCAAGTCAGTTACAATGACGGCCTACCAAAAGCCCTCCTGCGGGGACGAGGGCTGGAATAAAAATATAGGACAAAACACACATCACGAAAAGAGAGACAACACAGCACTACATAAAGAGAGACCTAAGACGACAACATAGCATGGCAGCGACACAACATGACAACGATATGGTAGCAACAACAACATGGCAGAAGCACAACATGGTACCAACATTATTGGGCACAGACAACAGCACAAAGGGCAAGGTGGAGACAACAATATATCACAAGAAGCAGCCAAAATTGTCAGTAAGAGTGTCTAAGTCTTTGAATGAAGAGATTGAGATAACTGTCCAGTTTGAGTGTTTTTTTGCAGCTCGTTCCAGCCGCTAGCTGCAGCGAACTGAAAAGAGAAGCGACCCAGGGTTGTGTGTGCTTTGGGGACCTTTAACCGAATGTGACTGGCACAACGAGTGTTGTATGTGGAGGATGAGGGCTGCAGTAGGTATTTCAGATAGAGTGAGTGAGGCCTAAGAGTTTTATAAATAAGCATCGACCATTGGGTCTTGCAATGGGTATACAGAGATGACCAGTTTACAGAGGAGTATAGAGTGCAGTGATGTGTCCTATAAGGAGCATTGGTGGCAAATCTGATGGCTGCTCGAGAGCACCCTTACCTGCCGATCTATAAATTACTTCTCTGTAATCTAGAATGGGTAGGATGGTCATCTGAATCAGGGTTAGTTTGAAAGAGGAGCAATTACGATAGAGGAAACCAAGTCTAGATTTTACCTTAGCTTACAGCTTTGATATCTGCTGAGAGAAGGACAGTGTACTGTCTAGCCATACTCCTAAGTACTATAATGAGGTGACTACCTCAAGCTCTAAACCCTCAGAGGTAGTAATCACACCAGTGGGAAGAGGGGCATTCTTACCAAACCACATGACCTTTGTTTTGGAGGTATTCAGAACAAGGTTAAGGGCAGAGAAAGCTTGTTGGACATTAACAAATCTTTGTTGTAGCCCCTTTTATTTATTTATCCCTGCAGCCTGGCACTATAGAGATCGTTGATATTCTCCTATAGAGCACCCACAGACAGAAACACAGACGGGCCAGTCTGGGACCCAGGTAACATTGTTTTAGGCAACCGAAACACACCTCCCTTTTTTGCCAAGTTTGCAGTCCCTAAGCAACTCTATATTTTCTGGGAGGAGCGACCAATTGGAGCCGAGCTAAAGAGGGGTAAAGCCTGCATTCTGCATAGCAGCATGGCAGCACTGGAGAGCATAGCTAGGGAGCGACACAAGGTGAGAGGGATAGAGAGAGAGAGAGATGCGGCTGGGCCTGCTGCGCAGTGCAGCAGCTAAGCTCAGTCAGCTCAAGGTTAATATAAAAGTGGATTTTCAGTATATTACATGATAACAGCATTCCACACTCTACAGGATTAGATCCTACTGTATAATAGGTATTCTGTAAATAGTCACAGTGCACTGTCCTTATTAGAATCATATGTTCAAGCAACAACCCCCCATAAAATCCATATAGGATGGAATAAACATCATTGGCATGTACAGTAAATACTAATAAAATATTATACTCATGTAAAACAGGTGATTCTGTATTAGAATTTTAGTTTGAATTGATAACAAAATAGTACTAAGGCCCAATCAAACTGTCCCTTCATAAAATGTACAATATATTGTTTGGAAACCAACAGATCTTTTTTTGTTTATCCCTGTTTTTCTAGGCCAAAGGTTCGTCCAGGTTGAATCTGATAAATTATGAAATTGCCTCAATCGAATTGTCTACAATGATTTATTTAAACTAGTTCATAATTAATTAACCCAAAGTGGAACCCCCTCAAGTAAAACAACTGATTATGTGAATCAATATATGAACTCGTTTAAAACCTGAAACTCCCAAACTTGGTGTAACCAGTTAATTACCGTATTCAAATTCACAATTATCAAATTTCAACCAAAAACAAAATGATCTCATCGGTGTTGCTCAGCAATATCAAATGAATGGGAGCAGCTTGTGGGTTTTCCAGGCGTAGACACGGGGAGCCAAGCCCACCCAATAAGATTGGCTAATATACATAAATCATTTTGATTTCATTTGTATGCGGGACATGATGTGTCTTTACTTGACTTGGGCATGAGCTCACCGGAACGGAGGACCGGCACCTCCTGTAGAATATTATCTCGGTACCGGTACCCAACTCAAGCACTGGCCTAAACATGCATTCACCGTCAGATAGAATTCATAGCAAGCAGTAAGGGGGTGCTGGGAAAACTAAAGAGATTGACAACTTGTAAAGTAAACAAGTAAAATGGCCAAACGAAGCTCACTATGAGATTTTTTTCAAGAGGCAGTGTATAGACGAGAATGTTGGAGCATTTGTCAAGTTATTTGATATCAGTGATTTAGCCATGAAGGGCCTCCACCCTCTAGATCAATCACTGATTGCATTGATCTAATTGGAGGGCCTTAAAGACAGTTTGGTACATTCAGAGACACTGATCACCACTACAACACTGTTTTTATGCAACACTTTCAGAAATCATGAACGCGCCCTCCGCTGAAACATGACCATCAGTCCAGTGAAATAAAAAAATGTTTTTTTAAATAAACAAGTTATTTCAACTTATGCTCCGATGTGCCTCACAAGTTATAGGCTATAACAACTGACCTTTTACCAGTGTTATCATACAGCTTAGCTATAAGAACGGACCTATTACCAGTGTTATGATACAGCTTAGCTATAAGAACGGACCTATTACCAGTGTTATCATACAGCTTAGCTATAACAACTGACCTATTACCAGTGTTATCATATAGCCTAGCTATAACAACTGACCTATTACCAGTGTTATCATACAGCTTAGCTATAAGAACGGACCTATTACCAGTGTTATCATACAGTTTAGCTATAACAACTGACCTATTACCAGTGTTATCATATAGCCAACTGACCTATTACCAGTGTTATAACAGCTTTGCTATAACACCCTATTACCAGTGTTATCATACAGCTTAGCTATAACAACTGACCTATTACCAGTGTTATCATACAGCTTAGCTATAACAACTGACCTATTACCAGTGTTATCATACAGCTTAGCTATAACAACTGACCTTTTACCAGTGTTATCATATAGCCTAGCTAGAACAACTGACCTATTACCAGTGTTATCATATAGCCTAGCTAGAACAACTGACCTATTACCAGTGTTATCATATAGCCTAGCTTGAGAATCGAGTTTTGAAATATAAGGGACTCTACATCTCTTATTATACTATATATGAAAATAGGTAAATGCATAAAACAATATTTATTTCCAGTCAACAAAAATAGCCTGTCATTTATTATTTATTATTATTATTTATAAAACTGCCCTGTAGTTAGGCCCTATAGAAAAAAGAAAAAAAAGACGTGTCCTCTTTTTAAACTGCTAACACAAATTCTGTTTGTGATATTAAGATTTTAACAACGATAGTGTGTTAGATAGACTTATTTAGGAAGAGTCAAGCAAGGAGGGGGCATATGTTTAAAAATGGCAAAGCAATTAAAAAAAATACATTTGTTTTTAGTCAATATGACGCTCTCGGCTTTCCTAGTGTTAAATGCTTACATTTATGGCCGCCTAGCCTAGCATCTCCTGGTATCTGAGCCAGTGAGAGGTTACCAAGCCTATTGCAATCATTACTGTTACATAAGGGCATTATATTTTTGTCTCATTGTCTATTATATATATGTCTATGGTTATTTATATGCCTGCGTGTAGGTCTATGTGAGTCGCATGTTAAATGCAAGTCACGGATTTCCGTTGGCCTACCAGACTATTTGGTCTGTAATGCGAAATCACATGTTCTATGGTTTGTTGTGTGCGGTCCATTACAGTAGGGTACAAGGTCGGCTAGGCTTTTATGATCATTTAATGAGGATTTGAGTGCCCAAATTTTGCCCAACCCACATTTATTTTCTGGCCCTGCCATCAACAGATTTCTGCCTGCGCCACCGCACAGCATGAAACATTTATTTTAAAATCCAATATGGTGGTGTGCCTGTGTACTCTCAAAAAATCTTCAATAAAGATGTTTCTAGAAGACACATCAAACATCACTCAGTTTCAGCACGTGTCGATGTTGAAGGCAGCGGCGTGGCACTGCGCCTGTTTGTGTACCGGCCCCCTATAGTGATCGCATAGCACCGATAAAACATGCAGCGCGGTGCTGACAAGACACAGGAGAGGAATTAGAGAGGGAAATATTAAACCAGTCATAGGACGAGGAAAACTGACAATATGATTTAAATTCACCGACAGATGACCGAGAGGCGGGGGACAACGTGAAATCAATCACATCGGAGGGAAACTAATCCTTGTCATCTTTCATGTTTTACAGTACAAAATCATTTTGTGAAAACAGAACACAGGATTATCTACTCCACCTCAATCGTTGTGCGTATTCACTGTTCATAATGGCCTTTGCAGTTGAAGTCTTATGTACATACTTCGGAAAACCAATTAATCTGTGCTGCCTCTGTTGGACAGTCGACACTAGGCCCCTTTGTTTGACCTGTATCTCAAGTGTGTGTGTGTGTGTGTGCTGTTTATTTCACCTCACACAGGTTCTTTTCCTGGGTGCCTCTGGACTCCTGGGCCTCCTGTAGCTCTTTCTCTAGCTGTTCCAGACGAGCCACACGGATCTGCGAGGGGAGACAGAGAGGGATGAGCAAGTGAGCGAGCGAGAGTCTTTGGTCGCCACAGACATTTTGTGAGGTGACAAACAATGTAAAACACCCTCCATAACAGCACAGTTTTTAATTTCTGCGGTTTTTACATGTCAACTGTGTGTGGATATGCAGGGCAAACTGGGCCATCTGTTGCATCCCAAACACGATTCAGGAAGGAGTACCACACTCAATAATGTAAGTGAATGCTTTGACAAAAAGCTGCCAAATGTCACTGTCTGTGTTGCCCTTCCAGAGACAGACTTGGCAGAGAGTCCTTCTCCTTACCTGAGTCCGCTGGACCATTTCATCGCTGGTTCCGAAGCGTTCCTCCATGACAGAACGCAACTGCTGCGCCTCGAACTCCAGCTGCTGCCGAATGAGGTCCATCTGTATGGAGAACTATGACAATAAGGAAGAGGAGTTTAGTTCCCACGCAACACAAGAATCAATTTTGAAACAAAATGGTTGCTCGTTTGAATCTCACCTGCACACCTGTTTAAACAATAATGAGTTGATTTCATGACAATGAGCATACCAACAATCTATGTAAATCAGGGGTGTCAAACTCATTCTTCCCCAGAGGCCGCATTCGGTCTTCAACAAGGTCTGGAGCACCGCACTGAAAATTGGTTATATTTCTTCGCTGTCAAAATTGTCAAAAAGTAGTCCTCTATCCATCGGTTTTGGAATTTTCAAATGCTCCCTGACTGTTTAGCTTTCATTTAGCTGATTATTAACGAGCTGAACACAGTTAAGAAACTGTATGAATGTAGGTCCATTATAATTTCTACACAGTTTCAATTTTGTTTTATGCATTTTAAAGTATATTGAGTTTGCTCTCACTGTGTCAATGCGTGGCAGTTGGTTCAGCCGCTGAGACAGGCCCTGGAGCTGGCTGTAGTACCAGTGACGCTCCCTCTCCTCCTTGTCTATCTCACCCACCAGCATAGCCCTGGAACACACACAGCCACACAAACCTTTAACACACAGACTACCATCCGCAACATCACTGGGGATTCATAGTACCTCACCTTTTTTAATGTGGGGGGGGGGACTACAGATTTACAGTGAATGATGATGTTTAAGATATTATTACAAGTAATGCATGATTCTGATTGAAAAATGGTAAAGTGCTTACCTCTCTTTGTAGAGGTCGTCCAGATGCTGGGCCGTGATACGTCCGTCTCCCAGCATGGCTTTGGCCAGGGCTCCATCCATGAGGTGGGGGTGTCCAGGATGCACGGCCGTGCCCTCCCCTGACAGAGAGGAGCTCTGGCGGGATGAAGGCCGTAGGGGGCTCCTGGCTCTGGAGGAGGAGGGAGGCAAGCAGGCCAGACGATTGTCCATGTCACTCGACTGAGCTGCCAGACTGGCTAGACTGTCTGGCAGGACGCGCAGATTGTGCGGCTGGTACTTCAGCTCATAGTAGTTGGTCAGGTCCATGTGCAACTCTGAGAGAGAAAGAGAGATTTTTTTTTTTAATGAACCATTGAAATGTCCTATTATTGAATGAGCTGTGTACAATATCAGTTTAATGCAAGACAGACATTAAAATGGGAGAAAATAGATGGAAAACTACATCAGATGTACCTTTGAGCTGATCCAGCACATCAGTCCTCCCTGAGGAGGCCAAAGTGCCAGCCTCCAGCTCCAGTTTATTCTGCAGGCCCTTCAATACCCCCTAGAGTGGAGAAAGCAAATCATAATTACTGTGTCAACTTCAAATTGCTGTTTGGCCAAAAAAACAAAAAAAAGAGTCACAACCTGCTGGGTCTCTGATGACCTAGAGGTGAAATAAACCAAGCAATGAAAACACTGTATATGCCTCCTGTTCCGCTCCTTTTTATCCTCTCATAAAATGGCATATCATAGCAGCTTGCCTGAAATCCCAGCCTTTCTTCGAATGAATGTCCTCTTACTGGAAAAGATACATTTTTTTTCTTCTTCAGATGGACGGTTTGGTCTGTTTGCCACCAGTATCCGGCAGTGTGAGCTCTCTACAGAGAATCTTGGTTTTCTGCTGATAGCTAAAGCCGACCTCAGGAATTTAAAGGCTTTAGCTGGGGATTATCCAGCTGTGCTCAGCATCTGGGCACATGTGCCAGAGGAGTTGTGGGACAAACCCACGTGCATTGGGGTTGGCACCTACGATTACAGTTTCAGATTGAGAACTATCACGACCATGATTGATGTTGCGGGCATGTTTTGTTGTGCATTTCATTTTGAAATGATTCACTATGACAGAAGGATGAGTGGGGCTTTTTTTAATAACCAGATTATGTTACGTGTTTTGACCTTTCTGCTCATGCCTCTCAGAATCAGGTGCACAGTGTTTTAGTGGTAGTCCACAGTACACAGAATTTAGGTTAAAGCCACTCTAAAGCACAATGGAAAGCCCGATTCCACCCCTCTTGGGATGGTCCCTAATTCTACCAGTAATCCAAACTCCCCTGACATTGAGAGGGTCTATTGGGTCAGAAATAGCACGACAAAGCAATCAAATGGGTATATGGTTTCTTCTCTCCATTTTCAAATGATGGCACATCGTTGGGAATACAAATCTCTATTCAGAGCCAGTAGAGAACCAGTAGGTCTATTCCTCCCTGTGAATAAGATATACCAAGGCAGAAGTCCCTACTATCTCTTTCATCAGTTTTCCTCTGTCTTTTTTTTTCTTCATTTTTTTTCACTCCCTTTCTTCTCCCCAATTTCGTGGTATCCAATTGTTTTAGTTACTATCTTGTCTCATCGCTACAACTCCAGTACGGGCTCGGGAGTGACGAAGGTCGAAAGTCATGTGTCCTCCGAAACACAACCCAACCAAGCAGCACTGCTTCTTAACACAGCGCGCATCCAACCCGGAAGCCAGCCGCACCAATGTGTCGGAGGAGACACAGTGCACCTGGCGACCTTGGTTAGCGTGCACTGCACCCGGCCCACCACAGGAGTCGCTGGTGCGCGATGAGACAAGGATATCCCTACCGGCCAAACCCTCCCTAACCCGGACGACACTAGGCCAATTGTGCGTCGCCCCACGGACCTCCCGGTTGCGGCCGGCTGCGACAGAGACTGGGCGCGAACCCAGAGTCTCTGGTGGCACAGCTAGCGCTGCGGTTCCTCTCTTGTCTTTTGAAGAAGGAAATCATTTTCCAAATAACACAGTTTGATTTGAAGTAACAGTGACAAGAGCTGGGTGATTATGCAGGATAGAGCTGATTTATTCCTGAGGTAACACAAGGACTCTGTAATGTTCTGCAGGAGATGAAATGGTACACAGTCGGGGTGTGCCATTTAATCTCCATCATATTAATCCACACAGATATCATATTATGATGAATGTCTATAAAGGCCAACTGTTTTGTCGATAGACAGACGAATACCAAACAGCAAACCATCCTTGCAATGACACATGGTGTGACAGAAACTTGAAGCGGATTCTTTCCTGGAATCCAGGGAGAGGATTGGCCACAGAGGGGGGAAAAAGGACTTTCCGGTCAGACACGCAGGGATTTCAAACAGCAAAAAAAATCTATAATGAGAAAACATCTTATGGGCTGAATGGTCTAATGATTTCCTTCTTCCTCAGCGGCTTGTCTCAATCCCTGCTGGCATCATTACTGTAACAAAGACAACCGGATGGATCCGTGCAGAAAGAGGAATGATTCAAGTGTGGCCCAGTGCCTCGTCTATCTAGGCTAGGGATGCTAGCCATGAAGCATTAGCGTCTTCAGTCACTCAGGAGGGAAACTGGGTCACTAGTGAAGGAGTAACATGAAGTCTACAGCATCCTCCAGAATTGGGGCTGAACTCTATCCATCTTTGGCAGAACTGAGTGGATTTTGAATTGGAATACGTCCTATCTGTATCTCAATTATGCTATTAGCCACGACTTGACAAAATAGAGGGAAGGATCCTACATGTTAATTTGAGCCTGTTTGCTACTGCAGGAGAATAATCTTGCAGCAACAGGAAATGTGAATTATGTGGATTATAATTAATGGACATTTTTGTAGTGGTTGCTACATTTTTGGTAAGGGAGAATTGTCTGAAATTTCAATGTAGAAATTACAAACATCAGAAGCCTTTTTAAATCCTCAAATATACTACAGGTTTGACATTTCTCCTGCAACATGGTGATCAAATTAAGATCCTAAATCTGTAGGTATAGAGAAATTCCAAAATGAAAACATTGTCTTTTAGATACCAAAGCAACACTTTATCTTAGCAACACTTAATCATCTGTGTCTTAAACGTTTTAAATCTTTGGTCTATATGCAATGAAACAAACTATAAGGTCAAACTTCCACCTTTGCGACATCAAATCCACACTCGAATCCTATCCCATTATTATTTCCCCCATAGCCCTGGGGTCATCCCTTTGCCCTCTCTCACCTTCATGTCAGTGGTCTCGTTCTCGAGCTTAGACAGGTGGTTGGAGTTGTCCTCCAGCTCTCTACGCAGATGGGAGTTCTCCTGGCGGAGAGCTTCCACCTGGTAGACCAGCTGGTCATAGGAAGCCGTGGAGTTCGCCATCTTCAGACAATGTTGTGGTCCCTGCACGGAAGGAGAAACAAGTGAGATTGAAGGTTAGTGTGGTGTGGAGGTTAGCTTCTTGGCAAACTCTGGCATATCATGCATTTCTTATTATACGGTTATTTCATTGTCTTTGCAGAATCATTTATAGGAAAACTGCCCGTTTGATTTCCCAATTGATACTTATACAGCACATAGATAAAAAGAGATGCTCAGGGCTCCTCCATACGTACACTACCGTTCAAAAGTTTGGGGTCACTTAGAAACGTCCTTGTTCTTGAAAGAACAGCTTATTTTTTTGTCCATTAAAATAGCATCAAATTGATCAGAAATACAGTGCAGGCATTGTTAATGTGAGTCTTCACCGTTGACGTTGAGACTGGTGTTTTGCGTGTATTATTTAATGAAGCTGCCAGTTGAGTACTTGTGAGGCGTCTGTTTCTTAAACTAGACACTCTGATGTACTTGTCCTCTTGCTCAGTTCTGCCCCGGGGCCTCCCACTCCTCTTTCTATTCTGGTTAGAAGGGAGTAGAACACAGCGTTGTACGAGATCTTCAGTTTCTTGGAAATTTCTCGCATGGAATAGCCTTCATTTCTCAGAACAAGAATAGACTGACGAGTTTCAGAAGAAAGTTATTTATTTGCCATTTTGACCCTGTAATTGAACCCACAAATGCTGATGCTCCAGATACTCAACTAGTCTAAAGAAGGCCAGTTGTATTGCTTCATTAATCAGAACAACAGTTTTCAGCTGTGCTAACATGATTGCAAAATGGTTCTCTAATGATCCATTAGCCTTTTAAAATAATAAACTTGGATTAGCTAACACAACGTGCCATTGGAACACAGGAGTGATGGTTGCTGATAATGTGCCTCTGTATGCCTATGTAGATATTCCATTAAAAAAATCTGCTGCTTCTATCTTCAATAGTTATTTACAACATTAACAATGTCTACATGGTATTTATTGATCAATTTTATGCTATTTTAAAATGGACAAAAAAATGATTTTCATTCAAAAACAAGGACATTTCTAAGTGACCCCAAACTTTTGAGCGGCAGTGTCGATATAAACAATGTAGAACATGCAAAGGGCTCCTCCGGCTATATCCCTTCTCTCTCCTCTCTGCAGTGTAAGGTTGGCAGCAGATGGTACACAGAGAACCTAATCATCTGTCAAATCAAGTTTAGCTCGGTTTTGATCAATCTTTGTGCTTGGCCGAGCCTGAATTCACTCTCAGTGTGGCCATTCAATATTGGCAATGTGCTCTGCAGTTTGTTTAAGCAACACTTTCATCTGGTTTTAGAGTTTATGGTTGTTATGGATATTGGATAATATTATGGTATTTGATACCGCTGGTTACAGCAGTTGAATATAAAACCATATCAAAATGACATTGCAGCATACAGTATTTATTATAGTTGCTGATCATTTGAAACTTTTGTGCATCATTTGTGTATACATCACATTGTATCTCATAAGTTGTCTGTGCTACAGATGTATGATCTTAATTTGACCAGCATTTTCACAGCAAAGTAATCCTGCAGCAACAGGATTTGAACGTTTCTCCCATAATGTTACTTGAGCAGTGGTTAAGCTATTAGTTTATTAAAATTAGGGTACATGAAAGGTGCAATACTGTTAATATAACCGTGGGTTAGTGTGGGTTTTCAGTGAATTTATGTAAATCATAAAGCTTATCTGCATTTCCTGTGGTGCAGGAAATGTTCTGCAACAAAAGAGTGATCAAATTAAGATCCTACACCTGCACATGTTATTTGATAATTTGTTACTAGATAAGAAATGTTGTCAGTGAGGAAAAACAATGCAGCCGTTTTGATAAATGGGCTGCAGGGAGCCATTTTCTGAGGTTTGAAGGAGTGGAAGTGTTTCATAAATATATGGTACAATAAATCGAATTTGACTCCAATCTCACTACTGGTGGCTTTGATGCAATTATATAGAAGCAAATCAAATTCACAATTTCATCCCCAGTCACCTTGACATCAATGAAACCAAATGAAGCCAGTACGCATTTGTGCATAATGCCTGAAGCAGTCATTCGCTCTGATTTTTATGGAGACTCCGACGGCAGTGACAGATCTACATTATTAAAGCCTTCCTGCTCTTCATGACAACAACTGCAACAGTGATTCTCCTGGGTCTGTAATTTGACACATCATTTTATGTGTAAGACTTGCACGACAAGTGGTGTGACATTTTGACTACTTGAGGATGTTTGCTTTTCAGAGAGAGCAAGAGCAATCGTCTGCTCTATTACGGAATTACAGTGGTTGCTATTTTTAACAAAGAAATTAAAGGTTGAAATGCATATATTTTTGGGGGGTAATTAATAGTTAGAAATATTATTTGTTGAAGAATTACTCGTCATCAAATCCCCACATGAATACTAACCGAGACATACAAAAAAAGACCAGTCTTATTCAAATTAATTTCAATGGGTTTTGATGACACTTCATTTCACTTGAACAAACGTTCATTCCTACACAGTGCAGCCTTCTAAATTGCTAAAGGACCTCGGCCAGTCTTTGTTAGCCCTAGTGATGAGATTCCCTTCCCGCAGCAGTAGCGTTGATAAGGGGGAGGTGCAATCCAACCCACTTCGATATTACTGGAGGAGGGCGTCTGAGAATATGGACCACGGTGCTCTGGGGGCAGACAGGCAATGTCAGTGCGGCAAACCCTCCGCTGGAATAGTGCTGCATTTCATTACCTTGTGTCTGTCTTTCACTCCTTTAGGGAATTCACAGTGGAACAAAATGGAGGAGATAGGGCTGATGTAGTATTGGATTGAACGTGTTGAAATGTTTTATAGTAGAAAATAGAGGACTGGCATATACTCAAACTCAATCTGATTTGCATTGAGAAAAATATAATTGTTATTACGCAACATCAATGCACATTTGTATGTGATTAATTGTCCAATATTTATTGGTGAAACAGAAAAAAAGCTCATTTTGATTGCAACAATTATTTTTCCAAAGTGTGGGTTTGATTGAATTCGGTCCATTCTTTTGTTGACCCGTCTGTGTACTCTGTTGCCTTATTCCGCTAAAGTCAAATCCCATTATTTCTCTCTCAACAAGCAAACTGAGCAATTACGTAATGTTCATTTAAAGTGAATGTCAGGCCAGAGTGTTATGCAAAGGACATCCACAAGCTTGGAAAAATCAATGTAACTCAAATACAGACTCGCAAATCAATACTGAATATCCAATGGGTTGGAGCAATGGGAGTGGTGGTATTTTTCCAAATGTTTCCATCAGCGAGTCACATTCTCTCACACATTGTTATCTGTGTCCACATGTACTGATAAGCAACGCAGTATGTTACTGCAATTAGGCGGGTGATGATATGCATTCAGCCTACACAAAGCAGCCGTTAGCGTATCTATCTAATGGCTGTGGACATATGGGGACACATCAATGCCAATGCCTTGAATACACAGCTCTTTATCATTTCAAAGTGGGGGACATGAAACACATTCGTTATTCTGCCGGACAGCATTGAAGGCAGTGTGGCAGTCTGTTGTTGAAGGCCAGCCACTGATGCTTGAGCAATGCTGGATAGGAAGTAGGTACTGGGGGGGCGTGTTGGATTGTGGTGCTAAGGGAATTCAATACAGCTGGTTGATTTTTCCCAATTAGGTTTCTTCCATCAAAGGAATATATTCATGAGCTGGCTCACGGTTCAACGTTATCGCAACGTCCTTCAATCTTAATTGCCCTTGTGGCAAGAGCATTAATTGCAGTGACATATTTATGTCAGGTGATGGCTATTTCTCTTGCATTTTTTCCTCGCTCTCTATTTATCCCCAACATGGCTTTTTCTGTTGTGTCCCATTTGCTGCTGGTGGGGGCGCAATGCATGCTGGGTAATCTGTGTGGAAATTGTCCCCCAGAGGAATAGAATTCAGACGAAGCCGTGTGTGTTAGCGAGCCTGCCAACGGAGTGCTAACAGTTCGAGACTGTTTCTATGGAAACAGCCAATCCCCTTTCACGCTCTGGAAAAGGTGGTAAAAGTGAGGATGAGATTAATAAAGACCGAACCAATCAGAAGGGGTAATAGGGGGTAGGAGTAATCGATGTAGCAGAGCCAAACAAATCTATATTATATTCTCCATCCTGCAGCTATGTTGGACGGCACAATGGTTAAGAAAGCAATTCATATAGTGCAAGTCTATTAATACCAGCCAAATGGAATGCTATTGACATGATGTGCTGCATACTTCACAACTAGCTTGTGCAGTTTCCATTCAGAACCACAATCGGATGTTGAATCACTGTTTATTTCTATCAGTGAGTGACTAAAAACACTACATCATCAGAAGTATCTGGACACATGCTCGTCAAACATCTGATTCCAAAATCATGGGCATTAATATGGAGTTGGTCCCTATTTTGCGGCATCTGCCAAACCCAGATTCGTCCATTGGACTGCCAGATGGTGAAGTGTGATTCATCACTCCAGAGAACGTGTTTCCACTGCACCAGAGTCCAATGGCGGCGAGCTTTACACAACTCCAGACAATGTTTGGTATTGCACATGGTGATCTTAAGCTTGTGTGCGGCAGCTCGGCCATGGAAACCCATTTCATGAAGCTCCCGACCAACAGTTATTGTGCTGACGTTGCTTTCAGAGGCAGTTTGGAACTCGGTAGGGAGTGTTGCAACCGAGGCAGTCCCATTCTGTGAGGTTATGTGGCCTACCACTTTGTGGCTGAGCTGTTGTTGCTCCTAGACGCTTCCACTTCACAGCATTTACAGTAGACCGGGGCAGCTCTAGCAGCGCAGACATTTGGCGAATTGACTTGTTGGAAAGGTGGCATCCTATGACGGTGCCACGTTAAAAAAGTCACTGAGCTCTTCAGTAAAGCCATTCTACTGCCAATGTTTGTCTATGGAGCCTGCATGGCTGTGTACTTGATTTTATACACCAGTCAGCAACGGGTGTGGCTGAAATAGCCAAATCCACAAATGACGGGTTTTCCACATACTTTTGTATATATAGTGTATATGCAGTAACCAGAGTTTACACAACCCTTGGCCCGGGAGGCTATCTTCGACTCCTCTACTGTGAGTAACACATTACACACCTACACTTTATAGAGAAATGTGGCAAGATGATTCCGAACTGATATGGCCATTTTCAGATTTCATAATAACTATGTTTAGGATTAAGTAATAGCCATGTTTAGACAATGTAAACAAACAAAAACGCAAACAAAGCCTTGTTCCACACCTATAAAGGTCAGGCTGAACATTAGCCATGCTAGAGCATAAATGCCCTTCAGCAGCAGTGGGCTGTGGACGAGCCGTGCTGTGATTAGCTAGTCAGCTCTGTACTACAGGCTCTCTCTCTCTCTCTCTCTCTCCAGTCATGCAAACACAATAGGAGCCAAAGGTCTGAGCCACATCCACTGGCTGCAACTGGCGCTTGTGAAGTCAGCGAACTAAGTCAGGCGAAACAAAAAGGCTAATCAAGAGCACTGTCCCCTGACGATGGACGATGACTCAAAGGCTGTGTGGGCATAAATGGGGAAAAGGGGGTTCTGGGTTTGACAAGAAACAAGCAGACATCATGGTTTCTGAGTGTTTTCTTGTTGTGCTGAAACAGTCGAGGGTTTGTAGGAGCCAAATAAGCTTTTTGTTGCCTCTCCCATCTTGTCATAATTATGGCCATATGTTTAAATACTTAGCCACTAATAGCAAGGATGCTGTAATAATAATACTAATTATACTAATAAAAAAATAAATAATAATAATAATTTGTATACATATTCATTAACAATAACCATATTATAAATATCAAATAATAATAGGCTACTAATTTTCTAACATTACTGAGTTTCTAAATGTAGTACAGTCCAAAAAAACAGTACCGGTAGGTCAGTAATAGATTTGCATTATCATGATCCTCATAATATGTTTATTTTTTACCCTATCATTAGGTTATCATTACATTGTTTACAGGGTGAGTCATTTCGATACAGTCCAACGGTCCGCAGCTCATTCTGTACAGTGAAAATAGGCCATGAATGGCTGCGCAGAGTGTGAGGCCAGAACAAAGAACACGAGTAGCATACAGCTAGGATTCTCCCCCCGACCAACACTGCTGCATTTTTTCTTCCTCCACCACCCTTTCCCTCCAAGACCGTCTGGTTACCACGGCAACGGCACCTACCCGTGAAGATGGCGAGCCTGAGGATCTCCCTCTCCTCAACCAGACTGTCTCGTTCTTTGTGCACTATTCGGTGGAATCAATCGTATTGTGCTGTAGTAGGTGTCGCTGAAAGACGTACAATGCTCTCACAGTAGGGCAGTAGCTCAGGTGCATTCAAGGTGTTGATAAATGCCTAAACCGCCGATAAGTCTTTTTCTAGTATAAAGTGCAATGAAATAATATAGTCTACGGATCAACAATGCAGCGGTGCCGTGGTTGTTTATTCCTAGCTATTATTATGGTCCCTTTGGTGAGAAATATACAGTGAAACACAGAGGTGTTGAATGAAAGTGAGTTCCTAAATGACACGACATAGCATTAAAGGGCCTTTCCCATCATGAGAAATGCGTCACCTCACCGCCATTTTTCATTAATGGAGAAACCCACTTCCATGGATTGAGCATGGGGTCAGACCAGTCCACTGACAGTGACGGAGCTTATGGGGTCAAAAGGCCAGGTAATATACTGTCATACCAATATTCTTAGAGTGAGTCAGGTAGGAGGAGTATCTACTGTAGACGCTCATCCAAAATGAAATCCAGAACATCAATTATTCAGATAATGCGAACGGACGAGGATGTCCTGCAATCTGATCAAAATGTAGTTTCCTAATGGTGAAGTTTTGTGAGGTTTCCAGACACCAATATTTTTCTTCTTTCAAAATAGCGTCTTTCATGGCAATTGGACACATCTAAAGCTTACAGAGGGATTGTCCTTGCATGGAAAAATAAGACAGAGCAGCCTTATTTGTAGATGTATATCGAGTTTTCGGGGTCTCACACATAGCTAACACAACATACGTGTAGTCAGTAGACCTACCTAGCTAGCTCATTGCTAACGTTACAGCTAATGCTAACAGCACAGATCATTGCTAGTCTGGAACTCAATGGCCATCCCAGCCTAGGGACTGGACTGTGAGAGCTAGAGTGTTTCCATCAGCTTGTCACAGCTGGGACTGACTATTCTGTACATGTTCATTAAGTGAGGAATCAATACGGTGTTAGCATTGGAGTTGACTAGAATTCACTTGCCAAAAAGCCTCTCATCGACAGTCTTTAACTCTGTGCCGAAGTTCTCAAATGACCCAGACACAAAATGATCCGTCTCTCTGGGGACACGTCCTTCAAAAGTGACCGCAACATTTTGTTTTCATCAATTACGTGGATGCTAGATGTAAAGGGTGATATGCGTGTGGTAAAAACAACTCAAGAAGACTGCATAATTAGTGACCTGCCGTTGGCCCTTTGTTTATACAGGCTTACATCATGAAGGGAAAGGCTTTCGCTAGCTATAGCAGTCTACAGGTTCTAAAAAATTCATGGGTCCAAATGTCAGACAAATGATGGACTAATGCTATGATCTTTACCCTAAGTGGGTCTCCCATAGCAACTAATACAGTAACGATGAGTCAAGAGAGGAGGTTAGCAATGTACAATGTAAAGAGGTGGTAGGCTTCCATAGGTAGAACGGAGGACATTTCCCATTGTTCTAGTGACAGAGGTTAACATCATCCCACGATATCCTCTGTGGATAAGAGATCTTCCATTTGCATTCTGAGTGACGAGCATTCAAATGGTGAGTAGGGCAGGCATTAGTTCACTTCAGCTAATTCTGTCAATAACTTTGGCTCAGAGCTGAAAGGCACTGCCTCAGAGATTGTATCTGAAGCAGCAACAGGAGCAGCATTTCAGCATCCATTAGAGGAAAGAAGGCTTTCAGTGATAATGGAAATAAGGCCCTTAGCTGTAGGAGAGACGAAGCAGAGGAGGAAAACAAATAAATGATCGTTCCTGCCTCCCAATCATTGGAAAAGTCGGCTATTTATTTTTAAAGGGAAACTGGCAAATGCATGTCAAACGCATGTCTATATGGTTGTTTCCTCAATGTAGATGACAGGGGTTCTTCCCTATCAGTGACATTGAAGAGAGAACCATAGACATGCATTTGACCTGAGGTTCTGTAACCGACTGTCAAAATAGTCCGAAAATAGAAATCTCTCTGATTAGGTGTTAAACATTTGTAATCTGCCGACATTGCTAAACTTGGATATTCCCTTGAGTGCGTCAAGACAAAACACACATCATTAGGAAAACAAATATATCACAGCCACACTAGACTGGCAAATGCTTCCCTCAATAACAAAGTCATACAAAGACAAATGCTGACAATCCTTCGTACTTATTCTCTGGGCGTGGTTGCCAATGTCAATTCACGTAGACCGCTCATGAAAGGTTCAAGATAGGTCTATATCCTGATCTCCCTTCAAATATGATGTTGTGTGGCTCAGTCGGTAGAGCATGGCGCTTGCAACGCCAAGCGTCGTGGGTTCGATTCCCGCTGGGGCCACCCATATGTAAAAGTAGTGGCCTCAGCCGACTTGTAAGTCGCTTTGGACAAAAGCGTCTGCTAAATGGGATATATTATGATGTAAAATGTTTTGGACCTGTCAGTAGGGCCCTTCTCCCTTCTTCTCAGGACTAGAGAATGATGTGAAGTTATGGGAGGCAGGCCAATTAACGCTCTCTTGGTTAAAGCAAATTGACCTGTCAACCTTATTGAATCTCAATTCAAGGCTTGTCGTTGTCCATAGACATCCATACACAGAATAAATAGTGATGTCAACGACATCAGGGCTCAGCTGTCTTCCTCCACAATATCTGGTGTGTCAGTTAGTAGCCCATCCCTTCCCTAAAAAAAATCATCACGTTATGTAATATTACATAAGCGCTTTCCATTTTGTTGGGATTTTCAGGCCTGGGGATTACATTTACATTTTAGTCATTTAGCAGACGATGTTATTCAGTGCAACTTACAGGAGCAATTCGAGTTAAGTGCCTTGCTCAAGGGCACATTGGCATATTTTTCACCTAGTCTGCTCTGGGATTTGAACCAGCGACATTTCGGTTACTGGCCCAAATCTCTTGGAAGATTCCAGGCCCAAGATTCCAGACCTGGCAGTTCTCTCTGTGGTCCAGTTCAGTTCCCCTGGACAGTTTAGCCAACTGCAATGAGGAAGTGAAAACTGTGAGGGAAATAGTAATATTGGATTCCTGGATGTTGGTGTGAAGACCTGATAGGAGACATAGGCCTACACAGATGGTAATAGACCTAATAGGGCACAGCCACACCCGGTAGTTGTATGATTGAAGCCACTCAAAGTATAATCAAAGCCATGGGCACAGTGAGTGGCCAGTCCCTAAGAGACTCATTAGAGTAGGATCTGCACTGGTTACCATTGCTCTGTGTGTGTGTGTGTGTGTGAGAGAGAATAAGATCAATGATGCTATATTATTTTCTGCTGCTGGGTTTAATCCCCATGTTTCATGTGTTATATGAAGCCTGTCATATTTAGCTCTATGTGTCTACTTGCTTTCCTTCTTCACATACCCTATTTTCTTATGCGGTGGGATATTTTGCCCAGAAATGTCACAATCAATTATATTTTACCCTGATGAGGTTCAGGTGATTGATTCAAACAAATTACATAAATGATACTTCACGAAAATGTGTGTGCAAGCATTCTAATGTAAACGCGATACATTCTGTAATCCATAGGCTAAAAACAATGACGGACAATGAAGCCTCCTTCTCATCAACCAGCGTAGGTTATGAATGTCAGTCCACTATTGCTTAGCCCGACAACTTTATAAAAAAAGGCTCCAACTAGCTGTACGGAAAATAAACTGCATCTATGAAGGAGGACATCACACAACAGCGATGGTCTCGTTTTCTTCCATTGACGACGTCAATGATTCACCTTCCAAATAGGCCACCGTCGAACAAAATGCACCAACATGCACGAATCAAAATATGTCCACGACTTATTGACTTCAAATGGAGGGTTGGTTATATGTTTGATAAATAGCCTGCCACTTACCCTTTAGGATAAACCATCAAATTAAGTTACCTGGATAAGCCTACCTATTTCAATCGACCTTGCCCACTACAACCCCATACATTTACAGGTATTAGGCTACTAACCTATAGCCTACACTATCCAAATACATTGGACAATTGGGGCTCCAAAAGATTGAACATAAAATCTATTCAATTAAAAAAAGCGTCATGTATATCTTGAACAAACCCACTTTCATGCATTTGCCTGTTTAACATTCTATTCACATCAGGACCACTCTCCCTCCGTGCAGCTCGCGACACAACCAATCGAATATGCAGCATCGTAGATATAAATAATATAAAAAATGATCGTAGATTTAAAATGTTGTCATGTAAGACAATTCTAAGCGTTATAATTGTGTTGGATTCTTACCTCATTTCCCGAGCCGTGTTGATTTCAGTAGGGCGTGGAATGAGAGCGCGGACTCTGTGGGATGGATGCTGAATTCACCACAAGCTGCGTGCTGTGACGCTATAGTCTGATGTCACATATCACAGCCTCTCTCTCTCTCTCTCTCTCAATTCCACATAAAAAAACATCTTTATTTCTCTTGGCAGGCAAATGTTGAATATAGAAGGTATTATAACTATTTTTGAAATACGTTTGACCTCTAGCCAATGTCTATTTCTTAATGTATTGCATCAGCTACATTCAATGGAAACTTTAGAAACTCTACAAAGCATGAATGCAGTATAAACATAGCCATATGGGTTTAAATGATTTAGTTCAGACGTTCTGCGTAAAGAATGGTCAGCAAAGCCTGAACTTTAATTTAAACTTAAAGCGTGTACGTGGAAGTGCGGGACAAGCAAACAGACGTCAGATTTTGTACCCACCTATAACGTGTGCATTTGTGAATTTTAATACTGTGCACACTTTTATTGAATCAATGCTCGGTCGTTTTGACGTGTTCTGCTACACAGGCTTGCCATGGGCTGTTGTCCATGGTGCTGAACAGGTGGATGGCGCTGCTGCCTTTTCAGAGGTTGCTGGCCAGGGTGGCGAGGTGCTGAATGGACAGTTCCCCAGTGTACTTTGCCTCCCAGGTATTATTTATTCTTATTAATTCACCTGGCCGAACACAGTGAAGATAAACATTAAAGAAGTGCGCATGACCCCATTCATCATTGGTTAACCATGGCCCATTGTTATGGAGGTGGGAGTCGTCTCACTCTTGGAGTTTCTCAGTTTACCACTGGAGCGAGACAAAAGCTCATCTATTGTGTCAGCTGCACCAAAGAAAGGTTGGCTGGGAAGTGGGAATGCGTTTGTGGGAACATTTTTAATGGCCAGACAGTGGCGCCATTACTCTCCTGACACCAATGTGGCAAATTTGTGTGAAGTCCATGACGTACCTCACAATACAGTTTATGGTGGCTCTTGCATCTTGCTAACAAAGTTTTGGAGGTATTGACAAGTAAAAAAATAAATATTCTTTTGATATTTCATGTATGAATTTGAGTTTGAAACAAGGGGTAAAAACTGAAAATGGGGTGTAGCCTAGCCCTAGGATACATGACATGCCACATATAGCCTACAGTAGGTCTACACAGATTCAAGAAGCTATATGGACTAGCACGCCGGGGAGCCCCTATGCTATTTAACATCAGAAAATAGCATCTACTCAATGACATAAATTATGTAAGCCCAAAGCACCGCATGTAACAGTATATTACATGGACTGACTGGAAGAACCCGATCTAATCAAAAGCAATCATATATTTTTGGATTGACATGATACTATTCCAGCTTCTCTCCAAAATAAAACGGATTGGTTTCACAAACAGGCTATAATCTAATAATCGACGAGTGAGAGAAAAAAAAACGATCAAAAATAACCTACATGATTAAATTCAGCAATCATATTAGGTGTTGAAAACAACAATTGAAAAAAAAAATGATCAAGATAAAGACGGAACCGAATGAGAGGCGTGTCTCAGAGGCGTAGCTGAATGATGGAGGAAGCGCACACATCTTCAGCAAAAGCAGGATAAGGAGTGTCAAAAGCGCACGATTTTTCTATAACTGCCCATTCGCTTGCGTCAGTATTCGATGAGCGACTGAATAGAAAGGAAAGCACCTCCTATCTTTGGCATCAAGGGGTTTAAATAAGAAAAACAGAGAGAGCGAGCTGCAGTGAAAAGGGGTGGACCTGGCTACATCAACACATCACGTATATTGTAAAATGATATTGCTATAGAAGAACTCTAGCGTCAATGTATTTACTTGAATGCGGGCATATTTAAATCCGCATCATCACAACGGATCTGGGAAAGTAAACTTGAGGTAAGTTCGATTCATTTCAACTCAACACGTTCATCCATTCATTCACTTTTCATTCCCTCACTCATCTAGCCTACTGACTCATTCATCATTCTCTCCATTGTTCATCAGTATTTGGTGGAAATGTATACTTGCCTTAGGTTACATTTGACACCCATAATAGTGAGGCCAGTCCTTTACTGTGTGATAATATCCAACCTGGATGAGTGAGGATGAGACACATAGGATGAGACACTGTAGCGACGCTTTCTAGACAAGTGTGGGTTAACATACCCTCTTTATGAAATAAATAAATACTCAGGTGCGTCTGATTAGGGTCTGAGCGACAACCACCTCTGCTTTCAAATGTGTGTTTGTGGTATACAGGACTCGAAACTCTGCATTTCTTTCTCAAAGTTAACCACACAATACACTTTGCACAGATAATCTTATTTTCTCTATAGGGTTTGGAATGATATTTCATTTCTGACTTCCCATAGTTGACCATGGTGCGGTTATATAGGCATGTCGCTGCTATAGTAGGATATGGTCATCCATATGGGATGTGCTACAATATGGAGTGTGTGTTTGTGTAGCCTAAGAGCGTGTGCGGGACTCGGGGGGGGGGGGCTAAATGTTTCGTGAAGGGGAATGAGTGCCAGGGAATGAGTGATTGATGTTTTTGATTTAATGCCGTTAAATCAGTATCGCGAGCCAATTAAGTCAAATTCCTGTGTGATTATCCAAGATGCGCGGTAGCAATTTCGTCAGTCTTCTAAAAAATCGTGGGAGACTGACACTTCGTTATTTGCGTGGGCATGGCATAGAAGGGGGCAAGCCTGAGCAATGCTGCTTTGACGTAAGCTACTCTGTAGTATACCCACGTCTTTGTTGTATAAGAATGTTGTGACGTACATAATACGTTTATGTTTGTGTGCTATAATGTCTGCATATATTCGACGCGGTTTACAGTACCTTCAGAAAGTATTCACACCTATTGACGTTTTAAAAATGTTGTTGTGTTACAGCTTGTATTTAAAATGTATTAGATAGAGATTGTTTTTGTCACTGGCCTACACACACACACACACACACAATACCCCATAATGTCAAAGTGGAATTATATTTTTACAAATTAATTAAAAATGAAAAGCTGAAATGTTCTGAGCCCATAAGTATTCAACCCGTTTGTTATGGCAAGTCTAAATAAGTTCAGGAGAAAAACTTTTTGCTTAACAAGTCACATAATACGTTGCATGGACTCACTGTGTGCAATAATACTGTTTAACATGCATTTTGAATGGCTACTTCAAAACACAGATTCAACAAAGACCAGAAATGTTTTCCAATGTCTCTCAAGGGGCAGCTATTGGTAGATGGGTAAAAATACAAAATTCAAACATTGAAAATCCCATTGAGCACGGTAAAGTTACGAATTACACTTTGGATGGTGTATCAATACACCCAGTCACTACTATGGTACAGGCGTACTTCCTAACTCAGCTGACAGAGAGGAAGGAAGCCGCTCAGGGATGTTGACTTTAAAACAGTTAAAGTGTAATGGCTGGGATAGGAGAAAACTGAAGATGACTCAACAACATTTTAGTTACTCCACAATAACCAACTAAGCTAATTGATAGAGTGAAAAAAGAAGGAAGCCTGTACCAAATACAATATTCCAAAACATGCCTCCTGTTTGCAACAAGGCACTAAAGTAATACTGCAAGAAATGTGGCAAAGCAATGTAACATTTTGTCCTGAATACAAAGTGTTATGTTTGGGGCAAATCCAATACGATACGTTACCGAGTACCAATCTCCATATTTTCAAGCATAGTGGTGGCTGCATCATGTTAGGAGTATGCTTGTAATCATTATTAAGTACTGAAGAGTTTTTAGTATAAAAAAGAAACAGAATGGAGCTAAGCACCGGCAACATCCTAGAGGAAAACATGGTTCAGTCTGCTTTCCACCAGACACTGGGAGATAAATTCACCTTTCAGCAGTACAATAACCTAAAACACAAGGCCAAATCTACACTGAAGTTGCTTACTAAGAAGACAGTGAATGTAGAAGACGGTGAACGTTTCTGAGTGGCCTAGTTACAGTTTTGACTTAAATCTGCTTGGAAACCTATGGCAAGACCTGAACATGGTTGATTAGCAACGATCAACAACCAATTTGACAGAGCTTGAAGAATTTTGAAAATAATAATGGGCAAATGTTGCGCAATCCAGGTGTGGAAAGCTCTTAGAGACTTACCCAGAAAGGCTAACATCTGTAATTGCTGCCTGTCACGTTTGTCGTAAGAATTATCGGACCCAGGTGCAGCGTGATATGGTTTCCACATGTTTATTAACTGAAATGCACAAAAACAATAAAGAATGAACTAATCGTGAAGATAATGGAATGCTCACAGGCAACTACACAAAAACAAGATCCCACAAAACACATTGAAGAAATATGATCCCCAAACAGAGACAACGATCAACAGCTGCCTCTGATTGGGAACCATACCAGGCCAACATAGAAATAGATAACCAAGATTACCCACCCTAGTCACACCCTGACCTAACCAAAATAGAGAATAAGAAGGCTCTCTATGGTCAGGGCGTGATCGTACCCCCCCCCCCCCGGCCGCAAAACCTGACTCTATAGGGGAGGGTCCGAGTGGGCATCTAGCGTCGGTGGCGGCTCTGGTGCGGGACGAAGAACCTGCTTAGCTCGCGGATCCACCAGCGTTTGTGGCGGCTCCAGTGCGGGCTGAAGAACCCGCTCATCCCGTAGATCCAGCCATGGCCCCGGGCTGAACACTGTGCCTGGTGTCAACGAAGGCCCCTGCACTGGAGCGGGACAGGACAATGGCCCGGACATCAGTGCAGACGAAGGCTCCTGCCATGGACTGAGAACCGTCGCCGGAAGCTCTGGACTGTGAATACGCACTGGAGGCCTAGTGCGTAGAGCCAGCACAGGTGGTACCGGATTGGTGACACGCACGTCAGGGAGAGTGCGAGGAGTTGATACAGGACGTACCGGACTGGGGAGGCGCACTGGAGTCCTGGCGCATGGAGCCGGCACAGGTGGCACGCACTTCAGGGCGGGTGCAAGCAGCTGGTACAGGACATACCGGACTGGGAAAGTGCACTGGAGGCCTAGTGCGTGGAGCTGGCACAGGACGTACTGGGCTGGGAAGGTGTACTGGAGACCTGGTGAGTGGAGCCGGCACAGATTTTACCAGACTGATAGCACGCTCCTCAGGACGAGTACGGAGAGCTGACACAGGTGGCATTAAACTGATAACACGCTCCTTAGGGCAAATGTCATGCATCTTCCACCAACTCAACAACTCTCTCCTCCAGTTTCTCCCTCTTCTCCCAGACTGGCTCTGGTTCACTCCTCGGCTCCGCCAACCACCCCTTGTGCCCCACCCCAAAACATTTCGGGGTGTTTTTTGGTCTTTTTTTGTGGCCGCGAACTCCGGCGTCATCGCTGTCCTCCCTTCTCTCCTTGTGTCTTCCGCCAAGGAAGGCTATCCTGTCCTGCCATGATTTCCTCCCAAGTCCAGGATACCTTCCCATCCAAGACCTCCTCTCAAGTCCAGGATCCCTTCTCCTCCTGGGCACGCTGCTTGGTCCTGTTGTGGTGGGATCTTCTGTCACGTTCGACGTAAGAATTATTGGACCAAGGTGCAGCGTGATATGGTTTCCACATGTTTACTAACTGAAACGCACAAAAACAATAAAAATGAACGAAACGTGAAGACAATGGAATGCTCACAGGCAACTACACATAAACAAGATCCCACAAAACACATTGAGGAAATGGCTGCCTAAATATGATCCCCAATCAGAGACTACAATCAACAGCTGCCTCTGATTGGGAACCATACCAGGCCAACATAGAAATAGATAACCTAGATTACCCACCCTAGTCACACCCTGACCTAACCAAAATAGAGAATAAGAAGGTTTTCTATGGTCAGGATGTGACACTGTCAAAGGTGACTCAAGGGGTTTAATACAAATACAGGTATGTCATTTTCTTTGCTTATAGCTTTGAAGCACTGTTATAATTACATGTTAATACAGTGTTTGCACAGTACACTCTTAGAACATGAAAAGGTTCTCAATTTCTTCAAGGGTTCAGCAGGGGAACCTTTTCATCTGAGAACGTTAGAAAGACCACTCCAAAGATGTAGCCTTATTGCTAGAACTACAATCAATCATTTCAACTTGTATACTACACTTGGACATTTTACATTGGATATCAATGTAATTATTGTGAGAGACAGAAAGGGATTTTAAGGCAAACATTTCTACATTGCAAGAAGCAATGGTAGCATGTGAGATGCATAAATAATGCATTTTATATGGTGAGACCCTCTTGAAGTGAACGATAAAGAGTCTGACTCTATAACTGCTAGCATTAGCATGTGTTAGGAAAGTAGTGGAGCAATCGTCACAGCTTGATCACTAGCGTCCAGGGAATTATCAACCATTTTTATCACCACCAGCCAATAGGGAACCAGCTTCACATCAATGACCCCTGCATGGAATGCCTCAAGGGCCATAACACATTTTATTATCAATCTAAAATACAATCATATCTACTAGATAAACATTTCCTCAGACGTCACCAGATGTTAAGAATCTATGAATGTTTTAACCATTTACAGATGTAATGTTTTTAATTTAACCTTTATTTAACTAGGCAAGTCAGTTAAGAACAAATTCTTATTTACAATGACGGCCTACATCATATAACAATTACTTGTCCCCTGATAAATTTTGATTTGATGTGACTTTTTTTTACTATATCCAATCCTTTCAGATCTAAACATTGAGAGGTATGGAGGAACTAGGGGTTGTTCATGTTTCTAGATGGGTCTATCGTGTCATGGGGTTGTGGGGCAGGGGGTGGTTGCTACTATAAACCTGTAGTAGGGTATCATAGGGGAGCTTTCAAAACCATACACACACAAACTGAGAAAAGACAGTGGATACATCTAGCCAGGAGTCCATCTCTCATGTCCTCTACCCACTTTTCTCAAGGCCACCACCTAAGTGTTGTATGGCAACATTTGGCTAAACCTACACCCGAGATCTGTAGTAATAATAGCATACAATATAATACAGTATGTCATGTCAGCATTGTCTTTGTTCTTTGGGAAATTCAACTGTAATTCATAGATCTAGAGATAGTGTTCATATTAATTTCCATCAAAGAGGAACTACACCCTATATCAAACTGTGTGTGTGGGTGCGTTGCCATGTTTTGGCAGTTATTCCTTGCTGAAATACACAGGAATCAAGAGATTTGAGGCCATTCTCATGACACTCGAAATCGCCCTCTCTTGACATAATGTTGTTTATCAGACATTTTGGTCTGTCTACTACCTCCTCCACACCATTCTGGCAATACTGGTATGTACGGCACTTAATGTCTCTAATAGATCTGAGTGGGTGTTTGTGTGTGTGTGTCTGTGCAGATGGCCCATCTCCAAATGTTTGAATGGTCTTGTGTGAGTAACCACATAGAGTAGTGCATACTAATTCAAAGTCCTCCTTTATTCAAGCCTACAGATGCCTTCAATCAGAGATGAGACTGAATGTGGCTAGCAAGTTGTCAAATCTCGCTAGTGGTCCAAACATAGGAATTACCAATCTGTCAATGTCAGAAAGCTGTTAGTGAGAAAGAGTTTGGCTTAAATCCTTAAAAATGTTACTGTTGTGTTGTTGACCTCTCTGAAAAAGGATATGACATAGAAGGGTGTGGGAAGGTAACCATGGCAACTGAATGCTGACAGGGGTGATGACATGTTTATGCCCCCGTTCCCAAATACAAAAGTCATTACCCCCTCCCTTTGTCTATCTCCCTTATGTGTGTGCACCCACGCGCGCAACACACACTCTCTTCCTCTGTCATAGATTTTCCTCTGGGCCCTGTTTCCACAGTAACCAGAGAACTCCCAGAGATATGTGGGGGGAAAAAAACACAACGGAGAAATCCCAGAGCTGCAGAGGGAGGGAACACGCACGCACACACCTATACATAATAGCAAGATACACCAACACAGCAAGAACACCTGCCTGCCCAGCTCGTCTGCTGTCGTCAAGTGGTTTGCAGTTGTCACCGAGGGAGAGCATACATGGACCAAATCCGGGGACTAGATCGATTACCAGACCTTCAATTAGTTACTAATCTAAATCTGTCTCTCACCGAGGGGGAAAAGGACTGATGTCAAACATGAGCGTGAAAATCTCCTTTTGGAAATGCTACTTTGTGTGAAATTGCTTTGACGCTCTGTTCGTACAGTAAATCAATATAACTAGAATCAAAACGCTCTCCCTTTAAGACCAGAGGGATTTATTTGATTTATTTTGTAAGGTACTTATATATTTTTTTTAAACACGAAGCACATGTCAGGGAAACAATATTAGATGTCGATTATTTTTAGTCTAACTGGGAACAAGCTACGTGGTTCGTTTCCTCATATAAATCATGTCACAAATGACAATGTAGCCATAGGTTTACACGCCAGAAGAGGGGCTTCCAATCTTTCCCCATTGAAAGCAGTTTCAATCAAGCCTGAACTCAAGCAATAACGACACATATAATTTAAAAAATCAATTGAATTATAACCGGATTATTGTTCCCGTCCAAATGTTGAACAGTGGCCTCCTGGGCTATATGATCTGACAATCACCCCGCCACTTGAAATGGCCACCAGACATGCAGCAGTGTCCAGGCTGTCACTATGCATGATATCGCACGCAGATAGATGGGGGAAGAAGTATGGAAATGTCTCTGATGAGGGACCCAATTGCTCCACATGGCCACCATAACCAACCCAGTAGTGTCTGGACACAGCTGTACAGCAGGCACTGGGGGAAACTGACAGACAGGGCACTAACTCAAACCCTAGGAGTGACCCAGCACCATTTCATTATATAGCAAACCTGACAAAACATTGAGTTGTTTTTTGATGTTCATACAGGACATTAACATAAGCAAGAACCAACGCTTTTCACTGTTTGCCACAGCAGCATGAGGTCAACCTTTCTTTGCGTCAACCAAAACTGAAAATAGCCGTTATCTTTATAAGAACAGTTAGATGTAGGATCGTAATTTGATCACCCTTGTTGCTGAGCATTTTCCTTCACAGCAGGAAATGAAAACGTGTATATTCAACGTTTAAAAAGGCTTCCAACCTTTATAATTTCCACTTTAAAATGTCAGATTTGATTTTGCCTGAAAAAAAATGTATCCATTAATTATAATCCACATTTCCTCTTGCTGCAGGATTATTTTCCTTCTTTATCAAACTGTTTCAAATTAAGATCCTACATCTGTATGTATGGATAGTAATTGGGCAACAGATCACAAAATACTGTTAAGACTAAATATTTGTGTAGTGGGGTTGTGCCGCATAGCATCATGGGGGTTGTATGTGTTGAGATGATCACATTCTGGATAAATGGTTCAACTGAATTACTGTCTCAAGGCATTACAAAATATTGGAGACGAGTAGGTCTGAATCTACAGTAACTAGTCGGTCTGTAAAACGTTGTGTTTTACAAGTTTAAAACAGTTATTTTTCATGGTACAGTCTATGCTAAATGTTAGCACAGTGTATTGCTAGCAGAGACAAATGCATAGTTGAGCTAGCTAAGAGAGTTAGCATCATGGACTGCAGAAAAGGAGTCGAGGCAGACGTCGGAGTGGGAAAAAATATTAAGGCAGGAAAATACAGTATGGAACGGGGAGAAATTCAACTGTGAAGACAAACTTTACAATAACTTGAGGATGAAACGTCAGTGAGTGAAGTGAAGCAAGATCGTGACTGAGGAAAATATTGCTGTGCTGGAAGACAATATTGAAGTGAGTGACAATCAGTAGCCTATTGAGAAATATGAAATGGTTTCCACGTCACCAGGTTTAATAACCATGCACCAGTTGCGGACCAGCGCACTATCCCACATCGCAGGTGGGAAAAATGACACACTCAGTATGATCCTCATTTAGAGGCAACGATCATCAGCTGCCTCCAATTGGGAACCATACACACACACCAACATAGAAACACAACTAGAAACGCCCCCTAGTCATGCCCTAACCTATTACACCAGAGAGAAGCCCCGAGGGCGGTCTATGGTCAGGGCTAGACACCAGTAGCATAAATAGAATGCACATGGGGAGTTTATTAGGGATTTTGGTACACTGGGGAAGAAGGGGGGAATTTACCAATCCAGGGGTGGTCCTCAGCCAATCCGGTACAGGGGGGGGGGTAGTCCCACTGTCCAGGTCACAAAAGGTAATCACACAGCTATTGTTCTCTCTTCATATTGCACTTTGTTCTCTCCTTACTCTGCCCCTTTGTGCAGGCTGCTCCATCCTTTATCCCCAAGTTCTCCCTGGCTTAACGACACACAGCCTTGCCTCATTGAGGCAGGAAGTCCATATAAGGCTCGGGGGTCGAGCCAGCAGGCTGCAAGATATCTCTCCTTAATAACCACTCCCCTCACCTCTCCTTGCCGTCTGCCACAAACTATTTGTTGAGCACTTTTGAAATGTACAGCGACCGAATTCAGAACATGTGCCATTCTTACAGTGTTCTCCCTGTACACCAAGTCAGAACTGTAGGATAAATAAAGGGGGCATATCAGCAGACAATGAAAGCTCTTACAATATTTAATGATTATATTTCTCTAAAACCAGTTATAGGCTACATGTGCACCACCAAGTCAGAACAGTAGGCAAAATTAAGAGGGGAAAATAGACCAAACTATTAGGGTGAGGCACATGGGCTACTAACAGCTTACCACACAACATACAATTAGTATGTTGTGCTCACTTGAACAGGAACGTGGGCAAATTTTGTCATCAAACTGTCATCAAAGTCTGTCATTATCTGGATTTATGGTGCTTTCAAGACAACTGGGAACTCTGAAAAAATAAGATTGAATCATGATGACATCTGTAATCTTCAAGTCGCAGCTTTAGAAAGAGGTCCAAGTTCCCAACCTCCAATTCCTAGTTGGATGACTGTTCAAAACGCAGTTCCGAGTTAAGTTGTTTTGAGTGGGGCACAAATCATGCTTAATTGACAGCATGGCCAATATTGAATGTTTATAATTTTAAGCTTGGAAAAGAGACCCTTAATCCAGACTTGGGACCATACAGCCACTCCAATGAATAGCAGAATAATAATCGCTTTGCAAAGCTTGCAGTTAGCCAATGATTACTTCCAAACCACTCATTGTACTGTTTGTGATTTCCATCTTGTTGTGTAATGTTTATGTCCAATGGCCGGTGAGCACCGATACGTTTTATCTATAATTTCTATTCAATTTTCCTCTTCATATGACAAGGATTAAAAGGTATTTGCCAGTAGATTGTCGACTTGATTCGTGATGATGACTGCTAGCTAAGATTTAGAAAGTATGATGTTGACGTGATCAGTCTAATCAAAGCTACTGTAAATATAACGGGATTTGACGTAATTTATCTGTGGCCAATGACCTTGAGCCTTCTTGGATGGGCACTTCTAATGTAATTCTATGGCAGCACCCATGGGGCTTGAATTTCCGTCCTCTATCCTTAGACTCGGCGGTGACGTAGTGTCCCCATGAGTGACAGAACACTGAGCCAATCACGGCGCAAATAGAGAACATGACCAACACCTACGCTCCGTATTTTCTGCTGGCTGCCCCACCATCACAGAAAGCACGGAGCTAGGCTGAAACACCTGTATTTTGGAGCTGCCTTACTCAATAAAGCAAAAAGAGGCCATGTTTGTATGCAGCTTTATTAACTCAATTATTTTATTTACTTTTTTACGTTGTTTGCAAACTGATGTGACACGGATTAATGCCAAAATAACATGCAAAAAACAGGCAAGCCACAAAATGTAGCTAAAAAGTGTGGGGCTCAAAACAGGTGGGGCTCTGACTCACCTGCCCTGAATCACGGGTCGCCACTGTTGCTGAAAGGTTTAGGTTCCACAGAAGAAATCAGGAAGAGGGAGAATCAGTGAAAATGTTTGCTAAAGAAACTATCAGAGCACTGTGAGTTCAATGATATTTTAAATGACACCATTAGAGACAGACTAGTAATGTGGGCTACAGAGTGAAGCTACACAAAAGAGACTATTGAAGTCAGTGTGGAACTAGCTGCTAAAGAGGCTCAGCAGACAGGGAAATCAGGACGATTGCACACGAGTGGAACTGAAAATCAGAGACAGGGAAATCAAGGCACATGCTTCCACTGTGGCAGAGCGGGACATCTACAGTACATGCTGGTGTAAGGACATGGATTGCTGAGCCTGTGGTAAAAATGGCCACTGCTGCACAAGCCTGTAAAAACAAAAAGATATCCAAGAAAGAGACGTTCCCACGAAAGCAAAAAAGACATGTTCACGCTGTTGAGCAAGAGAACACAGAGGCGAGTGACTCAGATGAGGAAGTCACATTGAAAATAGTGACTGTGAGGGGTGGGGTGGGGGGGGGGGGGTGTATCTCTGTGTCAGACACAGTCTCCGAAAAGACATTGAAACACCTTCCACTTCAGCCAGTACACATCGTGTTTAGGACTTACACAGGCGAAGAGGCATCCCTGTGGTCACAGTTCAGTTAAATGGACAAACTGAAGCTGCCACTCTACGTAATAAAAAGAGAGACTATCCATCACTACTGGGACGCTCGTGGCTGGAGGAAATCACACTGGACTGGCCATCAGCACATACAATGACACATGGAGACACACAGGGCTACCCGCCATCTTAAAGAAACATGGAGGACTCTTTAATGTAGAGCTGGGTAGCATGAAAGACATAATAGTGAATCTTAGCATTAAGCCAGACAGAAAATCAAAGTTTCCGAAAGTAAGACCAGTACCTTATGCTATCAGACCAAAAGTTTAGGCTGACTTGGACACTTTAGTCATGAACAAAGCACTGGAGCCGGTCAGCGTGAGTGAATGGGCGACACTCATCTTACCAGTCCCTAAAGGAAAACTCCACCCAACAACTATATCCACCCAACAAATATCCATTGTTGATATAGTCCCAAAATGTTTTGCTTGTCAGAATGTTTGCAAGATATGTGACTCAAAATACAGAAATCCTCCCTGTATGATGCATTGTGCATCCTACGATGCTGCGTTTTGCATCATATGATGCAAAATACATCATACAGGGATGATATCTGTATTTTGAAAGGTACATATCTTGAAAACGTGATTGCTGACAATCAAAACATTTTGGGACTATGTCAACAATGGACTAATGAAACAATTACCAAAAGATAGTTTTGATTAGAGTTTCCCTTTAGGAAGGATGGTGGAATCAGGATATGTGAAGACTTTAAAGTCACGCTAAACCTTGTGTTATCTGCTGAGCAATATCTGTTACATCGACAACCTTTTCACAGGTTTAGCTACTTCTGGTGGCCTGGACTAGATGGAAGCATTGAGGAGAAAGCATAAACACGTTCCCCATGTCAGAAGGTTCGCAACGTACCTCAACGTTCACCTCTTCATCCGTGGAATTGGCCAGAGGAAGCGTGGCAACGTATCCACATCGACTTCGCTCATAGCAAGTGGACAGAGGTCTACTACTGAAGAGAAGACCATCGAGGAGCTTGGAGAAGTGTTTAGTCGGTTTGCCAATCCATCTTGTTAGAGACTGCAGCTAGTGTCCCAAGAAATGGCTACGTTCCTACAGATGAATGACATACAACACATCAGGTCCGCACCGTATCATCTATCTACCAACAGGCTAGCAGAGATGTTCATTCAGACCATGAAACATGCCTTAAAAGCGGTTCAAGGAACACTGCACCAACTCTTGAAAAGCTTCCTGCTATCCTACAGGAACACTCCTCAAGCAACCACCAAAGCCTCGCCTGCATCGCTACTCATGAAGACAGAACTATGCACAAGCTTCGACCTACTCAAACCTCTGAACGCAAAGGAGACGTCAGCAGGGGAGTCAAGTCAAACATTGTGAACTGAGAGCAAAGGACAGAGCTTTCGATATTGGAGAAACTGCCTTAGCTAGGAACTACCTCAAAGGGTTCCTGCCACAGTCATTACTCAGACTCCCCCTGTGTCGTACACGGTCCGCACTGCAGAGGACGTTGTCTGGAAAAGGCACACAGCTCAGTTACTGTTGAGTAACGCAACACCGACAGAACCACCAGTCATGAGTGGTCCAGAACTGTTACTGGGTGACACCATGACCCTGGAGGCTCACAGTCACCTTCTCAGGTCTGTTATTCAACAATTTATGTAGGAGGTAAGGCGTTGTGATTTGGGGTTATGCCGCCGAGCATCATTGGGTTGTACGTGTTGAGACGATCACGTTCTGTATAAATGGCGGAACTGAATTCCTCTCTCCCGCATCATCATCGTTTAATTGTTATAAAGAGGTGGTTATGAAACCCAAAAGACATAACAAATGTACTCAGACGTCTATGATGATAGCCAAGTATATTTCACCCAGTATGGCAGTGGAGAGCTCTGTAGCTACGCGATGGCCTCCCGCTCTACTCGAACATGAATGAATCCGAGTGTTTGATATGTTGGACAGGACCAGGTGTTGGTGGGAAGCATTGGCAGCTCCTCAGAGAACAATACAGTGATCACAGAGCTGTGTGGTGTACTTATCAAAGCCCAACTTCCAATAGAGAGAGAGAGAGAGAGAGAGAGAGGGAGAGAAAGAGAGGAAGGAGAGAAAGGAAGATAAAAATAGTGTACGTGAGAGAGAGACAGAGAGAGAGAAAACAACACCTCTTTTAGATGAACACAGAGAGGTGTCTGCTCTTACTGTGGAAACACCAAGGGCTCCCACATACTTCAAACAGAATGCTCTGCATGGAGTACCACAGGAGCCTTACTCTAGAGACTAACGCCAGAGCTCCAGCTAGCATCTGTCTGGTCCATGGGAATCCTTTGGTTGTAACACACAAGGCTCAGATACCCAGAGGGAAATATGTATCCTGCTGCTCAATGATCTGAAGGCACTTAATAGGTGGGAACAACATGTCAGGGTCTGGAATTACAGTACATTCAAGTGATATTTTGCTTGAAAAATCCAAGTTGCTCAGATGTTTTCAGACCTCAAACCCTGTCAAGATGGAATGGATTATCCCTTTAACATAAAGAGTAATGAGTTTCACAATATTGTTTCTACCTGCCCAGGCTTGTTACCTTTTCCACCCCTTTTTTTCAATTTTTGCCTAAAATGACATACCCAAATCTAACTGCCTGTAGCAAGGAAATGCGTATTCTTGATACCATTTGAAAGGAAACACTTTGTAGTTTGTACAAATGTGAAATTAATGTAGGATAATATAACACATTAGATCTGGTAAAAGATAATACAAAGAAAAAAACGTGTTTTTTGTATATTTTTTGGACCATCATCTTTGAAGAGAAAGGCCATAATGTATTCTTCCAGCCCAGGTGCAATTTATTTTTTGGTCACTAGATGGCAGCATTGTATGTGCAAAGTTTTAGACTGATTCAATGAACCATTGTATTTCTGTTCAAAATTTTGTATCAAGACTGCCCAAATGTGCCTAGTCAAGTTGAAGTTGAACCTCATGATAATTGCATTAGCCTATGTTAATTCAACCGTCCCGAGGGGGACCCACCGATCCTGTAGAGGTTTTAAAGATAAATATTCACAAGATAGCACGGCATAGAACTCTGGTGGCTCAGTTGTGGTGTGGGGTACATTTTCCTGGCATGGTTTAAGTCCACGCAACCCCTAGAGGGCAAGTTAAACACCAATAAATACACAGCCATTCTGTTTGATAACCTTCAACCTATGGTGAAGCATTTCTATCCTGATGGGAGTGGTCTCTACCAGGAAGACAATGTCCCCATCCACAGGGCACTGAATGGTTTGATGAGCATAAAAATGATTTAAACCATTATGCCATAGCCATCTCAGTCATCAGATCTCAACCCAATTGAGCACTTACGGGAAATTCTGGAGCGGCGCTTGAGAAAGCGTATTCCACAACCATCAACAAAACACCAAATGATGGAATTTCTCGTGGAAGAATGGTGTCGCATCCCTCCAATAGAGTTCCAGACACTTGTAGAATCTATGCCAAGGTGCATTGAAGCTGTTCTGGGAGCTCGAGGTGGCCCATGCCCTTTTAAGACACTTTATGTTGGTGAGGCTTTGTTTTTTTAACGACACAGAACTGATACCGATCACTTGATTAAGTGACAGATAGGGACATGGTCAAAAAAGCATTTTGCCAGCTATGTTTGAGCAAATCCCCCAACCAAAACCTTGAATTGGTCATTTTGAATCTAGATCTGCACTGTTCTTCTTCTTAGTGTCTCACTCAGTCATCGTCCCACTCAATGGCAATCTGTCAGCCCTCCCCAGGCTTAGCCCCCTTCCATTCCATTCCAGTCATCTTCCCACTCAATGGCAATCTGTCAGCCCTCCCCAGGCTTAGCCCCGTTCCATTCCACTTTATTTCTCCACCACCTCCATACCCACAGCAAGATGAATGACTCCCTAATGCAATCTGACTAGTGTTGATGGCAGATGACACACACAATCTCTCTCTCTCTCTCTCTCTCTCTCGCACACACACACACCAGTGCAATTTTTATTTGCATGTCTGAAAGTGTTCTCAAGTGACTGATTGGGTATTGAACCTGGGTTATCTGTCACCTCAGGATTGTGTTAGCCCTCTGAGCTAAAGCCTAGGTAAGGTTATTCATCATGCAAGCATAGCTTACAGAACTATCTCCACTACTCTCATTGTCATGCACCTGAGCTCACATTTGAAAATGCAACAGTACTACATAACACCCCAACTGTGAAGCTATAGTATTGTTTTTCCTAACATCCATTTTTATCCATTACCACTGAGCATTAAGATCAATGGTACATGTAATACATTTTCAATGGCTATTTGGATCAGTCTATTGTGTCGATGTATTCCATACCTTTCCACTCTCTGGTATTATCGCAAGGCAGTCCTCATGGAACATTGGACCCCACAAAAAAATAGCCTAGTCTGAGATGTGTTTTTTTTGCTTGCCGTGACAATCTACATCGGAGTTGGCAAGACAGCACAAACAGATGTGGGCCCAGGCTACACAAACACACCTTTGATGACAATGTGCTTGGCCTCTGCTTCCCACTGCACTGTGCTTTCATAGATCTGAGAGCCCATCAATTAACTGCCTCTTCTGTGTCTTGTTCAGGTTAATGATAATCTATGATGGCAGGCCTGGCTTTAAAGGGACCAGCTTGTTGCACTGTTTATCTCAGTCGAGGGTCTCTGAGATAATGTTCAAGTGCACAAGAAGATAGCGAGGATGCTATTTAGATAAGAAAATGTATTATTTCTCGAGATAAAGCTCACTGATTATGCTATTGTGTATAATCTCACTCTAATGTGATTGTAGTGGGGATATTTTTATTGCCTTGTCCCAGCTGGCAAAAGTGATTGAAATGACATCATGTCAACCAACTTTGGATGCTGGGTTAGCTTCAACTACAAGGCAAATTCAAATCAACATAGTTGAATGGCATTCATGTTTTTTCTGATAGTGCTTCTGATCCCATCCTTTGATGACCATTCCTGATCTTCTCTTCCTTCTCTTCCTCAGGTCTTAGGAAACAGATAACAACAGGGATCCCAACCCCCCCCCCCAACATGCCGGAGCAGAGTAATGACTACCGTGTTGTGGTGTTTGGGGCTGGCGGTGTGGGCAAGAGCTCCTTGGTCCTTCGCTTTGTCAAGGGAACCTTCCGGGACACCTACATCCCCACCGTGGAGGACACCTACCGCCAGGTGATCAGCTGTGACAAGAGTGTGTGCACCCTCCAGATCACCGACACCACAGGCAGCCACCAGTTCCCCGCCATGCAGCGCCTGTCCATCTCCAAGGGCCACGCCTTCATCCTGGTCTACTCCGTCACCAGCCGCCAGTCTCTGGAGGAGCTCAAGCCCATCTACCAGCAGGTGCTGGCCATCAAGGGCAGCGTGGACGCCATCCCAGTCATGCTGGTGGGCAACAAGAGCGATGAGACCCAGCGTGAAGTGGAGACCAAGGAGGGTGAGGCGCAAGCGACAGCATGGAAGTGTGCCTTCATGGAAACCTCAGCCAAGATGAACTGCAACGTCAAGGAGCTCTTCCAGGAGCTGCTCACACTGGAGAAGAAGAGGAACATGAGTCTGAGCGTCGACGGCAAGCGCTCCGGCAAGCAGAAGCATGCCGACAAGCTTAAGGGCAAGTGCAGCATCATGTAGGGAGGGAGAGATGATGCCTGACCACTAGGAGGAAAGACAGAGGTTGGGGAGGGTAGCGGTGGTGGAAAGGGTGGGCGTTCTTGAAGAGACTCACTTCAAGGAATGGAGGGAAGGTTGAGGTGGGGGTCGTCTGAGAGGGATTTTGTTATCCTGAAAGAGGCAACCCCCCCCCCCCTTACTTTATACCACTGCCCCATCTCCACCTTTCCCCCACTCTGCTCATACCATTAACCAGGAATCGCCCCTAGGGCACAGTCACCCCGTCTGTCTCACTGGTTTTGATTTGGAGGTTTGCCTCTCCATCAAAAAATGTATGCCACTGAAGGCCCGAATAGAAAAGTTTGGGACACAGGAGTCAAGTTCTAAGAGAAGGTCAAATATTGATGCATCTCTGCTGTGATGGGAAAAAGGAAAGAATATGGAGCCCTGAGAATTCATATCCTGTTCAGGTTATAATGACAAAAAGGAGGAACTCCCGACACAGTGCCCATTTCAATATTATTCACTCCACGTACACCCTATTTTCCCTATAGCTGTCTGTCTCCTGCTAATATGAGATAGCCACTTGACTCTTATGATTGTGAAAGGGAATAGGGTGGATTTGCGGGAGATGAGAGTGTATCAAGTTTAATGTGAAAGTAATGGAAACATGACTTTCGTCAATTCAAGTCCATTTCCATAAGCACAAGTTGGACTTTCACCCTTCAGTTTCTCTGTATCTACCTGGTAATTGGATGGGAGTTGAGAACTAGACATTGTCATCAATAAAGAGCTCTATTCAATCTGTATAGCGGAAGTTCAGCGTTACAGCATATTTGAAATTTAGAGGCAATGTTCTTGTGTTAGAGGAGACTGCATTCACGGTAAACGCTGCATGCAGTGCATTCGGAAAGTATTCAGACCCCTTGACTTTTTCCACATTTTGTTTTACGTTACAGCCTTATTTTAAAATGGATGGAAAAAAATATTCATAAATCTTCACACAATGCCCCATAATGACAAAGCAAAAACAGATTTTTAGAAATGCTTGCAAATAAATTACTTTTTTTCTTTCTAAGAACCTGTTTTCACTTTGACCTTATGGGGCATTGTGTGTAGATTGATGAGGATTTGTATTTATGTAATCCATTTTAAAATAAGGCTGTAATGTAACAAAATGTGGAAAAAGGGAAGGGGTCTGAATACATTCCGAATGCACTGTATGTTGGCTCAATCGGAAATGACCTTTACATTTCTATCGCTGCAGCGAAACAGATTGAATAGAGTTGTTGACGGAAAGTTATTTGTTCATTAAACAGTGTTTTCTGACATTTTTCAGACCCCTTGACTTTTTCCACCTTTTGTTACGTTACTACCGTATTCAAACATTTAAAACAGGTTTTTAGAAATTTTAGCAGTTCTTAAAAATAAAAAGCTGAAATATCACATTTACATAACTATTTGGACCTGAAGCACCTATGTGAGCAATTACAGTCTTGAGTCTTCTTGGGTATGACGCTACAAGCTTGGCACACCTGCATTTGGGGAGTTTCTCCCATTCTTTTGTGTAGATCCTCTCAAGCTCTGTCGCTGCACAGCTATTTTCAGGTATCTCCAGAGATGTTTGATCGGGTTCAAGTCCGGGCTCTGGCTGGGCCACTGAAGGACATTCAGAAACTTGTCCAGAAGCCAGTCCTGCATTTTCTTGGCTGTGTGCTTAGGGTTGTTGTCCTGTTAGAAGGTGAACCTTCACCCCAGTCGGAGGTCCTGAGCGCTCTGGAGCAGGTTTTCATCAGGGCTCTCTCTGTACTTTGCTCCGTTCATCTTTCCCTCGGTCTTGACTAGTCTCCCAGTCCCTGCCGCTGAAAAACATCCCCACAGCATGATGCTGCCGCCACCATGCTTCACTGTAAGGATGGCGCCAGATTTCCTCCAGGTGTAACGTTTGGCATTCAGGCCAAAGAGTTCAATCTTGGTTTCAGCAGACTAGAGAATCTTGTTTCTCATGGTCTGAGAGTATTTAGGTGCCTTTTGGAAAACTCCAAGCGGGCTGTGCCTTTTACTGAGGAGTGGCTTCCGTCTGGCCACCATAAAGGCCTGGTTGATGGAGTGATGCAGAGATGATTGTCCTTCTAGAAGATTCTCCCATCTCCACAGAGGAACTCTGGATCCCCTTCAGAGTGACCATCGGGTTCTTGGTCACCTCCCTGACCAAGGCCCTTCTTCTTAGATTTCTCAGTTTGGCCGGGTGGCTCGCTCTAGGAAGAATCTAGGTGGTTCCAAACTTCTTCCATTTAAGAATGATGGAGGCCACTGTGTTCTTGGGGACCTTCAATGCTGCAGAAGTGTTTTGGTGTCCTTCCCTAGATCTGTGCTTCTAAACAATCCTGTCTCCGAGCACTATGGACAATCCCCTCGACCTCATGGCTTAATTTCTGCTCTGTCAACTGTGGGACCTTATATAGACAGGTGTGTGCCTTTCCAAATCATGTCCAATCAATTGAATTTACCACAGGTGGACTCCAATCAAGTCGTATAAACATCTCAAGGATGATCAATGGAAACAGGGTGCACCGGAGCTCAATTTTGAGTCTCATAGCATAGATTCTGAATAATTACGTAAATATATTTTTCATTTTAATTACATTTGCTAAAATCTCTAAAAACCTGTTTTTGCTCGGTCATTATGGGGTATTGTGTGTAGATTGAGGAGGAAAATATATAAATATCAATTTTAGAATAAGGCTGTAACGTAACAAAATGTGGAAAAAGTTAAAGTCTCTGAATACTTTCCGAATGCACTGTATATTACAGGTGCAGGTTAGGCCTATCAGTGGTTGCTAATTAACGTTAGCATGTGTAGTAATACAAATATAGGAAATATAGCTGCAAGTGGTCTCTGCATTTTGCTGTACATTTGAAATGCCTTTCCTACCAGTTGACTTGACATTTTGCATCATTTCAACATTTAAGTGAGCTTTAGCCAAACAAAGCACAAACAAACAACAAAAGCAACAAGCAGTCAAAGCATGTTCGAAATGTAAATGTTTTTGAAGAAATGTAATGAATCTCTATAGCACAAATATTTGGACCCTCATATCATTAAATTAGGTGTCTATATCAATGTTGATCACATTATATGCCTATCTTCTGTTAATATACTGTATAATATACTGTAATTAATATATTTTATGCTCCAAATGCTCATATTGTCTTGCTTTGCCTCTCCTCCCTATTGAATATTTGTTGCAATCCACAAATCACATGGCATTGCTTTAGCAATATGACTGCACTTTGAGGATCTGGAGCACAGTGACATTTGATCTTTTGGTAAACCCTTTGACGTGCTCTGGATGAATCATTTCACTTGAGGGGATTTTGCAATTTGAATCATATAAAGGAACTGCCAAATAAAGACAACTAAATGTACATATAATTGTTAATTGGTAAATTTACACGCACACTGTTACATGCAAGGTCTAAAGCAGTGATGTAGTGGTAATAAAATGGGTGGGTAAACTCTGATTGCCAGAGTTGCAGTGAGAAAAGTAACTCTCCCTATATTTTCAATGCATTTTTCCCCAAAAGGCGGGCAAACTGTGGGTAAAAAGTGGGTAACAAGTGGGTAAACTGTGGGTAAACTGCCTTTACACTCCACTACACCACTAGTTTAAAGAATGAGTCCTGCAGGAGTAAGTACATGATCATTTTACTTGGAGAAATACTTGTTCTTAGGTGTGCTGTACCATTTCATTCCATGCCTAATATGAATAGAATGATAGAACATTTATCCAACACTTACCCCTCATCCCAATAGATGTCCCTATCTTTACAACAGCCTGACTGTTTGGTATTCAGTTAGTTCCCAGAAAGAAAATTACATTGTCATTCCTGTACATGCTCACTATTTCCTCCCAGACAGTGTTGCTATAACGGCACCATGATTACATTGTAGATGTTATTCTACTCCGTCTGAATACTGACTTGTCGTGTCATGCATTATTGAAGCTTAGGGAGGTTCTGTGCAGCAGCTGCAGCTGGATGGATGGATGATGGCTACCGAACAAGCTGTCTTCTTCATTGATTGGCTAGCGGCGAAAAAGCCCACGAGTCCGGCGGTTGGAAGGAGCAGGCTGAAATCAATGGGGAGATTTGCTCGGAGGATTGGACAGGTTGCAGGGCGACAGTGTTTGATCACTGCAGAGAACAAGTACGAGCTGCCATCGGGATGCTTACTAAGTAGAGGGCAGGAGAGAGAGAGGAAGAAGGCAACAGACAGCTATAAGGGGATTACACACGGCCAATGGGCCATAGTAGTAGCCTATCCAGGAGGACATTTACATTTACATTTAAGTCATTTAGCCTGATGTGTACACTACAGTATACAGGGTTACAGAGTGTCACTGTTTCACCAACAGATACAGATTCAAGGCTGTCGTACCCTATCATTAGCAACACATGACTGACTCCAATGTGCTCTGACTGGGGAAGGGTCAAGAAGAGATGTTCCCCATGACATTTCTCAGTGTTGCTTTATATTAATGCCATCATCCAGAGATACAATGTTATGGACAGAGGAGTAACACCTAAATGTAGCTACTTCTGTATTTATTTATTTTGATTTGATCAGATCAGATCAGATGATGAGATCCTTTTCAGGGCATGACAAAAATAGCATTCTTCCTGCCCTGCGAGAGAGTCCTTATTGTACATATCAGAGAGAGGCATGTTCGTTCTATGTAGCATATATCGTAACGCGCCGCTGTATTTCTGGGTGAGAATGACACCACATCCAGGTCACACACCACACAGGATCGGGAGTGATTTATGCTTTCAAAATTGTACAATCTCATACAATTTTCTATCGTAATCTTTTTACGGATTTAGGATGCTTGACACCTTGAGTTTCCAATATTATAGATGTTTCCACTATACAACAAGGTGCTTCATTTATCAACAATCAGCTATAATTTTTCATTTAGTCATTCTTGGCCGCCATTTTTGCTATTTGTCACTGTAGTAATATTTTTTGGGGGAGAGATGTCTCACATTTGTGTGATCCCTCATTAAACTCTTGCCTAAAAATGAGTAGTCCTTCAATTCCTGCTGACAAATGACTGTGCAGTGACTAAAACAGTAATTTGCAGATTGCACAAAATATGGAGCCAGCATCCGTTGACTGTTTTATCAAAACCGTATTTAAAAAAAACAATAATAATATATATATTTTTTATCCCCCTATTACTTATTTACCCTACCACAACAACGGCACTTCTTCTACTGCTATTTACAGCCACAGACTAACCCATCTTACCCAGTACACTACCATTTTACCATTTCCTTTTGTAATACATCCTATTTGACTGTGATGTATTACGAGGGTCTTACACCTCTCTATTTAAAAAGGTGGGTAAAACTGCCTTTACTTGCGTTTACACTCCACTACACCACTAGTTTGAAGAATGAGTCCCCCCCTACTCTCCTAACAGTACTGTTTGTAGGTCCATCTGAACACAGTCATTATGACCTAAAAAACATTCCTGGACTTTAGTCGGGCCTGGCTCCACGATGGGACAAAAGTGTGCTTAGCCCCCCTCAGTTGAAACTTGTGCCCCCTCAGTTTTAGTTTTATTTACAAAAAGTTCAAACGATTGAGTGACAGGTTGGCGCAAAATCTTTATCTCCGCTACACAGTGTCAACACAATGGACAGAGCGTGCCGCCGTGTGTGTTGGGAGGCTGTGGAAACCCACTGGGCTGGTTATGTAGGACTCATTTGGGTTTCCATAAAAAAAGTGGGGGGGGGAAACGCTTCATCTGTGGTAGGCTAAGTGAATAACGTGATATGCCTCCAGGTGGGGTCAAGTTTACTGTTGAAGCTGCTTCACTCAACCCTGCCTCACTCTCCACCACTACAGAGTTCAGTTAGCTAGCTTCTTAGCTAGCTGTAAAAAGCCTACTCACTCTTCCACAAGCGCTGCCAGGATAATGGCGCTACAACCCCTTCCACCTCCGACTGTTCCTGACGATCTTAGAACAGAGGAGCCAGCCCAGGTTAGCCTAGAATCCAAACTTAGCCACAGAGGTTAATAGGAAGAGAGTGGCTGGAATACTTGGTTACTGCAGATACTGCATTTGGTTGGGTCCAATGCTAATGCAGACAAGGCCTTCACAAAGAGCTGGGTATTCTAAATTGAAGCATGCTATTGATAGTACCAAGGGATTCGCTAGACACGCATCAAGCAAAGAGCATTTAAAATGCACTGCACTGTGGAAAGAAAGAGTTTGAAGTACTATGGTAACATTGGTGTCAACACTTGTTAGCTGACAAGAAATCATATGTATTTTGTCGGTGATTGTGGAAATGAGTGAGTTCCTTGTTTCAAACCAGCAACCATTGAGGGGGACATTAGATGCAATAGAGTTAAGAGGGGATGAGGGTAGTGGAGTTTTTCTGTCTGTGATGGAATATACTCTTTGAAAAAACAAGGAACTTGCCAAGGTGTTCAGCACCATACCCCACAATGCACATACGCGTCGCACAATATTCAAAATGAAATCCTAGGCCGCATGAGTGGGGAGTCCATAGCTACATGCGAGAACTAATTTTCCATTTTAACAAATGTGTTCAGTCAACACAGAAGAAGCATGCTACACCCGAGGAAAGCTCAACTAATCCCATTGGCACTTGAGGGGGATCTTACAAGAAGATTTCAGGGAGAATGCAATGATCTATCACTCAGGAAGTTCCACAGAACATTAAGAGGCTGCAAATCTTCTAGAAAGGTAAGAAACAATCTAGCTGGTGATTTTGTTCAAAACCTTGGTGGTATAGCCAGTAGCGTTGTTTCAGCAAAAATGTAGGGTATGGAATGGCAAAATACATTCCTTAGTCAGACTAGGTTTTCAAAGGCATTGCTTTAGTATGTAGGGCGCTGACCATGGTGCCGATAGAGCACAGAGGAGATTTCCCGCCAACCTGTCACTTCTTGGTCAAAAGCACTCAATGGTATGGAAGTCCACAGAGGATATATGAATAAGAAAATAGTACACTCGTTACGTCGAGATCACAACTTATTTATCTCACGATCACTACATGACAAAAGTTGTTTGGTCATGATCACAAGATCATTTTCTTGTGATCACGACATAACAAAAGTACCACGCATCATCCATTAAATTTGTTCAGATGCACTGAAATGCAGCTCTGTTTCTCAGGCTGCATGCCGCCCCCAAGACTTGGCTAATCTTGTGAGCTAGCTAGTTAGCTCAGTAGTCTTGTTAGTTAGAAAGCTAGCTTGTTATTCATGCTGGTTGTTAGCTTGCATCACTGATATGTGTATAATTATAAGGGACACTTCATTTTTTGTGGATAATAGTTACATTTACAGTGGGTAAGCTCCATTCCTGACAGGCTGATCAGATTCAATTTCAGCCTCAGAGGCTGATAAATCAGGGTACTGCCTTGTAGGCCGTTTTATGGTTAAGGCTCTTTGCAGGCAGATTAGCTGTCAAAGTGCTACCTGATCCAGGGGGCGAGTTCTATTCCTGGCTGGCTGATCAGATTCAATATCATCCTCAGAGGCTAATATCTACAGCACCCAGTGTCACAGGAAGGCCAAGAAGATCATCAAGGACCTCAGCCACCCGGCCTGTTCACTCCGCTACCATCCAGAAGGCGAGGTCAGTACAGGTGCATCAAAGCTGGGACCGAGAGATTATGGCGCTGACAGAGATGGTCGCCTCACTTCAGGTCCTTACAAAACTATGCAGTTATTTGTTTTTTTGTACTATTTCTTACATTGTTAGCCCATAAAATCTCAAGTGTATTACGTACAGTCGGGAAGAACTATTGAATATAAAAGAGATGTCAACTTACCATCATTATGACCAAGAATACGTCTTTCCCAAAGCGGAGCCTTTGTTCGGACCTCCACCCTGGACATGCGATCTTATCCCAGAGGCCAACCCAAAACAAGGTGGATGCCGCAGGAGAGGCAGCCGGAGCGGCCTACTGGTCAGACTCAGAAGGCGAGCACACTGTCCTCCGCTTCCTAGCACATTACTCACCAATGTCCAATCTCTAGATAACAAGGTGGACGAAATTAGGGCACGAGTTGCCTTCAAGGGAGACATCACAGATTGTAACATTCTCTGTTTCACTGTAACGTGGCTCACTTGGGATACGTTGTCAGAGTCGATACAGCCACCCGGTTTCTTCACGCATCGCGCCTACAGAAACAAACATCTCTCTGGTAAGAAGAAGGGCGGGGGTGTATGCCTTATGATTAACTCATGGTGTAATCACAACAACATACAGGAACTCAAGTCCTTTTGTTCACCTGACCTAGAACTCCTTACAATCAAATGCCGACCGCATTATCTTCCAAGAGAATTCTCTTTGATTATAGTCACAGATGTGTATATCCCCCCCAAGCAGATACCTCGTCGGCCCTGAAATAACTTCACTGGACTCTATGTTAACTGAAAACCTTACATCCGGAGGCTGCATTTATTGTAGCTGGGGACTTTAACAAAGCTAACCTAAGAGCAATACTCCCTCAATTCTATCAGCATATCGAATGCGCAACACGAGCTGGCAGAATTCTGGATCACTGCTACTCGAACTTCCGCAATGCATTCAAAGCCCTCCCGCGCCCTGCCTTCGGCAAATCTGAATCCATTTTGTTACTCCCAGAAACTGGGAACTAAAACAGGAAACGCCCGTGCTCAATGCTGGTCTAACCAATCAGATTCCATGCTTCAAGATTTCTTTGATGATATGATCCGGATAGCGTCATACAAAAACATTGATGTATACACTGACTCGGTAAGCGAGTTTATTAGCAAGTGCATCGCTGTGACAATTAAATCCTTCCCTAACCAGAAACAGTGGATTAATGGCAGAATTCACGCAAAACTGAAAGTGCGAACCACCACTTTTAATCATGGCAAGGCGACCGGAAACATGACCGAATACAAACAGTCTAGCTATTCCCTCCTCAAGGCAATCAAACAAGCAACGCGTCAGTATAGAGACAAAGTAGTCGCAATTTAACGGCTCAAACATGAGACGTATGTGGCAGGGTCTACAGTCAATCATGGATTCTGAAAAGAAAACTAGCCCTGTCGCGGACATCGATATCTTGCTCCCAGACAAATTAAACAACTTCTTTGCTCACTTTGAGGACAATACAGTGCCACTGACACGGCTCACTACGAAAGCCTTTGGGCTTTCCATGGCCAATGTGAGTAAAACTTTTAAACGTGTTAACCCTAGCAAGGCTGCCAGTCCCAGACGGCATCCCTAGCCGCATCCTCAGAGCATGCACAGACCAGCTGGCTGGTGTGTTTACGGACATATTCAACCAATCTCTATCTCAGTCTGTTGTCCCCACATGCTTCAAGATGGCCACCATTGTTCCTGTTCCCAAGAAAGCTAAGGTAACTGAACAAAATGACTATCGCCCCATTGCACTCACTTCTGTCATCATGAAGTGCTTTGAGAGACTAGTCAAGGGTCATATCACCTCCACCCTACCTGATACCCTAGACCCACTCCAATTTGCTTACCTCCCCAATAGGTCCACTGACGATGCAATCGCCATCACACCTCACACTGCACCTATCCCATCTGGACAAGAGGAATACCTATGTAAAAATGCTGTTCATTGACTACAGCTCAGCATTTAACAGCATAGTACCCTCCAAACTCGTCATTAAGCTCGAGAACCTGTGTCTCAACCCCGCCCTGTGCAACTGGGTCCTGGACTTTGACAGGCCGCCCCCAGGTGGTGAAGGTAGGAAACAAACATCTCCACCCCGCTGATCCTCAACACTGCCCTCTCCTATACTCCCTGTTCTACCATGACTGTGTGACCATGCACGCTTCCAACTCAATCATCAAGTTTGCAGAAGACACTACAGTGGTAGGCCTGATTACCAACAATGACGAGACAGCTTCCAGGGAGGAGGTGAGGGCCCTGAGTGTGGTGTCAGGAAGATAACTTCTCACTCAACATCAACAAAACAAAGGGGATGATCATGGACTACAGGAAACAACAGAGGGAGCACCCCTGTTTAAAGGCACAGTCTACTTAGTATGTAAACTTCTGACCCACTGGAATTGTGATACAGTGAATTATAAGTGAAATAATCTGTCTATAAACAATTGCTGGAAAAATTACTTGTGTCATGCGCAAAGTAGATGTCCTGACCGACTTGCCACAACTATAGTTTGTTAACAAATTTGTGGAGTGGTTGAAAAATGTTAAGTATATGTAAGTTAAGTATATGTAAACTTCCGACTTCAACTGTGTGTGTATTGCTCATCTCATATGTATTTACTGTATTCTATACCATCTACTGTATCTTGCCTATGCCGCATGCCATTACTCATATATTTATATGTACATATTCTATTCATCCCTTTACATTTGTGTGTATTTGTGTGGATAAGGTAGTTGTTGTGAATTTGTTAGATTACTTGTTAGATGTTACTGCATAGTAGGAACTAGAAGCACAAGCATTTTGCTACACTTGCATTAACATCTGCTAACCATGTGTTTGTGACCAATGAAATTTGATTTGATTTGAGTCACTGAAAAACAGCTTTTATCTCCAGGCCATCAGAATGTTAAATAGTTCCCACTAGCCGGCCTCCACCTAGTACCATGCCCTGAACTTACAGTAGTCCCTGTCACTTGCCGTCTACCACCCGGTTACTCCACCATGCACCTTAGAGGCTGCTGCCCTATGTTCATAGTCATGGAGCACTGGTCACTTTAATAATGTTTACATACTGTTTTACCCACTTCATATGTATATACTGTATTCTAGTCAAGGCCTATAATACTTAACTATTGCTGTACATACAGTATACTATTATTCAGATATACTACATATTCTATCCATATACTGTCCATATTGTCTATACATTCCATCACATATATAGTACCAGTCAAAAATACTAACCACAGGTCCTGGGATTCATCCTTACGTGCACCTGTGAATCATTATTTCCTCCCCTTTATATATGCCACTCTCCCAGTTGGTATTGCTCGTGTGTATTGGCGGTCTGCCTTATGTCGTGTTCTTGGTTTTGTTTTATTAACAACGTTTCACCTGCGTCCGACTCACCTCCCCATCATTACTTTTGGACACGAAGGGTTTTTCTTTATTTTTAATATTTTCTACATTGGAGAATAATAGTGAAGACAAACTATGAAATAACACATATGGAATCATGTAGTAAGCAAAAAGTGATAAATCCAAATATATTTGAAATTCTTAAAAGTAGCCACCCTTTGCCTTGATCACAGCTTTGCACACTCTTGGCATTCTCTCAACCAGCTTCATCAGGTCACTTGGAATGCATTTCAATTAACAGGTGTGCCGTAATTTGTGTAATTTCTTTCTTTATTGCATTTGAGCCAATCAGTTGTGTTACAGGGTAGGGGTGGTATACAGAAGATAGCCCTATTTGGTAAAAGACCAAGTCCATATGGCAAGAACAGCACATATAAGCAAAGAGAAATTAGTCCATTAATTTAAGACATGAGTCAGTCAATGCGGAAAATGTCAAGAAGTGCAGTCGCAAAAAACATCAAGGACCATGATGAAACTGGCTCATGAGGACCACCACAGGAAAGGAAGACCCAGAGTTACCTCTGCAGAGGATAAGTTCATTAGAGTTACGAGCCTCGGAAATTGCAGCCCAAATTAATGCGTCATTCAAGTAACAGATATCGCAACATCAACTGTTCAGAGGAAACTGTGTGAATCAGGCCTTCATGGTTGAATTCCTGCAAAGAAACCACTAAAGGACACCAAAAAGAAGAGACTTGCTTGGGCTAAGAAACATGAGCAATGGACATTAGACCCGTGGAAATCTGTCCTTTGGTCTGATGAGTCAAAATTAGAGATTTTTGGTTCCAACCTCCATGTCTTTGAGACGCAGAGTAGGTGAACGGATTATCTCTGAATGAGTGGTTCCCACCGTGAAGCATAGAGGAGGTGTAATGGTGTGGGGGTTCCTTTGCTGGTGACACCGATTTATTTTGAATTCAAGACACACTTAACCAGAATGGCTACTACAGCGATACGCCATCCCATCTGGTTTGCGCATAGTGGGACTATAATTTGTTATTCTACAGGACAATGACTCAACACACCTCCAGGCTGTGTAAGGGCTATTTGACCAAGAAGGAGAGTGATGGAGTGCTGCGTCAAATGACCTGGCCTCACTAATCACCTGACCTCAACCCAATTGAGATGGTTTGGGATGAGTTGGACCACAGAGGGATGGAAAAGCAGTGGGAACATGTGGGAACTCCTTCAACACTGTTGGAAAAGCATTCCAGGTGGTCTTGATTCGATTACAAGTGGAATTAGATATGCTAGCTGTAGAATAGTTCAAATACATGGAACGGCTGGGGGTCCCTGAGGAGAGGTTTGAAGACTCCTGGTCTAGGGTATAAAATTCACTAACTGGTTCTAGAAGACAGCCCAAAATGTTTTTCTTTGCACAAGCACATGACGGTAGGTAACATCAAAACAGAACAGCTGGGGTACATCAGAGGACAACCTTGACAAAATTGGACACTCAAAATCAGTCAAATCCTATTTTATTTGTCATGTGTGCCGAATACAGTAGGACCTTACCGTGAAATGCTTACTTACGAGACCTTAACCAACAATGCAGGGTTTTAGAGTTCTCCATGGTTAGTCTTGGGATGAACAACACTTATGGCTAAAAGTAACCTTTATAATTGAGGTGACCATGAAAGTAATAGACGTGTTGATCAATGTCTCCTTATGCGCCAATTTCCTTTTAATTAAAAAAAAATCACATTCTGTCTGCTTTTCCCTCATCTCCTTCACCTCATTAAAATGTTACATTTCCACTTGTTGGTGAGATCATGTTGACCTGTTAGGCTTTTTGTCTCTGAAATATGTTAATTACGTGAGAGGAAAGATCTGTCTGCCTTTGCATCCAGGGTTTCATCAAAATATATTACCATAGATTTGTCTTTATTTAGATTCTGCAAGATATTTTTTTTTATAGTGGCTTGGTCCTTCGAGTTGATATATTCAGAGCTCTTTTCCATTTCACATTATTTGTTGTGTAAATGAAGAATCCAAATAGCCTCTTACCAGGTTTGATTGGATATGGCCCACAAAAATATCTGAAATCAAAAATATTTGTGAAATAAAGACATACTTTCACCTTTTCTCTGTTCTACTTGACCACTGCGGGTTACTGATGAGTTGAAGTTCCAGGGGCTTTCTGTCAAGTGTTTAATAGCTCTTTGCTAAAACCCCTGGGAAGTGAACTGATGTTAAATGCATGTAACATTTTTACTGAGAAGATAATATGGCAACAATACAGGTCAGAGATGCTGTCCTTGAGTGTCTTATTCAGAGTGCCAACACATCTGTGGAGAGGGAGAAAATAATATATAGCCTAGAACATCAGTATATAGGAACTCTTCCTAAAGACAAATTGTTGATGCTCTCTATTTACCAGTAAAGTCTTTAATTAGTAAACAGCTATCCCGTAATTGATTTACTACTGTGTAGGTTCTCATCTACACTGAACTGAAACTTGTTATGTGATGATAAATGGCTGATTCAAATCCCAGTACACAATACTTAAGCCAAAACTGTCAAAAAAGCTTGCAGAGTTGTGTAGTTAGTAATGGTTCACATGGAGTCAGCTTAATCACATAGGAAAATTACTTTCTCAAATTAAATGATTGGGTTCCAATCTTGAATAAAGGCTGCCTTTTCCTGTACATGGCTCTGTACGGAAAATAGGCAACCGCAAGGAAATAAATAAGATTGTAGGTTATGTGTAGCCTAGTGGTTAGCGCGTTGGACTAGTAACCGGAAGGTTCCAAGTTCAAACCCCCGAGCTGACAAGGTACAAATCTGTCGTTCTGTCCCTGAACAGGCAGTTAACCCACTGTTCCCAGGCCGTCATTGAAAATAAGAATTTGTTCTTAACTGACTTGCCTGGTTAAATAAAGGTAAAAAAAAAAAATGTCCATAGCTCATTGGAGGAGACCTTTACGACCATACATTCAAAAACTTTTTTCCTCAACTAGTTTCTCTAACTTTATATCAAGTCAAGCTAGCTTGCGCTGCAGATCAGCTAACCACATATTATACTCTTATTCTGTGGTTTGGTAACTTTCTGTTCTTCGATGGACTCTGGCTGGACTGAAGACGAAGCAAAGTTCGCAACAGAGCCCTCAACCACAAGGGGGCATTGCATTTCCACTCTGTTGATGAACAGGTGAGATCCTGTTGATGAACATGTGAGATCCGCCGCAGCAAGATGTGCGTTCAGTGTTCTTAACGGAAATCATTATGCACACATTTAGCCTGTGTTTAGTAGACTATTCGCTCTTCATGAGCATTTGGTCTCAACAGTTGTTTTTATCCGACCACCTGCTTTTTCTATTACTGTGTAGTTATAGCCTACTACCGGTACAACTTGCATTGCATGAAGTGCTTGGTTTGTGAGAATATAACAAGTCAAGTCAGAAAGTCGAAACAGATTTGTTTTGCCACTACCATGTCTCATGCCTATGACCACGTTTAGACCCAGTTGGTTTTGGCTTTTTTAGTTTAGATATAGGGATGGGTAGCCGATTAAAACTCGACTCCACAATTTACGATGGAGTTGAGCGGCGACTGGTGTCGGCAGACTGCATTAAAAAAACAAGTTTTATTTATTTTTAATTTTTTAAAGACTGATTTCAGCCCCCAAAGAATAGCCCGCAATTACACACGGCATTATGATGGTGGACTTTTGCGAAACATTTTACGTTACTGTTTTGTTTTTAATTATTTATGTAAAAACTGTATTCATAACCCTATCCGAAACTAGAACATTGGTTCCAAAACTTTGATCCTCGAAAATGTGTCTGGACATTGTTGTGTCAGTGATAAGGGTTTGTTTACTTAACCATCCATGGCCATCAGTAGCCCATTCTACACACAGTAATGTTAGACATTATAATGTCTATTTCTATGCTGCCCAAATGCTCGGTCTAAACGCAAATACGCCTCACACACAATACAGTTTTGGAACTGAACTTTCATATAAGCAAGCAGTGGCGATCCATCATTCAGGGAAGGTGGGTCACCTGTTTAGCTCACTCTAAAAACATTTGATTTTTTTGTCTGTTTTGCATGTTATTTTGACATTAATACGTGTCACACATCAGTTTGCAAACAATGTTAAAAAAAAGTGAATAAAGCAGCATACAAACATGGTCTCTTTTTTGCTTTCTTGAGTAAGGCGGCTCCAGAATGCAGGTGTTTCAGCCTAGCTTTCTGTGGTGGTGGGGCACCCCGGGGAAAATACGGAGCGTAGGGGTTGGTAATGTTCTCTCGTTATGCCGTGATTGGCCCAGCGTTCTGTCACTCATGGGGACACTACGTCACCACAAAATCTACGGGGAGAGCTCTAAAATTCAAGCCCCTTGGGTGCTGCCATAGTTACGTTAGAAGTGCCCATTCAAAAAGGCTCAAGGTCATTGGCCACAGATAAAATGACGTCAAATCACGTTATATCTACAGTAGCTTTGATTGGACCGATCATGTCAAAATCATTCTTTCAAAATCTTAGCGAGCAAGCGAGACAAGCAGTCATCATCATGAATCACGTAGACAATCTACTGGCAAATCCTTTTCAATCCTTGGTATATGAAGATAAATTATAGATCAAACATATCGGTGCTCATCAGCCAATGGACATAAACATTACACAACAATTTGGAAATCACTAATTCAACAATGGGGGGGAGGGGGGGGTGGAATTAATCAGTGGCTAACTGCAAGTGTTGCAAAGCCGCGTCACCTTCCTGTTCAAGTGAGCACAGCACGACAAGGTGAGTCCAAAAATGTCTTGTATGCTGCTGCATAAATTACGTAATATGCCAGGGAGATATGTATACTGTAGCTAAGAAAGTAATACTAAGTGTATGTTGTGTAGTAAGCTGTTAGTAGCCCATGTGCCTCCCCCTAATAATTTGCTCCCTTTCCCCCCTCATAACTTTGCCTACTGTTCTGACTTGGTCAAATCAATTAAAATCCAATTTTATTGGTCACGTACACATACTTAGCAGAAGTTATTGCGGGTGTAACGAAATGCTAGCTCCAACAGTCCAGCAGTATCTAACAATTCACAACAATACACACAAATCTAAAAGTAAAAGAATGGAATTAAGAAATATATAAATATTAGATTGAGCAATGTCAGAGTGGCATTAAATAAAATACAGTAGAATAGTATATACATATGAGAGGAGTAAAGCAGTATGTAAACATTATTTAAAACATTATTAAAGTGACTGGTGTTCCATTATTAAAGTTGCCAGTGAAAGTTTGTGAGGGTTTTTGGGGCCAAGCCAAATTTTTTCAGCCTCCTGAGGTTGAAGAGGTGCTATTGCACATTCTTCACCACACTGTCTGTGTGGGTGGACCATGTCAGATTGTCGGTGATCTTTCCACCTCCACTGCAGTCCCGTCGATGTGGATAGGGGCGTGCTCCCTCTGCTGTTTCATGAAGTCCATCATCAGCTCTTGTGTTTTTTGACATTTGAGAGAGAGGTTATTTTCCTGGCACCACTCTCCCAGGGCCCTCACCCCCTCCCTGTTTGATGTCTCGTCATTGTTGGTAATCATGCCTACTGCTGTTGTGTTGTTTGCAAACTTGATGATTGAGTTGGAGGCATGCGTGGCCACACAGTCATGGGTGAACAGGGAGTACAGGAGGGGGCTGAGCATGCACCCTTGTGGGGCTCCTGTGTTGAGGATCACCGCAGTGGAGGTGCTGTTTTCTACCTTCACCACGTGGGGGCGACCCGTCAGGAGGTCCATTACCCAGTTGCACAGGGAGGGGTTCAGACCCAGGGCCCCAAGCTTAATGATAATCTTTGAGGGTACGGTGTTGAATTCTGAGCTATAATAAATTAACAGCATTCTTACAGGTATTCCACTTGTCCAGATGGGATAGGGCAGTGTGCAGTGCGATGGCGCTTGCATTGTCTGCGGATCTATTGGGGTGGTAAGCAAATTGAAGTGGGTCTATGGTGTCAGGTAAGGTAAAGGGATATGATCCTTAACTAGCCTCTCAAAGCACTTCATGATGACATTTGCTTTCTTGGGTAAGGGAAAAATAGTGGACATATTGAAGCAAGTGGGGACAGCAGACTGGGATAGGGAGAGATTGAATATGTCTGTCAACACTCCATTCAGCTGGTTTGCTTATGCTCTGAGGACGCGGCTAGGGATGCCGTCTGGGCCGGCAGCCTTGCGAGGATTAACAAGCTTCAATGTCTTACTCAAGTCGGCCACATAGAAGGAGAACCCAGTCCTTGGTAGCAGGCCGTTATCCTCAATGCGAGCGAAGAAGGTGTTTAGCTTGTCCGGAAGCAAGACTTCGGTGTCCGCGACGTGGCTGGTTTTTCCTTTGTAGTCAGTGATTGTCTGTAGACCCTGCCACATACGTCTCGTGTCTGAGCCGTTGAATTGCGACTGCACTTTGTCTCTGTACTGACATTTTGCCTGTTTGATTGATTATGGAGGGAATAACTACACTGTTTGTATTCATCCATATTCACAGTCACCATGCCATGGTTAAATGAGATGGTTTGCGCTTTCAATTTTGTGCGAATGCTGCCATCTCTCCATGGTTTCTGGTTTGGGTAGGTTTTAATATTCACAGTGGGTACAAAATCTCCTATACACTTCCTGATGAACTCTGTCACCATAACCGTATATTCTGTCACCATGTATTCTGTCACCATAATCATGTTATTCTCAGAGGCTACCCGGAACATATCCCAGTCCACGTTACCAAAACAATCTTCAAGCATGGATTCCAATTGGTCAGACCAGCGCTGAATAGACCTTAGCACAGGTACTTCCTGTTTGAGTTTCTGCCTATAGGAAGGGAGGAGCAAAATGGAGACGTGATCAGATTTGCCGAAGGGAGGCCAGTGGAGCACCTTGTAGGCATTTCGAAAAGTTGAGTAGCAGTGGTCCAATGTTTTACCAGTGCGGTGTATTACAGTCAATGTGTAGGTAGACTTCGATAGTGTTTTCTCTAATTTGCTTTGTTAAAATCCCCTGTTACAATAACTGCTGCCTCAGAATATGTGGTTTCCAGTTTGTCTAAAGTCCAATGTAGTTCTTTGAGGGCCGTAGTGGTATCGACTTGAGGGGGAATATACACGACTGTGATTATAACCGAAGAGAATTCTCATGGGTGGTAATACGGTCGGCATTTGATTGTGAGGTATTCTAAGTTGGGTGAACAAAAGGACTTGAATTTCTGTATGTTATCACAATCACACCATGAGTAATTAATCACAAATCATACACCCCCGCTGTAACGACTCTCGTGGGTTGAAGAAGGAGACCAAGGTGCAGCGTGGTAGGCGTTCATGATTTTTAATAAACTGAACACCGCAACAAAATAACAAAGTAGAAAATGAAAGCGCACACTTCTGTCAGGCAACAAAACAGCTAAACAGAAAATAACTCCCCACAAAACCCAAACGGAAAATCACAACTTATATATGATCCCCAAACAGAGACAACAATAGACAGCTGCCTCTGATTGGGAATCACACTAGGCAAAAACAACAAAGAAATAGAAAACATAGATTCTCCCACCGAGTCACACCCTGACCTAACCAAACATAGAGAATAAATAAGGATCACTAAGGTTAGGGCGTGACAACCGCCTTTCTTCTTCCCGGAGAGTTCTTTATTCCTGTCTGCGCGATGTACTGAGAACCCAGATGGCTGTATGGACAGGGACCCCACAGAGCCATGTTTCTGTGAAACATAGTACGTTACAATCCCTGATGTCTCTCTGGAAGGAGATCCTCACCCTGAGCGCGTCTACATTATTATCCAGAGACTGTACATTAGCGAGTAATATACTCTGAAGCGGTGGATTGTGTGAACGCCTCCTGAGTTAGACTAGAAGTCCACTCCGAATACCTCTTCTCAGCTGGTGGTGTTCTGGAGCAGCCTCTGAAATAAGTTCAATTGCCCTGGGAGGTACAAACAAATTATCCAATTTGGGAAAGTCGTATTCCTGGTTGTAATGCTGGTGAGTTACCGTCGCTCTGATATCCAAAAGTTGTTTCCGGCTCTTTAATAACACACAAAAAAATTCTAGCTAATAATGTAAGAAATAACACACACACAAAAAAAACAAAATACTGCAAAGTTGCTTAGAAGCTGGAAGCAGCGCTGCCATATCGGTCGGCGCCATCTTACTAAAGGTGGTGCACATGTTCCCTAAAGCCTGTTTTATAGAAATGTAATCATTGAATATTGTAAGAGCTTCCATTGTCTGATTATATGCCTCCTTTATTTATCCTATGGTTCTGACTTGGTGTACAGGGAGAATACTGTAAGAACAGCCGATGTTCTGAATTCTGTCACTGTACATTTCAAAAGTGCTGAACAAATAGTTAATATTGACTTTGTCCGTCCTAGCTCGCTCGTTAATGTCTTAATCGAAATTACAGATTTCTTCTTATCCTCTCGTCATCCCCTTATGCCATAGTCTGTACATCTCAATTGTCAGTAAAAACACATTTGTTTAAGCAAGTCCAAGATTTACATGCTAAAATCTCCACTGAGCATGTGAACAGTCATGGGACTCCTAACGTGAAACAAGTATCCCTCCTGTTTGGTGTTGAGTTCCCTTCCCTATATCTTTAGTACAATTTATAGTATGTGCTTCTATACAACCAAATACATATTTGAAGTAAGACTGAATAGTGGGTAACATATTAAATACAATGCACGGGTCCTAAGAAGGTGAACCATGGACAATTGTTGCCATAAAGCAAGTTGTTAATGTCAAGTTATTGGATCTGCATTGATAGCGCTAACAAAAAGCAAGTCTGTCATGTCATTAGAACATATTATCAGCCTATTTTACTTGATCTCCCATGCATTTTACATGGCCCACAAGTAGGCATAAAAGCTTTGGATGTAATTACAGCTCCTCTGTCTTAATTGAAGTGATTGATACCAACAATTAGTGCTCTGAGCATGTCTAGATGTAATTACCACTACGGAGGGCCCCTATAGAATTTAGGTGGGAAACGGGGCCTTCATAAACAAGCCTGATGGAAAAAAACTAAACTGAGCAGAGAAATATTCCCTGTCGATTATTGGAAATCCAGAGATTAATAGATACAACTACAGTAGTCCCTTTCTAGTTTTCTATTCCCAAATAATAATAAAAACTGCAATGCAAACACAGTGGTTTGAGCAGGACTAGGTCAGCAGCAGCACATTTGGAATTTTCTTCATTTTTTTCAGCTGAATCCAATGCTGCGCAGTGCACCATAGCAACAGGATATAAACATCATTGGACAGCGAAAGTGTGTTCTGGGGAAAGCAGGCAGGATACTACAGTTAAACACACACAGTTGTGAGTAAGCCCCTGCCACAATCATGTGCAAATTTTAATCAGATGTACATGTAGCACATAAGGCAAATTCAGTTTATAATAGTAGGGCTGCGCAATTGACCAGAAATAGAAGCCAGAGTGCGTGGTAACGTTAATGATGTAAATTACTCTAATCTGGTTTACTGTGAGGTCATAATCTCATCACAGGCTAACAAAATTATCTATAGGAGCATCAAATTAACACAATTTACCTTCGGTCCCCCTTCTCATCTTTGCTCTTTCGCCCTCAGAGAATAAGCAGTCACCCGCGCGCGCCGAAATAGAAATTCTTTGGACAAATCCAAAATGATTTTGAAAACAACTTTGACTCCGTCTCCTAAAGTGCCACCATACACACACTTGTTGGTTTCAGGCATAACTAAAAATGCAGAGCAAACCGGGTCTTGTGTTTGGAGTATTCATTGCAGTGTGTAATGCACTGTAGCCTAGTTTATTATTACACGATCCCAGCAGGGCAAAAAACTAGAACCTTGCTGAAAAGTAAAGAGCTGACATGATCCCACAAGTCTCTGATCCACCTCCACGCAGACGACACCATTCTGTATACTTCTGGCCCTTCAGACTAGCTTCAATGTCATTACAACTCTCTTTCTGTGGCCTCCAACTGCTCTTAAATACAAGTAAAACGAAATGCATGCTCTTCAACCGATCGCTGCATGCACCTGCCCGCCCGTCCAGCATCACTAGTCCAGCATCACTACTCTAGACGGTTCTGAATATGTGGACAACTACAAATACCTAGGTGTCTGGTTAGACTGTAAACTCTCCTTCCAGACTCACATCAAACATATCCAATCCAAAGTTAAATCTAGAATTGGCTTCCTATTTTGCAAACAAATCATCCTTCACTCATGCTGCCAAACATATCCTCGTAAAACTGACCATCCTACCGATCCGCGACTTCGGCGATGTCATTCACTTAGCTACAGTATGTATACATATCTCCCTGGCATGTTACATCATTTATGCAGCACCATACAAGACATTTTTGTACTCACCTTATTGTGCTGTCCTCACTTGAACAGGAAGGTGGCAAACTGGTCCATTGTGAGCACATTTTGTCATCAAAGTCTGGCATTCTCTGGATTTATGTTGCTTTCTAGACAACTGGAAACTTGGAAAAAGGTCAAATCATGATGACGTCAGTGATCTTCAGGTCATAGCTCTAGAAAGAGGCCCGGGTTCCCGACTTACAATTCCGAGTTGAATGTCTGTTCATAACATATTTTCCGAGTTAGAGCTCCTTTTTTCCTGAGTTCCCAGTTGTCTTGAACTCATTGAAATCAGATTTCCCAGCTCCAATTGTTGTGTAATGTTTATGTCCATTGGCTGATGAGCATATGTTTGATCTATAATTTATCTTCATATACCAAGGATTAAAAAGGATTTGCCAGTAGATTGTCGACTTGATTCATGATGATGACTGCTGGCTAAGATTTAGAAAGTATGATGTTGACATGATCAGTCCAATCAAAGCTACAGTAGATATAACATGATTTGACATAATTGTATCTGTGGTCAATGACCTTGAGCCTTCTTGGATGGGCACTTCTAATGTAACTCTATGGCAGCACCCAAGGGGCTTCAATTTTCGAGCTCTACCCTTAGATTTGGAGGTGACGCAATGTCCCCATGAGTGACAGAACACTGAGCCAATCATGGCGCAACTACAGAACATGACCAACCCCTATGCTCTGTATTTTCCGCTGGCTGCCCCACCACCACAGATAGCACTGAGCTAGGCTGAAACACCTGCATTTTGAAGCTGCCTTACTCAAGAAAGTAAAAAAGACAACATGTTTGTATGCGGCTCATTAACTCAATGATTTATTTTGTATTTTTTAACATTGTTTGCAAACTGATATGTGTCATGCCATCCTAACCTATGTCAGTGCACAACAACCCTGAATAGGAATGACACTAAATGATGATATTGTGGTTTGTGTCCATACTCTCTTCAGCATGGTTTAACTTTATGTTATTGTTTCTTGCATCCATACTTCAGCATGGTTTACTTAAGCAATTAGGCCCGAGGGGGTGTGGTATATGGCCAATTTACCACGGCTAAGGGCTGTTTCATAACAGGTTGAAGCCTTCAGTCACGGTTACCTTGTTTTCAGGCCAGAACACTGTATTGTGGTGATCTGTCACATTACTGTGCCGTTTAATATCTGCATTTGTGGTACTTGCCTTGTAATTCTTGCCTTATGTTGTAAAACTTGCCCAGCAAGCCCTGTGCTGTAGTAGTACAGTGACATAGTACTAACAAGCATCATTCCTGAGAGTTGAGAGTATATTCTGAATCTGAAATGAAGATCTGAACCCTGAACATAAACCAGTGGAGAGTTTAGTCTACCTTGAATGGGATGGTTTAGTAATACGTTTAATTACTTATGTGGTCCACCAATTCTTCCTCAGTGCTTGTGGCCTTAGGCAAAGCGAATCAAGAAGATGTATACTAGTCAGGCTGACTGATTTCTGCTTCTCAGGTAAGAGTGCAATCCACTGACTAGCTTCTGTTAGCTCGCAGACTTGCAAACCTTTTGCACTCCCCTTTAGGACGTAAAATAAGCAGGGCTTGTTTTATGATCTTAAATACTGTATGTCTTGGTGTAAACAAAAATAGGACTTGCTTTTGAAATGATTTGCGATGCAAATTGATGGGAGAAGTCGTGCCGTGTCAACGTGTCCCTCCATTATTTTAATCGCCCCCCACAAGATGGTGCCATTGTCATTTTGAATCTAAACCTGTTGTCTACATGTTCTACGGAGTACCACTGTTCTGCTGTGTTTGACTACGTCTGAGTTGGGTATGCCTTGCTGATGTGATGTTTGACTACGTCTGAGTTGGGTATGCCTTGCTGATGTGATGTTTGACTACGTCTGAGTTGGGTATGCCTTGCTGATGTGATGTTTGACTACGTCTGAGTTGGGTATGCCTTGCTGATGTGATGTTTGACTACGTCTGAGTTGGGTATGCCTTGCTGATGTGATGTTTGACTACGTCTGAGTTGGGTATGCCTTGCTGATGTGATGTTTGACTACGTCTGAGTTGGATATGCCTTGCTGATGTGATGTTTGTTGGAAATGTCTCTGTTTTTTACGACGTAGCAGGCCTAGGATCAAGACCCTAAATAATGGACTTTAGCAATTACCCAATGAATTTTAATTCCATTAGGTATAGACTAGATCTGTGTGTATCCGAGTCTTCTGACAGGGAAGCTGTGCATGGTAAACGTGGCATGATGATGATGACAGCATTATCTGGCACACAGTCAGAGTAATGGGATTATTTCTGTGCTGTTCCCATGCAGCGCCACGTAAATCTTCGCTCAGTCTATGATTAATGACACAGTTAGCCACTGCACACAGCCTCAAGCTTCTTCATTTTATAACCTCTCCTGGTTCATGGTGTCAGTCACATCTCACTCTCTGGTGATTAGTGTGTTAGTAGTTTGGCCTATTGCCCTCGACCAGGTGACCTATATCCCTGTGTGTGTGTGTGTGTGTGTGTGTGTGTGTGTGTGTGTGTGTGTGTGTGTGTGTGTGTGTGTGTGTGTGTGTGTGTGTGTGTGTGTGTGTGTGTGTGTGTGTGTGTGTGTGTGTGTGTGTGTGTGTGTGTGTGTGTGTGTGTGTGTGTGTGTGTGTGTGTGTGTGTGTGTGTGTGTGTGTGTGTCTGTGTGTGTGTCAGTGCATGTTTGTGTCTGTGTGTGTGCGCATGTGTGCATAAGTGAGAGCAGAGGAGTTGCTGTAGAGGAGAGTGTAATTGGTCCCTTGCCCATGTGATCTCATCATGTCGTCACTACAGGGGCCCCACTTGATTTTGGAGCTACTTCAAAACAATACAGACATCCGGACAGATATCTCTCAGTTACCCTACTAGCGTGCGGCGCGGGGCGCTAAGTGGCTAACCAGCTAACACCCATCTCAGACCCACGGCTGTTGCATAAAGTCTTTCAGGTCTAGCTGACGCATCCCACAACACATGGTATCATGGTGTCGGTGGGCAACAAAGGCCCAGTGGGCTCAGGAAGAGAGGGGTAATAGCCTAACTCGCACACACCTGGGCTCTTGACTTAAAGGGACAATCAGCAGTTGAAACAATAACAAAGGGCGTCCCACTACTGTTTCGATAAAAAGCTGAGGGATGGCGCTGGAGAAATGTAACCACTCTCAAATTCATAGACAGAGCTATGATTGCAAGGACTGACAATCCATGACATCAAAATGATGGGTTTAACCATGTTTTGAGACTATACAGTGTTTGTTTACATGTACTTTGTTTACAAACATTGGAGCAAAACAAGCTTATATTTTGGGTTCTGATGGGGTACGACAGTTAAACTCAGCTCTTTCTAAGTTATATCTTCAAGAATCCATGGGTACATATCATTCATTTTATAAGTCCCAAAATGGATGTAGCAACTGGTGATTTCCCCTTTAAGCGTGTAGACACACACGTGCGCACACACACACACACATGCACACATGCACGCACACGCACGTGTGTCCTATTGTGTAGTGTAGCCTCTTATCTCCCGTTGTGTTGAAGGAGAATATCATTTCATCCAGGATGTGGAAATGATTAAAGAGGAAGAGTTCCTATGTGTGTGTCAATGGTGATAGAGGGTGAGCTTTAGGGAGGATGCAGTGACTCAGGCTCTTCCAGAGGTGTGTGTGTGTGTGTGTGTGTGTGTGTGTGTGTGTGTGTGTGTGTGTGTGTGTGTGTGTGTGTGTGTGTGTGTGTGTGTGTGTGTGTGTGTGTGTGTGTGTGTGTGTGTGTGTGTGTGTGTGTGTGTGTGTGTGTGTGTGTGTGTGTGTGTGGAATGGCTTTATAGGTAATGAACACTTAGCACACAGGCTTTGCTCGGAAGGAAGGCAGGTTCGAGCAGAAATTGCCTTCAATCACAGATCTAGGATCAGCTGACTCTGTACTCAGTTCAACTCTAACTAGTAGGCTGGATGTTAAAATGTCAACCCTGCTAGTGCATACGGTTTCAGCTCACGTCTTAACAGGCCCTCCCCCTCTGCTTACAACACAGCCATGCAGATGTGCTGTTGTGTTTTATCTCAGAGGCTCGGTACAGTTTGTTCTGATTGAGGGAAAGCTCAAGGTTTGGACTCCTGGGAATTGGGTTTATGGTGCAAAAGAAACAGTAAGCAGTAAATACAAGTCCAGCTCAGGGAAGTGCTCTCTTTCCACAGAGAAATCCCTCGGTAGATAATGATTACTGTAAATGCTGAACTGAAGCATTGGGGTTTACTTGCCCGTACATGGTTCTCACAAGTCCGTTAAGGCTATGATTGGAAATACAAGAAACGAGAGGGTCGCATTAATGACAGTTTTACGCCATTGACCGGTAACTTTCTGGTCTGCTTTCGTTTCAGTTTGCCCTATCATGTGTTGCAATGAATAATTGAGTGACATTAGGCGACGTCAACATTGTTTCAAGTGTTGTCTTGTTACAACACTTCAATGTTGAATATTGTGCCCTAATGCAATCCTCACAATTCCTACGGCAACTCTAGTAGGGTCAAATTCATGACTCATAACCATTACATTGCCTTAGCCCCATGCGAACGGTCTTGATGTGATCAATATCCTACTGTATGTGGCGGCTAGGTGTGAACAAGATGAACTACGAGGTCGTGAATGACGCGCTTTACAACCACAGTTCTCAGACGTCTTGGCATCAGGCCCAAGGCTTAAGTCTACAATACGTGCTCCTCTACTTGCTCTACGTTTTCCTACTCGGACTGTAAAGCTTCCCAGAAGCAGATTGAGATATCGGCTTATGTTTGTTTACCTGTCATGTTCATTACATAAAGCATTAAAAACATGGCTCCAGTCCACAGCAAGTTCCTAGGGTAAGGACAGTTTGAGTAAATATGAAGGCTTCAAGTGGCTTTATTTTCCTTAGATGTTTCTCCTCATGAACTGTAACTGTTGTTGCAGTAATACAAGCACGGTTACTCGGGTGACAGTAGGGTAGCACGGTTGATGGTGGTGTGACGCAAGGACACGTCATACGGACAAGGCTAGGCCCTGGCTGTTCTGTCAAGAGGACAAAACAACAAGTGCCTGATTTCCCCCCTTCAGTGAAGGCACTCGCTATCCATCACACAGACTGGAAAAAATACTACAGACAGAAATACGCAGGCCATAGCTACAAAGGTAGTGCAGCTACTAAACTCAACATTTCTGAAACATGCATTGGATAATTAGGCATAAAATAAACAGTATCGCCAATGTTTTTTCCATACAAGTGGAGTGGATAAATGGGCCAGTGTTGAGGAAGCTACTCTGAAAAATATAGTTTACCAAGCTACCAATTACTTCACACTGGAGGAAGTTAAGCTACACTAAAGCAACTCCTTAAGAATGTGGTTTCCTTAGCGAAAGTTACTTTTAAAAAGTAGTTCACTACATCCAAACTACCTTGTGATAAATGATCATATCTAAATCTGAAATGTCATAGACGACAGATTGTAGATCAGATCAGAGTCAGATATTAACAGAATGTGTAATTTAACCTTTAAAACACATACAAAATATGTTTCAAGTGAGAATTAGGCAGGTCTGAAATGATTGCCTACTTCACTGCGTATTTTCTTTTAGCAAAATAGGTTGTGTGTAGTTCCAGTAGTTCGCTACACCGCTACATGGCAAAAAAGTAATTAACTACTGAAAACACTACAAAGATTTTAATTTAGTTCAACTACCACCAAGCTACTGAAAAATGTTGCTATATTACTGGTTGAACTACATGTAGTTCACTACTCCACAACACTGAAATGGGCATGACGCCACTGTCTGTGTCTGTATGTGTGTGTCTCTCTTTTTCCACACCAGGAGGGCTTTGCATTGTGGGAGTCTGGGAGACACATCTGCATCAGAGCAGTGCAACAAAGAAAAATAAACAACCCATAATTGTTTCTTCACTTGTGAGAGCAGGCTTTGTGTGTCAGCAGGATGAGAAAGGAGCTACTCTCTACGACACACATACAGTCTTGCATTGTGTTTCCCCCCCCCTGTTTTGGAGTTGTAGATTACCCACATCTTTGAGCCATCAGGGGCCAGGCACAGTGGAACGGCCCAGGGTGGGGGACAGGGAGGCCAAGCCAGAGCTAAATGGAAGCCAGCTGTTCTATTAGCCACCCTGGGTGTGTGTGTGTGCTCACTGCTTGTGTGTGTCTGTGAGAAAGTGTGTATCTGGATGAGATGACCTCACTACCTTTGCTCAGCATTATCTAGTGTTTGGTAGTGGCGTAAGAAGCAGCCGTGTGCAATCGGAGACAATTACAGCATGATGGGTTCCAGTTCTACTCAGACTGGGGGTTAGGCTGCTTTCCAAACTCTGTCTAAAAAGGCCCCTTAGCGTCTTCTCTCCTCAGTGGGTTTCAAAGGGCTATGTAGGTGAAGGCAACTCCTTTATTTTGCACTGCTCTTATGGTCAACTCTAAAGAAAAGGAGATGAGGATAGGAAGCTGCAAGAAATATTTGAAAGTATAAGGACAGAGATGCAAATCTGTCACGTTCTGACCATCGTTCTTGTGTGTTTTCCTTGTTTTGGTGTTGGTCAGGACGTGAGCTGGGTGGGCATTCTATGTTGTGTGTCTGGTTCGTCTATTTCTATGTTTGGCCTGATATGGTTCTCAATCAGAGGCAGGTGTTCATCATTGTCTCTGATTGGGAACCATATTTAGGTAGCCTGTTTTGTGTTAGGATTTGTGGGTGATTGTTCCTGTCTTTGTGTTTGTGGCACCAGATAGGACTGTTTTGTTTTTTCACAGTTCTTGTTTTGTAGATTGTTGTATTTACATCTTTATTAAAGATGTACAAAAATAACCACGCTGCATTTTGGTCCGTCTCTCTTTCACCAGAAGAAAACCGTTACAAAATCAACCGAGCTAGCATGTGACGTTCTGAGAACCAAATGCTTCTTGGAGCTTGGTGAGAGCATGGTTGTGCTATGGTTAATTGGCATAAATACATGCTTGGCTTTGGAATATTCTCAGCACATTAAAGAAACTTGACAAAAAAAACGTAATTTTCTACTTATTTCATTACTTTACCAGAAGTTCAAACGTGGTTACATTTCATTTCAATTTTGCCAATGTTCTAGGAACGTTCTCCAACTGATTTGACATTGGGAATGTTCTAAAATACAGTAGTTCAGAAAAGGTTAAACAATGTTCTTCTGTGGGAATTTTAGTACTTCAGCATAACGTTTCCTACATGTTTCCTCGTGGTTCTATTTAAAGGGATGTTCTGAAATTGTTTCGAGAAGGTTAATTAAGAAACAACGTTCTTGCTTCCTGAGTGGTGCAGCGGTCTAAGGCACAGTAAAAGGGAAGAGTTTCTCAACCTTTGCTGACCTTTACAACCTTTTACTGTAACGCGGAGTCCTCCTCAAGGACCGCAACCCGTTGTGCAGGATTTTGTTCCATTCCTGCTCTGATTCTACTAATCAGCCGCATCAGCTGTTTCTATGAAACAGGCCTTGATGAAGATTACGTATGTAACTTGTGAGAGAGGCCTGTCATTCGAGTTGTTGTTGCTGTGCGCACATTGATCGTCACTCAGGGGGAGGGAACCAGGAAATTTATGGAGGATGATGTCAAAGGTGGAGGTCTGGAGCATGTCAGCCTCTCTTTCTCATTCTCATTCTCGCTCTCCCTCCCTCTCTCTCTCTCTCTCTCTCTCTCTCTCTCTCTCTTGGCAGTTGGGAACTTGCTGATGTAGCCTGTTAGACTCTTGCTCAAGGTTTTCTGATGTGTTGTTGAGTGTCCTGTGTCCTATAGTGACACGATGCTCAGCGTGTTAGTGGATCGGTGCTGAGTCATGAAGACAGACAGACCGGACAGACACCCATGTTTGTTTATTTGTTTGTGATGATTGGCTGTAGTGTAAGTAATCTAAGCTGGTGTTCTGGAGTGTTCTAGCTTTGGTGTGTGTGTGTGTGTGTGTGTGTGTGTGTGTGTGTGTGTGTGTGTGTGTGTGTGTGTGTGTGTGTGTGTGTGTGTGTGTGTGTGTGTGTGTGTAACATGTATGTACACACTAACGTAGTAGTTTACTTTTATACATTTTTACGGAGTACAAGGTCAAAATGTATGGGAGTGGTAAAACATTGGCTGATAACATCTCCGTCATAAATGGTAACAAAGAGATGTTTGTCTGTCCTCAGAAGAATTGACCATTAGGTACATGATGTGTCTTTTCATTTCCTCCTTGACTTGCACCGACGTCAGTATGGCTGCTGCTGCCTGGTCAGATAACTGTGAACATGAACCCCCCCGCACACGTGTCTAGAATCCTCAGGGTCACAATACACACTTGCCATCGCTGGCCAGAAGTCGCACCAGGGCATCAACTGGCACCGACACACGCCAAGAGGCGAGACCCTAACGAGGGGCAAATATGAGTGTGACACACGCATTGGTCCTATTTTAACACCCCCCCCCCTTCATTCCTCCCAAATGCCCAGACAAACCACACATCCCATTTTAGGGAGTGTTCTGGTGGGATGTTCCACTATTCCCAGAAATAGATTTAGCAAACTGGGGTTTCTCCCAAAAAAAAGGAGGCTTTTGCTGAGGAAAAAGTGTAGTATTTCTGGTCATGATAGGAATATATGGCTGTCTGCTGACTATGCAGGTCACTTTTGCTGTGTGCAAAATGAGTCATACCACCAACCTCAGAGTTTATCTCTTGTGGAGAGTTTAGTGTGGAGGAAACTCTTAAAGGTTTTTTTGTGTCATTTTGAGAGACCACTGCAAACCCTGCAAAGGAATTTGTTGTTGCTTTCGCCATAGAAACCCCAACGTGTGGCAAGGATTTCTGTCAGAGAAATGTTTTATTGTGTGTTTTTTCCCTTAAAATGTTTGTGGGAGGCTCTGGGATTATGCCAACCACTTAAGGCTACTGTATAAGCCTAGGTGCCCCTTTTTCAAAATGTGTTGATGTGGCTGTGGTATCATGGCAACAGAGTTTAGTTCCAACGTCAGACACAGCACCTCTGTCTTATTGCATAACTCGTATTTGCTCATTTTTAAACGAGCAGGCTGTTCAAAACCCACATTTTATGTGACACTTTCCGAGACTAGTCCAGGAAAGCAGCAGAAAAAAATACAAGTTCATCTCCACTGTCCAGTTATGTTGGAAGAGTTCTGCATTGATGATGCATTCCATTGCCATAAACATTGAAAATGGATGAATGTACAAATAAATATTACAACTCTTTTAGGACACCATCACATGTCCCCAGCACTAAAGTTTTTTGGAATTGTTTGGAACAATTCACAGCAGGTTGTCCATTTTCCTATAGCCTGTGATAGTCCTCAAAAACAACAGAGAGGTGGGGATGAAAAACACCCCTTCTCCTACCTCTCACTATACTCTGGCCCTCTACCTCTTTGTCTCTTTCTGAAATTCCCACAGAAGAACATTGTTTAACCTTTCCTGCCCTGTCGGTTGGTGGCCCACTGTCCTCGCTCTTTTTCCTGAGGTGGGCTGGTGTGGTTAGGGGGTGGGAGAGGCTATATACCAGGCTCTTCGTTCGGGAGCCCCACCTGTAAAAGGCAGGCCCTCTGGCTTTGTGTACACATGCTGGAGGTGACTACACCTTAACACCATTTCCATCCAAATGGCTCAGGCCAGTTTTCCAATGCATTGCGCTGTTGTATTTGGCCTATGCATTGTCCAAAAATCTAATTGTTTCTTTTTTACAATTTAACTAGCATCACCACCCTGGATGGTTCCGACCTAGAATATGTGGACATCTATAAGTACCTAGGTGTCTGGCTAGACTGTAAACTCTCCTTCCAGACTCATATCAAACATCACCAATCTAAAATCAAATCTAGAGTCGGCATTCTATTCCACAACAAAGCCTCCTTCACTCACGCCGCCAAACTTACCCTAGTAAAACTGACTATCCTACCGATCCTCGACTTCGGCGATGTCATCTACAAAATAGCTTCCAACACTCAGCAAACTGGATGCAGTTTATCACAGTGCCATTCGTTTTGTTACTAAAGCACCTTATACCACCCACCACTGCGACCTGTATGCTCTAGTCGGCTGGCCCTCGCTACATATTCGTCGCCAGACCCACTGGCTCCAGGTCATCTACAAGTCCATGCTAGGTAAAGCTCCGCCTTATCTCAGTTCACTGGTCACGATGGCAACACCCACCCGTAGCACGCGCTCCAGCAGATGTATCTCACTGATCATCCCTAAAGCCAACACCTCATTTGGCCGCCTTTCGTTCCAGTTCTCTGCTGCCTGTGACTGGAACGAATTGCAAAAATCGCTAAAGTTGGAGACTTTTATCTCCCTCACCAACTTCAAACATCTGCTATCTGAGCAGCTAACCGATCGCTGCAGCTGTACATAGTCTATCGGTAGTCTAATAGCCTAATAGTCTAATAGTCTAATAGCCCACCCAATTTTACCTACCTCATCTCCATACTGTTTATATTTATTTACTTTTCTGCTTTTTTGCACACCAATATCTCTACCTATACATGACCATCTGATCATTTATCACTCCAGTGTTAATCTGCAAAATTGTAATTATTCGCCTACCTCCTCATGCCTTTTGCACACAATGTATATAGACTCTTTTTTCTACTGTGTTATTGACTTGTTAATTGTTTACTCCATGTGTAACTCTGTGTTGTCTGTTCACACTGCTATGCTTTATCTTGGCCAGGTCGCAGTTGCAAATGAGAACTTGTTCTCAACTAGCCTACCTGGTTAAATAAAGGTTAAATAAATAAAAAAATAAAAAGTCAGTTGAGAACGAATGATCTTTTACAATGACGGCCTACTGGGGAACAGTGGGTTAACAGCGCTGTTCAGAACTACATATTTTTACCTTGTCAGCTCAGGGATTCGATCTGTCAACCTTTCGGTTACTGGCCCAACACTCTAACCACTAGGCTACCTGCTGCCCCTTTATACCTTTGTTTGTGACGTTAGTCGAGGCCAATTTGATTTAAATTCAACCATTTCAATCATTTACAAGTGCATTTATCAATCTATGAGGATTTCACCCCTCATTTTAATTTGTAATTTGACACCAACCCAAATTGGTGAGCTGTGGACTATTCTTTCTGTCCTCGGTCAGTGAAACCATTATTTGCCCAACTCTTCCTGAAATCCAGCCCAGTGCTTTGTCATTTAGTGCTTTCCTCTGTTGGTTTGTTTGGCAGAGGCTGACTTTTATTTACTGTAATTGCTAGGCCTCTTGTGTGTTTTGTTCCTGTTTCATGTGGACCTGACCCACAGAACAAGGTGATGTCCCTACTAGTACTGGAACACAAAACAAAAAACAAGACTGTTATCAGTGATAACAGTGTCTTCCAACATGCACACCTACACAAACATTCTTGCGTAGTACACACACACAGATATCGATCTGTCACCTCAACTCAAACACCGCCTCTGCAGAACACACAGCATTTTCTGCAGTAACATCAATAACCGGGAAACTCCTTAACCTTTTCTATCGGCTGCTCTCTGATTGTTTGTGCACTGCAAAGGGATTGGCCAGCCGCAAGATGGGTCCATCCTATCAGCTTACTCCACTATGGTGCACTGCTATCTCCCGTGATGCTGCAATTGTATTGTGGGGAATAATGTGAGGAAATGCCAGCATCGTAACCCTCCCCTCTCCCGACAGCTCTGAGTTTCCAGGAAGTGTGTGTGTACTGTACATGTGGGTTATCAATTTTCCAGTAGGCTGTTAGGGAGGAGGGCTAGCTGGAGGGTGTTAATGAAAGCATTACCTGGAGATGCTCTCTCTGCAGTAAGAGCTCTGTTCCAGTCAGATGCTGCAGGATAATGGTCACAATGACTCATCAGAATGCACAGCTACTGACATTTATATAGGCATTTTAAAGGTCTTTGGAGTTGTTGTTTTTTAACTAGGCAAGTCAATTAATTAAGAACAAATTCTTATTTACAGTGACAGCCTAGGAACAGTGGGTTAACTGCCTTGTTCAGGGGTAGAATGACAGATTTTTACCTTGTCAGCTCGGGGATTCGATCCACCAACCTTTCACTTACTGGCCCAGCACTCTAACCACCAGGCTACCTGCTGCCCTTTAATTAAGGAGCGATGGAGGGTGGATTATTGTGGGTTTTCCCTTAAAAGGCAAATGTTACTATAAATACTGTAAAATATGCATAACCACAATGGGGGAATATATCTGTATTTCTATAGTATGGATCTGTGTCCTTATGATTGGTGATTTTCATTTGACTGTTTTATGATTCCACCTGTTTTTGCAAGAACTGAGGTCATCCAACAGAATACACCTAGCAGCCACAGGGGGGCGATATAATACCACACAATGGCAACCCCCTGGCCGAGCTTGTTTCCCAGACTATTGTTTTCCACTTCAGGTTGAGGGAGCGGGCCAGGCTGTCTAGACTGGCAGTGTATGGGCCGGATTCCTGCCCTATTACATCAGTTCACCCGTAGACTGTGACTCAACGGGGGCAACTAACAGACGGTTTGGGGCCCCGTCTAGAATCCCACCACAGGAAACAATCCCCCCCAGAGAGAGAGAGAGAGAGAGAGTGAAGGAGATGCCTGGTTAGCGATGAGACTTTAGCTACCCGGGCTAGCACATTTGGTTCCTTGGAAGGTGTGGGGTTGTATGCTTTTGGATTCCCATTGGTTCTGGGAACTAAGCCATACGTTTCCTGACTATGGTTCCCCGAAAGTTTTCCTGGGAGGTTTTCTTAACGTTCTGAGAATGGAAATTCGAGGTTGGTGAAGGAAATTTGAAAAACGTTCTGAGAATGTGCAATAAATGTTGTGAATGTTTTGAACAAAATGTAAAGGTTATTTGGAGGTTTTTGAATAACGTCCTTAAAACTTTCACTGAATATTTCAATAAGACCTTTAAAAACTCAGCTAGCATACATACAACTGTTATGAACTCCAAACACAGATAGGACACATGGAAATGAATTTGCTTAGGCATTAATCATGCAAACACATTTATATTTTTATTGGGCTACAGCATCAGTGCGATTCAGACCAATGATATTCTGTTTTCTATCCATGCACCACCAGGATGGAGCTAGCATGCCATGATTTTTTAACTCATACAAAGCTGTTCATTTGTCTGTTCAAACAGACTCCATTTCAAAGGAAACAAGCTCCAGTGTGGCCCATTAGTGGGCGTGGCCAACACACCTGAGCACACTCCTTATAGAGAGTTTGGTTGATGCTGAGAACGGAATGTTTACGTTTTTAAATAGCATTCTTCCAACGTAACTAATGTTTTCTTGTGTTTTTTGTTTTTTTTGATGGAAAGTTCTGAGAACATGACTAAATAGAGCCGTGAGGAAACCGGTAGGAAACCTTATGCTGAAGTACTGAAATTGCCAGCTAAGAAACATGTGGTTCTCAGAACATTATATGCTAGCTGGGTATCCTGCAACATTCCAAGACTGTTTTGAGAAAGTTGTATGCAAAATAACCAAATGATAAACACGCTCTAAGAGACGTATGTTACCAGAAGGTTACGTGCTTGCCGGAGACTTTAAATAGAACCACGAGTAAACCTGTAGGAAACGTTACGCAAAAGTACTGAAATTCCCACCGAAGAAAATTGTTTCTTAACGTTATGAATCATTTGAGGACATCCCCAATGTCAAACCAGTTGGAGAACATTCCTAGAACATACCAACATTTTTAATAATTGTAACCATGTTTGAACTTAGGAAACATTCTGTTAAAGGAATGAAATACCAAGAGAATCATGTTTTTTTGTGAAGTTCTTTAAGTATGCGGAGAATGTTCAAAAGCCATGCAACTATCCTGCACCATTCCCAGAAAGCTATAGGAAGGTCGTATGCAAAATAACCATCGGTCAACCAAGCACTAAGAAAGCTCTCGGGATGATTTGTGCAAGCTGGGTACTGTCTAGATTCCTCACATATTGATGCATGTTGTTTTCCCTTTCACACATACTAGGCTCGCTGGCTGGCTGCCTCCCCGTTCAATTGACTTGAACCACACATACTACCACCGCTGGCTGGCCTCATGGAAATGAGGGCACGCGGGCTGCATAGGGTGTACACTCCCCTATCGCCCCTTCTTGGAAACACATTCCCCCCCCCAGGAGAGAGGGAGAACGAGATGTACTTTCAAACAACCCTTTTTTAATTTTAACCACTCACTCAGGTTAAACAAACAAGCATTAAAAACTGTGAAGCAGCAGCTGCTGTGCAGCACACCAACATTAACACAGAGAGAGCGAATTGGAAAGGGCGAGGGCAGCAGTTAATAAGCTGCACAGTCACATCACTACAGAAAGGGACAGATGGAGAAAAGTTATCCTGCTCTTGCTCTCTCAGGGGGAAAACCCATTACTCTCCTGTGTGGTGAAGTGAGAAACCCCTTTCATTCGCTAGCTGATGCTGAGGGCAGATTCTGGTGCATTGCACTTGAGTTGCCTCATATTCTGGGTAGTGATACTACCAGGGTTGTTTACCTTGGTATGCTCTGACCTATATCACCTTCCTCCCTCCCCACCTGGGTGAGGAGATGACTCCACGACTTTTAAGTTGAACATTCTGACTCTACTTGTTTACCGTATATTTCGGCAATACATTTTCCTACAAAAAATATCAAATCAAATTGTATTGGTTGCGTACACAGGTTTGCAGATGTTATCGCAGGTGCAGAGAAATGCTTATGTCTAGAGCTCCAACAGTGCAGTAGTATCTAGCCAATACATTAACCCCCAAAAATAAGAAATAGTCACAGTCCGGAATATATATAATATATATTAAATAAATAGTGTGTATAGACAATATGGACAGTATGTGAATAGAAAAGGTGTGTACAGCAGTAGTTATATAGGATGAGCCATTACTAGAATACAGTATGTACATGTGAAGTGGGTAAAATAGTATGTAAACATGATTAAAGTGACCAGTGTTCAATAACTCCATGTACATAGGGAAGCAGTCTCTAAGGTGCAGGGTAGAATACCGGGTGGTAGGCGGCTAGTGATGTTCAACAGTCTGATGGCCTGAAGATAGAAGCTTTTATTTCAGTCTCTCGGTCCTAACTTTGATGCACCTGTACTGCCTTTTCCTTCTAGATGGTAGTGGAGTGAACACGCCGTGGCTCGGGTCGCCGAAGTCCTTGATGATCTTGTTGACCTTCCTGTAGATGTCCTGGAGGGCAAGTGGCGTGACCCCGGGGGCGCGTTTGACTGACTGCACCACCCTCTGGAAAGCTCTGCGGCTGCAGGCGCCAGAGTTGTCGTACTAGGCGGTGATAGAGCCTGACAGAAATTTCTCGATGGGGCATCTGTAGAGGTTTTTGAGGGACTTAAGGGGCCAAGCCACATTTATTCAGCCTCCTGAGGTGGAAGAGGTGCTGTTGCACCTTCTTTACCACAATGTAAGTGTGGAGGGAACATTTTCAGGTCCGCAGTGATGTGGACGCCGAGGACCTTTTGACCGTCTCCACTGTGGTGCTGTCGATGTGGATGAGGCCGTGTTTCTCTCTGCTATCAGTCAAGGTCTTTGTTTTTATTCGACATGCTGGATTGCCGTGAGTAAGATTCTTCACAGATGCACTGGACACTTTCATCCTTCGCCTTGTGTTATGATGGATTAATATGAATACAGGATGAGGCAACAGATACCGTCTCCTCTCCCTCCTCCTACTCTCTCTACCCTTTTGCGCGGCTCTCTCTGTTCTCCGCTCGCACTTCCACCCACGCTTGTCGGTCAGTGTGTGTTTGAGAGAGGCAAGCAACATGTGTAATCTAACCTTTCGTTGAATTATTTAAAAAAATATATATAATCGCTACCACGCGCACACTCACACACACCTACACGCGCACTCTCTCGCACCCACACTCTCTCCCACTCCACACAACCACACAGGTAGAGAGTCATACATATTAGGTATCTGCTGAGCCAAACAATGCATCCCTGCAGAACACACACACCACTCTCACAGGGATCCCCTATCTCTTTCTGCTCTATTGTAGCCCAGCGTAATTACATTGGTTATTTCTCTGTAGTTACTCTGATTATAAAATATATGTACAAAAGCCAGGGTTTGTTTGTCCTCCTCCAGCAGTATTTTTCCACTCCGCTGCTGAAACTGACTGTCGGACATGACAAATCATAGACTGGGTTGCAAGAGAAAAAATATGGTCTTATGCAACAACACTCCAGCAAACAGTATCATTTCCTGGAAGTACACACTCCCTTCTACAGAAGGCAATTCACTATTAGCTTTACTGTAAGAGGGGTGTGTGTCCAAGTACATCAGAATAAACCATTTCTTCTATTTCATTTGCTTCCTGCTGCACTTATCAGCTCCGGTTTCGTTTCTGAGTTGTTAGGCATACCTGTTAGTCAGCGTGCTAACGTTTTGGCCAAATGTGCATCGTCATCCTTTGTGAGGAATACAGTTCACCTTGATATGGGGCTAACTCCGGTTTTCAGTGTAATATATCCAATCCCAATTCAAATCCAATCCTAATTAAAACAAATACATGCAGCTTTTACATGCTTTGCATATCTATATGCTTTCATTTATAACTCATAATAATCTCAAGCCATTTGCATGTAAGGAGTCGTACTGATATTGATGAGGATGTACCCTACTTAGCTGCATCTACACACACATATATAAGGCATGCTATTTAGATAAATGCCCAGAACGTGTCACATTGCATGTGTGTGAGAGTCTAATTCCTGAGAACCATAACTTTCATAATTTGTTTTAATGAATAGCAGTAAACTAGTGGCAGTAAAATAGCTGAGCTAATGCTAAGCCAAGCAAACATTTTAGTGTGTTGACATGAATTGGCTAGACTCAGTTGAGCCAGTGCTCTTGTCTAATTTTTGACTAAGCTCATAGTATCCTGTGTAGCATTAGCATAGCTGTTAGGCTAAGGCTAGTTCCCACGGCTCCAGTGCTTGGAGTGGCTTTGATGCTGGTTGAGCTAGCCTGCAAAGCTTGGGTCTTCTGATTCCAGGAGGACCACGAGCTGTAGCTATTGATAAGGTGTCTGATTATGATTAAGATTCCTCCCAATGTCGTCTCCAATCTCATAAAACATTTTAGAAGAAGGTTCAGTGTCGTGATCCTCGCAAGTTGAGGTAGTGAAAACGGGTACCAACATTTTTGATTCCTATCTTTTTGATAAAAAGGTATTACAAAATCTCTTTTGTGTCTGATTATTAAAAGGTTAATGACATATATCCATAGCATATCTATAGCGCATTCATGCTATGCAAGAGCTCATATTTAGGTATCTTAATAGATGCATCATTACAATGACAGCTTAGTGTCATCATAATGGCTGTTCTCAAAAGTGTTCTCCCATACCAGTGTTAAATATGCCAAAAGGCCAAACCATGCTTTTAAATTATGTTGATATATAGGCTGTTCCAGACCCATTTTGGCCGGTATAGTCCCTTGACTCATCTTCTTCTTGAGGTCAATGGTACTTGAAGATCCCCACAGGGTTGAATCCTCAAGGTCAGGGGTGGAAAGAGTACTGAAATATCTTACTTAAGTATAAGTACTGTTACTTTATTGAAAATATACTCAAATAGAAGTAAAACTACTGGTGTAAAAAACAAATCATGTAAACAGTAGCTCATGTAAACAGTACTCAGAGTAAAAACATTGACCTTTTATAGCTACACTGAACAAAAATATAAATGCAACATGAAACCATTTCAAACATTTTACTGAGTTAAAGTGTACTGAGTTACAATAAGGAAATCAGTCAACTGAAATACATTCATTAGGCCCTAATCTATGGATTTCACATGACTGGGAATACAGATATGCATCTATTGGCCACAGATACCTTTAAAAAGAAAGGTCTTACCTTGAAATGTGGTACTACGAACGGGCCCTGACTGACCCCGCAGACCCGGGCCAGCTGTGCAACGCCATCTCCTCCCAAGGAGCCACCATCAGTAGGCACAAGGAATTGCTTCATGGTCTTATGGAGGGGGTCCAAACGTTGGCTGAACGCCATTACCAGGCGTTGGACGTTTTGCTGGAGCAATTACGCGGGTTGTCTGGGAGGCAGCCTACCGTGGTGTTAACTCCACAGCCCCTCAGTAACTCAGCTGTGAGCATCGCTGTTTCATCAGTCACTCCACCTTCTCGGGAGTCCCGCTTACCTCCACCGGAACGCTTCAATAGAAAGCTGAACACCTGTCGGGGGTTTCTAGCTCAGTGTGCCCTTGTCTTTGAGTTCCAGCCTTCCTCCTGCCCCTTGGATCGCTCCAAGATAGCCTACCTCATCACGCTGATGTCCGGGAGGGCTCTCACCTGGGCTACTGATGTATGGGAACAACATCCGGCCATATGTGTTAGTCTGGAGGGGTTCGTGGGAGAGGTGAAGAAGGTATTTGATTCCACGCTCTCCGGGAGAGAAGCTGGCTGGAAGATAATCCAGCTTCTGCAGGACTCCCTCAGTGTGGCAGACTATACAGCACAGAGTGCTTGGAACCAGGAAGTGCTGTTCGATGTGTTCCTGCACAGTGTCTCGGAGGAGGCCAAGATCTCGCTTCCCTCATCGCGTTGACCATCTGTATCAATGGGCGATTACGGGAAAGACGGAGGGAGAGGAAATTTGATTTCCCTCGCACATCCAGAGATTCCACCTTGCCTTCGAGTCATTCTGGAAGTCCCTGACGGTCCCATTGCCCAGAGAACCCGGTTGTCACAGCTTGCTGAGCCTATGCAACTAGGCAGAGCTGGGCTGTCGCCAGCGGAACGGCAATACAAGATCAACACAAAGAGTTGTCTGTAATGCGGGACTCTTGGTCATTTGGTGCCCTCTTGTCCTTTAAAAAGACCAGGCTCGCTGGTAAGACCGAGTACTCTGGTGGGCCATATGGAGAACTTTTCTGCTTCCCTTGCTCGCACCCCTTTTCATGCCAATCTGCTGTGGGGAAACCAGTCTAAATTTCTCCGGGTCCCATTGACTCTGGGGCCAATGAGAGCTTTTTGGACGCTACCGTGGCTTCTGAGTTGAACAGCCGCTCTGCATTCCCATGGATGTTAGAGCACTGGACAGGCGCTCCATAGGCCGGGTCACTCATAATACCACTTCCATCAACCTACGGATGTCAGGGAATCACAGCGAGACTATTCAATTTCTGCTCATCAAGTCTCCTCAAGATTCCCGTTGTTTTGGGATTCTCCTGGCTCCAATGACACATTCCCCTCATTAACTGGTCTATGAGTACCATCATGGGTTGGAGTCCGTTCTGCCACGGCCATTGTCTGAAGTCAGCGCAACCTGCCCGGGACATTTTCCTGGAGGCTTGGAAGGTGCCCCAGACCTCTCTGCCATCCCCGCGGTGTACCAGAACCTCCGTGAGGTGTTCAGCTAGGCCTGGGGCCACTTCGCTTCTGCCGGCACCGACCCTATGACTGCGGGATTGACCTTCTCCCCAGCATCATGACCCGGGCTCGTCTGTACTTTCTGTCGGGACGGGAGGCCAAGGCTGTGGAGACCTACGTTGAGGACTCACTAGCTGAAGGATTTATCCGTTCCTCTTCCTCTCCTGCCAGTGTCCTGGCATTAACGACCGGGGACTCAATGACATTACTGTTAAGAACCGTTACCCGCTACCACTCATTTCCTCTGCCTTCGAGCTGCTCCAGGGGGACACTGCGTTTTCCAAGCTGGATCTACGGAACACCTAACACCTGGTGCGGAGACGAGAGGGGGATGTGTGGAAGACAGCCTTCAACATGGCCAGCGAGTATCTGGTGTATCTGGTGTTGCCTTTTGGCCTCACCAACGCCCCAGGCACTAGTAAAGGATGTTTACCGCGACATGTTGAACCAGTTAGTCTTCATCTACATTGGATGACATCCTTGTCTTCTCCCGCTCCCCCCAATAACACTTGCTCTACGTGCCAAAAACTAGGTCGTCCGGGACCTCAAACACCGCTTCACCACTGCTCTTATCTTTGTTCATCCTGACCCTTCCTGTCAGTTTGTGGTGGAGGCCGATGCTTCGGATGTCGGAGTGAGGGATGTCCTGACCCAACGTTCTGCCCTGGACCTTAAGCTGCATCCCTGTGCCTTCTTCTCCCACCTCCTCAACGTCACAGAGAGGAACTACGATGTGGGGAATCGAGAGCTTCTTGCGGTGAAGATGGCGTTGGTGGAATAGAGGCACTGGCTGGAAGGGGCGGAAACATCTGTTCATTGTGTGGACCGACCACAAAAACCTAGTAGTTCTGCACTGCCAAGCGCCTCAACTCCAGGCAAGCGAGATGGGCCCGGTTCAACTTTTCCCTCTCTTACTGGCCTGGGTCCAAGAACGTCAAGCCGGATTCCCTGTCTCGCCGCTATAGCCACCCTGGAGCCCGAGACCATCCTTCATGCCTGGTGATGGCACTCAGCTAGTGTATAGGGAAACAGGTCCGGGAGCGTAGTGGTCCTAGCCAAAACCTGGGGGGGGTCTGGAGTGGGCCCATTCGGTACTGGTGTGGGCCCATTCCTCCAGGCTTACCTGCCACCCGGGCTCCTGTCGGACTCTGGCCTTTGTGCGACAACGCTTTTGGTGGCCTACTATGTCGCTGCGTTTGTTGCCGCCTGCACGGTTCGTGCTCAGAACAAGACTCCTCAGCAAGTCCGGCTGGTCTTCTGCAACCACTGCCTGTCCCTCAACGTCCCTGGTCCCACATATCCCAGGATTTTGTCACGGGTCTCCCCCCGTCTGAGTGCAACACTCCCATCCTGACTGTGGTCAAACGGTTTTCCAACGCCGCCCACTTCGTTCCTCTTCCCAAGCTACCCTCGGCCAAGGAGACGGCCCAGCTTATGGTGTAGCATGTCTTCTGAGTCCATGGACTGCCCGTGGACATGATCTCCAACCGGGGTCCTCAGTTCTCGTCCAGATTCTGGAAGGCGTTCAGCACCCTCATTGGGTCATCGGCCAGCCTTTCCTCTGAGTTACACCCCAGTCTTCCCTGAGCTGGAGGAAGAGGTTGGCATACCTTCTGCCCAGATGTTTGTCCATCGCTGTCGTTGTACCTGGAGGAGAGCCCGGTCGGCCCTCCTTAAGACCACCTCCCAGGTATCGATGACAAGCAGATCGCCACCGGACCCCGGATTCTCGGGCGGAAGGTATGGCTATCCACCTGGGATCTGCCCCTCCTGGAGACTCTCCCCCAGTTTATCGGCCTGTTCCCCATCTCCAAAATGATTGGCCCCTCTGCTGTTCGTCTTCTGTTTTACTCGAACCCTTCGTATACATGCCACCTTTCATGTGACCAGGGTTAAACCCATGCCTCACAGACCTTTGTCTCCTGTCTCCTGTTTCGTCAAGCCTTTCAGTGTTTTTCCCTCTGTTCCTGTCTCTTGATTGTTCCTGTTTTCCCCGGGTTTGACCTTTTCTGCCCACCCTGACCCTGCCTGCCGTCCTGTATCTTTGCCCCACTACTCTGGATTATCGACCCCTGCCTGCCTTGACCTGTCGTTTGCCTGCGCCTGTTACTTTAGTAAATAATTGCTAGTTCGACACAGTCTGCATTTCCTTACCTTGAAATGCGATAGCAGGCCATGGAAGAACTGGGACATTGTCATCTTCCAGGAATTGTGTAGAGATCCTTGCGACATGGGGCTGTGCATTATCATGCTGAAACATGAGGTGATGACGGCGGATGAATGGCATGACAATGGGCCTCAGGATATCGTCATGGCATCTCTGTGCATTCAAATTGCCATTGATAAAATGTAATTGAGGTTCGTTGTCCGTAGCTTATGCCTTCCCATACCATAACCCCACCTCCATTATGGGGCACGCTCTTCACAACATTGGCATCAGCAAACCACTTGCCCACACGATGCCACACACCCCCTCTGCCATCTGCCCGGTACAGTTGAATTTTTGGATTCATCCGTGAAGAGCACACTTCTCCAGCGTGCCATCGAAGGTGAGAATTTGCCGATTGAAGTCGGTTACGATGCCGAACTGCAGTTAGGTCAAGACCCTGGTGAGGACGATGAGCACATAGATGAGCTTCCCTGAGTCGGTTTCTGACAGTTTGTGCAGAAATCATTTGGTTGTGCAAAACCACAGTTTTATTAGCTGTCTAGGTGGCTGGTCTTAGACATTCCCGCAGGTGAAGAAGCCGGATGTGGAGGTCCTGGGCTGGCATGGTTACACGTCATCTAAAGTTGTGAGGCCGGTTGGACGTATTGCCAAATTCTCTAAAATGTTCTATGGTAGAGCAATTAACATTACATTCTCACTCAACAGCTCTGGTAAAATTCTTGCAGTGAGCATGCCAATTGCACACTCCCTCACAGAGAGGTCTGTGGCATTGTGTTGTGTGACAAAACTGTGCATTTTATTGTCCCCAGCACAAGGTGCACCTGTGTAATGATTATGCTGTTTAATCAGCTTCTTATTATGCCACACCTGTCAGTTGGATAGATTATCTTGACAAAGGAGAAATGCTCACTAACAGAGATGTAAACACATTTCTTTACAAAATGTGAGAGAAATAAGCCTTTTGTGTGTATGGAACATTTTTGGGATCTTTTATTTCAGCCCACGAAACGTAGGACTAACACTTTAAATGTTGTGTTTATATTTGTGTTCACTATACAACTGAAAAAGTTTGAGGGTTTATCTACTCTTGCCTCGCTTGACATTGACTCATATCGCTCTGGCTAACATTAGTTGTTGATCTTAGAGAGGGAGAGAGAGCCTACCTTTTCACGCTTGTTTGATCAATAGGGCTGTAAGTTCCCAAATGTAAGATGACTCCTGTGGTATTTACAGTGCCTTGCGAAAGTATTCGGCCCCCTTGAACTTTGCGACCTTTTGCCATATTTCAGGCTTCAAATATAAAGATATAAAACTGTATTTTTTTTGTGAAGAATCAACAACAAGTGGGACACAATCATGAAGTGGAACGACATTTATTGGATATTTCAAACTTTTTTAACAAATCAAAAACTGAAAAATTGGGCGTGCAAAATTATTCAGCCCCCTTAAGTTAATACTTTGTAGCGCCACCTTTTGCTGCGATTACAGCTGTAAGTTGCTTGGAGTATGTCTCTATCAGTTTTGCACATCGAGAGACTGAAATTCTTCCCCATTCCTCCTTGCAAAACAGCTCAAGCTCAGTGAGGTTGGATGGAGAGCATTTGTGAACAGCAGTTTTCAGTTCTTTCCACAGATTCTCGATTGGATTCAGGTCTGGACTTTGACTTGGCCATTCTAACACCTGGATATGTTTATTTTTGAACCATTCCATTGTAGATTTTGCTTTATGTTTTGGATCATTGTCTTGTTGGAAGACAAATCTCCTTCCCAGTCTCAGGTCTTTTGCAGACTCCATCAGGTTTTCTTCCAGAATGGTCCTGTATTTGGCTCCATCCATCTTCCCATCAATTTTAACCATCTTCCCTGTCCCTGCTGAAGAAAAGCAGGCCCAAACCATGATGCTGCCACCACCATGTTTGACAGTGGAGATGGTGTGTTCAGGGTGATGAGCTGTGTTGCTTTTACGCCAAACATAACGTTTTGCATTGTTGCCAAAAAGTTCAATTTTGGTTTCATCTGACCAGAGCACCTTCTTCCACATGTTTGGTGTGTCTCCCAGGTGGCTTGTGGCAAACTTTAAACGACACTTTTTATGGATATCTTTAAGAAATGGCTTTCTTCTTGCCACTCTTCCATAAAGGCCAGATTTGTGCAATATACGACTGATTGTTGTTCTATGGACACAGTCTCCCACCTCAGCTGTAGATCTATGCAGTTCATCCAGAGTGATCATGGGCCTCTTGGCTGCATCTCTGATCAGTCTTCTCCTTGTATGAGCTGAAAGTTTAGAGGGACGGCCAGGTCTTGGTAGATTTGCAGTGGTCTGACACTCCTTCCATTTCAATATTATCGCTTGCACAGTGCTCCTTGGGATTTTTAAAGCTTGGGAAATATTTTTGTATCCAAATCCGGCTTTAAACTTCTTCACAACAGTATCTCGGACCTGCCTGGTGTGTTCCTTGTTCTTCATGATGCTCTCTGCGCTTTTAACGGACCTCTGAGACTATCACAGTGCAGGTGCATTTATACGGAGACTTGATTACACACAGGTGGATTGTATTTATCATCATTAGTCATTTAGGTCAACATTGGATCATTCAGAGATCCTCACTGAACTTCTGGAGAGAGTTTGCTGCACTGAAAGTAAAGGGGCTGAATAATTTTGCACGCCCCATTTTTCAGTTTTTGATTTGTTAAAAAAGTTTGAAATATCCAATAAATGTCGTTCCACTTCATGATTGTGTCCCACTTGTTGTTGATTCTTCACAAAAAAATACAGTATTATATCTTTATGTTTGAAGCCTGAAATGTGGCAAAAGGTCGCAAAGTTCAAGGGGGCCGAATACTTTCGCAAGGCACTGTATATATTTGCAGAAATCAATTCAGGTGCATTTTGTGGCTTTTGGCGAATGCATTGTAATGGTCTAAAGTTGCGCTGTTGCTACTGCCTATAAACACACTGCCCAGGTCTAAGTGTATTATGGCAAGGCCCTTGTAGCAAATGGCTTATAGGCCTACAGTAGCTCTGATTGGCTATGGCGCACCGGTCTGTGTAGCATCCGGTCCTTGGACAAGATTGACACATTTTTATTAGGTTTTATTTACTGCATTGTCTATTAATTGTCCAACCTTATGGCCGCTTTCCCACTCTATATCGCTGTAGAATTTTCACAAATGCCTTACTCTACGTGTTTCCCAAACATTCTATAAAAGTATGAAAATGTGAAAATGACTATATAGAAAAAGGCGTCATTCTTCCTGGGGATGAACTGTAAATGAACAGATATACTGTTATTTATATCTCTGGGAAATCTCGAGAGACACGACCCTGTTTAAGAATTGCATGCATTCCAGCCGTTATTGTTAAGTGCATCAGCAAGAGAACTGTGTGTCCCTGCTCCAGGCACCGTCATTTGGATTGTGGTGGTGGTTTCTAATGGAGCGAGTCTGTTGACAAGCCCTGGGGTCCACACAGGCACTGCGTGTGCATTCCCAGTGTTCTATTGGCGGGACTGTGAGGACGTTGTGAGCCAGAGGGTGTCAGGCAGGCTGCATTCACATCCTCTCCCCAGCCGCTTCAGGCTACACTTGTGTCTTTCCCTCTCTTTCTTTTACATGCCACGTGTTGAGCCGTATTCTGAGCAGAACGCTTACACTGCATCCATACAAGCTCTGAGAGCGAGAAGCAGTGACATTATACTGTATATGCACATGATGTTGGTTGACATAGTATAAAGCAGAGTATCTCCAGAATCAAACTAAAATATAAAATCTACAGTGCACCTAAAGGACAATATGGCCGTCCTGCTTACAAAGCACCGATTTGTCAATTCAGTTCGCTATCTTGCACACCTAGCAAGGTTTGAATAGAATGTCAGAAGGAAGTCATACGCAGCATTTCCCGCTCATCTGCCCTAGCATACCAAGGAAGCAACGACATTTAGCCTGTGCTATTAGCAAAGTGTGACAGGATGTCACTGACGTGAGTAGTAATGTTGGAATGATGTTCGGAAAGACAAAGTCAGTCAGTCACCATAAAAAAAAGGGTCTGCATTGTCTTGTTCAGCTGCAAGCCAACTTGTTTTGAGCCGTTTGAATTGTCCAATGAGAATGGAATGCAACCACCTCCTGTCCAAAGAATAGCTGCTGCATTGGACTGAAATAGTTCTAAGTTAAGTATTTCAGGAAAGAACGGATGGCAGCTAGCCAGACTAGTACTGTAGTCGGCTCGATAAAAGCGCTGATCCGGTGGTCAGATTTGGGGGACAAGGTAGAGAGAGAATACTGGAAATAGCAGTCATGAATCAACCCTGGCTGGAGAAAAAATGCTGGAGGCAAATGTCATTACGCTGCATGACATTTCATTGAAACTGTGAATGTTATTTTGGTCTTGTGACGAGAAGAGTGCAGATTCAACAATGCGCGGCGTTTCCCATGTCATAGCAAGTGAAATCTCGTTGACTATATGATGATGCCGGAATTCATGTACTGATAGTGGTGCTAGCATTCCCCTGAGCAGAAGACTAAGGTTTTGTGGTATGCGACTGGTGTATTGGATCTGATAACTTCTGTCAGGCAGGCTTTACTTGTTTTGTTCTTTCTCAGGCGTGGCCTTGAACTTTAACAAGCGTGGCCTTCCTGACAGTTATATTAGCGGTGGAGACGCTTAGCCTCTTGGCTCCACGAGTCCTTTCCCCTCCCGTCATTCATTCCTGTCTCGTTCCAAACGTCCGTTTGGACGGCACGGCCAACCACGTGAGTCGTTAGACACTGAAAGGAAACCTGACACTAGAGCGTCAGGAGCGGGAAAGGCAAGGCGCGGGAAGTCCAGAGCGGCATAACACTGCCAGCTAGGGCAAGGTCTGCTGGGACTGGGCGGGCAGAGAGAGAGGGAAAGGGGGGAGAGAGGTGATGGGAGGAGGAAAAGAGAGCTTAGAACAAGACCGAGAGGGAAGGAGGGAAGGTTGTAAAAGGCGGGGTTTGAGGGAGGGAGAGGGAGAAAGGGAGGGGAAAAAATGGGGGAAATTATGTTGTCGGTTAGAGGGTGGTATCAACCGGTAAATCTGCTCCCTGACCCACAGGGAGTTTCATGGTAAGGAGAATTCCAGTAGTTTTTACTCATCTTTGAATCTTTAGTCACTCAACTTCCCTTCTGTGTGTGTGCTTGCCTGTCTGTCTGTGTTTGTCCAGCCTGGTCTCATAGACTAGACATAACATAGTAAACGTAAAGCCCGAAATGCTCAAATGAGTTAATTTGGTTACATAAGACAGAAGATTTCTTAAGGCGAAACGAAAGTAGAGTGGTTGGGCTGGGTCGATATGCGGCAACCCAAAGGGCGAACGTCTCGTAACGCAAAGGTTGCAAGTTCGAATCTCATCAGGGACTACATAGCATGTTAGCTAACCATAACCCTTTAACCTAACTCCTAACCCTAACCCCTAGCCTTGCTAATGTTAACATTAGCCACCTCGCTAATGTTAGCAACAACAAATTGTAATTCGTTAATGTCATACCAAATGGATGATGGACATCCACAATTAATACATACCATGCGAAACCTAATATATTATACTAATTGGGGCTGTTGAATATACTTTAACTATGTTACGTCTACCAATGAGTCCAAGTTGGTCTGTCTGTCTGTACTTACTCTCCTCCCTTTTTGAAGAAAGTCAGGATTTTACAGCTATTTGTCTATGTTCAATGTTGGATGGTTCTGGGAAAGTCTTTCACACAGAGGCTGGCTCTGTGTACAGACTTACTTCAAATCAGACCACCCTCCCCCACGACCTTCCTCTCCCAGCCAAGACTGTCCAAACTGACCTCAGCTCAGCTGTCAGAGGGGCATCTCATTTTCACGAGGACTCATTTATTGGCTTTTATTTTTAGATGGATCTAGAATTATATGCAGGCTGGTCATTAGTCACTTCTGACCCACTTTCGATTGATGCTCTCATGTACACTCACGCACGCACACCACACCCACAGTCTCATAGGCTCGTATCAGGTGCTACTTTATCTGGGAGCCTTTATAGGAACATTCTGTACAGGGTGTGCTTGTCTTTGACTTTCTTCCCACCCTCTCTCGGCACATAGAGCACCACGTCTCACCGCTTGGCATTCCTGCCCACCTACGGCCATGGCACAGGGGTCAACTCTCCTTTACGGTTCCTGCCTGGCACTCCCAAAGCGTGGGCACTACTTAGCTGGCATATGGTGATGCCAAGTGGAACTGAAAAGAGTTCTGGCATGCAGAACACCGTGTCTGTAACAGTTACTGGTGAAACGGACTGCTTTATAATGGCCACCTATAAGCGCCCTCAGAGAATGTGTTCTCATTCAACCTTCCTGTGTGAAAACAACCATCACATTTAAAAAGAGGGGAAGGGAAAATGAGTTTGGAATATTGCAGTTCACGATTGTATTGTGCACATCGCCTATGGTTTATCCACTATTTACTTCACTATTTACTGAGGAAATTATCACCACCATTTCAGTGCCACCATTTCTGTGACATGGTCAATTGAGAGGTTTTGATGATTAATCCTGATGAAAGGATTGTGAGTAATGCCTTCTTTTTTGAGCATTCAAGCTAACAGAAAATGTCACCCAGAGACACCCTAAACATCTATAATCTACACCAGTGAACTTGGGGAAAAACCCCTAGTAGCTTGAACCTGCTGTGTCTCGTGTGTACCTCTCTCTGTTTCTCTGAGATGAGAAGACCAGGGGTCCTTCCCAGCCAAGCCCAATCAAGCCTGTCTAGCCCCGCCTGCTCATAAATCCGGCTACCAGCCTTAATAGCCCCTATCAGCTAGATCAACAAGAAGCCGTGTCTCTTCTCAGGCCTCCGTGTCAAGCTTCACCCTCCTCCTTCGAGGGGTGCTGGTTCCCACACTTCAACCCCCCACCCCCCACTGCCCCCTCCTGGGGTGCCCTAACCCCCACTTTCATCATTAGTAAAATATCCCCCTGCACCCCTCTCCCTTCCTTCTTCCATCTCTCCTCCTACGTTCCCTCCATCATTCACTTCCTCTTTAGCTCCTCCTTGCTCCCTCCCACCCACTCGCTCCCTCCTGTCTGATTCAGGTCAGGTTAGTGCACTTAATTTCTTCTCTCAGACAGGCCCTGGTTTGTTCCTGATGTCACGGTGGTCTGTAGTGTTCCCCTGGCTCTCCCATGACCCAGAGTTGGAGGTGTGAAACCCTGAGGGGTCGATCCCTGGAGGCAGGGGGGGCCTCTGGCTGGTTGATTTTGACGCCCTCTAGCCAGGGTGCAGGCACTTTTCCCAGGACTAGCCACAGAAATGGACACCCCTCCCCCATCCCCTATGGTGAACTCTGGGTGAGCTGACCGTTCTTGCTGAAAACTTGGTTCCCCTGCAGACCAGGTGTGTGTGTGGGTGTGTGGGTAGGAGTATGCCTGTGTTCATACCCCCTGATGTTGTTGATGACAACAAAACCCTGTGTACTCAAGTTTCAGTTCATTCATCTTTTTTCTGATCTCTACCAACAACACTCAATTCACTTTGGTGGCCTGGATAAGTGTAGTTATAGTGTAGTAGTTTTGTTAACTTCCTTCATGTTTATGTACCTGTCGAAATTTCCTGGCAGCAATCGTGTCCCCATCAATCAACAATGGAACAGAGCTGTTTGTCCCCAAGCATTCCCAGATGACACATCAGCTAACATGGTGTTCTCTGCCCTTATTTGCACAGACACACTCTCTTCCGTACACAAACACATATTTACCACAGGTACATGCACAAACACACACACACACTGGGGGGGGGGGGTATAGGTCACTGTTTGTGTGTGTGTGTGTGTGTGTGTGTGTGTGTGTGTGTGTGTGTGTGTGTGTGTGTGTGTGTGTGTGTGTGTGTGTGTGTGTGTGTGTGTGTGTGTGTGTGTGTGTGTGTGTGTGTGTGTGTGTGTGTGTGTGTGGTACTGCCTGCTCCATGCCCCAATTAAACGGGAGTGAAAGAGGGGAGGGTCAAACTCACACCAAAACATTTAGAGTTTGATAAAAGTCCAGCTACCACTACAAAGCCTGAGGTTTAAGGCTGTGCCATGAATTATTCAGTGCTGTCATTTATACAGTAGATCACTGTTTCAAGCTTACAGCTGGAAACCGACAGCGCGGACTTCACCCGGGCGCGAACATGGTCGCAAGTCAGCAGGCCTTACCACTAGCCCTGTGTGTGTGTGTGTGTGTGCGTGTGTGCGTGTGTGCGTGTGTGCGTGTGTGCGTGTGTGCGTGTGTGTGTGTGTGTGTGTGTAAATATAGTGCCACATTTGACAGCTTGCCTGACGATTGTCGTGGTTGGTGTTAGCAAATAATACTGCTGTCTGTGCATCACTGTCCCGCGGGCTCCAGAGTTTCCAGCCAGACTAGTATTTGTACAGTGGAGTCGCCAGGGGTTTTGCTCTGATATTTAAAGCATGGCCTTTCATGGCCTCCCATTAGTGGTGGAGGTGGTCTGCTTAGGTTCATATTTTTGGAACTTCATATTCTGTAAATGGCACTTTTTTACATTACCCAAAGACCGCTTCAAAGTTAGTATTCAAATGATATCTTCATCCACAAGGATTCTTATTTTATCATCTTGAACTCTGAAAGCCCTTGCTTTTTTTATCGCCCTGTTTCCCGTGAAATCTTTTCTCACCAATTTGAACAAACGTGGTGTGCGTGTCGAGGACTTGTACTCTAGGACCAAGAAATGTGCAGAAGCTCAGGGGGTATCTATGTATGTTCAAGGCCCCTCAAGTGCCCCTGTGTACGAGATGTTCTCACAAAAGAACACAAACAAAAGAAAGACTTCAGAAGAGTGGTGGACCTGAGAGCATTGAAGTGTTTATCTCCCCAGAAAGATATTTCCCGAGATGCCCGAATATTAAATAAAATACAGCAGATCATATATATATATCAACATGACCTTTCTCTTTAGGCTCCTCATTGTGGAAAGTTTTCAGTAAAACTGTTGCAGAAATCATTTCCCAATATCGCTGTATGATTTGGCTTCAGTGACCTGCATTATCAGTGAGGAATCGATATGATATTGCATGGAGGTTGTTACTCATTATAAAACAGGTTGTTTGGATCCTGGATGCTGATTGGTTGATATGCTGGAGTTGTGGGTCAACAACTCCTGCAAAATACCATGACGTGTTTAATGTTTCTCTCCGCAACTTTGTAAACTTAATTTCCTTTGGGAAAAGAGCATCTACACATTTACATGCTATTATCTGGTTTGCAACAGTTGGGGGTTGTATATACATACCTGTCTACCTCTAAGGCCTGTGCAACAATGTATCATTTCACAAATGTGATCTGTCCCATGCCAGCAAAGAGGAGGAAAACACTGGCTGTCACCAAACAGTGCCAGGATCATGGACAGTTCTTCCACTCGTGTGCCATCAACGAAAACGTCACTATTAACATCACCTACTAGCTTGGTTAGGTCAAACTCGCCAACCATAATAGTTGTTGCCTATGTAGGCCTATTGGATATTTATTAAATCATTATTTTTTGAAGTCAACATCGAATCATTAGAACAATTCGAATGAAACGATAATTTGTGGTTTCTCAAGCATTATTGCTTAATTAACTGTCACTGCAGACATCTTTGTAACGTGACATTTTAGCTGCTCACTTACTAACCTACTATTCCCAATCTGGGGTACGCCAAATAAAACATTTTCAAACAGTCCATTTAGCTTTTCCAACGGGGCTATACATTTGGGTGATGTTTTTTTTCTCGCCTGAGTACTCTCGTTTCACTGCCAAAAATAAAATTAAACCATCTAGTGTTCAGCGAAATAACAACACAATGTCAAATACAGGTAGCCTAGTCAAATAAATAACATCTAATCACATTAACCGTTAGTCTCTCGCGGGAATTCCACTAACGGTCCGTATGTAGCCAAACGTAGCTGCTGCTCATTCCATTTGCTCGAAAATGGATAAATAGTTTAAAAAAGTAAGGCCCGCATCCATAGAGACACATACATACCAGCTCTACTGGTAGTAGTACTACCAGCATTACTACACCTGCATTTGTCGACGACACAAGTTGTTCTGCTTCCACAAGCACATCCAATGCTAGCATCAGGAATTCTACATTTGTTGCTAGCTCTAGCTAGCATGGACACTGACAGTTGTGAATCTGATGCAGCCAAAGAGCTACTGCCCCATTACCCGGGAAAGCACCGAAAACCAGACAGGGACGTTGGATCATCGAAGAGGCGCAAATATGATGAGAACAACATTGATTTGTGCCTCAATTATATTGGGAGTAGTGCCTTTCCTCAGGCACAGTGTTATATATGCAAAAATACTATCTCACAACTCAATGAAAGTTTACTCTTGTGCAGACATTTAGAAACAAAACATGGCAATTTGAAAAATAAGCTACGGGAGTTTTTTGAGCGAGAATTACGACGACTTTTGAGAGTAAGACATATAAAAGCAACATATACCATTAATAAGAAGGAGCTAGAAGTGTCTTATATGGTGAGCTACCGAGTGGCTAGGTCAGGCAAGCCCCATACTATTGTGAAGGACTTAATTATTCCTGCTGCCACAGATATTGCTGGGACAATGCTGGGGGAAAAGGCCAAAAAAACTATACAGACAATATCTTCATCAAACAACACAGTGACACGGTAGGAGATGTTTTGAAACAATTACTGCTTCGCATACAAGCCAGTTAATTCTATGTGTTACAGCTGGATGAGTCAACAGATGTGGCGGGCCTGGCACAGCTCCTGGTATATGTCAGTTACGTTTATGGGGGGTCAATTAAGGAAGACATCCTCTTCTGGAAACCAGGACAACTGGAGAGGATCTTTTTAAAGTACTGGACAGCTTTGTGACATCAAATGGACTTTGGTGGTCAAGATGAGTTGGTATCTGTACTGATGGCGCAAAAGCCATGACAGGGAGACATAGCGGAGTGGTAACACGTGTGCGATCAGTTTCTCCCACGCCACTTGGGTACACTGCAGCATCCACCGAGAGGCTCTTGCTGCCAAGGGAATGCCTGACAGCTTGAAAGACGTTTTGGACACTACAGTGAAAATGGTTAACTTTGTTAAAGCATTATGCAAGGATATGGGCAGCCACCATGTAACGCTTTTACAACACAGAAATGCTCTGGTTATCAAAGAGCAAAGTATTGACACATTTTTTTTAAATTGATAGATGAGCTTAAAGTTTTCCTTACTGACCATTTTCACTTGTCTGATCGCTTGCATGATGACGAGTTTCTCACACGACTGGCCTATCTGGGTGATGTTTTTTTGTTGCCTGGATGATCTGAATCTAGGATTACAGGGACTCTCCGCAACTATATTCAATGTGGGGGACAAAATTGAGGTTATGATTAAGAAGTTGGAGCTCTTCTCTGTCTGCATTAACAAGGACAACACACAGGTCTTTCGATCATTGTATGATTTTTTGTGTGCAAATTAACTCAAGCTTACAGACTATGCCAAATGTGATATAGCGAAAGCACCTGAGTGAGTTGGGTGCGCAATTACGCAGGTACTTTCCCAAAACAGACGACACAAACAACTGGATTATATGTAAGATGGCTAAATAAAGGGCAAAATGATTGATTATTATTATATTATTATTTGTGCCCTGGTCCTATAAGAGCTCTTGTCACTAGTCGGGTTGTGACAAAAATACTCGTTCTTATATTTAATAAATGTATCGTACGTGTGTGTGTGTGTGTGGCAGGTTTACATTGATGGCAAGAAACAACATTTGAGAGTGCACTGACCCAGGTGCTAGAGGGGGTACAGCTGGAGGTTGAATGTTTGAAGGGGTACGGGACCATAAAAAGTTTGGGAACCACTGCTCTGGATGAAAGGAGTCGGCATTCTCTTTAATGTTACTAGCTGACTTTTTTTCTCTGTGTATTAGTCCGACGTTAGTCCTTACGTGCCCCCTATACATTCAGGAAATTATCTCACCAACGATGGCTTTGATAACCGATGCAATACATGTTGCCACTTGCGTGGCTCATTGTCAGGAAATTAGAATGGTGTCATTTGGGTGTTGTTGCTGTCACTTCTTGTTACAACACAGAGGCGGATGCAAGATGCAAGCAACGATGGTTTTAATGAATGTAGTTCACAGCAGCAACATGACAGACAGACTGTACTGGCATAGATGATGTTCCGATGGAGAAAACCAGGGGAGTTGAATGCATAATCCACACAAGAGAAGAGCAGTCAGAGAAGAAACAACGATCTGACAACAAGAAACACTGGTAACAGAACATATATAAGTGGTTCCATTCAGGCCGAGATTGGGAAACCAACACAAACACTGGAGAGAGAGAGAGAGAGAGAGAGAGAGAGAGAGAGAGAGAGAGAGAGACGGAGGCAGTGGATTCATGAACCGTGACACTTCTGGCATAGATGAATGGAGGTTGAATGCTACATTGTCATGCATTCATGGGAACATTACTCCCGGCCCAAAAAAGCCTGGGACGAATGAGAGAGCCAAGCCACAGGGTCAGTAACTTAAGCCCAACATCACACACACACAAATATATCTATTTTTCTCCATATTATGTCTATCTATGACAAGCTACCAAGAAAAGGGGTAAGAATAGCCCATATTAATATATGTAACCTTAGAAATCAAAGTTTATCGGTCACGTACACAGTTTAGCAGATATTATAGCGGGTGCAGCCAAATGCTTGAGTTACTAGCACCTAACCTTTTACTGCAGTAAAAGGGTCACACAGAGGGTTTCTTGGTAGTCTTAAACAAATCTACTTTAAAACAAAAGTATACACCTCACATGCATGGTTATGGTCTTTAAATAAAAGACACCTGTACCGTGTCAGATATAGGAATTGAAATGTTTTCAATTTTGAGTTTGCATTCCAATATTACACTTTATATACATAACAGAATACTAAAATATAACAAAACCCTTTGATATAGAAACACTGGATTTTCGACATTTGAGAAAAGTAACAATGTCTATAAATTATGAAAAATATTCACAAGAACACAACAACCCTCTGCAATGACTGGTCTGGCTAGTTTCCTAACTTCTCTTCACAGTTTTCCAGTGCGAACAGCATGTTAGCTAGTGTAACTCCTGGGCCTTGTAGCATGGCTAGCTTACCCTCCTTGAGGCTCAATTGGATTTCTACTGCCTTTAACCTTAGTGGATTCAAGAGTGTCAGAGTCATCTATATATCATCACCTAATGAGCATATTAATGCTAATGCTAATCAGTGCTAACGCTAATTCGCTAGTTGTTTCCTTCAAGTTAATCCACATTTACGCCCTAGCCGGGCAGACATACGTGGATGCCTAATGTTGAATTTACTCCTTGTGTTAATCACTTGCGCATCTAGAACCATTCTACTTTAGCCAATGCATTAATAGCAAACCTGTTTTCATACAAGCTAAATAGCCGCTGCACAAGAGCTACTGCTAAATGCCTAATATACAAAATGTAATGAGGCATTTGATTATTTCAGTTAAAGTCACTTTTCTTTCAAGTTGTAGTCAAGCTGTTGTTTCAGACAATATTGTTTTGCCTTTGTAAGTTCAGTTAAACTAAAGTTGGGTTTTCCCAGGATGAGTAAAAAGGCATGTCTCCCCTGGTAAATTCTTCAGTGAGCGAAGAGGTGCAAAATGTTTACACCTGGGCAGCTGGTGGGGGGGTGCCAGAGAGGTCAGAGTAAGTGCTCAGGGAGAAGGAGGTTAGAAGGGGGTTGGATGTGGTGTGTGAATGGTTGTGTTGGCCTCTTCCAGGGCAGAGGTGTGAAAACCCCTTAGACTAAATGATGGTGAATAAACTTCTAAAAGTGTGAGAAATGCTGGTCTGTCTTGATGGGAGTTGCAGACTCTTCTGTTGAAAAACCTTATGCTGCCTTCTGAGAGACTTGTTGTGTGTGGTGGTACGGAGTGCCCAATTGAATGGTGATGCAAATTTTGCAATGATAATGGTGCTTATCTTCTGTAAGTGCAATGAATAATGAATTAATATACTTAACTTGTGTTTCCCTGTCCTATTTATATAGCTAAGCAATTCACATTTTACTCTCTCTTCCTTATTCATGATTAAGTTATGTTGCTTAAAGTAGCTGTGATACACCACAGACACTGGTTGGTTTGACATATTTTGCTCTTTTCAAAACAATCTAGTGTGTCCCAGATTCCCTTTGCCTGGTCTTTCTCATAGGTCTCCAAGCTAATGTCTTTAATGGATTGATAATTAGCATTTATCACTGTCTCCTTTCATAGGCTACTAAGAGCAAACAATCCAGGGACGTAGAATGAAGACATTGCCCCCATCATGTGACCATAATCAATATCAGAACAGAATGTGTGCAAGTCAAACAATCTCAACCTCCTCTCCCTTCATTTGTCATTAGATAACCACTACAAATGTTGGCCTCCCTGAAAGATCACAATGCACACCCATATGCAGTAGGAAACAGAATTAGATATTTCAAATGTTAAAAATGGTGTGCCCTTGTAGTGAACATGTATAGTTCCTCTGTTGCAAGGTAAAGTGCTTTGAGACCCAGCGAAATGTGTTACATCTATGCAATCAACTTTCTCATCATTCATAAGACTAGATTGAAATGGTTCTCTGAAATGCTTTTGAATGAAGAAGACCTCAATTAGCTATAGGACAGGGTAGTGTTTTGGTGCGATAATTCTCCACCTGAATCATCCATTTACAGGAGTTCAAAGGTAACAGGTCACCTATCACTTCCTCACCTTTGGCCCTTAATTAGTGCAGAAGCTTCAGTAGCCGTGGTCACACCTTCCATTAACATGTGGTTGACGTCATCCTATCAAGATGATCCGATCAATATGTGATCGAGATTTGTTGCGTCTACACATGGTAATAAAATGTGTCTCTTATCCGCCCACTGCGTCTGCATTGTGACCAGATTCCCCGGTCCTCTCTGTATGCAAATTATCCAACCTGCTTTATGACACAAGCTGTCTAAGTCAGCAGAAAACAGCACACTTTCATAGTCAATAGTTGTATGCTCTCATCATTACAGCCTAATTTTGTTATGGAATTATTTAAAACTGGGCTTAATACTGTCCCGATAACCTCAACCAGTCCACATTAATATTCCAGAGAACCTCTCCCAAAACCACACAAACGAGCTGAGCATCTGGATGTGTGTACACAATACAATTCATGCACAGAATAAGTACACATGACACGTAGGTCCTAATGCCCAGACTAGAAACAGAAACAGGTTAAGTTACAGAGTAGGCTACAGATTATTGTTCTTAGTCACAACTGAAGCTGCTGTTTTAAGGGGAATAAAAACGCACACGGTAACCCAGCCATAACCTTGATGAGAAGGACGTCTCACTGGACTGCACGTCTGGCATTCAAAGAGCAAGAAGAAAAGAAAGAGAAAGAAAGAAAGAAAGAAAGAAAGAAAGAAAGAAAGAAAGAAAGAAAGAAAGAAAGAAAGAAAGAAAGAAAGGAGAGCAGTGTTGGTTGAGGAAAAAGAGAGGGGAGAGGCAGGATAGAGAGAATAATGTGGAGGGAAAGGGCAAGAAAGGGTGAAAGGGGATTGCCGGAAAGAGGTAGAGTGTGTGTGCGTGTGTGTGTGTGTGTGTGTGTGTGTATTCACTCATGTGTTCAGTCAGTGATGAAGTGTCAAGGAGGACACCCCTCTCAGGGGCAGGCAGTGTGACTCATCTACTCTTTGCAGAGAGCCAGGGTGAAAAAGAGCAGAGGGGTAGAGCAATTGTATAGGGGAGAGAAGGGGAGGAGAGGAGGAATGAACTGTGCACAACCCAACTGTAGCCAACAATACTAGTCATTATGGATTGCAGGCCCAGTTTAAAGGTCTCCCATTGGAATAATGAGTCAGTACCTACCCACAGTTGCCCATTCCATAGAGCACAAGATGTCATGATCCCTCTTGATCTTTTTTTGTGTGTTAGTTTTGCTTACTGCACTCCTACCTCTTAACTCTGTCTGTTAGATATTTAACAAAGAACATTATGCACATCTGCAATATATACTTCCGAGTGTGTTTATTCTAACAAGGGTTAGAATATTGTTTAGAATAAAGACACGTTGGTGTATATTCCGCCGTATGCAGTCGTCCTATTCTGCTGAGGCATTCTTCTCTTACAACGGACGCATTTTTGATTCATGCAACTTGACGCAGTCAGTTTGTGTGTGGAATGAGGCAGGACTTTGCTTCTTGCATCGCCCTAGCTGTGGGGTTTAAGTGCCTTTCTCAAGGGCACAGTGGCACAGCAGTGGATTGTACCTGAAATCATGAACCAGCAGCCCGCTAGTTAAAGCGTGTTTATTATTCATATCACATAATATATGGGGAGTATGCAGCGCAACAAACTGCTTACTTGCAGGATCACCTCTGGACACTGCAACAGCAATTGAAAAGTCATTAAAGATGCAGTCTTGTTAGAATAAACACACTCGGAAGTATATATTGCAGATGTTAAATATCTAACAGACAGAGTAAGAGTTAAGCACAACCAATTAGTTACTTGTACTAATTGGATTCGTAACATATAATACAAATTACAACCCACCCCACCCCTTAAAAAAACGACGTAACTTTTTGGAAATTGGATGATGGATGATGTAGTACACACAAAACGAGGAGTAAACACAAACTCTCACAAACTCTCAAAAAACCCTCAAAACTTTATTAGTCACATGCGCCGAATACAACAAGTGTAGACTTTACCGTGAAATGCTTACATACAAGCCCTTAAACAGCAATGCAGTTCAAGAAGAATTAAGAAAATATTTAACAAGTAGACTAAAATAAATAGTAACACAACAAGAATAATAATAACGAGGCTATATACAGGGGGCACCGGTATCGAGTCAGTGTGCAGGGGTACAGGCTAGTTGAGGTAATTTGTACATGAAGGTGGGAGTGAAGTGACTATGCATAGATAATAAACAGCAAGTAGCAGTAGTGTACAAAAGGGAGGGGGGGGGGGGGTCAATGTAAATTGTCCAGTGGTAATTTTATTAAGTGTTCAGCAGTCTTATGGCTTGGGGGTAGAAGCTGTTGAGGAGCCTTTTGGTCCTATACTTGGTGCTCCGGTACCGTCACCCAATTTTATGGGCTTTCCTCTGACACCCTCTATTGTATAGGTTTTGGATGGCAGGACGCTTGGCCTCAATGATGTACAGGGCCGTTTGCACTACCCTCTGTAGCACCTTACGATCAGATGCCGAGCAGTTGCCATACCAGGCGGTGATGCAACAGGTCAGGATGCTCTCTATGGTGCAACTGAGGAACCTTTTGAGGATCTGGGGACCCATGCCAAATATTTTCAGTCTCCTGAGGGGGAAAAGGTTTTGTCGTGCCCTCTTCACGACTGTCTTGGTACGTTTGGACCATGATAGTTCGTTGGTGATGTGGACACCAAGGAACTTGAAACTCTCGAACCGCTCCACTACAGCGCCGTCAATGTTAATGGGGCCCTGTTCGGCCCACCTTTTCCTGTAGTCCATGATCAGCTCCTTTGTTGTCGGAGATCAGGCCTACCACTGTTGTGTTGTCAGCAAACTTAATGATGGTGTTGGAGTCATGCTTGGCCACGCAGTCGTGGGTGAACAGGGAATACAGGAGGGGACTAAGTACACACCCCTGAGGGGCCCCAGTGTTAAGGATCAGCGTGGAAGATGTGTTGTTGCCTACCCTTACCACCTGGGGGCGGCCCATCAGGAAGTCCAGGATCCATTTGCAGAGGAGGGTGTTTAGTCCCAGAGTCCTTAGCTTAGTGATGAGCTTCGTGGGCACTATGGTGTTGAACGCTGAGCTGTAGTCAATGAACATCATTCTCACATACAGTAAGTGTTCCTTTTGTCCAGGTGAGAAATGGCAGTGTGGAGTGCGATTAAGATTGCGTCATCTGTGGATCTGTTTGGGCGGGTGTGGCTCTGTTGGAGTGGGTCTAGGGTGTCCGGGAGGATGCTGTTGATATGAGCCATAACCAGCCTTTCAAAACACTTCATGGCTACCGACGTGAATGCCACAGTTCGGTAGTCATTTAGGCAGGTTACCTTTGCTTCCTTGGGCACAGGGACTATGGTGGTCTGCTTGAAACATGTAGATATTACAGACTCGGTCAGGGAGAGGTTGAAAATGTCAAGTGTCTTCACTTGACAGTTGGTCCGCGCATGCTTTGAGTACACGTCCTGGTGGCCCAGCGGCTTTGTGAATGTTGACCTGTTTATAGGTTTTGTTGACATCAACTACCGAAAGCATTATCACACAGTCATCCAGAACAGCTGATTCTGTCATGCATGTACATACAGTCACTGTGGGGACGACATTGTCGATGCACGTCGATGAGGAGGTGTACTCCTCAATGCCTTTGGAGGAATCCCTGAACATATTCCAGTTTGTGCTAGCAAAACAGTCCTGTAGTGTACCATCCGCATCATCTAACCACATCCGTATTGAGCGAGTCACTGGTACTTCCTGCTTTAGTTTTTGCTTGTAAGCAGGAATCAGGAGGATAAAATTATGGTCAGATTTGCCAAATGGAGGGCAGAGGAGAGCTTTGTATGCATCTCTGTGTGTGGAGTAAAGGTGGTCTAGGATTTTTTTTCTCTCTAGTTGCACATGTGACAGGCTGGTAAAAAGTTTGCCTGCATTAAAATCCCCGGCCACTAGGAGTGCCGCTTCTGCGTGAGCATTTTCTTCTTTGGTTAGGGCCTTATAGAGTTGGTTGAGAGCGGTCTTAGTGTCAGCTTCGTTCTGTGGTGGTAAATAGATGGCTACGAATAATATAGATGAGAACTCTCTTGGTAGATAGTGTGGTCATCTGCTTATCATAAGGTACTCTACCTCAGGTGAGCAAAACCTCGAGACTTCTTCAATATTAGACATCGCGCACCAGCTGTTATTGACAAATAGACACACACTCCCACCCCTCGTCTTACCAGAGGTAGCGTCTCTGTTCTTCAGGTCATGGAAAATCCCGCTAGCTCTATATTGTCTGTATCGTCGTTCAGCCACGTCTCTGTGAAACATAAGATGTTACAGTTTTTGATGTCCCGTTGGTAGGATAATCTTAATCGTAGGTCATGAATTTCATTTTCCAATGATTGCACATTAGCAAGAAGAACGGATGGCAGTGGGAGTTTACCCGCTTGCCTGTGGATTCTCAGATGGCTGCCCGATCTGCGGCCCCTTTTCCTGCGTCTTTTCTTCAAGCAAAAGGCGTGGATCTGGGCCTGTTCAAGTGAAAGCAGGATATCCTTCTCGTTGGACAACGATGGAATGGAAAACGTTTCTTCCAGTCCGTGGTGAGTAATCGCTGTTCTGATGTCCAGACGTTCTTTCCTGTCATAAGAGATGGCAACAGCAACATTATGTACACAATAAGATCAAAAATAGCACAATTGGTTGGAAGAATGTAAAACGTCAGCCATGTTCTTCGGCACCATTTGTAAAATGGTGCGCATCCCTTTCAAAACTACTGGCTGAAATTATAAAAAAGTTATAGAGCTTTACTTTAAGTGAATAAAAGAGTAAAAAACAATAAAAGCTCAATGGAAAAAAAAGAGGATACAAATGTAGCAAAAATATAATAGAAGAATACAAAATAATTTAAGTAGGATATGGGTATTTGTGTGTGTGGTCTTTCACGTGTGATATGATGAAAACTCACTTCTACACACAGACACACATACACATATTATGCAATTCTTAAAATGTTTTGGATAGGCAGAGGTCTGTTGCCAGGGTAACACCTCTAAGCTGCCCAGAACACTCTCTCTCTCTCTGGTAAAGTGAAGGGGTGATTAAAGCCACTGACTGAATTCAAATTTCAGCCATGTCTCCCATTCATATGGTTCATATGAACCGGTTGACTTATAGGTTAACACTGGCTGCTCATCCATACTGACCACAGATCAGCCTTACCCCCAGGGGCCCAGCAGGTCACAGAAGTCAATGGTCATTTGAACTGACTGTAGGAGTAAGAGTCATGCATGGCCTGGAGGTACTTGGCATCCTGACTCTCTTGCACTATTTTTCTACCATTCTCTCATTTTTGTCTCTGTCTCTCCCCTGCATCTCCCTCACCATCTTACTCAATATGTATCTCTCTCTGCCCCAGGTGTGACTCTCTCTCTCGTTCACACAAACACACACTCGCCCACCTCCTCTTCTCTGAGTATGACAGTGAGCGCATAATGACGCCAGCAGCTCCGACCCAAAGTCCCTCTCTGATGTCATCAATGCTGGACAGAAGCGTTATCTGCAACCTCATGTATAGACACACACACACACACACACACACACACACACACACACACACACACACACACACACACACACACACACACACACACACACACACACACACACACACACACACACACACACACACACACACACACACACTCCGTTCAGCTCACGTACCAGCCACCATCAGTTCTGTATTTCCTTGGGGAGCGGGGAGGTGGCCTAACTGCTTTAATACAAAAAAACTCAACACTGTGCTGACATTGTATGTTGCAGCATTTTGCGTGATGCTCTTGAACCCATGAATGCGAGTTTCATGGTATGAATGCGAGTTTCATGAAAAGGTTAACGTCTCATTTTAGTTGTATTTTCAGAGAAACCATTTCATGGGAAATACCACTAGCAAACACTTTTTTTTACAGACTGGTAGAATTCCATTAGGCATAACAGGAAACATCAATCTATTGATAAACTGTTCATAATTTCACTGTATACAAAAAATATATAGAATAATAATTAAAAAAATAATAATTTCATTGTAACTGGCATTTATGATGAAAGAATGAGCCCAACATGAAAAAGTGCCATCTGAAACAGATATCAGATAATATGTAGAAGGAACGGTGAGCTTACAACACAATAATACTGTGGCTCCCTCCTGGTCAGCTGGGACCTTTAAGGCTTTCTCTTAGTTGAATCACTGTGCACTCGAGTCTGAAAAGACGTCAGCGGCTGTGAGTAAATTCCTATCGGCAAAATTGTGGCCCTGAATCACCGATGTTACAACTGTATTGGAGCCCGGGATCTGTTATACCCCCCCGTATTGGGGGCACGGAGTGATTCAACAGCAATAAAACAGACACAGTGGACATTTGAGTGTGTCTTCAGGCTTGAGAGGAGCCACTGAGGCAGTGATATTGACTTGTAATGATCTGAGGGAGTGGGACTGTATTGACATGGGCTAGTAATAGAAGTTGAGCACTTAAGATGGGGAGATGGGGAGGGAGGGAAAGAGGGGGGGAGGGAAACAGAAAGAGAGGGAGGGCTGTGGAGGGAAAAGGTTGAAGAGTGTGTGTCTTTTCTGCCGCTCTGAACTGGTGGGAAGGGAGAGAGAGAGGGCGAGGGAGAGCGAGAGAGGGCGAGGGAGAGCGAGAGAGGGAGAGCGAGAGAGGGCGAGGGAGAGCGAGAGAGGGCGAGGGAGAGCGAGACTGAGCCAAATTGGAAGTAACCCTTTAACAACAATATTCTTCAAGAGGTACTTGGAGACCACTCAATCAATCAAATGTATTTATAAAGCCCTTCTTACATCAGCCAATGTCACAAAGTGCTGTGATATTTACTACTACTCAAATGTACTACTACTGTAAAACATATTTACCACTGCATTTTAAACAAATAGGGGAATAGTTGAAATTGGCATTATTTAGGAGACCCTACAAAAGTTTGCTTATGTTGCATTTGGTGGAGCTAATGTCTCATTCAGGGGAGCTGAGCCCCCCCTGGCTCCCTTGTAATTTGCACCATGGTCTGAAGACTCTACACTTTCTCTGCATACTTTGAGTTGAGATTGTTAATTTAATATAAATTGTTATTTTAACATAGCCCTTACAATTCCAAAAGATTTTTTGATTGAAATGAAGCTCTCATTGATTCATTGCACACATAGAAGAAGAAAAAAGACCTTCTATCCACTTTCTGATTCTGTCAGACCAAGACAGTGTGATTTCCAGCATACAGACCATGGAAATCCCCTCAGGCTCAACGTGCAAGGTGTTTATTTGAAAAGAAGGGCGAGTAGAACTGGACAGATGTTTTAGCTCCACGGTTTGAGTCAAAAAGGGAGAGTTGCTATTTTCTGGAATCCCCCCCCTTACTATAAGAATGACCACGAGATGATGCTTGACAGGTGCGAAAACAGAGCAAGGGACTTCTGTTGTGTGGTAATAATATTCTAAAGATGCTATCACTGGAGTAGCAGTTAGCATTAGTAAAGGACTAGAGCAGGCTCGTTTTACGAGTCGGCCAACGGCCAGGAGGATAGAGGTTATAGGTTAGGTGGACCAGTAGCCAGGTTACTGGTTCAAGCCCCGGACATAACAATCATCCTATTTACACACACACGCTCCATGACTTCTGCAACTGGACTATTATTGCACAATCTATTGCAAATGTGTGTGTGGTCAGTGTAACTCAGTACAGAACTATGTATGTGTGTGTGTGTGTGTGTGTCTGTGTGTAGAAGTGAGTTTTCATCATATCACACGTGAAAGACCACACACACACATACACACCTGCCTCAGTTGGGCTTTCCCTCTCTCTCTCTACCGGTGGTTGTTGTTCTTAGGTTAGAGCTGCTGTATGCTGAGACCGTGCTCGTTTTCTTCCTCCCTTATCGCTCATGTTGCATTCCTATTTCCACACGGGCATTCGGCTGACATTGTCACCCTAGCCACGGTTCTCGTGAGCTGTCCCCAGGGAGCCTTGAGGTTAGAGCATTGGGACAGTAACTGAAAGATCGTTCGAATCACTGAGCCCACAAGGTGAAAAATCTGTCCCTATGCCCTGGAGCAAGGCACATAACCCCAATTGCTCCAGGGGTGCTGTACAATGGTGACCCTGACTGTTACCCTACTCCCTGGGGGTGTCTCAGGGGTAGAGTACAGTAACTCAGTACAAAACTGTTTTTACAGTACAGTAACTCAGTACAGAGCTGTTTTTACAGTACAGTAACTCAGTACAGAGCTGTTTTTACAGTACAGTAACTCAGTACAGAGCTGTTTTTACAGTACAGTAACTCAGTACAGAGCTGTTTTTATTGCACGGTAATTCCTGATTTCTTGAACAGTATCTTGTATATCTTGGTGTGTGTGTAGTTGTGTATTTTTTCTCATTGATTGTTGCGTGTTCATAATGGCCATATTGTTTAATATATATACAGTATGCACAGTATGCCTATATGTGTCTTCATTAATATAAGTTCCCTCCATCAGTTGCAGTCAGGATCCATATCAGCGTTGCACAGGTCGTGTTTACCTGTAAACCTCTGGCCTGGCGGAAGGTGACACAGGCTACGTCGGAGAGCCAGAGAGCACGCGGGACAGCATGATGAGCAACGACAGAGAAAGGCATGATCAGACTGAGTGTCTTTTGCCCCCCCCCCCCCCTGATTTATGTCAGCCATTGAGGAGATGAAGACAGCTGAGACTTGTTTGTTTTAGTCATTGGTTTGGACCGTGTACAACCTGTACGCTGTACAGGCTGTCAAGCTAATTTGCAGCTGTGATCCCTGGGTATACATTGGATTTGGACTGATAGATTGCTAATGTGTCGGTGAACGATTTGCATGCTCTCTTTGGGTGCAGGGTTGTAAGTGCTAATTGTAAGGACAGAACACAACTTATTTCGGTTGACCTCTGCTGCTGTTAATACATGAATCGAATGTTTCTTCTACATTTCTGTTGTAGTGCAGGTGTCACTTGTGCAGCAGTAATTGTACGCGGTAGAAAGCTCCAAAGATTGTTCATTGCTTTATCTCAGCACTATACTGAGTGAAATACTGCGCCGGTAAGCAGGACAGTGTTAGCAGATGGCTGAGAACACAAGCAGAATCACACAATGTTTTCAACAGTGATAATACAATGGTATTAGGCATAGCCTGTGCCTGTGTGTCATCCTCACACCCCAGCACGCCTGTGTACGTCAAAGAGAACAATTAGCGGGGGTGGGAGTGTGAAGAGGGGTGTCTATAATCTCAAAAGTTATACAGCCCCCAGAGGGCGCTTTGCGCGTGGGAGAACGAGAGAGAGTATGGGTGTGTGTGTGTGTGTGTGTGTGTGTGTGTGTGTGTGTGTGTGTGTGTGGTTGACTACAGCTGCACCGTAGAGGAAGATTCTAGCGCGGTCTGTGAATGACGCTGTGAGTGGGCAGGCAGGAGTGGGCTTTGCCTGCCGGCTCATCTCTGAATATGATCTCAAATGTGATGATATTTCACCCGGACAAAAAAGAGAGAGGGATTCCATGAGGCTTTCTATTGTGACTCAACTTGAGGTCGACCGATGTGGATTATTTACTGTGAGAAAAGGTTACCTTTTAAAGGTCAATGTTGTTCTTTCTGTCTGGTTTACTCACATTGATGCTGGCAAAGCAACCCCCACACACCATGCCTGAACATGCATACACCTGCAAACATAGCAGAACAGATACCCCCTTGCAAAACCATATCGACAAGTGCCCTAATTGAATCAAATGAACGAGTAAGAAAGAATCATTGTTGAATAGAAATGAAATGGTGTCAAATATGGTTTTGTTGATTTAATCCATTCAAATGTAGGCCTACATTCTCACAGCATGATACGAGTGCTCTGTCTGACTCAGAAACGCAGCCAACAAGCCAGCAGCCAGTCTGTTGAACTGGGCCTGAGGACTTATCTTATCAGCTTGTTGACTTTTACAAACACAAGCCGCCCTTCTGAGGAACAAACTGTGGCATACACAATCCTGATTCCTGACATCTTTACTGTAACATTCAGAGGGACGGAAATTTCCTATTTTCCTTTGGAACCTATCACGTCCACATCGGCAATGCCCATTTGAAGGACAGGATATGCTCCATTCACTTCAACTGTGTAATTCAGGGAATGAATGAATAGGAAATTGAATGTACCTCTTTCAAAAACATAGTTAACCCTTCTGCAAAATACACATAATGAACCCCAATTCATGTTGTATTCAGTCGAAATACAATTCCTGAATTGTTGCGTCGAGAACTATGCCTAAGCCTGGATAAAGGCTTGAGTCTGAATGAATGACAGCCAGTGCTGTAGCCCTTGTGATAAGACTAAGACCGTAGACAAGGAAGAGATACTGAACTGGTAGTGTCCCATTTATTGTCAGTAGACCCTGGGCCATCTAGTACTGTACTGTATGTCCGTCTCAAGGTCTGCTGCATGGAGTCAGTGCTGGAGCAGGGGCAGGCGGGGTGGCTGGGTGCCCAGCCGTGGTGCGTCGACTCTGGGATTGGAGACGTCAGTGGCCGCCTTGACTGGTCTGTGTCATCTCTGCATGCACAAGGGGTCTGTAGAGCACAGCCCAGCCACGCTGGCCCCCTGCTATTTTCCAGCCAAACCACAGACAGGCCAAGCCAGGCATACAGTGCGTGTCTGGCTCTGTATACATATTTGTGTGTGTGTGTGTACACGTGCACCCAGACATGCACATACAGTATGCACTTGCATACACAAACGGACAGGCAGGCTGGCAGGCGCACCCACACATCGTGTGAGCATTACAATTATTGCGGACATTGTACGTCATGGCAGTACTGTTAAGATTGCAACACAGTGCTTAGTGTCATTATTGGAAATGCACTAATGAACCTGATTGCCCAAACGGTTGTCCAAGGTTGAAGGAAGTGCCACACCAGGCTTGCCTCATTTCCCCACTGTCTTGTTCTTGCAATTGACTTTAGCGAAATGTTTTTATTGGCAGTCGTAAGCTACGCGTGGTGTTCAGATGCAGTTATTTGCTGTGTGTGTGTGTGTGTGTGTGTGTGTGTGTGTGTGTGTGTGTGTGTGTGTGTGTGTGTGTGTGTGTGTGTGTGTGTGTGTGTCGGCCCATATTTGTCAGTGACCGCATCAGAATACTGGAAACCACGTGGCTCCAGACAAGCAGGACTTCCCACTTCCTGGTCTAATTTCCTCCTCTCTCCTTATATGGTTGCACCGGTCTCTGGATCACACACTTCTACTGACGGAGTCGCAGCAGAGTGGAGGGAATGTGGTTTGTCATTCTCTATTTTGCTCTCTCTCTCTCTCTCTCTCTCTCATTCACACACACACACACACACACACACACACACACACACACACACACACACATACACACACACACACACACACACACACACACACACACACACACACACACACGGTTATCACAGCCAGTCTCTCTGCAGCTGTTGGCACTACTTGGCAGAGTTATCGCTGTGTAGCCTTCTGCCCCCCCTCGCCCACACCCACCCATGTGTCGCCAGCTAATTGTCCTTGGTTCCTAAAAAGGTCCTGCTAGGTTTTAATGGTTAGGAATTAGAGTCACCGTAACATTCATTTGTTCTGTTTTCTGGGTGTTTTATCTAATATATTATTATGTGAACAATGAATCGAATGATTCGATTTAAAACAAGCAATTGACTTGCATGGAAAAAATATCTAGTTTGTGCCACATTTTAAATGGCTACTGAACAGATTCACAGTTGTGAGCTGTTTCTATATGCAGTCGTTGGTGTTTTGTCTGTCCGGGTCCCAAATGGCACCCTAGTCCCTATATGAGCTCTGGTCAAGAATTGCATACACAATCCTAATTGCACATTGGTTTATAAAACATTTTGTTGCAAGGCTTGTGTTACAGCTGTATAACACACAGCGAGTATTGAGCCACTGTTTTGACATGAAAAGCTGTTTGCACATTGTTTGACCATCAGGAGCAATACAAGTGTGTGTCGTGCAAGCACCTCCCTCTTGTTCCGTTACGAGTGCAGCTTGTTTGAATAGACCATGCGTCGTGGTGGTTCTGCCGGGAGCTTGCTCATTAAATCTCTGTGGCAAAATCCCCAACCCTGCTCCACATCACTACTGTGCATAACAATTATCCTTCCTCCTTCTTTCTCCCCTCATTTCCCCCTCCTCCTCCTCCATGTGTGGGCGAGAGCGGTAGCCAGTGTTAACCAGTAAGCGGATGCTTCCGATAGGTTCTGTGCTTTGTTTCCACTGCTGTGGAGGACAGAAGGGACTCAGCGACTCTTCCCCAATCTCCACTCCAGTCGCCTCCTTGACATTTTCACTGCGATTATACTGTATGTCTCTAGTCCACAGATGGTCATGCAAGGTTTGAAGAGCCAATTTAAAAAACAACAACATTTATTTAACTAGGCAAGTCCGTTAAGAACAAATTCTTATTTACAATGACGGCCTACCCTAGCCAAACCCGGACAATGCTGGGCCAATTGTGCTGGGCCAATGGGACTCGCAATCAAAGCCGGTTGTGATACAGCCTGGAATCGAACCAGGGACTGTAGTGAAGCCTCTAGCACTGAGATGCAGTACCTTAGACCGCTGCGCCCCTCGGGAGCCCGAGTGGACTCTGTCGACTTCCTCAGAGTTCTCTAAATAAATATAGATGAACTATAGTGAAGACAATTTCCGGTTGTTGCTATGCTTTTATATTTTAGCACTATTCCCCTTTGTAGAAAAAAAAAACAGTCAAGAATTAAAACTTTGCATTGGGAGAAATACCTGGGCCTGGTTTCCCAAAAGCATATTAAGGCTAAAGTCATTGTAAGAACATTCGTAGGAACATTGTTTAATCTCTGGGCCCATATCCACAAAGAGTAGGAAATTGGAATAGATGCATTTTCCTCCGACTCTTATGGATAAAAATAAAAGCTATTCAATGAAGCCTCTTTAGTCATAAGAGTCAGACCTCGTCAACAGATATTTCGGACACCTCATGAGCTGTCCTAACCATTTAAGAGTTACCAGAAGTGTCACGAATCTCGCCGAGGATGGTGCCTCTTCCTGTTCCGGCGGGGCTCGGCGGTCGTCGTCTCCGGCCTATTAGCTGCCATCGATTCACTTTCCGTTTGTTTTTGGTTATTGGCTAATTGGGTACACCTGTTTTGTATTAGGGTTTGTTTGTAGGGTATTTAAGCGCACTAGGCCCGCTGGGTATTTGTGCGGGCTGTGCGGGCTTGTTACTCTGTGTTGGATGGTGTTAGTTTGTTCTTGTCGTTATTCGCCGGACTATTTCTGTCCTGTTGTTTGGACTGGCAACTTATATACGCCCTGTGTGTTGGCGTGACCGTTTTTGTTGCGCTGGTGAATAAATTTGACAAACGACTGAACTCTGCGCCTGATTCCACCCACCACTCCTAGTTATCGTAACAAGAAGGAATCCTGATAATAGGAAAATGCAGTCAGTCAGTGGTTCCTGCGCCATATGCAGTTGCTTTGGAGTTATTCAAAGACTGTTTTGATATTACTATATGATAATAAATAGTCCAGACCTACATGCAACAGTATCTCTAGCAGTTTTGAAAATGATTTCACAGGATATGCCAAATAACCTACAGTCCATCATGTTATTTCAAGTTAACCCTTAGTGTTGCAAAGCTACCAATAATTGACCAAAATTATTATAATCTTCAGTAATTTTGGTAATTAATACTTTAATAACTTTTATAAAATGTATTCGTATAGTGATTTTTTTTATATCTGTATCCATGATGTCCAACAGTTTCTAGTAGATAGACCATACAGTTCAAGAGAAAATAGCGTAATTAATGAAAAAAGCATGTAATCAACAATGCCATTTATTTTTTAATTACCTCTGCCACTTGTCCATCTATTGACTTTTTTTACAACTGCCACCAGTTTGACCAGGGGCCAGAGATAATTACAGACACCTGTGATAATCTGAAGTACCTTAAAAAGGCCACTAGGTGTCTTGAGATAGATTACATGAAAGATACCAACACTGTGGTAGTTTACTGGTAAACTTAGAACGGTTCCAGTAATATACCCTCACTTTGCAACCCTAAGTGCAATATCACATTGTTTAAAAAATATGCTAAAATTGGGCATGCCTGTAATTTGGACAATTGTAGGCATCTAGGGCCTATGTTAACTTTGTGTTTGATGCCAACTGTACCAAAGCGATTTGGAGTTGTTAAACGGGAGTGACGAGTGTGTTGATATAACAGTATAATTATCAAAATTCCGCTTTTAACAACCATCAGAATTGCTTTTAGAAAAAAGGGTTATGCATGCCAATATATTAGCCAAGAATTAAGAGTAGACAAAGTGATCGTGTCAGGCCAAAATTATATCAAACATTATATCATTGCAACATTTGAAACTGGCGATGCCTCATTGCAATTGCTTAGTCCCCATAATTTGCAACATTGTCAATAGGCGCCATCTCCATAACTTGTGGTACCTCAAGCTGTCATGATTACCAGCTGAGATAAACTTTCATGAGTGGATTTTACTGGCTCAGACTTTGTTGTCTTAAAACAGGTTTTAACAGGATTCTTATGACCTTTTTAAATATGCTTTGTGGATACGGGCCCTGAGCTGTTTCCCAACACACGGTTACTTGTGTAACCCCGGATCTCTGATATTATGAGTGAGATATCTCACAATTTACCAGAATCTCTATGTCGCTCGAAGAATCAATTATACATGTCTGTTCAGAGACAGACAGGTCGAGTGGCAAATGAGGAAGCCCCTCCCCTCATACTAAACAGCCACTTTCCTGCCCTCTGATCATTCTTGAGCATGCTGAACTTCCTCACACGCTTGTGAGCATTTTTTACATTTTTAGTAGCTGAAAAACCTGCGCTTGGCGGCATAAACTTGATGGCACACCTGTGAACAGTTTAACAGAAAACAGAGTCAAGTCAGGCTGAGGAGAGCTACAGGTTACTGCCAAAATAATGGAAACACTTGAGGAAATGAGGGATACAGTTTATTGAAAGCAGGTGCTTCCACACAGTTGTGTTTTGCGAGTTATTTAAAACAATTAACATCCCATCATGCTTAGGGTCATGTATAATACGCTTAGGTTCATGTATAATAATGCTGGGCAGACCATTATTTTGGTTACCATGGCTAAGCCCCCATAGGATGACAATGTCCACATCCACAGGGCACGGGTGATCACTGAATGGTTTCATGAGCATGAAACGATGTAAACCATATGCAATGGCCGTCTTAGTCACCAGATCTCAACCAAATTTAACAATCAACGTTCTTGCTCGTTGTGGCCCAACTCCCTGTTAATTAAGACACTTTATGTTGGGATTTTCTTTATTTTGGCAGTTACTTGTAGGTTGTATAGAAAGTCTTTGGAGGTGTTTCTTGAACAACAGTGAAACACAGTTCTTCCTTTTTTAATTTCCGGACAGGTATTTTCCATTTGGGATCATATTTCTCATAGCTGGAAAAATCCTGGACATGCAGGACCCATCTACTCTTGGAAAAAAGCTGGACTGGTACAGCATCACTGTTCTGGACAGGCTTTTTGTCCACGGCCTCATCGTCTTCCCCTTCTTTTACCTCATTCTGACTCAGAAGAACGAGAATGATCAGAGGGCGGGCAATTGGCTCTTTAGTATGAGGGGAGGGGCTCCTTCATTCGCCACCTTCTCCGACAGGCATGTATGATTTGGTTCTTCAAGCTAATTCTATCACCTATCTCTGATTTTCACTGTGCTGTGATGTTTCACAAAAGTTCTGAACCTTTCTATTCTCATATTTTCTAGAGATTGTAAATTAAAGATACACATTTTTGCTAAGAGTATTATTATATTTTTGATTGATTCACACAGCAGTGCTATTTGCAGAGTTAGCTCCAAGTAAATATTGCATTTTTTTGACCAAAACAAGTGATCTAATGATTGTCTTTTTGCAGGATAATCTGCTGAGCTGGGACATTAGAGGAGTTACAGGGTATGTTAAGTGGTGGTGTCACACCCTTTTAGGCTGTTGGCCTGAGGTACACTGTAGGACTAGATAGATTTGAATAGTGGATTAGGGATGCTTCACCGTAGGGATGGTGCCAGGTTCCCTCCAGGCCAAAGAGTTCAATTTTGGTTTCATCACAGAGATTCTTGTTTCTCATGATATGAGGGTCTTTAGGTGCCTTTTGGCAAACTCGAGCTCTCGGAAGGGTCTTGGTGGTTCTAAACTTCTTCCATTTAAGAATGATGGCGACCACTGTGTCCTTGGGGAACTGCAATGCTGCAGAAATGTTTTGGTACCCTTCCCCATATCTGTGTCTCGACACAATCCTGTCTCGGAGCTCTCTAATTCCTTCGACCTCATGGCTTGGTTTTTGTCAATTGTGGGACCTTATATAGACAGATGTGTGCCTTTCCAAATCATGTCCAATCAATTGAATTTACCATAGGTGGACACCAATCAAGTTGTAGAAACATCTCAAGGATGATCAATGGAAACAGAATGCACCTGAGCTCACTTTTAAGTCTCATTGCAAAGGGTATAATTCTGTAAATAAGGTATTTCAGTTTTTTATTTTTTAATACATTTGCAAAAATGTTTTCGCTTTGTCATGATGGGGTATTGTGTGTAGATTGCTGAGAAATAAATATATTTAATCCATTTTAGAACAAGCCTGTAATATAACAAAACGTGGAAAAAGTCAAGGCATCTGAATATTAGGCGCTGTACACCAAGGTAAATATTTGTCATGCCACATCTTAGCGGGATCAAATAGTGACAGAGGTCTCAGCAGGGTCAGTCAGCCAGGGTGAACCAGTCTGTGACGGAGCTGAGGTGAATTGTTTTCAGATACAACACTTTATTCTCGCTGTGCAGCAAACACTATAAGCCATAAGCTTTTTAAGGCAGTCTGACAACCTCCAAAGTTGATTTCCAAACTGTATCAAGGGTTGAAAGAGTCTTTTCCCAATGACACTAAACATGTAAAACAAAAATGTGAGGAAGACCTAGTAGAAGCTATTGATGATGATGAATGGATACAGATATGATTGAATGCCCGGTCATATTCATATAATCTCAGAAATAAATTAATGCAGTTTAAACACTTCTTAAGGCTAGTGGGCACTATTTTCACATCCGGATGAAAAGTGTGCCCAAAGTAAACTGACTGCTACTCAGGCCCAGAAGCTAGGATATGCATATAATTGGTAGATTTGAATAGAAAACACTCTAAAGTTTCGAAAACTGTTTGAATAATGTCTGTGAGTATAACAGAACTGATTTGGCAGGCAAAACCCAGAGCACAATCCATCCAGGGAAATTCTTTTTGGAGATCAATCTGTTTTCTGTGGTAAGCCAGTTTTAATAGAAATATGCTTTCAGTTCTTATAGCTTCCACTAGATGTCAAAAGTCTTTAGAATTGGTTGATGTTTTACTTTAGATAAATGAAGAAGTACGGTTTTTCAGAACGAGGGTCCAGCCGAGTGGACTCTACTGTTTTGATGCGCGCTCCAGGTCACACGCTTCACGTTGTTTTTATCCGGTTTTGAACTCAGTTTATCCCGTCTTAAATTTTATTGATTATTTACGTTTTAAAATACCTAAAGTTGGATTAGGAAAGTTGTTTGAAATGTTTGGACGGTGTTTACAGGTAACTTATTAGATATTTTGTAGTCATGCTGGGCGAGTTGGAACCGGTATTTTTCTGAATCAAACGCACCAAATAAATTGACATTTTGGAGATATAACGACAGAATGAATCGAACAAAAAGGACCATTTGTGATGTTTAGGGGACATATTGGAGTGCCAACAGATAAAGCTCTTCAAAGTTAAGGCATGAATTATATCGTTATTTCTGAGTTTTGTGTCGCGCCTGGCAGGTTGAAATGTGATTGTCATGTGTTTGTTTGATGGGGTGCTGTCCTCAGATAATCGCATGGTTTGCTTTCGCCGTAAAGCCTTTTTGAAATCTGACATGGTGGCTAGATGAACAAGAAGTTAAGCTTTAATTTGGTGTATTGCACTTCTGAATGTATGAAAGTTAAATATTTCTAATAATTTCTTTTGAATTTCATGCTCTGCATTTTCACCGGATGTTGTCAAATCGATCCCGTTAATGGGATTTGATCCAGAATAAGTTTTTAAAACCAATCACAATGTACTAAATGCCAGTGACACTGAAAAACATACACTCAGAAATGTCATTCCTCTGCTGAGGGAACATTTGCATATGCTATGGTCGTGGAAAGGCTGGCTGGCTTCTGGCAAAGAGGATGTTATTTTATCTCAACATGTACAGATACTCCCTGTTTATGTTTGCTTTAAAAGGTTGATATTGGAGACTGTTATCAGAAGAATCTGTGTAACCTAGCATTTATACAGCCTAAGAAATGCATTGCTATTAATTGGAATATTGGTTATGGTCCCACAATGTCACAATGGATGGCAGAAATGTCAAGTTATGTATCACTAGATTTGATTTATTACAAGATTGAGGGAGTACTGGGCAACTTTTACAAGCGCTGGATGGATGCCTTTATATTGAATACAGTACTACAAGAGGAGTCTGTATTGAAAACATGCCCACGTCAGGGGAGATACCTATTTAGGCAATTCCTAGCTACTGGGCTGCTCAGTCCTGGCCCGGGGGGGAGGGGGGGTCTGCCTTTCTGTGGGTTGTCACTCTGGCCTAACATACCCTTCAAACGTTCAACCTCCAGCTGTGTACCCCCTCTAGCACCAGGGTCAGCGCACTCTCAAATGTTGTACATTTTCACAGAACCGCTTGTTGCAATTTCGATGAGGCTCTCGTGTTCAGATATCGGTAAGTGGATTGGAGGCAGGGCATGAACGGGATAACAAATCCAGTTGTTTGTGTCATCTGTTTCTGGAAAGTTCCTGCGTAATTGAGCACCAAACTCACTCAGGTGCTTCCCTATATCACATTTGGCATTGTCCATAAGCTTGAGTTAATTTGTACACACAAAAAATCATACAATGATGGAAAGACCTGTGTGTTGTCCTTGTTAATCCAGACAGAGAAGAGCTCCACCTTCTCAATCATAGCCTCAATTATGTCCCCCACATTGAATATAGTTGCGGAGAGTCCCTGTAATCCTAGATTCAGGTCATTCAGGTGAGAAAAAACATCACCCAGATAGGCTAGTCGTGTGAGAAACCCGTCATCATGCAAGTGGTCAGACAAGTGAAAATGATGGTCAGTAAAGAAAACGTTAAGCTTGTCTCTCAATTTAAAAAAAACGTGTCAATACTTTGCCCCCTGATAACCAGCGCACTTCTGCATGTTGTAAAATCATTACATGGTCGCTGCCCATTTAATTGCATAGTGCAGAAAATACACAAGAGTTTGGGGGGCTTGCTTTAACGAAGTTAACCATTTTCACTGTAGTGTTCAAAATGTCTTCCTGTAGTGTCCAAAGAGGATCTCTTCCTTAATTGAACCCCATAAACGTAACGGACATAATCGAGGAGCTGTGCCAGGCCCGCCACGTCTGTTGATTCATCCAAAGCATAGAATTCACTGGCTTGTATGCGAAACAGTAATTGTTTCAAAACATCTCCTGATGCATCGTGAAACAGTGTTGTTTGATGAAGACAATGTCTGTATAGTTTTTTGGTCTTTTGCCCCAGCATTGTCCCAGCCATATCAGCGACAGCAGGAAGAATGAAGTCCTCCACAATAGTATGGGGCTTGCCTGTCCTAGCCACTCAGTAGCTCACCATATAAGATGCTTCTAGCCCCTTCTTATTAATGGTATCTGTTGCTTTTATACATGTCTTGCTACTCAAAAGTCGTCTTAATTCTCGCTCAATAAAACTCCTGTGGCTTATTTTTCAAATTTGCATGTTTCGTTTCTAAATGTCTGCGAAAGAGTGAAGGTTTCATGGAGTTGTGAGATCGTACTTTTGCACATATGGCACACTGTGGCTGAGGAAAGGCACTACTCCCAATATAAGTGAACCCCAAATCAATGTAGTTCTCATTATATTTGCACCTCTTCGATGGTCCAATGTCCCTGTCTGTTGTTCGGTGCTTTCCCGGGTAAGGGGCCAGTAGCTCTTCGGCTGCATCAGATTCACAACTGTCACTGTTACGCATACCCCAGTTTGGGAATACTGTACCTGGTTTAACACACCTGAAACCAATAAAGAATGTTTCACTCAGATCCTAAAGCTGAATGGGGTGTATTGTGCCTAATGCGAGCAAGATTGCCTCCATGTGTGTATGACTGTGTGTGTGTACGAGACCGGCCTGACACTGCTGAAAATGTTTTGGGCTTCCTGCCACACACACACACACAGAGAAATAAACACGCACACACAGATTTCTGCTTCCTCCTGCCTCTGTGCCTATGTGTGTGTCCACACTCCTCTATGCTCTGCTTCCCAGAAAGATGCAACCAGAGAGCAGGAAGCACGTCAGAAGAGTGTGTGTGTGTGTGTGTGTGCTTGTGTTTGGTCATAGCCACCATACGCGGAACTCCACTGCAGGTTGATTTGAACATGCTCTCTCGCTGTGCAGGAGCATATGTTTTAATTGAATAGGATCCCCTCTATCTGTCATGATAAACCCGTCTTCATCATGTTGGAGTTTTACTATGAAGGATGGCCTACCTGAGTACCACCTTCACCTTTCAGTTACATCTGCAATATGTCACTTTTTGGATTTCGGGCCTATGATATTAATTATATAGAGGATGTGCCGTTTATTTGTGTTAATGTATAGAGTAGGTGTAGGTGTTTTTTTTGTTTGTTGTTGATTTACTTAAAAAGATGGGAAGGAATTTGTATTGGGGAGAGTTGCGTTATGGACTAGACTGTTGGGGGTCGGGCGTGCAGGCAGCTCAGGCTGACATTTGATATAGAGGATGTCTTAATAATGACAATCGAAAGTTAAGTCTTTGTAAGAGATTTTTCATTTGTTAGGCTATTGGTTAAAAGGTGCAACACAATATTCATTATTAAATAACCTTTGATCTAGTTCAGTTTTATCACTTAGACATATTTAATAAGGATCTCTTACCTAGCTTGATGACTGGGCGTTTTTGTATACTTTTTGTTCTAAATAGAGCCAGCTAGAAGGGGCATGGATCATATTAGTGTGGAAATGCAGGATTTTTTTATTTATATTTATTTAACCTTTATTTAACTAGGCAAGTGAGCTTTAGACTTTAGATGCCCCCGGACCTCACGTCAGGTAATATCCCCCTTCACTTCTAAAACCAAAGTTGTGCCCCAGAGTCAAGGGGTATGAATACTTTCTGAAGGCACTGTACATCCGGGGCTAAAAAAAACACATTCACTAATCACCTTTACCTATATGCAAATACACCCACCTTCTCAGGGAGATAATTGTACTCCCTTTCGTTCACCCAAGGCCTGCCCTATGCAAACCACACATTTGCATTTTCAATGCAATTTGTGTGCAAGTATGCATAGTATCAAAAGGAATTACAGGCATACCATGACACTCCTTTGGATAGTCATTTACGTCCTTTACCTAGGAATTCTTGGCGACATCAAGCTCAAAGAATGATACTTCGGCACCACATAGTATTTAGTATGTTCTTTGAAGTTAACAATGGCTGGGAAAATAATTTACCCCGGACTCGATACTGAGCCATTGGGTGCACCCACCACCCAACACATCCTGTCTCTTATTGTCTTGTCTGAAGTCTTGGCTGTGGGAGAGAAGCTTTCCACAGCTTCCTCGTTCGTACTTTTTGGGACAATGCCCAGGGTTGTAGCCCAAAGCTGAGTACACTCTGATCTCTCTCCCTTTCTCCTTGTGTGTGACCTTCCCTTTCTCTGTCTGTCCTGCTGTACCTGTCTCTCTCGCTCCACACCTGGTTCAACAGGTTTCTGCTCCCAAACATATTTCCACTGAGAAGGGCAGGAGTCTTACCTTTCCCTCGCTCGCTCCCTCCCTCCTTTCTTCCTTCAATTTCTCTGCATGCTCTGGCTCTTTGCAAGAGATTTAGGAAGATTCTCTTTACCTCTCTTGTCCCCTGTTTCTTCTCTGACAGTATCTTTTGAAGAACTTGTGGTGTCTTTGCGAACACATTTTTAGGTGCAATATGGTAATTGCTACATTTTAAGCACTTTCATATGGTTTCTGTTTTTGAGCCAGACTGTAATCTGTAAATACTTTGTTCTGTAGTTCATGGTCTGCATTCGCAAGGTCTTCGTCTAGTCCTCAAGCTAACCTCAGTCGTCTTTGATGCTGGTGCGTGTTCAAGGCTACGCACTATTAAGGTTCCTCCTTTGCCTGTCCTTTTATCTCCGTGCCATACTCTGTGCCCACATGGCTCTGGTGTGGTCTTCTTATTGGGGACTAATTGGCATCTAGACTACTAGACTACTGTAACACCCATTGAGCTTTGATGGAACAAAGAGGGTATCAAAGAGAATGCCACGCAGGCAAATTGTGGTGATGGGTAATAACTCACTCACACACACACACACACATGCACCCATTCACGCACACACACTCACATGCATCCACGCACACACATTATATCCACATGCACACATGCAGGCACGGCCGCACGCGCGCACACACACATGCTCACACACACACTCAAACAGACACACAAACACACACACACACACTGGATATGAATTAGGGTGTGCTGTCCAATAGGGAGGATGTGGTTTTTGCAAAGGTGGCAGCACATAAAAGTCTGACAACTCCAACGGAACTGTGAAAAGTAGGAAGGAAGGAGGGGGAAGAGGGGCATAGGAGCTGCATGGCCTGGTGGTGGGATGGAGCTGCATGGCCTGGTGGTGGGATGGAGATGCATGGCCTGGTGGTGGGATGGAGCTGCATGGCCTGGTGGTGGGATGGAGCTGCATGGCCTGGTGGTGGGATGGAGCTGCATGGCCTGGTGGTGGGATGGAGCTGCATGGCCTGGTGGTGGGATGGAGCTGCATGGCCTGGTGGTGGGATGGAGCTGCATGGCCTGGTGGTGGGATGAAGCTGCATGGCCTGGGGACGCGATGGAGCTGCATGGCCTGGTGGTGGGATGGAGCTGCATGGCCTGGGGGGGCGGGATGGAGCCGCATGGCCTGGGGGGGCGGGATGGAGCCGCATGGCCTGGGGGGGCGGGATGGAGCCGCATGGCCTGGGGGGGCGGGATGGAGCCGCATGGCCTGGGGGGGCGGGATGGAGCCGCATGGCCTTGGAGGGCGGGATGGGGCCGCATGGCCTGGGGGCGGGATGGAGACTGGTAGGGTGAAAGGAGCGGAGGAGGTGGGATATAATGTAGAGGCCCTCGCCCACCTCTTTTCACTGTGCCTAATGCGAGCCAGATTGCCTCCATGTGTATATGACTGTGTGTGTGTGTACGAGACCGGCCTCACACTGCTGAACATGTTTTGGGCTTCCTGCCACACACGCACACAGACATAAACACACACACAGATCTCTGCTTCCGTGCTTATGTGTGTGTCCACAAACCTCTGTGCTCTGCTTCCCAGAAAGATGCAACCAGAGAGCAGGAAGCACGTCAGAAGAGTGTGTGTGTGTACAGTCGTGGCCAAAAGTTGAAAATTACACAAATATTAATTTTCACATATTCTGCTGCCTCAGTTTGTATGATGGCAATTTGCATATATTCCAGAATGTTGTGAAGAGCGATCAGATGAATTGCAATTAATTGCATATTCCCTCTTTGCCATGCAAATGACCTGAATCCCCCAAAAAACATTTCCACTGCATTTCGGCCCTGCCACAAAAGGACCAGCTGACATCATGTCAGTGATTCTCTCGTTGACACAGGTGTGTGTTGACGAGGACAAGGCTGGAGATCACTGTCATGCTGATTGAGTTTGAATAACAGACTGGAAGCTTCAAAATGAGTGTGGTGCTTGGAATCATTGTTCTTCCTCTGTCAACCATGGTTATCTGCAAGGAAACACGTACCGTCATCATTGGTTTGCAGAAAAAGGGCTTCACAGGCAAGAATATTGCTGCCAGTAAGATTGCACCTAAATCAACCATTTATCGGATCATCAAGAACTTCAAGGAGAGCGGTTCATTGTTCACTCGCCCAAGAAAGTCCAGCAAGTGCCAGGACCATCTCCTAAAGTTGATTCAGCTGCGGGATCGGGGCATCACCAGTACAGAACTTGCTCAGGAATGGCAGCAGGCAGGTGTGAATGCATCTGCACGCACTGTGAGGCGAAGACCTTTGGAGGATGGCCTGGTGTCAAGAAGGGCAGCAAAGAAGCCACTTTTCTCTCCAGGAAAAACATCAGGGACCTGACTGATATTCTGCAAAAGGTACAGGGATTGGACTGCTGAGGACTGGTGTAAAGTCATTTTCTCTGATGAATCCCCTTTCTGATTGTTTGGGGCATCCGGAAAAAATCTTGTCCGGAGAAGACCAGGTGAGCTCTACCATCAGTCCTGTGTCATGCCAACAGTAAAGCATCCTGAGACCATTCATGTGTGGGGTTGCTTCTCAGCCAAGGGAGTGGGCGCACTCACAATTTTGCCTAAGAACACAGCCATGAATAAAGAATAGGACCAACATATCCTCCGAGAGCAACTTCTCCTAACCATCCAGGAACAGTTTGGTGACGAACAATGTCTTTTCCAGCATGATGGAGCACCTTGTCATAAGGCAAAAGTGATAACTAAGTGACTCGGGGAACAAACCATCGATATTTTGGGTCCATGGCCAGGAAACTCCCCATTGAGAACTTGTGGTCAATCCTCAAGAGGCAAACAAAATCCCACAAATTCTGACAAACTCCAAGCATTGCCATCAGTCAGAAAGTGGCCCACAAGTTAATTGACAGCATGCCAGGGCGGATTGCAGAGGTCTTGAAAAACAATTGTCAACACTGCAAATATTGACTCTTTGCATCAACTTCATGTAATTGTCAATAAAAAGCCTTTGACACTTATGAAATGTTTGTAATTATACTTCAGTATTCCATAGTAACATCTGACAAAAATATCTAAAGACACTGAAGCAGCAAACTTTGAGGAAATTAATAGTTGTGTCATTTTTTAAAACTTTTGGCCACAACTGTATGTGTTTGTGTGCTTGTGTTTGGTCATAACCACCATACGCGGAACTCAACTGCAGGTTGATTTGAACATGCTCTCTCGCTGTGCAGGAGCATATGTTTTAATTGAATGGGATCCCCTCTATCTGTCATGATAAACCCATCTTCATCATGTTGGAGTTTTACTATGAAGGATGGCCTACCTGAGTACCACCTTCACCTTTCAGTTAAATCTGCAATATGTCACTTTTTGGGGCAACCTGACCAAATCTGGTTGAAAGCAAGTCTCAGAAGAGTTAGAACAGATTTATGTGCACTATTTCTATGCTTCCCGGTCTTAAATGTAATTTTTGCTTCTTTTACTTTCGGCTTTGTACACCAACTTATTTTTCGTTATTGAAAATATATTTCACAGCGGTTTAGATGGTTCAATGACTCTCTACACTATTCCTTTGTCACATAAACTGAAATTATTTCTGCAAAGTGCATCTTTAAAATTCAATCCAAAAACATAGAAAGCCAATCAGCTTTCACCAACTCAAAACATCTGCAGCCTTGACTGTAGCGTTGACCTCTGTAAGTGGGGTATTCCACAAAGGGTGTCAAGTCAGTCATGCAAAACAAGTCTTCCTAATTTTATTAGGGGGAAACTCCAGTGCTGGCTATGACGGGAAAACAAATAATCATATCTCATGAGAGAAAGATTCTCTCTTTTTCCTGACTGTCGATGTAAAAAAAAAAAAAACTGTTTTTCGGGATTCAATTCCAGAGTCTCTCAAAAACAGCCTGCAGGAGTGTGTGTGTTTGTGCTTGCAAAGTGTGTGTGTTGAGCAGGCAGGGTGCCCAGTATCACATGACTGGGAGCTGTGAGAAAGGGATGATGAGAGAGGGAGTCAGTCAGGGAGAGGCCTGGGAAAGTGGCGGCCCAATACCAAGCCTATTTACACGGGAGTCGCCCCTGTGTTAAAAAACGGAGGTATTATCTCAGGCGTCTGATGGGATGCCTAAGAACCGCTGAGACACTTCTGGCTGCAACTCATTCTGTGTGTTGTTGTTGGTTGAAAAAGTCCCTCTTTGAATTGATGATCTTGTCATTTCATATCATCTAGCCACTGCAGAAAGAATGATTTTGTTCATTTCCGTGGTTACCACATTTTCTCTCGTAGCCTGTGAATGTTTCCCGCGAGTTGAATTGAGTACTGGCTTTAACTCAATGAACAACAACGACAGAATGCAATATGACATTTTATTAAATAGTTTGGGGAACGGCCTTGTCTCTGAGGGAAATTCCTCGGAGCCAGATGATGTGGTAGCAGGCATTGAAACCTCCCACCGGGGGAAAGGAGTTCCAATGACGGGCCTGGTGGTTGTGGGGAGGTGGATGGTTGTCTCAAACTGTTGCTTAAAAACAGCAAGCGAGAGAACAAGGCAAAGTTGACATATAAATGCATCCCAAGATTTTCACCCATTGATTGAGAGAGAGAGAAAGGTGATAATTGTGATAGTGAGCTCATATAATAAACAGCAATCGTGAAGAATGTGCACGATTGTGCCGTGCTAATAGGCTGTAAGGTGAACGATATTCAAGACATGGCTATCAGGAAAGAGGAGAATAAATAAGACGCTATTCTGATGATACATTTGTATCTATTCCCACTATGCCCGTGATATGTGGTTGTGACACCTAGCTATATTTAGTTGAATAAACTAACTGTAAGTTGCTAAATTACTTAAATGTAGAATAAGGTTAAACGAACATTAAGACCAGCCTTCCTGATTGAACTTAAACTACATTTCTTCTTATCTTAGCTTTGTGTCCAAGGACTACCTGACCCTGTCAGCTCAGCTTTTCAATGAAGAAGAAACATCTCCTTTCTGAAAAGCACAAAAGATGCTTGAAAAATTGCTGTTTACATGGGAAACACCATGTTAGCTCACGGAGGGAGCACTCACGGTCTATTCTGTGTTGAAATCTTGACAATTGAGGCCCGATACTAACTTGAGATAGGTGCTTGTCCCATAGGGCGGCGCACAATTGGCCCAGCGTCATCTGGATTTGGCTGGGGTAGGCGTCATTGTAAATAAGAATGTGTTCTTAACTGACTTGCGTAGTTAAATAAATGTTAAATAAAATAAATGTTCAGTACCATGGGAAAGTATTCAGACCCCTTGACTTTTTCCACATTTTGTTACTTTACAGCCTTACATGCTGACCACACCGGTCGCGTCACGTGCGCGAGCATTGCAAAATAAATTTACACCTGCATGTTATTCAATCATTGCAACCACACTGTTCGCACGCGCCAACAAGTGTCTGCGTTGCTTGCCGCTAAAATAGAAATGGATTCTATTTGTGAAGCAGAACGCGCTGCCTCTCCCATCTCCTCATTGGTTTTTAGGAACATATACAGTGCCTTGCGAAAGTATTCGGCCCCCTTGAACTTTGCGACCTTTTGCCACACATTTCAGGCTTCAAACATAAAGATATAAAACTGTATTTTTTTGTGAAGAATCAACAACAAGTGGGACACAATCATGAAGTGGAACGACATTTATTGGATATTTCAAACTTTTTTAACAAATCATAAACTGAAAAATTGGCCGTGCAAAATTATTCAGCCCCTTTACTTTCAGTGCAGCAAACTCTCTCCAGAAGTTCAGTGAGGATCTCTGAATGATCCAATGTTGACCTAAATGACTAATGATGATAAACACAATCCACCTGTGTGTAATCAAGTCTCCGTATAAATGCACCTGCACTGTTACAGTCTCAGAGGTCCGTTAAAAGCGCAGAGAGCATCATGAAGAACAAGGAACACACCAGGCAGGTCCGAGATACTGTTGTGAAGAAGTTTAAAGCCGGATTTGGATACAAAAAGATTTCCCAAGCTTTAAACATCCCAAGGAGCACTGTGCAAGCGATAATATTGAAATGGAAGGAGTATCAGACCACTGCAAATCTACCAAGACCTGGCTGTCCCTCTAAACTTTCGCTCATACAAGGAGAAGACTGATCAGAGATGCAGCCAAGAGGCCCATGATCACTCTGGATGAACTGCAGAGATCTACAGCTGAGGTGGGAGACTCTGTCCATAGGACAACAATCAGTCGTATATTGCACAAATCTGGCCTTTATGGAAGAGTGGCAAGAAGAAAGGCATTTCTTATAGATATCCATAAAAAGTGTTGTTTAAAGTTTGCCACAAGCCACCTGGGAGACACACAAAACATGTGGAAGAAGGTGCTCTTGTCAGATGAAACCAAAATTGAACTTTTTGGCAACAATGCAAAACATTATGTTTGGCGTAAAAGCAACACAGCTCATCACCCTGAACAAACCATCCCCACTGTCAAACATGGTGGTGGCAGCATCATGGTTTGGGCCTGCTTTTCTTCAGCAGGGACAGGGAAGATGGTTAAAATTGATGGGAAGATGTATGGAGCCAAATACAGGACCATTCTGGAAGAACACCTGATGGAGTCTGCAAAAGACCTGAGACTGGGACGGAGATTTGTCTTCCAACAAGACAATGATCCAAAACATAAAGCAAAATCTACAATGGAATGGTTCAAAATAAACATATCCAGGTGTTAGAATGGCCAAGTCAAAGTCCAGACCTGAATCCAGTCGAGAATCTGTGGAAAGAACTGAAAACTGCTGTTCACAAATGCTCTCCATCCAACCTCACTGAGCTTGAGCTGTTTTGCAAGGAGGAATGGGAAAATATTTCAGTCTCTCGATGTGCAAAACTGATAGAGACATACCCCAAGCGACTTACAGCTGTAATCGCAGCAAAAGGTGGCGCTACAAAGTATTAACTTAAGGGGGCTGAATAATTTTGCACGCCCAATTTTTCAGTTTTTGATTTGTTAAAAAAGTTTGAAATATCCAATACATGTCGTTCCACTTCATGATTGTGTCCCACTTGTTGTTGATTCTTCACAAGAAAATACAGTTTTTTATCTTTATGTTTGAAGCCTGAAATGTGGCAAAAGGTCGCAAAGTTCAAGGGGGCCGAATACTTTCGCAATGCACTGTACCCACGTGGGTGATTGAAAGATGAACTGAGGTCAGTTGTGGTAATGCACCTTATTATGAAAGTTAGTTGCCAATCACCATATAAAGTCCAAGAAGGAAAATAAACATGGAAGGAGGAGAGATGACTAGAAATGATTCGGTTGACCATTTTATTGTCAGAGTGCATTTCAGGTAAAAAAACAGCACAATGTTTAAATCCCAGGACAAATTAGCTAGCAACGGCAAGCTAGCTACATAAACAGGACAAATTGGATGGCAACTTCAAGCTAAATTGCCATAAATGTTTCATGCTTTTCGACCTGTCCCCAAATTAATATAATTGGTTCAGAGCTTGTTTTGATTTTTCAACCTGCGTGTCATGATCGCGTTTGGTGTGGGGGACAAAATCTATTTGCGCACACTGGCCATGGTGTTATTCTAAAATGTATTAAATACAACAATTTCCTCAGCGATCTACACACAATACCCCATAAGGACAAAGCAAAAACAGTTTTTTTTAAACATTATACTATATTTACATAAGTATTCAGACCCTTTGCTATGAGATACGAAATTGAGCTCAGGTGCATCATGCTTCCATTGATCATCCTTGATGTTTCTACTTGATTGGAGTCCAGCTGTATTAAATTCAATTGATTGGACATGATTTGGAAAGGCACACACCTGCCTATATACAGTTGAAGTCTACATACACTTAGGTTGGAGTCATTAAAACTCGTTTTTCAACCACTCCACAAATTTCTTGTTAACAAACTATAGTTTGGGCAAGTCAGTTGTGTCATGCATAAAGTAGATGTCCTAAGTAATTTTTCCAACAATTGTTTACAGACACATTATTTCACTGTATCACAATTCCAGTGGGTCAGAAGTTTACATGCACTAAGTTGACTGTGCTTTTAAACAGCTTGGAAAATTCCAGAAAATTATGCATTAGAAGCTTCTTATAGGCTAATTGACATAATTTGAGTCAATTGGAGGTGTACCCGTGGATGTATTTCAAGGCCTACCTTCAAACTCAGTGCCTCTTTGCTTGACATTATGGGGAAATCAAAATAACTCAGCCAAAAAAAAATTGTAGACCTCCACAAGTCTGGTGGTTCATCGCCTGAAGGTACCATGTACATCTGTACAGACAATAGTACGCAAGTATAAACACCATGGGATCACGCAGCCGTCATACTGCTCAGGAAGGAGACGCGTTCTGTCTCCTAGAGATTAAGGTATTTTGGTACGAAAAGTGCAAATCAATCCCAGAACAACAGCAAAGGACCTTGTGAAGATGCAGGAGGAAACAGGTACAAAAGTGTCTATATCCACAGTAAAACAAGTCATATATCGACATAACCTGAAAGGCTGCTCAGCAAGGAAGAAGCCACTGCTCCAAAACCACCATAAAAAAAGACAGACTACAGTTTGAAACTGCACATAGGGACAAAGATCATACTTTTTGGAGAAATGTCCTCTGGTGTGATGAAACAAAAAATAGAACTGTTTGGCCATAATGACCATTGTTATGATTGGAGGACAAAGAGGGAGGCTTGCAAGACGAAGAACACCATGCCAATCGTGAAGCACGGGGGTGGCAGGATCATGTTGTGGGGGTGCTTTCCTGCAGGATGGGCTGGAGCACTTCACAAAATAGATGGCAACATGAGGAAGGAAAATTATGTGGATATATTGAAGCAACATCTCAAGACATCAGTCAGGAAGTTAATGCTTGATCGCTAATAGGTCTTCCAAATGGACAATGACCCCAATCATACATCTGAAGTTGTGGCAAAATGGCTTAAAGACAACAAAGTCACGGTTTTGGAGTGGCCATCACATACCCCTGACCTTAATCCTGTGGAAAATGTGTGGGCAGAACTAAAAATTCATGTGTGAGCAAGGAGGCCTACAAACCTGATTTAGTTACAGTACAACAGCTCTGTCAGGAGGAATGGGCAAAAATTCACCCAACTTATTGTGGGAAGGTAGTGGAAGGCTACCCGTAACGTTTATCCCAAGTTAAACAATTTAAAGGCAATGCTACCAAATACTAATTGAGTGTGTGTAACCTCTGAACCACTGGGAATGTGATGAAAGAAATATAAGCTGAACTAAATCATCAGGATTAATCAGGATTAAATCAGGAATAGTCATGAATTGTGAAAAACTGAGTTTAAATGTATTTGGCTAAGGTGTATGTAAACTTCCGACTTCAACTGTAAGGTCCCACAGTTGACAGTGCAGGTCAGAGAAAATACCAAGCCATGAGGTCGAAGGAATTGTCTGTTGAGCTCCGAGACAGGATTGAAGATCCGCATCATTGAAGGTCCTCAAAGAACATAGTGGCTTCCATCATTCTTAAATGGAGGAAGTTTAAAACCACCAAGACTCTCCCTAGAGCTGGCCAACTGAGAAATTGGGTGATAAGGGCCTTGGTCAGGGAGGTGACCAAAAACCTGACAGAGCTCTAGAGTTCCTCTGTGGAGATGGGAGAACCTTCCAGAAGGACAACCATCTCTGCAGCACTCCACCAGTTTGGCCTTTATGGTAGAGAGGACAGACGGAAGCCACTCCTCAGTAAAAAGCACATGATCGCCCGCTTGGAGTTTGCCAAAAGGCACCTAAAGAATCTCAGATCATGAAAAAGAAGATTCTCTGGTCTGATGAAACCAAGATTGAACTCTTTGGCCTGAATGCCAAGTGTCACGTCTGGAGGAAACCTAACAACATCCCTACATTGAAGCATGGTGGTGGCAGCTTCATGCTGTGGGGATGTTTTTCAGTGGCAGGGACTGGGAGACTAGTCAGGATTGAGGCAAAGATGAACGGAGCAAAGTACAGAGAGATCCTTGATGAAAACCTGCTCCCAAGCACTCCGGACTTCAGACTGGGGCGAAGGTTCACCTTCCAACAGGACAACAACCCTAAGCACACAACCAAGACAATGCAGGAGTGGCTACGGGACACGTCTCTGAATGTCAGGGGCCCAGCCAGACATCTCTGGAGAGACCTGAAAATAGCTG